>NC_137778.1:33436498-34082748 GCF_963455305.1 Plecotus auritus
ATGTTGATCTCTCTCTTTTTCTTTCTCTCTGAAAATCAGTGAATTAAAAAAATCATATCCTCAGATGAGGATTAAAATAATAATACATTAAAAAATATTTTAAAGTGAGGAGATTCCAAGATAGCTTCAGAGTAGGTAGAAACTACACTCACCTCCTCCCAGCACCAAACTAGATTTACAGCTAAATTGGAGAACAATCAACATGAAAAAACAACTGAAGGCTAGCTGAACAGAAGTATTACAAGTAAGGATTTCCAGGAAAAAAAACATATACTGTTAAGAGGGTAGAGACATGGAAAGGACTGGCCCCCCACACCCATGTGCAGCTGCTGAGAAGCTGGAGGGATATCTCAGCTGCAAAATTTCCCCCTACCCCCCTGACCCAGGAGTGTGGGGTCTGAACCTCACACCGGGATCCCCAACCCCGAGCACCTGAGCCAGGAAGAGGAACCCACACAGCATCTGGTGGTGAAACCTAGTCCACCTGGAAGAGAAGAGATTCTGCTAGAGGACCCAGACAACATCTTCCAGGGTCTAGCACCAACCTGGGGAGTGCACTACCCAGTTCTTCAACTACTGGTGACACTGCCCTGCCAAGCTTGAGTCCTGCAGAAAGTTCTGTTGGCTGCACCCAGCAGGGACCTTTGGAGTGCTTTGTCATCAATAAATATACAAATGATAAGTGTTGGCAAGGAAGTGGAGAAAAGGGAACCCTAGTGCATTGCTGGTGGGAATGCATATTGGCGCAGCTACTGTGGAAAACAGTATGGAGTTTCCTCACAAAATTAAAAATGGAACTTCCTTATGACTCACCAGTTCCACTTCTGATAATATATCTGAAGAAATCCAAAACACTAATTGGAAAGAATATATGCACCTCTATGTTAACTGCAGCATTATTTACAGCACGCAAAGATTTGGAAGCAGCCCAAGTGCCCATCAGTAAATGACTGGATAAAAAAGTTGTAGTATGTTTACACCATGGAATGCTGTGCAGCTGTGAAAATGAAGGAACATCTTACCTTTGGTGGCAGCATGGATGGACGTAGAGAATATTATGCTAAGTGAAATAAGTTAAGAGAAAGATAAATATTATATGATTTCAATTATATGTGGAATCTAATAAAATTAACAAAATAGAAGCAGACTCACAGATACAGCTGTCAGAGAGGAGGAAATTGGGGGACTGAGTGGAAAAGGTGAAGGGGTTAAGCAAAAAAAAAATAATAATAGACAATAGTTTGGTGATTGCAAGAGGGAAAGGGGGCACAGTGAAAGAGGATAAAGGGGGGAATAAGTGGTGATGGAAGGAGACTTGACTTGGGGTGATGAACACACAATACAATATACAGATGATGTATTACAGAATTGTGTACCTGAAACCTATATAATTTTATTAAATAACTAGAGGCCTGGTGCATGAAAATTCATGCACTGGAGGGGGCGTCCCTCAGCCCGGCCTGCCCCCTCTCACAGTCCAGGAGCCCTCAGGGGCGGGAGATGGACCTGGTGATCAGGGGAAGGCGATGCCCCCATCACACCTCTGCTGCTGCCACTGCCGGCAGCGCAAGCAAAGCTGGCCCTGGTTATCTGAGCCTCGGGTGGCCCTGGGAAGCTGCCATCCGAAGCTTGCCTGTGCCTTGGGCCAGCCCTGGGTGGCTGGGCAGCTGCATTCCGAGGCACAGGCAAGCCTCCGGCCGGCCCTGGGCAGCTGGTGGGCTGAGGGGACTGAGGGACTCTAGAGGCAGGCATGCGGAGCAGCCGGACCCGCCAGGGGGGCTCATGCCGCGCACCTGCCGCCCCAGCAGGGCTGAGGGGACTGGGCGCCGCCATCTTGTGGCTGTGGGTACTGCCATCTTTGAGGGGTGTGGCAGTCAATTAGCATATTCCCTCCTTATTGGCTGTGAGTGCCACCATCTTTGTGAGGGTATGGCGGTCAATTAGCATATTCCCTCTTTATTAGATAGGGCTAGAGGCCTGATACACGAAATTTGTGCAAGAGTAGGCCTTCCTGCCCTGGCTGCTGGAACTGGCTTCCCTCTGGCACCTGAGGCCTGCACTTCCCTCTGGCCGCCGGCAGGCACCCGGGATCCGGTCTTCCCTTGCAGCCCCGGCTTTGTCCGGAAGGTCGTCCGGAAGGATGTCTGGAAGGACATCTGGTCTAATTAGCACATTATACTTTTATTATTATAGATGTCACCCCCGACCAATTCAAGAATAAGAAAGAGAAAAAAAGTATGATGGACATACATAGATGAAAAAATAATGTTAATATAAAAAATAATTTTAAAGTAATTATTGAATGAATAGCTCACTTTCACATGTCATAACTGTGCAAACTATCCTTTTTAAATCTAATTTTTACCTAGAAACAAACTTACTGATTATCACTTCTGATGTTATTTTTCCCAAAGCAACTTGCTCTAAATTTTTGCAGTCCTTTTTCAAATAATAGGTCAGCTTGTGTAACTGTCCCACAGGAGCTTGTGGTGTGCCATCTAGTGACCAATATCGCCAATACCTGTAACCACACTAAGGTCATTTGTTAAACAAATACTCTATTCCTATTTGAGGGGAAAGGCATTGTTTTCCAAATAACCAAATGTATATTAACATAACTGATGCATAACACTCAAATAATAGAGGAAGAGTGAAAAGAAACGACTGGTGTTGACATACTTCTATTAAGCATTCCTTTAAAGTGTACAAAATGTCTATTCTGATCCTTGTTATCCCCAATGGTTGGTTACTCGGCACAAACTTAAAGTTTGCAAGGTACCATGAGGAATACAAGTGACAAATATTTGATGTAGCCTATTACAAACGTGATAAATAGGGTAAATATAAAGGCTTACAAAGGTGGAAGAGGCAAAAGTGGAAGGAGGAGTATCCTAAAAAAGAGAAAGTAGAAACAATATTCATAAAGAAATCGGATAAAGAGCCTTGATGCCATGCTAAAAAATTCAGACTTTATCCTGCATCCCGTATGTTATGAGGACCCCTGAAGGGTTTTAAGGAAGAGAGCAGCATGTTTTAAATGGCATTGAGCAGGCATGTAATGTAGTTAAATGATAAGCACAAGTCCTCTCCTATAAGATGAAATAGGATACGGATTACAATGATTTAATCTTAGACCACAGTTTACATAATGCAATCTATTTAGAGGATAGCTGGTATTTATTATTGTATAGATGAGCATGAAATAATATTGGTAAACAATGTCATAATTTTTAAATTTTAAAAAATATTTTTACAGACCTATTGTCCTTGCTAGATTAAAAGGGTAGGGGATGGACTTGGTTTTCATATACTGGTGTGTGTGTGTGTCTAGGATATGTTTTCTGTTTTCTTTTATGTGAAGTCTCATAGATCAGGGGAGCGTTTCGGATGTTTACTGAATCAGTAAACTAATGGTAAGGCTGAAAGGTCCTGTCCAATGATTGATGGCTTCATGTGGGGCAGCCTTCACACTTAGCAACACAACTTTGGTTGCTAGATAAACACAGGCAGAGGGATCCCACCTCAGTGATTTGCAGCAGTGATGGATGGCAACGGTATTTATGATTTTCCTTTCATCAAGTAGGACACATCAAAATGACTTGGCAAGATGGACAAAAAGTATTAGATTCGAATGACAAATAATTACCTGACACCAGCTAAGTTTCCTCTGGGAGGGTTATTATGAGCTTGCAAATAGCCAGCATGTCTATGACTTCTGAGAAGTTACTAAGAAAAACAGGAAAAGGTGTCAACTAGGTGAGCCCTCAGAAGTGGAGGCTTCCATTCCTTTCTTTTAGCTTAACCTGTAACATTGATCATACTGGGAAACATACATAAAATTTATTTCTAATAGTTATCTTTAAATATTTTAGTGTGGGAATATTTGTATTTTTTTAATTGTCTCCCTAAACCCAGTGATATTCACACAAATGATCATCAAGGGGTTTGCTAGTTCTGAATTCTTTAATAAAGGGGGTTCAGGGAGGTAGAAGAAGGTAAAGGGATAAAAAAATGATAAAGAAGACTTGACTTTGGGTGGTGAACAATACAATATACAGATGATGTATCCTAGAATCCTAAATAGTTTTATTAACCTATATAGATTATGTATATTTGAAACCTACATAGTTTTATTACAGTCACCCTAATAAATTCAAACAAATTTAAAAATAGTAATGCTTTTAAAAAGAAATATTTTCTTTAATTTTGTCTGATTTAATGAAAACATTGTTTTCGACTCATATACTTTCAATGAAATTTAAAAACAAACTGGTAGCAGCTCCATTTCCAGCAATATGGTGAATACGATATTCTAAAGAAAAACTTTCTATCTCAAGACACCCAGAAAGGCAGAGAAAATGTATCCTTTTAAGTTTTTAGCTGAGGCCTATCTGGTGTAGTTCAGTGGTTGAGCATCGACCCAGTAACCAGGAGGTCATGGTTTGATTTCTGATCAGAGCACATGCCTGGGTTGCGGGCTCAATCACCAGTAGGGGGTGTGCAGGAGGCAGCCAATTGAAGTTTTTCTCTCATTAATGTTTCCATTTCTCTATCCCTCTCCCTTTCTTTCTCTCTAAAAAGCAATAGAAACAATATTGAGAAAGAAGAACATGGAATATTATTCAACCATTAAAAAGTAGGAAATTCTTCCATGAGACCACATAAATGGACCTTGGCAGCCATCCCTCATTTATTCAACTTAATTAAGCCAGACAGAGAAAGAGGAATATTGTATGATACCACTTAAATGTGGAATCTAAAAACTAGGAGCTCATAGAAACAGAGTAGAATGGTGGTTGCCAGAGGCTGAGGGGTGGGGAGATGTTTGTCAAGGGTACAAAAACTCAGTTGTCATGAACAAGTTCCAGAGATCTAAAGTATATAGCATGGTGACTATAGTTAACAATACTGTATTTTATACTCAAAGGTGGTTATAGGGTAGAGCTTTTATTTTCTCACCGTAACAACAACATGGTAATTATGTGAGGTAAAGGATGTGTTAACTAACCTTATTGTGGTAAACATTTCATAGTGCATATGCTTATCAAATCATCATATTTGTCACCTTAAACTTATGCTATGTTATATATCAATAATACATCATTAAAGCTGAGAAAGAATGAGAAGGGAAGCAATAAACTGAAAATCTCTGATAATTAAAGAAATTGAACCAGTAATATGGTAGATTGAGTTGTTTGCTCGAAATGCTTGCTCATCTCTTTACCAAGCCCTCTTAGTAGGAGCGTATTTTCCTCCCCATGATTTTGAACAAATAATTGAATGAAATTCTGATTTTCTGTCCAAGTGTCTATAATGAGATCCTCTTAGAGCCCTTTAAAATGTCGCAAATCTAAATCTTTGCTTTAGAACACTCTAGTTTTCCTCTCCCACCGGATCTTTTGTCAGAACCAGTGCAGTCATCATTGATTGGGTACTAGTATTTCCATGGTGAAAAAAAATCTGTGTATCAAAGAAAGCCACTAACTCTCCGGCAAATGCTTAAATATTTCTCTCCTTCCTTGCCGATGATACCAGCTCACATCACTATTACTCTGCTTCTCTTCTTACAATAGTTAATTTCCTAGCAATTCACAGTATAGCTTTTTTCTCGTCAGTTGGGCAGCTGTGTGCCACACCCTGCCATTAATTTTTATGAGTCATGAATGTTGGTTTTCCATTTGCTCCTACACATGGTTTTCTAATGCTGACACTGGTTTTCTCGTGCTGGTTAGTTTATTTTCCCTATTTGTTAGAAGCAGGTCAAAAATTATTCAAGGGGAACATAATAGAAGGCTATAATTTCAGTTGGAGTCACAAGCAAGGAGAAAAGTTTGAAATCAAAGGCACACACTTCATTTTTCCTTGAAATTTATTTTCCAAATCAAAGCCAGAACTCGGATCACTAGGATTCGGCCCATCTCTAATGGAGGAGAGAAAGTTCCACAATGAACCCGGAATGGGGCCAGAAAGCATCTTATGGTCTTGAAAAGAAAGAAACGTATGGTGTCAAACATCAGTTGGTGCCAAGCATCTGTTATTACTGTAAAAAGGCAAGTGAAGGCTGCTGCCAGGGCCTGAGCAAGCCAGAGACCCTGGCTGCCTGGAGTCCAGAAGAACCCTGTTGGAGGGTCTCTGGAAATGTCCTTAATGGCAGTTGCCACACCACTAACACATGGACTGATTAAGCAGCTTCAGCATCAGTTAACTATTTGGTCAACATTTTGTGTGATCAGAGACAGAGAAACTATTTTTAACAATCTTAGGACTGTACATTCTTGGTCTTGAAATGGAAAGGAAAGTAGAAATCCCTAAAATGAAAGATTCCACATATTTTAAACAAAGCTGGTTTCCTGAAATGGCTTTGTGCTGCAGGGAAGCTATGGAATGTGTATCTTTCTGTCACCTTTATGAAGATTTCTTCCATTGTGCTTTCTTCTTTAGATACTAACCGAAAGCCAATTAGAAATATCCAGCATGCACACACTGGTAGTTCTCCTCAGACCCCTTCTAGCCAGGGAACTAAAGCTGAAATTGTCTCACCCTCGCTGATTTGGCTCAGTGGATAAAGTGTCAGCCTGAGGACTGAAGGGTCCTGGGTTCGATTCTGGTCAAGGGCACATCCCTTGGTTGCAAGGCTCGATCTCCGGCCTGATTGGGGCCTCGTGCAGGTGGGAGCCATTTGATGTGTCCCTCTCACATTGATGTTTCTCTGTGTCTCTCCCCCTCCCTTCCACTCTGTCTAAAAAATAAAAATAGAAATAAAACTGATATTGTCTCACTGACTGCAAGGGTACTGAGCCATATTTGACTCCTAAACTCCAAAGTTTAGAGGAAGAAGGCGGCTTATAATTTCCTAGTTCCCTTAATTTACAAATGTGCAAGATGGTGCTAGAGTGGGTGTCTGTTGTATTTGCTTGCCCGGCATCCTTTCCTGTTCTTTTGGTGACGACTCCACTTTCCTAGGGATTGCACCATGGCACCCTGAACCCTCATCCTGCCCTCACCAAGGGATGGTACATTAAATAAAGTGATCCAATCAAGGGCTTTCCTTATGGGATCTAAATTGAAGTCAAGTCCCCTCTGTGGCTATGTCCCAGAAGGACAGTTTATCAGTTCCAGATTCAAAGATCCCTGAGACCATTACTTCCCCAACCTGGTTGCTCACTTTTTCCTTTTATTCTGTGAAATCTCACATTTCTTTCCAAGACATTCACCCTGCCTCGCCCTCAACTTAATTTTGCTTAAGTTAGCCAGAGTTGCTTTTGGTTTCTATAAGAAACTGATACAGAGACCCTGTCAAAGGTGGGGAAGAAAAATCTCACTGTTCACCTCTGACCATGCTATGTGCAGCACAAAGCTGGTTTTATACGCAGGCAGAGCAGGTGGCCAGTATAAAGGGTAAATAACACCCTCATACAGCCAAAAATTATGCTTCTAACTAAGTAACCTTACCCCAAATGCCACCAATTTAGAGGTAAGGGTGGTCCTCTTAAAATGAGCTTGTGACTTATTCATCAGCCAATCAAATTGATTGCTCACTCTAATATCCAACAAGGCTTTGCTGGATGGAAACATGAGTGGGAAAGAGAAAGGGAAGAGCAGAATGGAGAGTGGGCACTAGAGGGGACAGACTGGAATAATCAGGGGTATCATGAGGACACTGGTGCGAGGAGGAGCACCACCCTGTGTCCCATGGCCTAGGTCACTCCACCTGCCTTAGGATCTTATTGCGTCTTGCTGAGAAGTTTGCAGCCCCACTGATGGGATCTCCTGTCTCCAGTCCCACTACCTTTCTTTCTCAAATCTACCTTCCCTACAGAGGTTTGTGGTCAATTCTGAATGCAAATTTAGTCATCACTCACCTGCTTTTTCAATGATTCTCTGCCTCAACTACAGGGTACAACCCAAATTCCTCAGCATCGCTTGGAAGGTCTTCTTTCGTGATCCTACTTTTCAACCTGTTTCTGGCCACTGCCCCACATTCACTCATTCCAGCTATGCCTAACCACTTGTCTTCCCCTACACCTGTTCGACTCACCCTGCCTTCGTGCCTTTGTGCATGCTTTCCTTCCATCCAGAATGCCATTTCCTTGCATCTCGCTGGCTTCACACAATTCCCATTATAAACACAGGCATCACCACTAGCAGCAAGATTCCCAGGACCCCAAGTTAGAGCTAGGTATCTTTTTTTCTGTTCTCCCATATTATCCTGGAATTTCCATTCTAGCTAAACTAAACACAAAAGGCTTCAATTGTCCATTTATAGCTCTAGAGCAGCCGTGGGCAAACTACGGGCCTGATCCAGCTGTTCTATCCGGTTCTCTTGCTCTCCCCTCCGCTCCTTTACTTTGAATTTATATTAGTTCACACAAACACTCCATCCATGCTTTTGTTCCGGCCCTCCGGTCCAGTTTAAGAACCCATTGTGGCCCTCGAGTCAAAAAGTTTGCCCACCCCTGCTCTAGAGTGTCTTCAGGGTTTATGACTGTGTCATTTATCTGTGTATCCTCAGCACCCAGAATATGTGGGTCCTTAGTAAATGTTGTTAGTGAATGAAATTTAATGTTCAAAACCAAATTTAATTTCCCTAATTTTTTAAAAAACGCTTTTCACAATATATATATTGCTTTAAGAGAGGAAGGGAGAGGGGGAGAGAGAAACATTAATGATGAGAGAGAATCACTGATTGGCTGCCTCCTGCATGCCCCCTACTGGGGGTTAAGCCTGCAACTGGGCATGTGTCCTGACCTTGAATCAAACCCTGATCTCCTGGTTCATAGGTCAACACTCAACCACTGGGCCACACAGTCCAGGCTCTTCTTTATAAATTACATTATTCATCCCATGAACTATGCAGAAAATTTAATAAATTTTAACTCTTCCCAGTTCCTCCCTACCTTGAAACATTCTGTGGGCTCAGTGAGCTAACACCCTAACCAAAGACTTACAAATGTTTATAACCCCTAAGGAGAAACTATTCTCTTCTTTACCATTTCCACACAAGTTGATGAGAGACCATGAGTCTGCATTACCCCCAGCAATGCCCTTGTCATTTGAGTTTTCTGATTTGCACTTTGGCTCATTAAAAATAGTACTAAGTTATTATGCTGTCCATTTGCTGAGGGGCCAAATCCTCTGGGTTTAGTGGTAAAAGCTTTAAACGGCACCACATATCTCCAAGATAGGAACATCCGCTGCAATAAAATTATCACCTCTGCCTAGGAAGAAGGGACAAGGCCTAAATTGGAGTTGGTGGGGATTAGCGTGGGGGAAGGCCAAGCAGCTGGTAGACATTCTACCTTGAGCATGCAGTATTGGGAGTTTAAGATTAGCTTGTCAGAGACCTTCCTTGAAACCACAGCTCCTTTCACTCTTTTCAACAGCTGAGGCTTCCAGCTGAGAGACAGAATACTTGCCTATCTTCGAATATTTCCCTGCTCAGTGACTGATATGTTCCCCCTGCTGTTGGGCTGTGTGTGGGGGCTGGGGGGAGGGAAGGGTTAGGGGAGGAGAGCACTCCTACTTCGCTAGAAGAAATGTGAATTGCTGCAGTCTTTTTTGGACAGCAATCTGGCAATTTCTTTTAAAACTGGAAATACACATACCCTTTGACCCAGCAATCCAACTCCTAGGAGTCTCTCCCACAGAAATAAAGGCACGAGTATGTAGGGAAATAACAGGGCCAATATTCACTGAGCACACACCCACACAATGTCCCAGCCAGCGTCCATTCTGATTGGTCTGTACCTGTGCCATACCGGTTGTTAAATATTTTTAATGCCACCTCTGGATATATAAATAAAATTTTACATGAGATTTTTTTAAATTATGAGCATGATTTTCCCCTACAAACTGTGTGTGCACATGAGCCTTGCTTTCTTCCACCCCCTCTGCATCCTCATCTCTCCAAGTAATCAGTGTTCTTCAGGTTTTTGTGCTCAGATAATTCATAGTTTATGAAAAGAGACCACATGATGTATATTCCTCTATAGCTTGCTTTTCTCTGTACATTTATAAATCCCTCCAATCAAATAGAAACTCTAACATTCTTTTTAATTTCGACATAATATTTAGGTCCAAACGTATCACAATATAGTCAGTCATTCTCAAATTGATAAGCCTTTGCTCTGGTTTTTTGTCTTTCCCTCTATCACAAAGAGAACTTCAATATACATCCTAATGTTGCCAGTCTGATAGGGGACATGCTTCTATTACTGAGGCAGAGCATATTGTCATGTTTTCTTTTGCTTTATTGGTTAAAGTATTATATGTGTCCTTATCATCCCCCCTTTGCCACCCCCCTGCCCTGCTCACGCCCTCACCCCCCTGGTGTCTGTGTCCATTGGTTATGCTTATATGCATGCATACAAGTCCTTTAGTTGATCTCTCTCCCTTACCCCCATCCTCCCCTACTTTGCCTCTGAGGTTTGATAGTCTGATCAATGCTTCTCTGTCTCTGGATCGGTTTTTGTTTTTTTATAAATTTATGTTGTTCATTATATTCCACAAATGAGTGAGATCATGTGATATTTATCTTTCTCTGACTGACTTGCTTCGCTGAGCATAATGCTCTCCAGTTCCGTCCATGCTGTTGCAAATGGTAAAAATTCCTTCTTTTTTACCACAGCGTAGTATTCCATTTTGTAGATGTACCACAGTTTTTTAATCCACTCAATCTGCTGATGGGCACTTAGGCTGTTTCCAAATCTTAGCTATGGTAAATTGTGCTGCTATGAACATAGGGGTGCATATATCCTTTCTGATTGGTGTTTCTAGTTTCTTGGGATATATTCCTAGAAGTGGGATCACTGGGTCAAGTGGGAGTTCCATTTTTAGTTTTTTGAGGAAACTCCATACTGTTTTCTACAGTGGCTGCACCAGTCTGCATTCCCACCAGCAGTGCACAAGGGTTCCTTTTTCTTCATATCCTTGCCAGCACTTGTCATTTGTTGATGATAGTCATTCTAACAGGTGTGAGATGGTACCACATTGTCATTTTCATTTGCATCTCTCGGATGATTAGTGACTCTGAGCATGTTTTCATATGTCTCTTGGCCTTCCTTATGTCCTCTTTTGAAAAGTATCTATTTAGGTCCATTGCCCATTTTTTGATTTAGGTTATTTCCTTTTGTTAAGTTGTATGAGTTCCCTGTAAATGTTGGAGATTAAACCCTTATCGTTGATATCATTGGCAAATATGTTCTCCCATGCAGTGGGCTTTCTTGTTGTTTTGTTGATGGTTTCTTTTTCTGTACAGAAGCTTTTTATTTTGATGTAGTCCCATTTGTTTATTTTCTTTTTAGTTTCCATTGCCCTAGGAGCTGTATCGGTGAAGAGAGTGCGTCAGCTTATGTCTGAGATTTTGCTGCCTGTGGATTCCTCTAGGATTTTTATGGTTTCCCGTCTTATGTTTAAGTCCTTTATCCATTTTGAGTTTATTTTTGTATATGGGGTAAGTCGGTGGTCTAGTTTCAGTTTTTTTGCATGTATCCTTCCAATTTTTCCATCATCATTTATTGAAGAGACTGTCTTGACTCCATTGTATGCTCTTGCCTCCTTTGTCAAATATTAATTGGGCATAGTGGTTTGGGTCGATTTCTGGGTTCTCTATTCCATTGATCTATATGTCTGTTCTTGTGCCAGTACCAGGCAGTTTGAGAACAGTGGCTTTGTAATACAGCTTGATATCTGGTACTGAGATCCCTCCTACTTTGTTCTTCTTCTTGATTGTTGCAGCTATTCGGGGTCTTTTTTATTCCAGATGAATTTTTGGAGAGTTCGTTCTAGGTGTGTGAAATATGCCATTGGTATTTTAATGGGAAGTGCATTGAATCTATAGATTGCTTTGGGTAGTATGGACATTTTGATGATGTTAATTCTACCAATCCATGAACACGGTATGTTCTTCCATCTGTTTATGTCTGTCTCTCTCTTTTTTCAGTGTGCTGTAGTTATCTGAGTACAGGTCTTTTAGTTAAGTTTATTCGTAGGTATCTTAATTTTTTTTGGTGCAATGGTAAATGGGATTTTTTTTAAATCTCTCTTTCTGTAAGTTCACTATCCTATATAATAAAAGCTTAGGTGGTGTTGTGTGACATCATCACAAGATGGCTGCCATCACAAGATGGTCACCACAAGATGACCTTCACAAGATGGCAGCCACAAGATGCCACCAGGCCAGCATGGGAGGGCAGTCGGGGGCCATCAGGCCAGCAGGGGCAGGCAGTAGGGAGCGAGATCAGACCGGCAAGGGAGGGCAGTTGGGGCAATCAGGCTGGCAGGGGAGGGCAGTTGGGGGTGATCAGACCAGGGAAGACAGTTGGGGGTGACCAGGCCTGCAGGGGAGGGCTGTTGGGTGCAACCAAGCCTGCAGGGGAGGGCAGTTAGGGGATATTGGGCCGGCAGGGGAGGGCAGTTGGGGGCGATCGGGCTGGCAGGGGAGGGCAGTTGGGGCAATCGGGCTAGCAGGGGAAGGCAGTTGGGGGTGATTGGGCCAGCAGCAGAGCAGTTAGGGGCGATCAAACTGGCAGGCAGGCGAGCAGTTAGGAGCTAGCAGTCCTGGATTGTGAGAGGGATGTCTAACTGCAGTCTGACCTTCCCTGAGGGGTCCCAGATTGGAGAGGTTATAGGCTGGGCTGAGGGACACCCCCCTCCTGTGCACGAATTTCGTGCACCAGACCTCTAGTTGGTGTATAAAAATGCCATAGATTTCTTGAAAGGATAAACGAGATTGATGAACCTCTAGCCAGGCTCACCAAGAAGCAAAGAGAGAGGACCCAAATAAACAAAATCAGAAATGAAAGAGGTGAAATAACAACAGACCTCACAGAAATACAAAGGATTGTTAAAAAATACTATGAACAACTGTATTCCAGCAAACTAGACCAGTGGTCGGCAAACTGCAGCTCGCGAGCCACATGCGGCTCACAAGCTGCGGTTTGCCACTCTGTTGACTAATGAGTTTGCCGACCACTGGGATAGGGGCTTAATCACAGGAAAAACAACAGCCTGTAATTATTGGAATCGAGAGTCTAGGTCAGTGGTCGGCAAACTCATTAGTCAACAGAGCAGCAAACCGCAGCTGCAGTTTGCCGACCACTGAACTAGACAACCTAGAGGAAATGTATATTTCTAGAAAAATACAACCTTCCAAAACTCAATCAGGAAGAATCTAAAAATCTCAATAAGCCAGTAGCTATGGAGGAAATTGAAGCATTCACCAAAAAAGTTCCAGCAAACAAAAGCCCAGGGCCAGACAGCTTCACAGGGGAGTTTTACCAAACATTCAAAGAAGAACTAAAACCTGTCTTCCTCAGACTATTCCAAAAAATAAGCCCTGAGGCCTATTGAGATTTTTAGATTCTTCCTGATTGAGTTTTGGAAGGTTGTATTTTTCTAGAAATATACATTTCCTCTAGGTTGTCTAGTTTGTTGGAATAGAGTTGTTCATAGTATTTTTTTTAACAATCCTTTGTATTTCTGTGAGGTCTGTTGTTATTTCACTTTTTTCATTTCTGATTTTGTTTATTTGGGTCCTCTCTCTTCTTGGTGAGCCTGGCTAGAGGTTCATCAATCTTGTTTAACCTTTCAAAGAACTAGCTCTTGGTTTCATTGACTTTTGTATTGTTGTTTGTGGGGGTTTTTTTGTTTTTTTTTTTGTCTCTATGTCATTTATTTCTGCTCTGATCTTTATTATCGTCTTCCTTCTGTTCACTCTGGGCTTTTCTTGTTGCTCTCTTTCTAATTCTTTAAGTTGTAGAGTTAGATGATTTATTACCATTTTTTCTTGTGGTTTTTTTTTAGGTAGGCCCGTAGAGCTATACTAGTAAACTTCCCTCTCAGGACTCGTTTCACTGTGTCCCATAGATTTTGGATTGTTATGTTTTCATTGTCATTCGTTTCCAGGATGTTTTTAATTTCTTCTTTGATCTCTTTGGTAACCCAATCATTGTTTAATAGCATGCTATTCAGCTTCCAAGTGTTTGAATTTTTTTTTTTGTTTTTATTATGGTTTATTTCTAATATTATGCCATTGTGGTCTGAGAAGATGCTTGGTATGATTTCAATCTTCTTGAATTTGGAGAGACTTTGCCTGTGACCCAATACATGGTCTATCTTTGAAAATGTCCCATGTGCGCTTGAGAAGAACGTATATTCTGTGGCTTTGGGGTGAAATGTTCTGAAGATGTCAAATTAAGTCCATCTGACCTAGTGAGTCATTTAGGATTGTTGTTTCTTTGCTGATTTTCTATCTAGAAGATTTATTCAGTGATGTCAGTAGGGTATTAAAGGCCCCTACTATGATTGTATTGTTCTTGATTTCTCCCTTGATATCTTCCAGGAGTTTTTATGTATTTGGGTGCTCCTGCATTGGGTGCATATATGTTTACCAGGGTTATATCCTCTTGTTGTATCGATCCCTTTAGTATTATGAAGTAGCCTTCCTTATCTCTTGTTATGGCCTTCACTTTGAGGTCTATTTTGTCAGATGTAAGTATTGCTACCCCAGCTTTTTTTTTTTTTTCCATTTTCCTGGAATATATTTTTCCATCCTTTTACTTTCAGTCTGTGTGAGTCCCTTGTTCTGAAGTGGGTCTCTTTTTTAAAAAAATATATTTCTTTATTGATTTCAGAGAGGAAGGGAGAAGAGGGGAGAGAGAAACATCAATGATGAGAAAGAATCATTGATCAACTGTCTCCTGCACGCCCTCCTACAGGGGATCGAGCCCGCTACCCAGGCATGTGCCCTTGGCCGGATTCAAACCTGGGACCCTTCAGTCCTCAGGCTGATGCTCTATCCACTGAACCAAACCGGCTAGGGCATGAGGTGGGTCTCTTGTAGACAGCATATATATGGGTCATGTTCATGTTTTTATGAGCACTTGGAATTTGCATTTCTATGAATTTCTCTGTATTGTGTTTATCTTTTTAATATTGATATGAAAGAAATTTGTATAAATATTGTTTCTCTCTCACATGCATTGCAGATAAGTTATTCCCATCCTCTTGTTTACCTTTTACCTTGCTTATGGTATCCCTTACTGTACAAACATACTTAATTTTTATGTAATAAAAAAAAATCAGTCTTTCCTTTTATGGCATCTAGGTTTTCTATCTTGGTTTTAAAAATCTCACCCCAAACCTAGATATTACATACGCTCTCCACAATTTTCTTCTAAGAGTTTTGAATTCATTTTAAATATTGCATCAGTATAAGTAAAGAAGTATCTGACCTTATTTCTCTTCTAAATGAATAAACAGTCGGGATAGGAAAGGAAGGAAGAAAGAGAAAAACATATCTGGGCTTTCTCTTCAGTTATACTAGTATTTTTTAAGCTATTCCTATGCAGTTATCTTTCCAGAATATCTGTTTATTCATTATTTTTGAGAAATTGGCATTTGTATATGTTAAATTTTTTCACCCAGGGCTATGCTATGTCATTTTGTTTTTTAAAATCAGAGGTCAGCAAACTACAGCCCATTGGCTAAATGTAGCCTCTTGTTCTATCTTTTTTGTTTTTCAGTTTCTATATCCTTTTAACTTCTATTTTTGGACATTGAATGAAATTTGTTAAGGTTTTCAGTTCAAATTAAGAGTCTCTATCTTTTAATTGTTGAGTTTAGCCCATTAACTATATTCATTGTAATTACAATTATATTGCTACCATCTCACGTTACATACTCTATATCCCAGACTTCTTATTATCTCTCTTTATTGCTTTCTAGTGAAATGAACAAAATTTCTTTTCCTAATGATTTAAACACTGTTACATTGTATTTTATTTTTGCAGAGATTGTCTTCAACCTTAGGTTCAAACATAATGTTTCTCAAATTTAGCACTCTCTGTCTTCTTCTCAATAAGATAGTAACTCAAAGCATACTTTCACATTTCTGTGGCTTTTTCCACTCTTTTCCCACATGGTCAATATTGTCTAGAGTTTCAGTTCTGGGTTACATTACAAACACCCAGGCTGGGGCCTTAAGACATCCTCCTGTGTCGCTTGGAAGAAGGCTGGGGAGGATGCCCAGTGCAAGATGGGTGTTGAGGAGTATAGGGCTCCACGCCTCAAGCCAGGCTTTGTATATACTGATAGAGGAGAAGGGTGGGTGAAATTTTCCAACAGCTACTAATTCTTACAGAAACTGGGCCTACCCTTTTCTAGGCAAGAGAGAAAAAACACTACCATCAGTTGGTCTGAACAGGTGCCATGGTGGTCACAAAGGCTGAGCAATTTTCATTTAGCATTCCATAACTGGCTTTCAACCCATTTCACAAAGTACCATCTTCTAACAACTGCTCAATCCTTCGTTGTTTCACAGCCTGTTTCTTCCCATGTGTAACACTCATTCCTTCTGTGCATCCACCAGGAGACACAAAGCCTCTTGGATGCCTTCCCGTGTTAGCCAACAGCAGTTTGGCCAGTTCATGGTATCACCTTTGCTTTTCTACTTGTCTATAATTCTTTGTTTAAACTACATAGTTATGCTGCAATTTCAATAGTATTTCCAAAAGAGTTTAAAAAGTAATCTTAGATCCGAAGAATGTATAATCACATAATCAACGCTACCTAAGAGGTCATCAAATCCTACCACTTTATGATATAGATGAAGCCCAGAGGCCTAGAGAAGAGAAGTTGGGGCAGACCCTGCTGTTGCCCCACTGAAGGGATATGATTTTGCTTGGTAGTAAACAGTTTTTCCTTGGGACTTTTGAGGATTGCTCTTGGGCCCTAGAGACCTTGCCTTTCTCATAGAGCCTGAGGAGATTGATTAGGCTCCTTACTACCCAGCCCCCAACCCAACCCAGGACAGCCAAGAACTACCTGCTATAAGGGTATAAAATGCACAGGCTTTGCCTCCACGTAAACTCTTAAGTGAGATTTAACTCCACAGATTCTTAGAGATCAGGCTGAGGCAGAGACCTCTCCTGAAATGTCATCCTCACTTGGCTTCTGCCCTTTTCCTATCCTGCTTCTCCAAAGCCTTTCTGGCCTTATCCAAGGAGCACCATCATCATATGTCACGTGTACCTGAACACGTCTTAGAGTTTGCTTCTGGGGAATCCATCTGGAACAGGAGTGGCTGTAACCGTGGTTATACCTCCACTCAGAGGCAGAACCAGGACAGAGATGTATATTGCTTGCCTCTTAGTTCAGTACATTTTTTTCATCTCACCACAGGGATTCCCTAGAATTCAGCTGCAAGAACTAATGCTCAGGTCTCCCAGTCAGAGTATCCTATCTCCCTGGACATCCGTACTTTGATGTCTTGCAGAGTTGCTTCTACTGAAGTGAGATGATGTTCTGCCATTGGCCTCTCGGAGGCACACAATAACGAATCTTATAGCACTACTAGAGGCCTGGTGCACAAATTCGTGCATGGGTGGGGTCTCCAGTGGGGAGGGCCAGGATGCGATTGGCCCTCTGGGTGGGCAGTGGGACACCCTTCCTGGCCCGGGATATGGATCCATCCCACTTACCATTTGCGCAGGTTGTCAGGAGCCACCTGGCGGCCGCTATTATATCCTTCCTTTCTTGCGGAGTGTCTAGGGAGGGGAAGCAGCCTCAGTACCTGAGGCCAACTTCCAGAAGGCCGATGGCGCTGTTGGGATCGTGCCAGTGGCACTGGCCCATGGGTGCCTAGCCCATTCTCTGGAGAATGGACCTGCAGGAGTACTGAGAGAATGAGTGGCTGCCACCAGGCTGGTGGACCGCCAGGACAGGTCAGCTGAGTGGCACTTCCGTTGTGAGAGTGCACTAACCATCAGGGGGCAGCTCTTGCGTTGAGCATCTGCCCCCTGGTGGTCAGTGTGCGTCATAGTGACTGGTCATTCGGTCGTTTGGTTGTAATGGTCACTTAGGCTTTTATTTATATGCTAAAAGTCGAATGTACGAAGATTCGTGCCAGAATGGGCCTTCCTTTCCCTGGCTGCCGGCACCGCTTTCCCTCTGGGCCGGAGTCACCTTTCCACCTTCCTGCACTGCTCAGAGGCCCAGAATGGTGGGGGATGGGGCGGAACACCTGTGTGACTACACAAGCATCCACCCCGCCCTGTCCGTGGCCGCTTGGCGGCCCCATATGCAAATTAACCTCCATCTTTGTTGGGTTAATTTGCATACTCAGTCCTGATTGGGTGTCACGAAGGTACGGTCAATTAGCATGTGTGTCTATTATTTGTCTATTATTAGGTAAGACTAGTGGCCTGGTGCATGAAATTCATGCACATTAAAAGGGAATTAATTAGAGGAAATATTTTAATATTGCTATTTGTCCTTTCTCTGTAATAGAAGTGTCAGAAATGAAAGAAAACTAGCAAAATGCATATGAAAATCTACCTCCTGTCAGAGTCTAGGGCACGCCACAGGACCTAGAGTCAAGTCCCTGCCCACCACGTGCACACACTTCAAAAACGCAGGAGAGGGGAGGGAATAATGGCGGCGGAATAGACAGACGTGTTCCGAGCCTTGTCCCGGAGCAGAAAGAAAGAACAGCTGAGGGTCGCGCAAGGAGTGTTTGTTGGCTGGTTGGGAGACAGCTGAATTCCAGAAGGAGGTGGGGGACTGCTGAACGGGGTTCCCCTGACCTGGCAGCACGAACTGCGGCTGGGTCCCCTCCCGGAGCTGCGGGCTTGGACGCGGAGTCTGCGCCATCTTGATCCGGAAAGTGGAGCTTATCTGAAGCCTGAGAATCCACAACGGCGGCACCCCAGGAACAGCTGCGAGCCCCAGAACAACGCTCCCCAACTGGCGTAAGCACACGGGTTCAGAGAAGCTCTACACTCCACTACGGAAAGGTCAGATTTCGCCTGGGATAAGGTGAGGTCTCTGGTCCCGGCGGGAGAGAGGAACGCGCGTTTTGCGGGAGCTGGAGGACCAGGGAAGTCTGTGCCTAGAAAAATCCGTGGCTGTAGGGGCTGGCGTGATCTGTGACTGTGGAAAGGGGTCCTCAGAGCTGCTAAGAGAAGGGCACTCTAAAAAGCAACCCATTTTGATCTGAAGTGCAGGGACACCCTAAGAATTTCAGGCAGTCCAGACTTAC
The DNA here is from genome assembly GCF_963455305.1 of Plecotus auritus. Lineage (NCBI taxonomy): Eukaryota > Metazoa > Chordata > Mammalia > Chiroptera > Vespertilionidae > Plecotus > Plecotus auritus. The sequence goes on from NC_137778.1 coordinate 33,455,538, forward strand.
GCGCAGCCCGTGCGCTCCCTGGGTGCCTGGGCTTACTCGCAGTCCCGGAATTCGCACACTTGGGCTTTTTCCTCTTCAAATCCTTGCATCTGATTACTAAGCCCAATACATAGGATCACCCAGTTGGGGACACCCTGGGAGACTGCAGGGGAAGGTTGTTTTTCTGGAACCTGGGGATCGGAGCGGGGAGTGACCATCAGAGAGCCAGCTCTGAGGCAGCCCACTCCCACAGGCCCCTGGCGAGTGCCACAGGGAAAGAAGGCTCTAACACTGCCTAGAGAGGCCATAGATAGACCCGGAAGTCAATCCAGAAACACTGCCACCCAGGGGCTGAATCACAAATTGACTCTTGTGTAATCAAAAATAAAGGAATACGAGAAATTAAGACACACCGCCTGCTTAAAATCAGGACTGGCTTACAACACCGAAGAGCAGTGGATCGCAGGGAACTGCAATACTGCCTGGACTGAGAAACAGGCGTGCCAAACAGAAAAACAGAGGAAGTGAATGACCTTCACTACTCCACATTTTATTTTTACCTTTTATTTTTTTTATTTTTTTATTTTTTTTAAATTTTCATTTTTTGCATCTTTTAATCAAGAAACTTTTTTTTCTTTTTTCATCATTTGATTTTACCTTTTTAATGATTACATTTTTATTTTCAATCCGTATTATTACTACTGCTATTTTATCTTTTTTTTTTTTTTTAAAGTGTCATTTTATTTTCTCTTCATTTTATTTTGGGATTAGGGTTCTACATTCTATTTTTTATCTTTCCTTTAGCATCGTTTTACTCTACCTCAACTCTACCTTTAGGCCATCACTCTCTTCCTAACCTCCCCCTTTTCAGTGTCCTGTTTGTCTTACCCTTTTACTGCTTTAGATTTTCCCTATTCTTTCTGTTTACCCCTTGTTAAAATTTCACCCTACTTACATATCTAATCTCCAATCCCCTGCTCCAAGTCCATACACACCTCTCTCTTCGCTGTCTGAGTTATCCATAAACTTGTCCTTATCTCTGTCCTTTTGTTGTTGTTTGCTTGAATGTAGATTATATCCAATTTTTATGCTTTTTTTGTGAGATTGTTTTGCTTATTCTTCTTTTATTTATTTTTTTGTTTGTTTTGTGCTTCAGCTTTCCCTTGCCTCACTCCATATTAATTGGTGTTGTAGTTTGTACTAATCCCCAGGTACTTGTTGCTGGCATTTGCTGGGATTAGTGATTGTTCTATTGGAGTTTTATCCCCAATATATATAGTCTGTTCCCCTTTCTCTCTTAGTCAATTTCTTGTCTCTCTTACTTTTTTTTTTTTTTCTCTTTACTGTCCCTTTTCCCAATTTCATTTTCACACTCCTTTTTTCTTTTTTTTTTTTCTTTCTTTCTTTTTTCCTCTTCTTCTTTCTCTTCTATCACCTAATTTGCCTTTCTCTGGTGGTCACCTTTATTGGAGGTTATTAATATCGTGAATACATTCCTGTTCAGTGCCTTGTGAGTTGTACCTGGTAGTGCTGTATTTTGTGCCTTTAAATCAACCCAGGAGAGAGAAAACTACATAACCAGACACCCAGAGAAGAGAGACCATGGGGAGACAAAGAAGCAGCCCGCATATGAAAGAAAAGCAGGCATCACCAGAAAAGGAAGTAAACGAAATGGAGGCAAGCAACCTTCCAGAAAAAGAATTCAGAGAAATGGTCATAAGGTGGCTGAAAAGAATGGAAGACAAATTCGACAATATGAGCAAGAACCAAGAGGAAATGAAGAAGAACCAAGAAGAAATGAAAAATGACATCGCTGCTGTAAAGAACTCAATAGAAAGCATCAAGAGTAGACTAGAAGAAGCAGAGGACCGCATCAGTGAGCTAGAAGACAAGATGGAAAAAAATACCCAAGAAAAGCAACTTCTAGAAAAAAAAATTAAAAGGCAGGAGGAGAGTCTAAGGGAACTTTGGGACAACACGAAACAAAACAACATCCGCATAATAGGGGTTCCAGAAGGAAAGGAAGCTGAGCAAGGAATAGAAAACCTCTTTGAAGAAATAATGACAGAAAATTTCCCAGATATAGGGAAGAAAAAACCCACACAAATCCAAGAAGCTCACAGAGTCCCAAGCAAAATGAACCCCAAAAGACCGACGCCAAGGCACATTATAATTAAATTGGCAAACACCAACGACAAAGTAAGAATCTTAAAAGCAGCAAGAGAGAGACAGAAAGTTACATACAAAGGAACCCCCATCAGACTAGCAACTGATTTCTCAACAGAAACTCATCAGGCCAGAAGGGAATGGAATGAAATATACAAAGTCATGCAAAGGAAGGGTCTGAATCCAAGAATACTGTACCCAGCAAGGCTGTCAATCAAAATTGAAGGTGAAATCAGGAGCTTCACAGACAAAAAAGGACTAAGGGAATTTATTACCACCAAACCAGCAATGCAAGAAATGCTAAAGGGTCTACTGTAAAAAAAAAAAAAAAAAAAAAAAAAAAAAAAAAAAAAAAAGAAAGAAAGAAAGAAAGAAAGAAAGAAAGAAAGAAAGAAACAGGAAGCGAAGAAGTAACACAGGGGTAAAGAATAGGAATGGCGACAAATAAGTACCTATCAATAATAACTTTAAATGTAAATGGATTAAATGCCCCAATCAAAAGACATAGGGTAACAGATTGGATAAGAAAACACGACCCATATATCTGCTGTCTACAAGAAACCCACCTCAGAAAAAAAGACGCACACAGACTGAGGGTGAAGGGATGGAAAAAGGTTTTCCAGGCAAATGGAACTGAAAAAAAAGCTGGGGTAGCAATACTTATTTCTGACAAATTAGATCTCAAACTGAAGGACATAACAAGAGATAAGGAAGGCCATTTCATAATACTAAAGGGAGCAATCCAACAAGAAGAAATAACTCTGGTAAACATATATGCACCCAATACAGGAGCACCCAAATACATAAAAAAACTCCTGGAAGATATCAAGGGAGACATTGACAGCAATACAATCATAGTAGGAGACTTTAATACCCCACTATCACCATTGGACAAATCCTCTAAACAAAACATCAGCAAAGAAACATCAATCCTAAATGACTCACTAGACCAGATGGAATTAATTGACATCTTCAGAACATTTCACCCCAAAGCCACAGAATATACATTCTTCTCAAGCGCACATGGGTCATTTTCAAAGATAGACCATATGTTGGGACATAGGCAAAGTCTCTTCAAATTCAAGAAGATAGAAATCATATCAAGCATCTTCTCAGACCACAGTGGCATAAAACTGGAAATCAACTACAATAAAAACAACCCAAAGAAATCAAACACATGGAGACTAAACAGCATGCTATTAAACCATGACTGGGTTACCAGAGAGATCAAAGAAGAAATAAAAAACATCATGACAACAAATGACAATGAAAACACTACAATCCAAAATCTATGGGACACAGCGAAAGCAGTCTTGAGAGGGAAGTTCATAGCTCTACAAGCCTACTGCAAAAAACAAGAAACAGGGGTAATAAATTACCTAACCCAACAACTCAAAGAGTTAGAAAAAGAGCAACAAGAAAAGCCCAGTGTAAGCAGAAGGAAGGAAATAATAAAGATCAGAGCACAGATAAACGACATAGAGACCAAAGAAACAATACAAAAGATCAACAAAACCAAGAGCTGGTTCTTTGAAAGGATAAACAAGATTGATGAACCTCTAGCCAGGCTCACCAAGAAGCAAAGGGAGAGGACCCAAATAAACAAGATCAGAAATGAAAGAGGTGAAATAACAACAGATCCCGCTGAAATACAAAGGATTGTTAAAAAATACTACGAACAACTCTATTCCAACAAACTGGACAACCTGGAGGAAATGGACATATTCCTAGAAAAATATAACCTTCCAAAACTCAATCAGGAAGAATCTAAACAGCTCAACATGCCAGTAACTATGGAAGAAATTGAAGCAGTCATCAAAGAGCTTCCGGCAAACAAAAGCCCGGGGCCAGACGGCTTCACTGGAGAGTTCTACCAAACATTCAAGGAAGAACTAAAACCTATCCTCCTCAGACTATTCCAAAAAATTCAAGAGGAAGGAACACTTCCAAGCTCCTTCTATGAAGCCAGCATCACCCTAATACCAAAACCAGATAAAGACAACACAATGAAAGAGAATTACAGGCCAATATCCCTCATGAATGTAGATGCCAAAATCCTCAACAAAATTCTAGCAAATAGGATCCAGCAGTACATTAGAAAGATCATACACCATGACCAAGTAGGGTTTATCCCAGGAATGCAAGGATGGTTCAATATCCGCAAATCAATAAATGTGATACATCACATAAACAAATTGAGAGATAAAAATCACATAGTCATATCAATTGATGCAGAAAAAGCATTTGACAAAATCCAACACCCTTTCTTGATAAAAACTCTCAACAAGGTGGGAATAGAAGGATCATACCTCAACATCATAAAAGCTATATATGATAAACCCACAGCTAACATCATACTCAATGGGCAAAAACTAAAACCATTTCCCCTAAGAACAGGAACAAGACAGGGATGCCCACTCTCACCACTCCTGTTTGACATAGTACTGGAAGTATTAGCCACTGCAATTAGACAAGAAGAAGAAATAAAAGGCATCCAAATTGGAAAAGAAGAAGTAAAGCTGTCCTTATTTGCAGATGACGTGATATTGTACATAAAAAACCCGAAAGACTCCATCAAAAAACTAACAGACTTAATAAATGAATTCGGCAATGTAGCAGGATACAAAATTAACACCAAGAAATCTATGGCATTTCTATACACCAACAATGAACTTACAGAAAGAGAGACTAAAAAAGCAATCCCATTTTCCATCGCACCAAAAAAATTAAGATACTTAGGAATAAACCTAACCAAGGAGGTAAAAGACCTATATGCGGAAAACTACAGGACACTGAAAAAAGAGATAGAGGAAGATGTAAACAGATGGAAGAACATACCATGTTCATGGATTGGTAGAATCAACATCATTAAAATGTCCATACTACCCAGAGCAATCTATAGATTCAATGCACTCCCCATTAAAATACCAATGGCGTATTTCACAGACCTAGAAAGAACTCTCCAAAAATTCATCTGGAATAAAAAAAGACCCCGAATAGCCACAGCAATCCTGAGAAAGAAGAATAAAGTAGGAGGGATCTCAATACCAGATTTCAAGCTGTATTACAAAGCCACTGTCATCAAAACAGCCTGGTACTGGCACAAGAACAGACATATAGATCAATGGAACAGAATAGAGAATCCAGATATCGACCCAAACCAATATGCGCATTTAATATTTGACAAAGGAGGCATGAACATACAATGGAGTCAAGACAGTCTCTTTAATAAATGGTGTTGGGAAAATTGGACAGATACATGCAAAAAAATGAAACTAGATCACCAACTTACACCATACACAAAAATAAACTCAAAATGGGTACAGGTCTTAAATATAAGACGGGAAACCATAAAAATACTAGAGGAATCCACAGGCAGCAAAATCTCAGACATATGCCAAAAGAACTTTTTCAGTGATACTGCCCCTAGGGCAATGGAAGCCAAACAGAAAATAAACAAATGGGACTACATCAAAATAAAAAGCTTTTGCACAGCAAAAGAAACCATCAACAAAACAACAAGAAACCCCACTGTATGGGAGAACATATTTGCAAATGGTATCACTGATAAAGGTTTAATTTCCAACATCTACAGGCAGCTTATACAACTTAATAAAAGGAAGATAAATGATCCAATAAAAAAATGGGCAACGGACCTAAATAGAAGCTTTTCGAAAGAAGACAGAAGGAAGGCCAAGAGACACATGAAAACATGCTCAAAGTCACTAATTATCCGAGAGATGCAAATCAAAACAACAATGCGATACCATCTCACACCTGTCAGAATGGCTATCATCAACAAATCAACAAACGACAAGTGTTGGCGAGGATGCGGAGAAAAAGGAACCCTCGTGCACTGCTGGTGGGAATGCAGACTGGTGCAGCCACTGTGGAGAACAGTATGGAGTTTCCTCAAAAAACTGAAAATGGAACTCCCATTTGACCCAGTAATCCCACTCCTAGGAATATATCCTAAGAAACCAGAAACACCAATCAGAAAGGATATATGCACCCCTATGTTCATAGCAGCACAATTTACAATAGCTAAGATTTGGAAACAGCCTAGGTGCCCATCAGCAGATGACTGGATCAGAAAACTATGGTACATCTACACAATGGAATACTATGCTGCCGTAAAAAAGAAGGAATTACTACCATTTGTAGGCACTTGGATGGAATTAGAGAACATTATGCTAAGTGAAATAAGCCAGTCAATGAAAGAAAAATACCACATGATCCCACTCATTTGGGGATAATGAAAAACATTATAAACTGATGAACAAAAAGATAGTTACAGAGGCAGTAAAGCATCAAACAGACTGTCAAATTACAGTGGTAAGGTTAGGGAGAGGTGGGGGAAATAAGAGATCAACTGAAGGACTTATATGCATGTATATAAGAGTAACCAACGGATGCAAAACATTGGGGGGTGAGGGCATGTATGGGAGTGGGGTGGGGGTGGGGGGCAATGGTAAGATATGTACACATATAATACCTTAATAAAAATTTGAAAAAAAAAAAAAACGCAGGAGACCCAGACCCCGCTGGCCCCACCCCCGTCAAACCCCTCCAGGCGGGGGACGCAGCCTCAGGTTCCCTGGCCTGGCACTGGGGTGGGGGGCGTGGCCTGAGGTCCCCTGTCAAGCCCCGCTGGGCGGGGGGGGCGCAGCCTTAGGTCCCCCGTCCCGGGGCTGGGGGGGGGCATGGCGTGAGGTCCCCCATCAAGCCCTGACGGGCAGGGGGCATGGCCTGAGGTCCCTCGCCCTGGCCAAGCGCCATGCAGCCTCAGGTCCCTGCTGTTTGGTCGTGACATTACGGCGTCCTGGTTAATTTGCATATTCCTCTATTATATAGATAGATTGTGTTTATGTAGCTAGGGGACCAAAACAATGCCCACCACATTATCTGGTATCCCTTGTGTGAAAACCAACAGAAGAAATTTTTATTAGGCTTCTGGAAATTTTTATTAGGAAACTCTGCTTCTCTTAAGAACTCAGTGGTCTATTTATTATATAATCAAAAAGAATCTTGTTCATATTCTTTCTTTTTATTTTGGCCATTAGGAAGTTAAGAGACAAATCTGCAGTTCGTATTCACCAACCTTACTGTGAACACTGTTTGTCTCTGCCTGAAAACATTTTTTTTTTATCATCACCCAAGGATATTTTTCCCCATTGATTTTCAGAGAGAGAGGAAGGGATAGGGAGACAGAGAGAAGCACCAATGTGAGAGAGACACACTGATTGGTTGCCTCCCACATACCCCTGACCATAGCTGGGAGCCTGCAACCGAGATATGTGCCCTTGACCAGAATCGAATCCAAGACCCTTCAGTCCACAGGCCGATGCTCTATCCACTGAGCCAAACTGGCTAAGGCCATTTTCCCATATATTGATACATAGTTTTTCAGCTCTCCCCAAACCAAAGTGAAACAGAGTTAAAGAGCCTAAGGAGATGACAATAGTCCATTCTGTATTTAGAGCACAGAGTAATTTTACTTAAGGAAAACTGTCCTGTAAATACTAGTGTAAAAGTGCTACATAGTGTTTCTTCCTCATATTATATTGTTTTCCACTGATTATCTATATACTAGAGGCCCAGTGCATGAAAATTCATGCACTGGAGGGGAGGGGTCCCTCAGCCCGGCCTGCCCCCCCTCTCAGGGCGGGGAGGTGATCCAACGATCAGGGGAATGCGATGCCCCATCACACCTCTGCTGCTGCCACTGCTGGAAGCGTAAGCCTCAGCCAGCCCTGGTTACCTGAGCCTCGGGTGGCCCTGGGCAGCTGGGCAGCCGCCATCCAAGGCTTGCCTGCACCTTGGGCCAGCCCAGGGTGGCTAGGGGGCTGAGGGGACTGGGGGACTCCGGAGGCAGGTGCGCAGAGCAGCCAGGCGGGGCTGAGGGGACTGGGCGCCACCATCTTTGAGGGCATTGCAGTCAGTTAGCATATTCCCTCCTTATTGGCTGTGGGCGCTGCCATCTTTGAGGACGGGACAGTCAATTAGCATATTCCCTCCTTATTGGCTATGGGCGCCGCCATCTTTGCGACAGCATGGGGGTCAATTAGCATATTCCTTCTTTATTAGATAGGATAGTATAGGATATAAAAGCCTAAGCGACCGTTATGAACAGACGACCAGCTGGTAGCTATGACGCACACTGACCACCAGGGGGCAGACGCTCAATGCTGCTCCCTGGTAGTCAGTGCGCTCCCACAGCCAACCTCCTGTGGCTGGCCAACCTCCTTTGGTCCCTCTCTCCCTCCAGCCAGCCTCAATCACCCTGATGGGGACTGGGCGAGATGGCCCCAATTGCCGAGGGACCCCACCTGTGCACGAATTTGTGCACCAGGCCTCTAGTATTGAAATAATCTATGTTTTGCCAAAAAGTATCTCCACAGGATTACTATGTGATACAATTCAAATACAGAGACTTTCTGTGTTTAAATTATTGCAATATAATTTTCCTGTGGTATATTTTTTAACATTGTTTCCTGCGTCATTACTTTAATGTTTTCGACTTCTACATTTACTGCAATTTGAACTCACTAGCCAAAAATTCCTAGAAAATATTGCCAGCATTTCTGTAGCATTGGCCATAGCAACTAAAATGGCCTTTCATCTTAAAGTTTTAAGAGATTGGCACTTTCTTTAGAGAAATGTAGCTAATTGTAATTCAGTGGCCAGAGGCCTCTTTTCAAAGGTAAGAAACACTATGACCATTAGAGATATTGCCTTGACTAATGCTTATCTCATCGTAAGAGTTATTCCAGGTAAATAATAGTACATGCTTACTTATTTGGAATTGACTATATATAATGTACTAATCTAAGCACTTTACATATATTAACTCATTTAATTGTTACAATGATCCTTTGAGGTAGGTGCTATTATCTCCATTTTACACATGAGGAAACAGAGGCCCAAATAGTTTAGAGAATTTGCCTCATGCTTTTTCCTTTTATAATGAGAATGGGAAGAAGCAGCAAGAAGTAGAGTAACAGAGAATGTAAACTGTTCTTGGTTGTGGTCATACAAAAATACATTGGACTTACCACCATGGACTTCATGGTTTCTGGTTTACAAATCCAAATTCAGTAGTACTTCTGTTCTCTCTATATATCCTTCTGAGGTTAGCAGTATCTCCATATGTCTTCTGTGTATTTCCCTGAGGGATCGCAGGAATAAGACAGTGGCCAAAGGCAGGATTCAGAATTTCTAAGTCCCTTGGCCAAAATGTTTGTTGAATAAATTAAATTTGCAAAAATGTTCACAGAAATCCGAAACAAAAGATGGTGGTCAGCCCTAGTGGGTGTGGCTCAGTTGGTTGAGTATTACTCAATTACTGGTCAGGGCACATACCCAGGTTGGGGGTTCAATCACTGGTTGGAGTACATCGGGAGGCGGCAAATTGATGGTTCTCTCTCACATCGATGCTTCTCACTCTCACTCTCTCCCTCTGTCTTCCTCTCTCAAATCAATAAATATATCCTCAGGTGAGGATTTTAAAAAAAAAAAAAAGGATGCTCTACTACCTCAGATTGTAGATTACACAAAATTGAGGGCTGTTTGAATGTTAATGAGACCACTGACTCAGAAGCTTATGGTATTAAAGTGGCTTATGTGGGTGCCAGGAATGGGACTAAAGGGGAGGAGGAATATTTGGGCTAAAGAGAAGGCCATTGGCTTTTAACACATATGGAGAATATAGAGAGCTGTGAACAATCAGAAGAAATAACTAGCAAATGATAGGATAATTGCAAACAGATGTATCTGAAACTACTGATGGGATTTAGAATTGTGGATTTTATCAGATGGTAATTTATCCTGGAACAAATTTCAATCAATGAACTACCCCATTCCAAAACCAGGATTTATATCCATGGGTTGCCAAAATATCATAGGAGAACAATTATTATTAAGACAGTAACCACTCTCTCAAATAAATGGGCATATTCAGGGAATGAGTCATTCTGTTTTAAGGATATTACCTGATAAACTGGAAATTATCAGAAAACCCTTGTAATTCTCATCTATATTTTTGGAAATTATTCCCTGTAATTTTTCACAGCATGGTAAACATAATGGGGTTTCCTGCTGCTGAGAAATGTGGCATCCCACTTTTCCTCACTGTCCAGGACTCCGGGTGAAAGGTGTAAAGAACTGGGCTGCCTGTGTCCTAGTCTTAAGCCATCCTCTGGGGGCCCCAGTGTTACCCAAGCCCAGTGTTCTTCACATTGAGAACTGGGCTCCAGAGTGTCAGTAGCATCATGCATGGGATCCCCTGGAAATACAGTACTATCTGGCAATGTTACTATTATTGTTTTATTTAATTTTTCTTAATTGATTTTAGACTATTAACTATTTTAATCAAATGCTTGATGTTTGTTTAGTTATTTTTTCCTCCAAAAGCAGAGTGGGGAGAGGCAAAAGGGCTGGGTATGATGAATCCAGAGGGCTATTTTGCTCCCCACAAAGGACATTTGGTAATGTCTGGAGATATTTTGGGATGTCATAATTAGGGAGGTGCCAATGGCATCTAGTGGGTAGAGGCCAGGGATGCTTGCTAAACATACTAAAATGCCCCACAACAAAGAATATCCAGTCCAAAATGTTAACAGTAATAAAACTGAGAAACCTTGGTCTAGGGTTTTATTATTCATTAGAGGCCCGGTGCATGAAATTCGTGCACGGTGCTGGGGGCGGGGGGGGGGGGTTGTTCCTCAGCCCAGCCTACACCCTCTCCAATCTGGGATCCCTCTCACAATCCAGGACTGCTGGCTCCCAACTACTCGCCTGCCTTCCTTCCTGATTGCCCCTAACCGCTTCTGCCTGCTAGCCTGATCACCCCCTAACCACTCCCCTGCCAGCCTGATTTATGCCTAACTGCTTCCCTGCTAGCCTGTTTGCCCCTAACTGCCCTCCCCTGCAGGCCTGGTACCCCCCAACTGCTCTCCCCTGCAGGCCTGGTCACCCCTAACTGCCCTCCCCTGCAGGCCTGGTTCCCCCCAACTTCCCTCCTCTGCCAGCCTGGTCACCCCCAACTGCCCTCGCCTGCAGGCTTGATTGCCTCCAACTGCCCTCCCTTACAGGCATGGTCCCTCCCAACTGCCCTCCCTTACAGGCACGGTCCCTCCCAACTGCCCTCCCCTGCTGGCCATGTTGTGGTGGCCATCTTGTGTCCACATGGGGGCAGCCATCTTTGACCACATGGGGGCAGCCATCTTGTGTGTTGGAGTGATGGTCAATTTGCATATTACTCTTCTATTAGATAGGATTTTTGGTTGTTTACTAGGCAATCAAATGGTATGTTTATTTTACATATGAAGAGCTAATAAAAACAGGATTACCTTGGGAAATAAGGTAAGGGTAAGAGTTGAAGGATGAGAAAGGAATTATTTTTACTCCAATATTTGAGTATCTGCTATATACCACGACCTGCGCCTGGAACATTGTAACCTTATCACATTCACTAATCCAGATAACTCTCTGACTATGACACATGTTTTTCTTTATAGGAAGACTTGTCTTGAAAAAATAATTAACATACACTTGAGGAATTTGTAAGAGATGAGGCTAGAGGACTTACTTAGGTCACTGACAGAATAGTTTTTTAAAAATCCACTTAATTAAAACCAAAATGCACCTAGGACGAGCTATCACATGTAGCTTTCATTCTGGTGGAGTTGGCTCCTTTGTTGTGTGGGAGAAAGTTCCTTTAACTGCTCAGTCCCCAGAAGAGCCGGCTCCTGAGAGTGCAGGATGCCTCTAAACCAGTTGCACACTCACTCTGAGCCCTGCCTTGATTTCTGACCTGTGGTCTGAACCTGTGGTCTCAAGAAGACTATTAGAAGAGAAGGAAAGGCACATTTGTTTTCTGCCTGACATTCGTTCTGAACGCTGCACAATGGGGCAGATACTGTCAGTGCCAGGCATCTGTAAACCCACACACACCGGGATGCCTGGCTATTTTTCTGGCTAACTAAAATACTCTAATAAAGTTTTCAAATTTATATCTGAAATGTGCCCACTAGCAACAGTGGCTCTAGTAGCATTCTGGGATTTTAGGTTACTATCCTTCACTAGTTAGATCTGCCAAACAAACTGAAACACATGTTATGCTAGCTCTTAAGTTACTAGTCTCCTAATTCTGTAGCCACCATAAGGGGGAAAGTCATCAGTGGGAGTCGAGGTCCGACGTTGCAGCAGTAGGTGACCCAGAGAAGAAGAAAATGCACAAAATTCAATTCAGTGTATCTTCTATAAAATTACTGATTATTGTGCAAATTGTTTTAAAAGGTCATTCATAAAAGACCATGAGGAAGGAACACTGAAAAGAAGCACAATCCAGTCATGCTCCTATTTTCTACTCTCAACTTCTTATCATTAACTTTTTAAAAAATATGTTTTTATTGATTTCAGAGAGGAAGGGAGAAATAGAGAAAGATATAAACATCAATAATGAGAGAGAATCATCAATTGCCCCACAAACCGAGAATCAGACCTCGACCTTCTGGTGCATAGGTCGACGCTCAACCACTGAGCCATGCTGGCCAGGCTCTGATCATTAACTTTTAACTCTTTCCCTTTGCCTTATCTCAGGGAAGACTTTTCTTATATTCCAGACATTATCTTCAGCTTCTGGATTTCTTTGAGCTTTCTGGGCTTCAGAGCATTCTATGAATGTTCAACACTTTCGGCCTTCATCAAAACTTGAAATGCCTTGCTTTCTTTACTTTTCTAGATAGGACACTCTCTTGGGATTTCCCTTCACATTCAGAGCACAGCTCCCCCCTCCATCCTCACACTCATACAGTTTCTGTTGATCACACGAGAGATGTAGGCGAAGACAGACCTGCACAGTCGTTTCCACAAGGCTTCCCCACTGAAGGTCTGCTGCCGTCCAGGAATTCTCTGGTCAACATCTTTCTGTGTGGCTCCACACCCTCATCCATCATGTAGCTCGCCTACATTTACTGTCTCTTTTCTTCTTTTCCTAAAATTATAATCAATTTTATACACAGCACACAATCGTTTTAAAACTTACCTTAGAGTCCCATCACTATTTGAGCATGACCTTCCTGTGAAAACTCTTCTGATTTGGGAAATGCAGATGCAATTATTGAAAATCTAAAAACACCATCTCTTGCACATCAACGAATAATTGCAAGTATGTGAAAAATAATAACAACTCCAGGCTTCTTGGAGTCTTAGAGTTTAAAATGCAAAGGTATTTTTTTTTCTTTCTTTCTTTTCAACAACCTGCTAAAGGAAAATGTGAAAGGGAAATTAGGTAATTTAAGCAGTTGCAAGTTTCTTTTAAATTGAATCCATGGGAAGAAAAGTAAATGAGTAGTGAATACAGTTAATTACACCTCTGAACAAAATTGGCGGCTGCCGACAGAAGTGTGATTTGAAGGATTCCAGAAATACATACTCACCTAAAAAAATCCCCTTCACTCTGGTCTGCCAGTGTTTTAATGTCATCATTAGAGGTTTTACTTTTTTTAAGTAAAGTTGTCATGTAGAGAATATCTATTAAAAAGTAAATGTCTTGTGAGAATCCACAACTGCGGCACCCCAGGAACAGCTGCGAGCCCCAGAACAACGCTCCCCAACTGGCGCAACCACACGGGTTCAGAGAAGCTCTACACTCCACCACGGAAAGGTCAGATTTCGCCTGGGATAAGGTGAGGTCTCTGGTCCCGGCGGGAGAGAGGAACGCGCGTTTTGCGGGAGCTGGAGGACCAGGGAAGTCTGTGCCTAGAAAAATCCGTGGCTGTAGGGGCTGGCGTGATCTGTGACTGTGGAAAGGGGTCCTCAGAGCTGCTAAGAGAAGGGCACTCTAAAAAGCAACCCATTTTGATCTGAAGTGCAGGGACACCCTAAGAATTTCAGGCAGTCCAGACTTACGCGCAGCCCGTGCACTCCCTGGGTGCCTGGGCTTACTCGCAGTCCCGGAGTTCGCACACTTGGGCTTTTTCCTCTTCAAATCCCTGCTTCTGATTACTAAGCCCAATACATAGGATCACCCAGTTGGGGACACCCTGGGAGACTGCAGGGGAAGGTTGTTTTTCTGGAACCTGGGGATCGGAGCGGGGAGTGACCATCAGAGAGTCAGCTCTGAGGCAGACCACTCCCACAGGCCCGAGTGCCACAGGGAAAGAAGGCTCTAACACTGCCTAGAGAGGCCATAGATAGACCCGGAAGTCAATCCAGAAACACTGCCACCCAGGGGCTGAATCACAAATTGACTCTTGTGTAATCAAAAATAAAGGAATACGAGAAATTAAGACACACCGCCTGCTTAAAATCAGGACTGGCTTACAACACCAAAGAGCAGTGGATCGCAGGGAACTGCAATACTGTCTGGACTGAGAAACAGGCGTGCCAAACAGAAAAACAGAGGAAGTGAATGACCTTCACTACTCCACATTTTATTTTTACCTTTTATTTTTTTTATTTTTTTATTTTTTTTTAAGTTTCATTTTTTGCATCTTTTAATCAAGAAACTTTTTTTTCTTTTTTCATCACTTGATTTTGCCTTTTTAATGATTACATTTTTATTTTCAATCCGTATTATTACTACTGCTATTTTATCTTTTTTTTTTTTATTTTTTTAAAGTGTCATTTTATTTTCTCTTCATTTTATTTTGGGATTAGGGTTCTACATTCTATTTTTTATCTTTCCTTTAGCATCGTTTTACTCTATCTCAACTCTACCTTTAGGCCATCACTCTCTTCCTAACCTCCCCCTTTTCAGTGTCCTGTTTGTCTTACCCTTTTACTGCTTTAGATTTTCCCTATTCTTTCTGTTTACCCCTTGTTAAAATTTCACCCTACTTACATATCTAATCTCCAATCCCCTGCTCCAAGTCCACATACACCTCTCCCTTCGCTGTCTGAGTTATCCATAAACTTGTCCTTATCTCTGTCCTTTTGTTGTTGTTTGCTTGAATGTAGATTATATCCAATTTTTATGCTTTTTTTTGTGAGATTGTTTTGCTTATTCTTCTTTTGTTTATTCTTTTGTTTGTTTTGTGCTTCAGCTTAACCTTGCCTCACTCCATATTAGTTGGTGTTGTAGTTTGTACTAATCCCCAGGCACTTGTTGCTGGCATTTGCTGGGATTAGTGATTGTTCTATTGGAGTTTTATCCCCAATATATATAGTCTGTTCCCCTTTCTCTCTTAGTCAATTTCTTGTCTCTTACTTTTTTTTTTCTCTTTACTTTCCCTTTTCCCAATTTCATTTTCACACTCCTTTTTTCTTTTTTTCTTTCTTTCTTTCTTTTTTCCTCTTCTTCTTTCTCTCCTATCACCTAATTTGCCTTTCTCTGGTGGTCACCTTTATTGGAGGTTATTAATATCGTGAATACATTCCTGTTCAGTGCCTTGTGAGTTGTACCTGGTAGTGCTGTATTTTGTGCCTTTAAATCAACCCAGGAGAGAGAGAACTACATAACCAGACACCCAGAGAAGAGAGACCATGGGGAGACAAAGAAGCAGCCCGCATATGAAAGAAAAGCAGGCATCACCAGAAAAGGAAGTAAACGAAATGGAGGCAAGCAACCTTCCAGAAAAAGAATTCAGAGAAATGGTCATAAGGTGGCTGAAAAGAATGGAAGACAAATTCGACAATATGAGCAAGAACCAAGAGGAAATGAAGAAGAACCAAGAAGAAATGAAAAATGACATCGCTGCTGTAAAGAACTCAATAGAAAGCATCAAGAGTAGACTAGAAGAAGCAGAGGACCGCACCAGTGAGCTAGAAGACAAGATGGAAAAAAATACCCAAGAAAAGCAACTTCTAGAAAAAAAAATTAAAAGGCAAGAGGAGAGTCTAAGGGAACTTTGGGACAACACGAAACAAAACAACATCCGCATAATAGGGGTTCCAGAAGGAAAGGAAGCTGAGCAAGGAATAGAAAACCTCTTTGAAGAAATAATGACAGAAAATTTCCCAGATATAGGGAAGAAAAAACCCACACAAATCCAAGAAGCTCACAGAGTCCCAAGCAAAATGAACCCCAAAAGACCGACGCCAAGGCACATTATAATTAAATTGGCAAACACCAACGACAAAGTAAGAATCTTAAAAGCAGCAAGAGAGAGACAGAAAGTTACATACAAAGGAACCCCCATCAGACTAGCAACTGATTTCTCAACAGAAACTCATCAGGCCAGAAGGGAATGGAATGAAATATACAAAGTCATGCAAAGGAAGGGGCTGAATCCAAGAATACTGTACCCAGCAAGGCTGTCAATCAAAATTGAAGGTGAAATCAGGAGCTTCACAGACAAAAAAGGACTAAGGGAATTTATTACCACCAAACCAGCAATGCAAGAAATACTAAAGGGTCTACTGTAAAAAAAAAAAAAAAAAAAAAAGAAAGAAAGAAAGAAAGAAAGAAACAGGAAGCGAAGAAGTAACACAGGGGTAAAGAATAGGAATGGCGACAAATAAGTACCTATCAATAATAACTTTAAATGTAAATGGATTAAATGCCCCAATCAAAAGACATAGGGTAACAGATTGGATAAGAAAACACGACCCATATATCTGCTGTCTACAAGAAACCCACCTCAGAAAAAAAGACGCACACAGACTGAGGGTGAAGGGATGGAAAAAGGTTTTCCAGGCAAATGGAACTGAAAAAAAAGCTGGGGTAGCAATACTTATTTCTGACAAATTAGATCTCAAACTGAAGGACATAACAAGAGATAAGGAAGGCCATTTCATAATACTAAAGGGAGCAATCCAACAAGAAGAAATAACTCTGGTAAACATATATGCACCCAATACAGGAGCACCCAAATACATAAAAAAACTCCTGGAGGATATCAAGGGAGACATTGACAGCAATACAATCATAGTAGGAGACTTTAATACCCCACTATCACCATTGGACAAATCCTCTAAACAAAACATCAGCAAAGAAACATCAATCCTAAATGACTCACTAGACCAGATGGAATTAATTGACATCTTCAGAACATTTCACCCCCAAGCCACAGAATATACATTCTTCTCAAGCGCACATGGGTCATTTTCAAAGATAGACCATATGTTGGGACATAGGCAAAGTCTCTTCAAATTCAAGAAGATAGAAATCATATCAAGCATCTTCTCAGACCACAGTGGCATAAAACTGGAAATCAACTACAATAAAAACAACCCAAAGAAATCAAACACATGGAGACTAAACAGCATGCTATTAAACCATGACTGGGTTACCAGAGAGATCAAAGAAGAAATAAAAAACATCATGACAACAAATGACAATGAAAACACTACAATCCAAAATCTATGGGACACAGCGAAAGCAGTCTTGAGAGGGAAGTTCATAGCTCTACAAGCCTACTGCAAAAAACAAGAAACAGGGGTAATAAATTACCTAACCCAACAACTCAAAGAGTTAGAAAAAGAGCAACAAGAAAAGCCCAGTGTAAGCAGAAGGAAGGAAATAATAAAGATCAGAGCACAGATAAACGACATAGAGACCAAAGAAACAATACAAAAGATCAACAAAACCAAGAGCTGGTTCTTTGAAAGGATAAACAAGATTGATGAACCTCTAGCCAGGCTCACCAAGAAGCAAAGGGAGAGGACCCAAATAAACAAGATCAGAAATGAAAGAGGTGAAATAACAACAGATCCCGCCGAAATACAAAGGATTGTTAAAAAATACTACGAACAACTCTATTCCAACAAACTGGACAACCTGGAGGAAATGGACATATTCCTAGAAAAATATAACCTTCCAAAACTCAATCAGGAAGAATCTAAACAGCTCAACATGCCAGTAACTATGGAAGAAATTGAAGCAGTCATCAAAGAGCTTCCGGCAAACAAAAGCCCGGGGCCAGATGGCTTCACAGGAGAGTTCTACCAAACATTCAAGGAAGAACTAAAACCTATCCTCCTCAGACTATTCCAAAAAATTCAAGAGGAAGGAACACTTCCAAGCTCCTTCTATGAAGCCAGCATCACCCTAATACCAAAACCAGATAAAGACAACACAATGAAAGAGAATTACAGGCCAATATCCCTCATGAATGTAGATGCCAAAATCCTCAACAAAATTCTAGCAAATAGGATCCAGCAGTACATCAGAAAGATCATACACCATGACCAAGTAGGGTTTATCCCAGGAATGCAAGGATGGTTCAATATCCGCAAATCAATAAATGTGATACATCACATAAACAAATTGAGAGATAAAAATCACATAGTCATATCAATTGATGCAGAAAAAGCATTTGACAAAATCCAACACCCTTTCTTGATAAAAACTCTCAACAAGGTGGGAATAGAAGGATCATACCTCAACATCATAAAAGCTATATATGATAAACCCACAGCTAACATCATACTCAATGGGCAAAAACTAAAACCATTTCCCCTAAGAACAGGAACAAGACAGGGATGCCCACTCTCACCACTCCTGTTTGACATAGTACTGGAAGTATTAGCCACTGCAATTAGACAAGAAGAAGAAATAAAAGGCATCCAAATTGGAAAAGAAGAAGTAAAGCTGTCCTTATTTGCAGATGACATGATATTGTACATAAAAAACCCGAAAGACTCCATCAAAAAACTAACAGACTTAATAAATGAATTCGGCAATGTAGCAGGATACAAAATTAACACCAAGAAATCTATGGCATTTCTATACACCAACAATGAACTTACAGAAAGAGAGACTAAAAAAGCAATCCCATTTTCCATCGCACCAAAAAAATTAAGATACTTAGGAATAAACCTAACCAAGGAGGTAAAAGACCTATATGCGGAAAACTACAGGACACTGAAAAAAGAGATAGAGGAAGATGTAAACAGATGGAAGAACATACCATGTTCATGGATTGGTAGAATCAACATCATTAAAATGTCCATACTACCCAAAGCAATCTATAGATTCAATGCACTCCCCATTAAAATACCAACGGCGTATTTCACAGACCTAGAAAGAACTCTCCAAAAATTCATCTGGAATAAAAAAAGACCCCGAATAGCCACAGCAATCCTGAGAAAGAAGAATAAAGTAGGAGGGATCTCAATACCAGATTTCAAGCTGTATTACAAAGCCACTGTCATCAAAACAGCCTGGTACTGGCACAAGAACAGACATATAGATCAATGGAACAGAATAGAGAATCCAGATATCGACCCAAACCAATATGCGCACTTAATATTTGACAAAGGAGGCATGAGCATACAATGGAGTCAAGACAGTCTCTTTAATAAATGGTGTTGGGAAAATTGGACAGATACATGCAAAAAAATGAAACTAGATCACCAACTTACACCATACACAAAAATAAACTCAAAATGGGTACAGGACTTAAATATAAGACGGGAAACCATAAAAATACTAGAGGAATCCACAGGCAGCAAAATCTCAGACATTTGCCAAAAGAACTTTTTCAGTGATACTGCCCCTAGGGCAATGGAAGCCAAACAGAAAATAAACAAATGGGACTACATCAAAATAAAAAGCTTTTGCACAGCAAAAGAAACCATCAACAAAACAACAAGAAACCCCACTGTATGGGAGAACATATTTGCAAATGGTATCACTGATAAAGGTTTAATTTCCAACATCTACAGGCAGCTTATACAACTTAATAAAAGGAAGATAAATGATCCAATAAAAAAATGGGCAACGGACCTAAATAGAAGCTTTTCGAAAGAAGACAGAAGGAAGGCCAAGAGACACATGAAAACATGCTCAAAGTCACTAATTATCCGAGAGATGCAAATCAAAACAACAATGCGATACCATCTCACACCTGTCAGAATGGCTATCATCAACAAATCAACAAACGACAAGTGTTGGCGAGGATGCGGAGAAAAAGGAACCCTCGTGCACTGCTGGTGGGAATGCAGACTGGTGCAGCCACTGTGGAGAACAGTATGGAGTTTCCTCAAAAAACTGAAAATGGAACTCCCATTTGACCCAGTAATCCCACTCCTAGGAATATATCCTAAGAAACCAGAAACACCAATCAGAAAGGATATATGCACCCCTATGTTCATAGCAGCACAATTTACAATAGCTAAGATTTGGAAACAGCCTAGGTGCCCATCAGCAGATGACTGGATCAGAAAACTATGGTACATCTACACAATGGAATACTACGCTGCCGTAAAAAAGAAGGAATTACTACCATTTGTAGGCACTTGGATGGAATTAGAGAACATTATGCTAAGTGAAATAAGCCAGTCAATGAAAGAAAAATACCACATGATCCCACTCATTTGGGGATAATGAAAAACATTATAAACTGATGAACAAAAAGATAGTTACAGAGGCAGTAAAGCATCAATCAGACTGTCAAATTACAGTGGTAAGGTTAGGGAGAGGTGGGGGAAATAAGAGATCAACTGAAGGACTTATATGCATGTATATAAGAGTAACCAACGGATGCAAAACATTGGGGGGTGAGGGCATGTATGGGAGTGGGGTGGGGGTGGGGGGCAATGGTAAGATATGTACACATATAATACCTTAATAAAAATTTGAAAAAATAAAAAAATAAAAAAAATTAAAAAAAAAAAAATAAAAAAAAAATAAAATAAAATAAAAAAATAAATAAATAAAAGCAAGAGATCTACACCAAAAAAAAAAAAAAAAAAAAAAAAAAAAAGTAAATGTCTTTAGTAAATGTGAATTAAATGGTGTTGATTATTTATATATTAACAAAACTAGGGGAACAGGTTGTCACCCAGTGGGATGGCATTAAAGAAATGAGACATTTGGTTAAGTGTTGTGGGGCCCTCGGCATGGCCTTATAGCTAAAGAAAATAATGCTGGTACTGGGTAGTGTGGTTGCAGAAGGGTAGTGTGTAGTGTGAAGAGCCAGGTGTAAACAAGAAAACTTGTGATGGAGAAAGAAGCAAGAAAGAAAAATGAGTTAAAATGAGGAGGTGAAAACACCTAATTCACAATTTTTCACAGTTGGGAAAGGTATTATTCTATACAGCTTTCCCCTCGTTTGACATTGAGCCTCTGAGAGTTTCTTTTAAAAAAAGAACACACTTTTCCTCCAACCCTTTTTAATACTCTGCTTAAACCCAGCTTAGCACAGTGCCTTTCACGTAGTAAGCACTCAATAAATATTTGATTGATTTATATTCCCTCTCCTGTCAGATTACATGTCTTGCAACTGACACCACATCTCAAGGGGCTCTGAAAACTAAGTAGGAAAATGCTCATGTTAAATGTGAAAGAGACAGACATATTCCCCTAGTTAATGGCATCCAATCACACAAACTGGGTACATACAGTGAGACAGAGAGGAAGTTGGCATTTGCATAGTTTATTAAGATGTGTGAGAACCAAATGCAATCTAACCTCTCCTGGAATAAATATCAGGAGATCTTCCTAGCATAGGTTGTTGTGGTCAGAACAATAGTTTTAATAACCCCATGTCACAGACCTAAGATACCAGCTAATACAGAATTACAGTACTCAAATGCATGCTAAGTGAACACAGTCAGTGAACAAAGATTAGCCTCTTGAAATTATCCAGCCAGTCCATAGCTTGGCTTCAGTGAAATGGACCAAGAGTTATTAAATCCTAGCTGGTCACATATGGAAGACTCTGAAAGGAATGCTGCATCCTTTGAAAATATGCTGTAGTATTATACTGTTTGGGAAGTTCCATACATTTTTCTCTAATGGTACAAATGAAATTGTAAGCTGCTGTTAGTGAATAAAACCAGATTGCTCTGGGCACAGAGCCATACCAATCCAGGCCTAATGTGTCAACCAGAACAGAGCTTGGTAGGTAGCCTCTGTAGAGCAAGAAAGTTATGCTAAAGAGATGAGAAGCCTGCAGTTATTCCATGTGGGCAACTCAACCTAGCTACTGAATTGAATACAATTATAGGGGGTCCAGGGCAGAAGCATAGAGACCAGATGGGGACAGCATTGCAATAAGCTAGGCAAGATATGATAATATATTGAGTAAACTAGAATGGTAACAAAAGTGGTAAAAATGCTGGACAGAGTCTTAACAGTAGAGCTGAGGTAATTTTCTAATGTATTAAAAGTGGGGTAGAAAGAGGACACAATGACAACATTTTTGCCCTGACCAATTGATTATAGTTGAAATGCCTTTTAGACATCCTGGTGTAGATACAAATTTTGGAGCCATCGGCATATAGAGGGTATTTAAAACTATGAGACTAGGTAAGATCACTTAGAAGGTTGGTAGAAAAGAGAAGAGGCCCTGACCAGTTTGGCTCAGTGGATAGAGCGTTGGCCTGCAGACTCAAGGGTCCCAGGTTCGATTCCGGTCAAGGGCATGTACCTTGGTTGCGGGCAGATCCCCAGTAGGGGGTGTGCAGGAGGCAGCTGATTGATGTTTCTCTCTTATCAATGTTTCTAATTCTCTCTCCCTCTCTCTTCCTCTCTGTAATAAATCAATAAAATATATTTTTTTAAAAAAAGAAAGAAAAGAGAAGAGGTCCAAGGCCTGACCCTGGGATGCTTCAGAAGCAAATCTTGGCTATATTAATGGAGTTTTCTAGAGGATGGGTGTGAGGAGGCATTCTGGGACCATTGACCCATTGAGGACCAAATGACCATATGAGACATGACTGTTTCCACAGATAGAAAATAAGATATGTTAAAAACCCATATATCCTCTAAATAAGCACTTTATTCATTATAATGTCTACCTGGGCGAAATTGAATAAAGAATCAAATAACTATTCTGAGAATAATTACTAAATATTACTAATTTGTCTAAGTTTAGTCAATCCACAATACTCACCACTCCAAATATTTTTTAAATTTTACTTTAAAAAAATAGAAAAATTGGGACTGAATTGCCTTAGTTCTTTCTACTTCACTTTGCTTGATCTAGTTGGTCTCCATAGCAAAAACCAAAGGCTTGGTCTGTTCATTATTTGCTTAATTTGAGTTGTTCAAGTCAAGAAAAATTTTAACTGGAACATCTGATTTTGCCTTCAAGCTTGATCACATTAATTTGGTATTATTTGCCTATGTTTATAAATTCCTGGAAATCATTTATGCATTTTAGATTATTTAGGAATTGAAGCAATCAGGACTTACAGCTTTGGACACATAGAAAAGTATTAATTTCTTTGAGATAATTGTTGATTGGATAAACGGATGGATAGATGGAGGAAGGAGTAAAAATACATTGCACAGACCATCCCTAATGATTAGTATACACTGAAACCAATGAAATTGAGATACTTTCTATATGACCTTATCTTAATGAAAAGAACTGAACTTTGTCAGCAAGCCTATAAAACGCAGGCCAGATGAATATTCAGAAACCATCTCTTGATTATATCAATATCTTGACTAAAAGCCCCATTGAGGTTGACATCAGCATGACAGAATAGGGAGCCTTGGATTCTCCTTCTCCTCATGGACACACTGATTCAATAGCAAATTCCCTTTGTGAGAAGTTGAGAAACTAGTTGAGAGGCTTCTGCATCCCAGGCACATCAAAACTGGTAGGAAAACTAGAAGTACCCTCTCACCATAATCCCTATTCCAAGCATAATGCCTTACGATTAGGGAAACCCCCAGCTCCCTGCTTCTTCCTGGGGAGGAAAAGTGTTGGACTGCATGTCAAACATTCAAATTTTTCTGGGGTTGCCCCATGGGTAACTTCTGCCTTGGAGCACTGATGGGATCCAGCATATTCTAGAGCCACAGAGAACAAAGAAGGAGGTTTGAACTAGAACACGAGCACCCTCAAAACCCCTCCCACCCAGCCCAATGTATAGCACTGATAGAATTCATCATAGGCAAGATCTGGGAGCCACTAAGAACAATGATGGCAGTTTGGATTAGCATGAAGGCTTGAAGGGCCCACAGAAACTCTGGCTGATTCCTTGGTGAAGGTCTTCTGCATATGGCCAATGTGTGAAGACTGGAAGAGGTGGCAGTTTTTCCTTATGCACAGATATCAACACAGAATAAAGGAAAATGAAGTAACTGGGCAACAAAAGCCAAACAAAGGAACAAGATAAAACTACAGAAACTGACTCTAATGAAACAGATATATGAATTACTTGACAGAAAATTCAAAATAACCATAATAAAAATGTTTAATGAGCTCAGAACAATGCATAAAGTAAAAATTTCAACAAAGAGCTAGATTACATTAAAAAGTACCAAACTATAATAATGAAAAAAGTCAATATAGGGGTTCAACAGCAGACTAGACCACAGAAAAAAGACTTGGTGAACTCAAAGACAGTTCATTTAAAATTATCTATTCAGACAAGCAAAAAAATTAAGAAGCTTAAAGGGCTTATGGTTCACCGTCAAGCAGACCAATGTATGTATCCGCCTCTGTTTAACAAAAACAGTAGATAAACCATTTTAGATTCCACATTTGCTTTTCTATAGACACAGCCTACATGTCACAAACAATGAAGTTCCTAGTGCCCCACCTTCTTTTCACCCACCACCACCTCCTCATTCCTACTGAGGGCTGCCTCAGACACAGGATGGAGGCTTCAGATTACTAAGTAATTAGCCAAGTAAACAATTTTGATGTAAGGAATAATTGACCATTGTGCATTTCAATAATGTACTCAACCATCACACAAAACCTCCATGTAAAATGTTAAAAGCCACTGGTTTCAGTCCTTCTCTACTCTTCCACCTTTTCCCTGCCCTAGCACCTTTTCCTGCCAAGTATGCTTGCAGAAAGATTTTCTTACTTCTTTTGTATTTTTTATTTTCCATCTTCTCATTTGGAACAAAGGCTTACTATGGTCTTGTTTTAAATTTTGTGTTGGACCAACGTGGCCATTGGTTGAAGTGGAACAGTGAAATCCAGTCTGGAAAATGATAATGCTGCTTTCCAACTTCTCATCACTGCATATTCTGCCTGCCTCGGCTCCAGAAAATTCTCGTTATTTCCTTTTGGCAGCAACATTTTAGTGCACTTAATAAATCTGGACTTATGAGGGCGTAGAGTAGCCTTCCCAACATTTTTTTAATGTTATGGACATTACTATTTCCCTCAGCAAGAGCTAAGTAAAACACCTCCTGCTCTTTGTCATTTCTGGCTCTGCTGTCAGTTTCAGGGTTTGCTGCTCTTGGTCCTGTTTCAGGGCAGGAAGATTAAAGGGTTCATCTACCCAATGTGATTCCACAAGGTCCAAGGGAGTCATGAAGCTCAAAATTCTTTCCCCTCCCAGAAGATAATCAGCTTCACCCTTTAGATGTATTGGGTGCTTAAAATCCCCCATTATTATTGATCACCATAGATTATTTAACTCAAATGTCACTACTTCCATGAAGCCTCTCATGATTTCCTCTATTCATGTCTCTAGATGTAATAAGTCAAATCCTCTTCTTGTTTCTATGATTAAAACTGATCATATTCTATTATACAATTAGATTTTTGTTTCTGTCTTCCCTGCTGAACCATGAAAGTCTCAAAGGTTAGAGCCATAACTTATTAATCCTTATTTCTCCAGGATCTGACATATATCAGAGTCTCAATTAACATTCCATAAATGAATATAGTGCCTGAATCCACCATACATCATTCCTTTGGATTCCTTTTCTACAAAGCTTCTTCTTAAATGCAAACACTATTGGGTAGAGGGTGATGGTATAACACTAATCCAGTAATTATTATTGGTACACTATTACAGCATTCCTCTTGACAGGGATCAAAGTCAACTTGAAACTATTGGGGGCTGGGGAGTGTGCCAAAGGATGATTTAAAGGGCAGAGAAACAGCCCACAAAGGGAGGTGACAAAGATTATTTACTTGATGATTTTGTTTTTTAAGGCAAATCTATTTCTCAGCTCACAGCTAATTTACTAAAGAGAATTATGCTTTTAAAATGTTTGCCCATGGAAGATGTAGAAGTGAACTGTCACAATTCATTTATAGATGCATTTGTATCTGCAATATCGTAGTGTACTCAAAACCTGTGTAGAGCCAATGTGCCTTTAAGCTGATGCACCTATAAAAATGTTCCAGCTATTACCCAAACCCTGGCAGGCCAAGGGGCGCTGTTCACAGCCAGCCCTCTGGGGTTCTCCGGTGACTCAGTGTGCCCCTGCTGCACCCCAGCTCATTAAGCTGCTGGGCTAAAGACAGACATTAATTACTCAGAATTAAGTGCCTGCGTGTAAATGCTTATTTTGGATCATTCAGAAGGTTATTCTAAAGAAGTACCATTAACTCCCTAGTCATTTTTTATTGGTGTTCAAAAAGCTTTACTCGGGAAGACCAGGCACTCCAGTTGGATGACAATTTATTAAACAGACATCACACTTGACTGAACTGGTTTTCTTTTCAATCTTCCTGGCTCCCCACACCCCTCCTCCCAGTATCCTTACTATTAACAAGATTGTCTCCCCAAAGTTTGATTTGCTCATATATACCAGCATCCTTGACAGAAGTCTCAATAAATATCCAACTGGCTCTTGTGTTACTGGCACAACTTTTCTGAGTAGCACTTACAATAGAGGGCTTGCTTAAGGAGCAAGACAATGGTGAAACTCTATCTACACTCTCCTCATCACCACAGCTACTGCTTTCAGTACCTGCAGGCTTCCTGGGACCAGTGAGATTAAGCATCATCTTATTTTAAAATACCAAATTCATTTAATTTTTTCCCAAAAGGTACACTGATTTTTCATTGATTTCTGCATCAAATTTAAATGTTCCTATATTCCCCACACACACTACTTGCCAAGATATTGGCATTAAGATTAATATCTGAAAATTAAACTGTGCAATCCACATCCTATATAATAAAAGCTTAATATGCAAATTGTCCCCTCGAGCGGTTGTTGGACCAGGAGTTCCACTGGGAGACTTGGAGTTCGATTGCTCACTATGATGTGCGCTGACCACCAGCACATAGCGCGGAACATGGTAGGTGTCATCGATGCAGCCTTGGCAGCGGGCAGCAGTGGAGACGCTGCCTGCCCTAATGGGCCCTAACTAGAGCGGGACCGCAGTAGGATGGCGGAGCACAAATGAGCAGGGGCGCCAGGCTAAGGCGGGTGTGAGTGGGGGCCGATCGCCCCGCCAATCACCCCACAGACAGCGACCAGTGGTAGGGGTCAGGGCTGCCGCCCGGCTCCCAGATGCTGAGGGAGCTGGGCAGGGGGTCTGGCTTCAACCGATCGCCTTGCAGACGGCAAACCAGGTTGGGGGGGGGGGTCCAGCCCCCCGTCCCACAGGCAGGCTGGTGGAGCAGGTGAGGGGGCGGCACCAGGTGACCGGGGGGGAAGGGGGGTGGGGGCTGTAAGGCTGCAAGGCTGGGGGGTGCGAGCTGGGGCCTGATCTCCACAGGCCACCCCAAGGGACCCCACCCATGCATGAATTCGTGCACCGGGCCTCTAGTATCATAATAAAGATCTGAAAAGTCACCTTGAGGACATGACAGTTTCCAAGATTAGGAGACTGTACTATAAACCTGATAGTGTCTATAAGCATTACATCGTTACAATCAGAAAGCTCTTATCTTCCTTTCTTACTTTACCTATGGCATGTGACTAGAAATTCTACTTCTACGTATGTACACTCCCTAGAGAGAAATTCTTGTGTGCTGAGACATATACAAAAATGTCCAAAACAACATTGTTCATAACAACAACAAGGAAGAAAACAAAATCTATAAATAATAAAATGGGTCAATAAATTGTGGTACATTCATAAACTAGATCACTATAGAATAGTGGAAATAAATTATCCACAGTGTTAACAAGGATGAGTCTCAACAGCAAAAATTTTAGAGGGAGAAAAGCAAGTCACAAAGAATATACACAGTATGATACAGTTCATATAAAATTTGAAAACAGGTAAAACTAAAAAATCTGTCTCTTAGAGATCCATAGGAAGACAATAAAATTATGTAAAAAGCAGAAAAATATTAACAGAATTGAGGATAGTGACTGTAGCATGTGGTCAGGGAGGGGCATAGATGGAGCTTCTCAGCACTGATAATGTTCGTTTCTAAATGGAGAAGTGAGTGCAGATTTTGCTTTATTATTCTCTAGATGGTACATACATGAAACATTTAAGGAATAATGAGCTTAGATTAAAGCAGTAACAACGGCACATTTCACAGGGAATTCCTGTAGGCTCTTAGCACGCAGTCTGGGCTCAGTGGGCTTTAGGAAGCAGGCTCACTGCAGAGCCAGCAGGAAAGGGAGAAAGCATTTATGGCCCTCGTCCATGGTGATTAGGATCCAGTGGGCTGCTCCCCAGAGCTGAGGCGTCTCTCCACACCTGTCTACGCCAATCCAAGGAACCACAGTCTAGTGACCAGTGATCAGAACCCATGATGTGATCATGGGAGAAAATGAGCCAAAAGGACCATCCTAGAGAACCCACGCGGAATGGTCAGAATTTGTATGTTGTTAACCTTTTTCAGACTTCTCTTCCCACCATGTTTGTAAACCACTCAAGGGCAGTCTGTCTTCTACCTTCTTCTACTCTTTGTAATTTTTCCTTCACTCCAGATAACTTTTGAGTAAAAATACAGTGTGTCCAGCAATGAAATAGACTCCTTGATAAATACATAAGGCCACTCCTGATGTGTATTGTCCACTCTGAATAACTGTATACTCTCTAGGGGAGTGTACATATGTAGAAGTAGAATTTCTAGTCACATGCCATAGGTATTTACTACCCAGCAAGCAGCCTTGATCAACCCTGCAATGCTGTTTTCAAGGCATTTTGTAAACATTTTTCTATGAGTCACACACACGCAAATGTGCAAAACCACTTGAGAGTCATACCTCCCATTTTACTAAAACAGGATGATTCGTTTTGGTCAACACTGAGTTCACTGGCTTTACACAGAGTGATAGTACTTCGCAGAGGAGAATGTTTTTTTCCATTAACATAATTGAAGATGTTTCAGGCTTCATCAAATTCAATTCCAAGTGAGGTGCATTTCCTAAAGATAGCTATGGGTAATAAAAGGAGCCCCAGGGTTGGAGTCCGTTCTGAATTTGAATTTAGGCCTGCCACTTCCCAGATTTGCTACTACCTTGAACGGGTCTCAGTTTCTCTAGGTCTCATTTTCCTGAACTGTTTATCTTTAAGAATTAGCTAATCTCTAAAATGGTTGCTGGAAAGACCAAATAAGAATGATATGATTACTTTGTAAACTGTAATGCACTGTGTAAATGTAAGCATCTTTATTCTAAGTCTAGAAAGCTTAAGTGCAGTTTCTTTTATAAGAGATCAGGCTTTAGGGTTAGAAATCTTTGTATCTCCTTTCAGAACTACCTGCTACCTCAGACAAGTAATTCTCTCTAAACTTGGCTTTCCTTAGCTGGAATATTGGGTTGGTGATAGTGCCCACCTCTTGGTATCACAGTAAAGGGTTAGATAAGATGATGCACGTAAATACTTAGACCTACCCCTGGATATAGTAAGTGAAAATAAATGTTTATTGTTGTTATTGTGCAAATGAAAACCCTTTCTTGAGTTCATTCACACAAATTAGGATTTCCCTTTTTCTAAGATCATGAAAGTTTACTCATGAAATTACTAAAAATTGTATTCTTCTTAGAAATTAAGAATGAAAGGCTATGAACACAAATATATAACCATATCCAGAAATCACTTATTTAACACATTGCTACCATTTTTGAACCTTTGTATTAGGGGCCAGGCACTGGCTAGACATTTTACAAACATTAGCTAAGTTAGTCTTCACAAAAATCCTACCAGGGGGTTATTATTGCCAATTTTTTAGAAAAGAAAGCTCTTCAGGGAGGTTATGGAATTTGCCTGAGGTCACACAGCAAGCCAGAATTTCAGCTTAAGTATTTTGTCTGACTGAGGGTCCTAGAATACCCTTTTCTTTCATCTTCTTGTCTTTCATTTTCTTTTCCACCTCTTCTTCCCTTTTTTTCATTGTTCAGAGTTTTAATATAGTTTATACTGAGTAATGCAAGCAAAGTCAGTTTGTCCTGAATCTCTTGTGCTGTTGAATATATGTGAACTGCTGGACAAAACAGAGATTAAATAGATACAAGGGGTTGAGCAAGGGGTTGTATGAAGTACTAAATATGAAAATAAGACAGGCCATTTGTTTTCTTGGCAAGGTGGTGGAGCAGGACCTGACTTCTCCCATCACACATTATTTAAATTGGGATCTAGACTTTACACTGATTTTCTTTCTTTTTTTAAAATTTGTTTACTTATTTTGCTGCTGTTAATCCTCACCTGATGATATTTTTTCATTGACTTTCAGTGAGTAGAAGAGACACAGAGAGAAAAACATCAATGTGAGAGAGACACATCGATTGGTTGCCTCCCACATGCTCCCCAACTAGGGCCGGGGATTGTGCTTGCAACTGAGGTATGTGCCCTTGACCGGAATCGAACCCAGGACTCTTCAGTTCATCGGCCATTGTGTTCTATTTACTGAGCCAAACCAGCTAGGGTTGATTGTTTCTTTTCATGAGATATATATATATAATCCTCCTATATAATAAAAGGGTAATATGCAAATCGACTGAATGGAGGAATGACCGGTTGCTATGACATACACTGACCACTAGGGGGCAGACACTCAACACAGGAGCGCTAAGCATCCACAGCAGCGCGGGGAGTGGGCCTAAGCCATAAGTTGGACAGCCCCTGAGGGCTCCCAGACTGCGAAAGGGCACAGGCCAGGCTGAGTGACCCCTCCACCAAAGTGCACAAATGTCGTGCACCGGACCTCTAGTGAACAATAAGTCTTATGAGCAAAATTGGAATTTTTTGTGATAACATGATAAACTCTGCTACAGATGTTTACAGAAACCTTTATTCTGATGATATCTTCATGCTTTGAGAGAGAAAATAACATAGTTAAAACAGCTTTAAGCAGAAATGGAACCAACTGTAAAGTTGTTTGATGATCAAAACCCTCCAAGGTAAATGCAGTCCACCAGCGATGGTTGGATACTGTTGACCACCTACCTGACGAACAGGGTTTGAAGCAGAAACATTTACATGGCATCTCAGGTATAAAAAATTCTAATAATGGCTATTAACTCAGGAGCAGCAGGATATGTTTACGTTTTTAGAGAGATTGTTTCACTAACAGATAGAAATGCTTTGAGCTCGCTCTCAGGACCCTAATGGAAAGCCGTACATGATGAAAGAGACCAAGGTGAAAATTCTGTCATTCTCCCTCTTGTGTCATCAGCAGTGAACATGGCTCCTTCACTCATCTCTTTGTTCTCTTCAGTCATCTCAGAGGCAGTTAATAACATTAGTAGTCCTTTCATTTACCAGCTATCGTATCTTAAACAATTCAGACCATATGTGCACATATTCTCCACTCTGTGAGTACAGCAGTCATAACAAAGATGTTGGAAAATGCAAACAGGTGCTAAAAGACCTAGTCAAAGTTATTCAGTAAGAGTCTTTCACATATAAAGACTCTATTTCAGTTTGTTGAATAGCTTGATGGGCCAGGGAGATGTGAGTCAGTACTTGTGGACAACTTCTCCTAGTGACTGATCCTGAGGATTCCCTTGACAATGCTACCCGCCTCGTATTTGAGACCTTTGGTTACATTCAGCAGTGTATCAGCATTCAGTATGCTGGCAGAGAAACTGAACATGACCCCTGAAGAAGCTGAAAGTTACATTGTGAATTTATTAGAAATGCAAGATTGATGTTTAAATAGGACCTGTAGTAATGGGCAGTCTCACCTCATCCACAAGTAATCAAAAAGAGCAAAGCCTCTCATTGAGAAGCCAGAAGCTGGCCATAGATATGGAGAAAAATGCTTCATCAGAATGGTAGGTCAGATGCTTTCAGTAGGGCAACTGGGAACTTTGGGTCTACAATGGACTGAATGTATCCCCCAGAAATTTGGAACTTTAATCCCAATTAGATGGTATTTGGAGGCGGGGCTTTTGGGATGTAATTAGAATGAGGTTCCTGCCCATATAAGAAGAGGCCAGAGAGTTAGTTCACTCTTCCCACCATATGAGGGTAGAACAAGAAGTCGGCTGTCTGCAGCCCAGAAGGAGGCCCTCTCTGGAACCCGACCACACAGGCACTGTGATCTGAGCCTATAAGCCACCCAGTCCATGGTACTTGGTTATAACAGCCTGAAATAAGACAGGACCCTACTGAAGAATGATAAAAGAAATATTTAGAAATTCAACATCATAAACCCATTATTTAAAAATACAACATATATTTTAGAAATAATTAAAATATTGTGTGGAAATTTGGAAGTAGGGGAATAAATCAGACCTGGAACCTGGCCTCCTGACCCAATAGCTACAGTATCTTAAACAATTCAGACCATAAAGCAATAGCTATAATGAAAAACAAACAAAAAAAAAACAAAAAAAAAAAACCCTAACTGGTTTGGCTCAGTGGCTAGAGCGTCAGCCTGGACTCAAGGGTCCCAGGTTCGATTCCAGTCAAGGGCATGTACCTTGATTGCGGGCACATCCCCAGGAGGAGGTGTGCAGGAGGCAGCTGATCAATGTTTCTCTCTCATCGATGTTTCTAACTCTCTATCCCTCTTTCTTCCTCTCTGTAAAAAAAATCAATAAAATATATTTTTTTTAAAAAAAGAAATAAAAATGACATAATAGAGTTGGGTTCTGTGGAATTTCAGGAGATGAAAATTCCTTAAAGCTGGAGGAGTCAATGCAAGATATGAAGGAAGGGGCATTTGACCTGGGCATTGAAGGATGTTAGGATTTGCTACATGGAGAAAGGAAGAAAGAGAGAAAGGAAAGCAAAGGTATGGGGGACTGTGGCTTTTACAGAGCAAACCAGTGCCTTGACTAGATTGGGAGGCATGTGAAGAACACGAGAGGCACATTAATGCAAGGAGTTGGGCAGAACTAAATCACAAAGGGCCAGAAGCTTGGTCACAACATGGTACGAAGCTTCCCTCCTCCAGCTCCCCTGTTAGCCTTCCTCTGTTTCTGACAGAATTCTTTTCAAAAAGTTGCCATTTCTAACAACCCACTCAATGCCATGGCCTTATTTAAATGAGGCCTGACACCCAACACCTCTCTCCTTTCTTCCCCAAGACATTTCCCTTGGAGCCTTGACAGGATGTGCGGCCATAGCGCAGCCTGAGCACCAAGCTCCCACTTTTGCGGATCTTGCCAAGAAACTTGTGGTGTGGCAGCTTGCCAGCCTTGATCGCTTAGCCAGGGGAGCCCGCATGGGGGAGTTAATCTGACGTGCAGAATGAGCCCTCTCTAAAGGCTCTGCTGGGGCATCAGCGCTAAATCGTACCTGACATTTAATTCCAGCTTTGGGCAGTTCCATGTGAAACTTGACTTCGGTGAGACATTGATCAGCCTGCAACTCTTCATGAGCTTTGACACAATCAATTTTCTCCAGTGGATTGGGCGATCATTAGCTGACTTATAGAAAGCCTGGGTCACACACAGCTTTCTGCAGGCTTCAGTGCTGTGCGATGAGAAGAAATGATGAAAAATTGTTGCTGGCAAGTTACTGCCCCCTTCCCTGCAAAACATAACCAACAAGAGCCCTAGCCAGTGTGGCTCAGTTGGTTGGGCATCCTCCTGTGCACCAAAGGGTTGCCCTTTTGATTCCCGGTCAGGGCACATGCCTGGGTTACTAGATCCATCCTAGTAAGGGGGTGTGCAGGAGGCAACTGATGGATATTCTCTTACATTGCTGTTTCTCTCTCTTCCTCTCCCTCCCTTTCTCTCTCTCAAATCAATAAAAACCTATTTTAAGAAATAAAATAAATAAGGAACAAACTCACCAGCCATGGACCACTGTGTCCACCAGGACAGTGCCACCAGCAACTATAACAAACCCTCAAATCCTAGTGGTTTAATACAAGTAAGACTGACTTCTCACTGATGTCACATTCCAATACAGGTCAGATGGCTCTCCTTTAAGCATAACTCAGGGACCCAGGCTGCCTTTCTATTATGGCTCAGGCACTGTTCAGTGATCAGATGAGGTGGGGAGAGAATATGGAAAAGCCTACCAAATACTCGCCATCTCAGCCCTGAAGTAATAAGCATCACTTCTCACAATCCATAGGCTACACTAGTCACATGCCAACTAACTGAAAGAGAGATTGGGCAACACAGAGGAGCACAGGGACAGCTGTGGGCACTGACCATCTCCATGAGACCCTATGATGTTAGTCCTGCTCCTGGTTCAGCAAACTGCTTCTGGTCCCGCAGTCATAACTGCAGCACATCCACCCAGATGGAAACACTCAGTGGTGCCATTCTTCATGAGGATGGAATGGGACGGGGTAGGAAGTGATGACATGGCCTGTGTAGACTGACTCCTTACAAATGTCTATATACCACCAGCATCTGCACAGTGTCTGCCTTATAACAAATGAGAAATATGTGTCTGTTGACTAATTCAACAGAAGAATGACAGGAGAGAGGGACTATCTAAGGAAGATGTCTCTTTCACCAAACATAGGCTTAACACATTAAGCGCCCAGTCAGTCACTGGTGACTGACACTATACTTTCCATCCGGAAGACAAAACAGGCTGGGCGCTTAACGTGTTAAATTGTGTGGTTCTCAGCAGATTAGGATTGTGAAAGCATCACAAGATTGGGATGAGGTGGAGCAGCAATCCTCCTTTCTTGGGGTATTAATTTGGCTCCATATCTAAGCATGTGTAAACTACTTTCTTCTTCCCCAAATTTTCTCTTTTTCTTCCCCCTCTCTTTCCATTTTGTTCTTCAGCTTCCATTTTCTCATTCATATGGCCCTCCCTGCTTTTCTTTGTATCTCTCTCAGTACCAGGTAGGATAAGGATTACAGAAGATGTGGTCAAGAGTTGACATGTGGTTAATGTTGAACATATGTGAGCAAACCTGAAGTGTTGTCAGTCATGAAAGAGAATGCTAGGTCTAAAAGGGACTGAAGATTGTGGAATTCATGAACAAGTAGTGCAAGTAGCAATTTTCTGCCCAACAATTACGATTTAAACCCTATCCATTCATATTGTTTCTTGTAGATACTGCTCTTTTGTGTAAGATTCTGTGTAAGAATGTTTGAGAAAGAGTGGTGTAGACCAGTCCTTTTATTTTATGGATGTGAAAATGAGCCATAGAAGAGAACGTGACTTAGCCAAAGTCATACAGTATGTGAGTGAGTGAGTGGCCGGCCAAATTGGTCTAAAACTGTACTGTCCAATATGGTAGCCAATAGCCAC
The DNA here is from genome assembly GCF_963455305.1 of Plecotus auritus. Taxonomy (NCBI): domain Eukaryota; kingdom Metazoa; phylum Chordata; class Mammalia; order Chiroptera; family Vespertilionidae; genus Plecotus; species Plecotus auritus. Next base: position 33,490,874 of record NC_137778.1, read on the forward strand.
ATGCTACTATTGAGTACTTGAGATGTGGCCACTTCAAATTGATATGTGCCATAGTATAAAATACACACAGAATTTAAAAAACTAGTTGTAGAAAGAACATAAAATATCTCAGTAATTTTTGTTTGATTACTTGCTGAAATATTTTTATTAAATTAGGTTAAATAGCATACATTGTTAAAATTAACCTGTTTATTTTTTTAATGGAGCTAATAGAAATTTAAAAATACATTTGTGCCTCCAAATTTAGCTCTTTTGCACAGTGCTGAACTACAGTACTGGCCTTTGTCTCTACAAAAGTTCTTTTTATGCTACAATACTACTTTCATTTGCTTTGTTTGTCCATTTGTTTATTTGCTTCATTTTCTTAAGCACCAATCACAGCCTAGTCAGGACCTCATCACTTTTGTCAACCTTAAATCAAGAGAAATGTAATGAAAAGATCTGATCACCCTGATTAAGTGCAAATCTGAAAACCCTGCTCTCCACAGAGACAATTATCTGTGTGTCCTCCTTGTGTCAGTCCAGTTTGGCCCAGCCAAGATACAGCTGGCCTTAGAGCAGAAGCTCCATGTTTTAATCTTCCTCTCACACCAAACATATTGCTAGGCCCAGTGTCTGCTAACTCAGTGAGAACTCCTGTGCAGGCCAGGACCCAGCCAATGCCAACACTGTTTACCTGTCCTTGGGAATCCTGGCCTCATGCTTTGGGGAGTTCGTTGTTACTGAATCAGGAAAACAAAGGCTGGCCCAACTACTCAGTCTTCTCTCCCATCACTACCTGCTTTCTATATCATCTTTTTGTCAAGTTCCTCCTTGAAAGGAACTGAGATAGGAAAGAGCTCATAGGACTTGGGATCAATGTCTTTTATTCCATTATGAACTCAGAGAAAAGAGTAACAGGGAAAATTCCCCTAAAAGGAAGCAGGTGAGAAAAGCAGGAGAGATTGCAACTTTCTGGTACCGTTACCTTGCCTTGTGTCTCTTTTCTTGGCTTCTTGCTCTCTTTTATTCTGGCCTCACCCTCCAAGCCTATTTGGTGTCAGTGTTTGTCATTATAGGTTGGATGGTAGAAAGGAAGACTACCTATTAATACAGACAAAATCAGAAGCTATCTCATGTGCAAAGACAGACCACTTGCCTGCTTTAGCCAATAGGACTGTCTTTGAATCAGACAGAATCTGATTGGCCTACTGAATGCAAGAGACCAGATGCTGTGTAGTGTTCTGAGGGGAAAATAAATTGACCTCATACAGCCAACCCTGCAACATCACTGCCCTGTGACATATTCAAAAGTATTTGACACAACTCTGCATTCAGAGAAAGTGAAAAGTCCATGTTCTTAAGGAGATCACTTCTGTACACAGTGTCCTTGGAACTCCAGCCCAGTCAGCGATACCTGATCAGTAGTTAGCATTTTACTTTTACTAATTTCCATCTCACTGATCCTTGTTGTAATCCCTTACTAGGAGATTCTCTGTTGTAAGGTCATGGATTGCAGCTTAAGTTGCCACCAAAGAGTATCATTGTCATTAGGAAACTCTGCCCTTCTGAGTTTCTGCATTGTAGGTGTCTTTTTGAATATCCCTGTCAACTACAGCTGAGTGCCCTTTACTTTTTCAAATGGAAGTATTTTTCTTAAGACATATGTTCTGAAGCTTTCAAAGGAAGTCTGAATATGTTGGCTGAGTAGGCATCTTACCATTACTCGAGATTTATTCAGTGGAAGCACAAATGTTGTTCACTTAGAAACCACTGCCCTTGACCCATGAAATAAAGAACAGAGGTGATTCTGGAGAAAGAGAACCAGTCTCAACTTAGCTAACCAGAAGGATTTTATAGTCTTAAGGATAAACCTAAATCTTTCCCCACCCCCGCCCGGAACCAACAGGACAGACCCTTCCCAAATTGTCACCAAAGCCAGGCCATAAAAACAACAGCTGTCACCTGGGTCCCTACCCTGCACCCCACCAACTTCTGCATGCCATCTTGGGTGATCATCAGCCACATTTTGGCCCAGACTCCAAGGGCCCCAGCACATTCTCCTCAACATTCTATCACATTACTCCCAAGTGCATCTGTTCAGGGGCATTAATGTCTCACTTTAACTCAAATCACTTTATCCCTGCCTTACTCTGAATAAAAACAAGAAAGGAGGCAGGAGGGGATAAGGAAGAGAGGGTGGGTTTGTAGCAGGATGCAGATGTTATGTTACAGTGTAGCTCAGGGAAGGAGCAGGAGGGAAAAAGGAATAATCAGTATTGAACCCTAGCAAGCCAATTTGCTGAATTATCAGACAAGGTCAGGAATAAGTCTTAAATTTTATGGAAAGTGTAAAGCAAAGAGTATAAATCCACCTTTTAGGACACTGTTGGGAATTCAACTCTCTTGGCCCCTATATTAGTTTTATATTACTATATAACAAGTTACTCTAAAATTTAGAGCCTTAAAAAAAACATTATTTCACAGTTCCTTTGGATTAGAAATCCAGGTCTGGCTTAGATGACTATATTTGGCTTTAATTCTCTCATGAGGTTGGAGTCACCTGCCAGGGCTGTAGTCTCATCTGAATGCTTGGCTGTGGGGAATCCACTTTCAAACTCATTCATGTGATTGTTAGGAGGGCACAATCCCTCACACAAAGGATTCTGCTAGGCCCAGTGTCTGCTAACTCAATGAGAATCCCTGTTCAGGAAAGAACACAGCAAATATTGAGGCTGTCCACCTGTCTTCCGGAAGACCCGATTTGGAGATATAGTTGTTATTAAAACAGAAAAACAATTACTAGTCTAACAACTAAGTCTTCTCTCCAGTCCCAGCCTGCTTTTTATCTGATCTTTATATTGAGGTCTCTTCACAGGAATGCCTCATAACAGCTGGCTTTGCCTGAGGTGAGCCATCTGAATGACAGCCAAAGAATATTAACAAAATGGAAGCCACAGTCTTTTTCTAACCTAATTTTGAAGGTTATAAAAGAAGGATATAACTTACAAGTGTATTTCAACACTTCTGCCATATTCTATTCAGTAAAAGTAGATCAATTAGTCCACTTCCAAAGAGGACATAAAAATGAGGGGTCATTGAGATCATCTTGAGGCTGCCTATTACATTCCCTTTCATTGATTTATTCTAATGTAAAGGATTTTGGTTTTATGTGAATTTACAGAACGTGTTTCTAAAAGTTTTATAGATCATTTAGAGGTAAGATATAAAAAATACTACCACAAAACAATGTGACTAAAAGCAATTTTGTTGTAATAGAGTGGTTCAACAATAATTTGGTCAAAATAAATCCTAGTCACAGTAGAGAAATCCTATATAATAAAAGCATAGTATGAAAATTGTCCCCTCGACTGGGAAGGGAGGAAGGCCCCAGTCAGCAGCCAGCAGCTGCTAGGGACCCTACCAGTGCATGAATTTTGTGCACTGGGCCTCTAGTAGAAATGAAACCAAGTGAAAGTAGAATCTTTCCAAATTCTGAAAGGCAGATAAAAATCCCTAAAGATTTATAGAGTTGTAAAAAACTTCCCATGACATACCAAAATAAACCATATCTTGAACCTACAGACAGGCTATTTATATTCCAAAAAATTATTGTATTGGTCAGCTTGCTGCATAAAAATTTGCATTTAGCCAAATTAATATTAACTGAATCACCCTATCCCAGAGGGGGAGAAAAGTATCTCATTTTGGAACAAGTTTGTTGCATTCAATATCAAGATTTCCAGGGTAGGTGACTATTTGGGAAGGCTGAGAGATGGTGCTAAGTAACAAATTACCCCAAAACTTAGTGGTGTAAAAAAAATAATAATACTAAATCATCCACTCTCATTGTTTCTGTGAGTCAAGAACTTGGAAATGACTCAGCTAAAGGTTTTTACCTAGGGCCTCTCATGTAGTTGCAGTCCAATGTCAGCTAGAACTACAATCATCTGAGGGATTGACTGAGGCTGGGGCCACTTCCTAAGTGACTTAATCACATGGTTTCCAAGTTAGTTCTAGCTGTTGGTGGTAACCTCAGATTCTCTCGATATGAATATATCCATGGAGCTACTTGAGTGTGTCATAGTATGGCAGCTGGTTTTCCCCAGAGTGAGAGATCTAAGACACCTTGACACTAAGGTAGAAGCTGCAATGCCTGTTCTGATGTATCCTCAGGAGTCATGTACTTTCACTTCCACCACATTCCATCAGTCACACAAAGCCAACTCTGATTCAAAGTGCAGAGGTTAATTGGGGGGAAAGGGAGGATCTATGCAATACTTTCAACAATAAAGATTTTTTAAAAACAAAAGTGGGAGGACACTACAGAGTGGGAGCTCCAGGAGGTGTGCATCATTGGGGGCCATCTTGGAGGCTGGCTGTCATATAACAAAGAAGATGGGCCATATCCAACACATTTGCTATAGTTCCCCCTCTCTAGGGCCATTTGTCTCATTACAGAGACACATATTGGCCTCCTTGGTTCCCATGGAGCCTAGATCAGGGTGAGTTCAGGCTTTGGGTCACGATGGAAACTCAAGTATAGTTTATGGTCAGAGCCAGTCTTATACATAAGAGCTGCCTGGTGGAATATTAGGGACATCAAGGAGGGCTTTTACCTAGTAAAATACCAATCCCATTGCTTGGTGAATAGGGTTTAAATTCCTCTAGAAACAGGCAAAATGCTTTTGCCTATTTAGAGGAAAAATCTTAAAGTGCACATACCCCAGGGGGAAGTAACATACTTGTCTAAATTTGCATCAAGGTGTGAATGATTGGTGACAGATCTTTTCCTGAGAAAAAAATTCTCAGAGAGGTTGGGCAACAAATAGAAAATGGAAAGACTCTACAGAAAAATATGGGAGAGGCTTCCAGGGAAGTGGAAGGCAAATCACTGACATCACTATTTTTCCAGGACCCAAATTATCCCACAGCAGTTCAAAAAGAGAATTACAGAAAGTAAGATATAGTAGCCAACGAATAGTAATGGCTCTTAAAATAGGGTACCTTTAGGAGTTAGTAATTGGAAGAAATGTAATATTTTAGGGACTATAACTTATTTTTGCCAATTGATAAATGGTCCCTCCATGCATGCTGCTCTGCTCTAGTAGATCTTTAATGGCTCTTACATAAGGAATTATCGATAGGAGAAAGAGATAGAGGAGATAGCATGGAGCTCTGTAGAGATGCAGTCATTAAACCACACTTCAACCAGAAATAAATTACTGCCGCCATGCTTCTGCTGGTCCTTGACACCACCTGAAATAGTCCCAGGTAGGCAGAACAAAAGTGTACTAGCCTTGGCCTGTATTCCCACAAATGCCTAAGAGATGAAGTGTAGAGTGTTTTTTAGGTCAAATCCCATGACAGCTTCAAGGAGCATGGAAGGGTGTTCAAATGCTTCTTTCAAAGTTCTGCAATTTGGTTGTACCAAATATTGCTCAAGATCATTACCAAATACCTGAAAACCATTCCAAGGCAATAGTCCCTGTTCGGATTAATTATGACTTAAGATATATAGCTCACAGACTACGATTTTAAAAAATGCGGATATTGCAGTACCTAGTTCCTTTGCCATGTCTCCCTCTTTTCTGCCAGAATCGGATCTACTACCACATTCTCTATTTCTGCTAAAAAAAAAAAAAAAAAAAAAAAAAATCTGCTTCCATATCTTTTCTGTGTGTTAGCCATGGCCACAAGATAACATTTGTGTCATTGCCAGTGAGTACTCTCATGAACCAAGGGCCTTTGCCCATATACAATATCATGCAACCCAATGTTTTATATTTTGTCTTTAAAGGAAAATCCATTTATACAATTAGAAATTCTACACATACCCCCACCCCAGAAATGTCTTAATTGAAGTGCTATCCAGAGTACTTTTCTCAGTAGGGGATCAGAGACACTACCTGTGAAATATTTGTCTCTGGCTAGAGACTATGGAATATAAAACTTGATGTGGAAACAGAAGTTAAGATGGTGTTCCTTTGCCTTCTTCCTTCAACTAGACTTTAAAGAACTATGTCTGACTTTTTCACTGTTGTATCTTGGTAAGTAATGAAATATCTAACATATGGTAAATACTCAATATGTATGGAATGAATAAAGGCAGATAATTTAAAAAGTCAATGAGTCGATAAAATGTAATATGACTCTTCCCCTTAATTGTGAACTGCTACCTCACAAATTATATGAAAAACCTATCTTTTCAAACTCCAGAATCCAGCTCTATACTCAAGATTCAACTGGATTCCCCCATTCTCTCACAAATTCCTACTAGCGGGCCCTGGTTTCCAGACACCCACATCCCTTCTCCATTCCCAGCCTCCTTCTAGTTCTTATTGATCCCCACAAATAAGACAGGCACTTTGTTATCTCCAAGTGCAGAGCAAAATTACCCATGTCCAAGAGAAGGTGGAGTCCAGGAAAAACAAAACAAAACACCTACTTGTCAGATTATGCCTCCACTCAAACCCTGATTTCAATCATTCATACACTCATGAATTATCTCATTCACTATTTCAGTAAATACTTGAGTGACTTCTTAGTGCTATTATCTATATTGTTACAAAGACACATCCACTATGGAATGTCCAGGAAGTACAGTGTAGTAATCAAAATCGGACAAAAACCAACAAACAAAAAAACCCCACACACATAATAAGATTCCTGGTACTGAAATACTAAGTTACTCCTAGTGCTGAATCCCACTTCAATGGTCATGATTATAGGAAAATCAACATTACTGATTCTCTACTATGTGCCAGGCACTGTATTGGACACTTTCCATGTGTCATAAAAAATCATTACTATGATTTTTACATGGAGCATGAGTGATGTCCTTGGATCCTGTTTTATTACATTGGGTCTGTGTGCCCAAGAGCTTCCTCCAGCTCCCTACAGTCCCAAGTCCCCTGGCTGTTATGAAGCCAATAATTGAGTCATAGCTAATAGGAACAAGTATAACTTGCTGTGTTGGCAGAATTTTGATGCCAGAGGAGTAAACTGGTTTGGGAATATTATTTAATGTTAGAAGATTAGATCTGCATTGCTCCCAAGCTTGACAAGAAACCTGATTTCAAGTTAATCACAAGGGGATAACTATTTAAGAATGAACATTAACGAAATCAAGTATAAACTCATTAAGATAAGTCTTTGATTTTACTAAACTTTGACCAAATTAGTATATCCATATCTCATTTTCTTTTCTCATTTTAGTCTCTGTCTCTTTTCTCTTCACCCATTTGTCCTCAGCCCCATCTCCAAATGTCAGTGGTGGTTTTCATGCTGCTTGGACTTGGGCACAATGAACATAGCTCACCATCCAAAATGTTTCTGGGTTTGGAGACCTCCTTCTGAGCGTCGGGAAAGTCGAGGTGGTGCCAGGTGTGTGAGTTCTTGGTGTGTGCCAAAATAATGTGCCAAATCACTCGGGAAAGAATATAAGATTTTCCAGTGTCCAGATGAGCCAATAAAATATGTTTTAAATTCCTGAAATATAAATTCACTACATTTTGTGAAAAGATTCTCTGTTATAACTGAAACCTGGCAGAAAGGGGAGCAACCTGAGGGGACTTTCTCCTCTCTGACTTGAAACCCTGTGGAAATGAGGTTTCACCTTTAAGCTGGTCTGGTTGCCAATGAATTCAGTATGATTGGACTTCACATTTTAGATTCCATGAAATTTCCTTTAACAAGAAAATACTTGAAACTTGACCTTTTATGATCATAAAATTCCACACCATTTAGCACATTTGCCAGCACCTGAAATGATGAGTGAACATCTTGATTCAGTTTAGCATAATAAGCATTTGATAAAACAGGACCCTTAGGGGCATCTCTGAGGTTTTATAATTAGCTTGAGCTGTCATCAATACATTATTTCTGTTGTCTTCTTGATTCATTATGATTGTTTCAGCCAAACTCACTGTGGGAAAAATGGCAAAAATAAAAGTATCTATCAAGTATTCCGTTTAGATAGATGAATAGAATAAAAACGGGCACATAAAGGCTGACTGCTAAATGTAGGAGACCGAACTGATTTAGCTTTCAACTGGAGCCCTCTAAAATGGTACGATTTCACAAAATCTTCTATTCCCACCATTCTTCCTTCAAAAAGCACAAGAAGCCAAAAGGAAGTAAAGGTAAAAGGGTGATATATCTGAAAGTTGTATAATTATATAGATGTTTATTAACACTAAATAAAATCATAATTTCCCTTATTTCAGGGTTTCAAAATACTCTTTTTAAATTTTTTTATTGATTTTAGAAAGAGGAAAGGAGAGACAGTCGGACAGAGAGAGAGAGAGAGAAACATCAATTTGCTATTCCACTTATTTATGCATTCATTGGTTGATTCTTGTGCCTTGACCAGAGATAGAACTTACAACCTTGGGAGGATGCTCTAACCAACTGAGCTACTCAGCCAGTACCTGAGTTTCAAAATATTCTTGTCTTATTTTTATCTCAACCAACCTCTGACACATAAGTACTTACAAAATCATAAGGCAGTTCTATTGTAGGGGGTTGAAGAACTGAGAAAATTCTCCATAATTTATTATAGTTTATTATTGACTAGAGACCCAGTGCACGAATTGGTGCATAGGTGGGGTCCCTAGGGCTTGCTGGCAATTGGGGCCGGCCAGGGGGAGGGACCGTGGGAGATTGTCTGGCTGCAGGAGTTTGGCTGTGGGAGCACACTGACCACCAGGGGGCAGCTTCTGCGTTGAGCATCTGCCCCCTAGTGGTCAGAGCACATCATAATGATTGGTCGACCAGTCGTTCCAGTCGTTCTGGTTGTGATGGCCACTTAGGCGTATAGATAGATAAATAGATAGATAATGTGTTCTAACTCCTAAACTCCTCTTCCACTAAAGAAAATGTTATATTTGGATGATGATGACCCACACAATCCCAATCACATTCTACTTCTTTGTGCCTATACTGATCACAGACACTAAGTCCGTCCTTCCTTCCTTCCTTTTTTCCTTCCTATCTTTCTTCATCCTATCTAATAAAAGGGTAATATGCAAATTAACCATCACTCCGTCACAAAGATGGCATTGCCCATAGCGGCCGGGACACTGGACGCTGTTGGTGTTGCCCTGGCGATGGGCCCCAGTGTCCCGCACACCCCGGCCCGCGGAGGGAGGAAGGCAAGCCGGGGCGCGGGACGCTGGTGTCGTTGCAGGCTGGGCTGAGGGACCCACCTCCCCCAGTGCACGGATTTCATGTACCGGACCTCTAATATACATATAAAACACTGCAAGGGAATTCATCCAAATATTGATAACAATTAACTATGACTAGTGGGTGAAGAATTGTTTAATATTTTTAAAATATTTGACTAGAATAGTGTATCACTTTTGAAATAATGGGGACAGGGTGAGAAAGACAAAAAGAAAATAGACCAAAAAACCCACATGGAATTTAAAGAAAATTTTCTATTTGATTGGGTTTTCTCCATCTAGAGGCTGTGAGACTCTGTTCTCTGGAGTTCATCTACAGTGCTTTGTCTTCATCCAGTCTGTGTATTTACAGCCCTGAGTTCTTTCGATCACCGTTCACCATCAGTGCTCCTCCATGCTTCTGAATTGTTTCTAGACCCATATATTTCCTCAGTGGGGTGAATGCAGGTAGCTGGAATCCTTTCTTCTCTATCCCTTACCAATGTATGCAGCAAGATGCTGAACACAGCCTTGATCATTTGCATTTATTCAACTCCTAGTGATTGGGTAATACTAGTTTAGAAAGCTTGGCAGATTCCAAGTTCTGTCTCTTGAAACCAGAGAGGGAATAGGATACAGAATTCTAATTCATTCCCTGTCTTCATGTCTTTGAGGGAAGCCTCTCAGGGTTAAGCAGCTGTCACATTCCACCTCTTAATGCAGATACATGTATATCTAATAATAAGGGTTTGTATTTGAGCACAGATGAAAATTTTAAAGTGCTTTGAGATCATCGAGGATGGAAATATGCACCTATTAATAGCCTCTAATTAAAGAGATCGGCTTTGTTGGAGTTGAAACTTGAACATTCTTCTTGTGGCCATGCCTACTAGCCAAATGAGATGGAGAGAAGGAAAGCAATAGAAATGGATTCAGAGAAGCATTGGATTTCAAAAAGACCTGTTTAATTGACCAGCCCTTTTGACTTGGCTTTGATATTGCCTAGACCCGTGGTTGGCAAACTGCGGCTCGCGAGCCACATGCGGCTCTTTGGCCCGTTGAGTGTGGCTCTTCCACAAAATACCACGGCCTGGGCAAGTCTATTTTGAAGAAGTGGCTTTAGAAGAAGTTTAAGTTTAAAAAATTTGGCTCCGAAAAGAAATTTCAATCGTTGTACTGTTGATATTTGGCTCTGTTGACTAATGAGTTTGCCGACCACTGGACATATCAATTCTGGAAGAAAAATGGCAAATAACTTTATCTGAGATAGACTAAGTTCCCTTAGCACTTGATAAAGTGATAAGGGCTACACAGCGGTGTTGCTACAAGGGGGCCAACCAGTAAACATTTATTGGGTGAAGCCTTAGAGGTAGAATGATCTTCCCTTTGTTTGTATCCATGTTGGGCATGTTGGAATGGATACAAATAGGTGTGATAGCCTCTCCATAATGTCTTCAATCTTTTGTCTGATGTATCCAATATGATTTTTAAAATATCTCAGAATACTGACCTTAGAAATTACAATAGGATATTAACAAGCCTGTGAAAACTAAAACTAACTTTTAAATTTAAATGCCATCAAATGTGCATTTTGGTCTGGCTCAAGAATTCTCATCGTTAGCCTGTGGACCCATAGAAGGATTAAAGAACTGCTGGTTATCCTGTATTGTAAGAAAAAATCGCCCAAAATGTAAAGTGTCATCTTTAGTGCAACTCAAAACATAAATCCTACCTAAGACCAATCTTTAAGCTACCTGGAGGCCTCTCAAGAAATATCACAAGGATCATGGATCTAATGAAAAGCACACAGGATGAAAAACCTAGAAAATAGCTGGACCTCTTCTTGTTTATGACTTCATGTGGGTCACCTCACTTCAATCAGATTGTCTTTAAATGAGCACTGAAGTCTACATATTTATACACGAAGTATGCATATTCTACTTAGAATGGGTGATTCGGGGGCGAAAGGGCCATCTGGTCCCAAGTTCCACTTTTGGATTATATGGCTATCCATCCTACTTTTGAAGGGGATGACACAACTCAGTACCTGGAAGGATGTAAAAATAGCTGTTTTATGATTGTTCAGGGTTTGAGTAAATATCAACCTTTTATTTTTTTAAGTTTTATCATAGCATTAAACCCTTCAATTTTGTCTTTAAAAAAATCCCTTCCTAATGGTTCCAGCTTCACGTGTTTATTAGATCAAAAGACGTATGTCAATAGAAATAACCACTCTTTCTCCATAAAGAAGTTCAGGAAAGAAAACCTCTCTGGAAACTGTGAAATTTCCAGAGGAAAAGGCACCCACTTCTGCAAATGTTATTTGAACTTTAGAATTTTATGCATAGAATTTGCCCCCAGATAGTTTTTTAATTGAAAGCGAGGTCTCCATTGTAATAAAAGAAAGAAACCAACAGTAAGATTAATTGTTAATTCTAACTCCAAGTGGATTTCTGGTCAACACTGATAGGTTGGCCATCAGTATTGTCTTCTGATTCTGGGATCTAGGCTGAACAATCAGCCAGCAGGTAGGACTCACTACTTTCAAAGTGGAGGGCAGGAGTTCAAAGGGGGTGGAGAAAACAGAGCCAAGCCTTACAAGCACATTTAAACCTTTGCTTAGATGTGGCTTGTTTCATCTGCTTATATTCCATTGGCCAAAGCAAGTAATATAGTCAACCCCAAAGTCAATGGGAGAAGGAAATAAACACCTAAGAGAAAGCTTAACGAGGGCAGGAAAAAGCCAGTGGCCTGTTAAAAACTGCTCATATTAGCTTGCAGGAAAACAAATTTTTAATTTCAGAAATTTGTCCAACTAGTTCTTAAACCATCAGCATCTTGAAATAAGCCATAATGAAAATATTTACAGCATGGAAGTTGGAAATTTCTACCAATCAGACCTCTCCCACCCAAAGCCAGTTGTTAAACATTTAACCAGCATACCACTAGAGGGAACCAGTAGTTGTAAACAAAATTGTCTACCATTGTTTCTTTGGCAACCGGGGTCTCTAGGAGCCCAACAGTAGCAATGGATGAATAACACCTACAAATCCTTCCAGGTGCATCTTTTTTCTGTACCAAGATGTCATAGTGCTGGTTTTTGTAGATCACAGGAAAGAATCAGTGTCATTTAAACCCTCTTGAATCACCTCCTGGCACAGCAAGTTGAAGCAAGAACCAAGAAGCTAAAAACTCATTCACCCTCCCCTATCTTTAATGAGCTCAGTTTAGGGTCTTCTGTTTCCTTGGCAACATACCTGACACTAAAACTACTTCCAGTTCCCACTTCTCTCAGCTACTTTGAGTGTTTCCAGTAAAATACTTCCATGCCTTTCTGCTCTCTTGGCACGCTCTACTGCTGTCACCCCACATGAGCTCTCAGGATGCTTTCCAGGCTGGGCCCCCTACTTTAGCACACAGTCCCTTTCTTAAACTGGGCTTTAATTGAGCCCAACACTTTCTTTCCTACAGTGTGGGCTGGAGAGTGCTAAGTGCTGTCACTTAAGGAACCGCAGGTGCAAAGGCTGGGCCTCCCCAACCCCACACTGTCATCTGTTCACCTCCAACACTCACCAATTGACCTACACTGTCAAGATTTCTTAAGCCAGTGCCTGAAGTCAGAGGTATTTGTGAATTTCCCTGGAGACTATCCCATCCTAAGTATGATGAAAGGATTAAGGAGAAACCAACTTGAAAGGATACCAATAGATTTCTGCAGAACAGCCCCTGGAAAACACCGAGGCTATGTTTCTGCACAAAATCCGTGGCCATTGGCCCCCTTTGTCCTTCTTCTATTTCTCCCAATTTCCCTCTCTCGGCCTCCACCCCACACCCCCACCTCCACCGCCCCAGAGGGCTGGTTCCAATTGCAAGGCCATTCCTGCAACAATCTCTGGCAACTGGAGTGAAAGGTGCCGACAAAGAGGCCCTCTCCACAGCTCCCTTTTCACAAGAAGCATGTATCCAATTAAAGGATTTTAATTAAAATGCTTTCTGTAGCATCCTGTTTCTACTCACTGTTATAAATTAAACTTGACATTCTCTGATTTAACAGGTGGGTGAGATTATTCTGAAAGCTGCCATATGAGAGGAAATAGAAGTTAGGCCGAAGGAAGCTGTGTGCCTGGATGCATGAGTGTGTGTGTGTTAACTTGTGTGCACATATGCACTCATACTTGTGCAAGTGCACAATTATGTGTGCATGTGTCTGTCTTTAAATTGGTTTTGAATTGTTCAATTTTAAATGTAGAAGTTATGATCCAGCAAGAGGCACACAAAAAGAAAACAGAAACCCAATCTAAAAAATTAGAATCTCATGCAACATCCTTAAAGTCTCAGTCAGCAGGAACCATTTGCACATTTCTCACTAATGACATTTCTTTTCTAAGCATCACTCAGAAAGATCTGCAACCTCCATTTGTTCCCAATAAATGATGTTTTAATCTACTTCCTTACGCAAAGTGGGTAACGAGGGAGGGGGCTTTGGTGTGACTGTTACAGGTTCCACCTCTTCAACATTCTATAGTCCTCAAATTAAATTCTCCAAGGATTCTAAACTGATGAACCAAAAGATAGTTACAGAGGCAGTAAAGCATCAAACAGAGTGTCTAATTACAGCGGTAAGGTTAGGGAGAGGTGGGGGAAATAAGAGATCAACTGAAGGACTTGTATGCATGCATATAAGAGTAACCAATGGATGCAAAACATTGGGGGGTGAGGGCAGGTATGGGAGGGGGGGGGGCAATGGTAAGAAATGTACACATATAATACCTTAATAAAAATTTGAAAAAAATAAAAATAAAAATAAATTCTCCAAGGATTCTTATAGATTGTACATTGCACCTCTGATGTAAATTGGCCACTTCAAGGGCCTCCTTTATTCCAGCCAAAGTAGTTTACTCACCAATCCTATACATGAAGCGTATTATCTATTAGTAAACCCCATGCTGTTGCCCATTTCCTTCTCCCTGCCTAGACCTCTTCTCTCCAAATTACTTTTTCTTCCAGATTCTGCTCCTGTCTCTCCTTTCCCATGAAACTCTTCCCTACTGTTCCAGCGCATTCTTTCTTCATTAAATATCTATCAGATTCACTCATTCATTCGCCAGGACCAGGCAGTGTTGTAGGTGTTGAAAGTAATGCAGTTGAACAATAACATAAACAAATACAAAATGTGTTCAGCATTGGTTACATGCTAGGCAGAAAAAACAAAATGAGTGGACAGAATGTTTTTCTCTAATTCTGTCCTCATTATTTAAAGTTTGATATGTTTATATCCCATTTCTCCTTTTTAGATTGTAATTTCCTTGAGGATTGGAATTCTGTCCAATACCTAGGGATAATATTCAAAATATAGAATTGCTAGTACAACAGAGGCATAATCAGTGAGAGTGGACCTTGTCATTCCAACGTGTCCCAGCTGGCTGGACATCAGTCGTATTAAACTTTTTTGTATCCTCCAGGTTATATTACTCAATATTATTTTTATCCACATATTGATTTCATAATAATAGCTCATTTATCATATTATCTAAATGGAACTCTAGTGGCCTAAAAGAGTGAATGTATTTCAATCAAAGAGTCGAACTTACTTTTAAAGAATATGCAGATTAGGCACTCGTCAAGTCAGCATTAAGTAGGCTGGGTGCATTTCCTTGTCAGTCTTAACTCATGGAATCTCCTCACCACCTACGAAGGATTTTCCAGGAGAAATGGGCCTTTCAAAGCCTTTTTATCTCTGTTAGAAAAGTCCTCAAATTGTAGCTTCACCATTTAAGCCCCTTGGGAAGGGGACTTTATTATATAATAGAAAAGATGATAGACTTTGTATTTAAACATCTGGGTTCAAATGCCAGCTTCACCTACTGTTTGTCTCAGGTATTTAGCCTGGTCAATTAACTTTTCTGAAGTTCAGTATCCTTAATTATAACATGGGAAGGATAATACCAACCTTGCAGTGTGGTAATAGAAAATTAAATGAAACAAAGAGAAAAATGCATGGTACCTACCTGATACAAAAATCAATGCTCTGTGCACAGTAGTTACTGTGGTTATTATCTTTATGTATTGTTATCAACAATGGTCCAATCACATGTGGTCAGATACTATATAGGAAGACAAACCTACATTTGCTGGTGGATACCTATGTATGGCTTATACTCCAAAACACTCAGTTTCTCCTTTCTCCTACTCCTGCCACTTTATAATCACAAAAGAGAGAAGAGGTACCTACACCTCAAATATATAGCAACCCCACAAAACTGTGAGCTCCCTGAGGACATGCATCTCAACTTCCCTTTCTTCCACACCTTCAGTTCTTCACACCACATTTCTATGCTTCTGGTATAAGGCTTTACCCACAAGATGAAACAAAATTTGGAGCTGGGGAACTGGAGAAGAGTAATATAAATGATTGAAGGGACTGGGGTGAGGGATGAGTTGTTAGACTTTTGAGCAAGACTGAAAGGGGACATGCTAGAATTTACTGAGCACACTCTTTCATTAGGAGACAACTGCCTCAAGCTGGAAAGAGGCAAACCTAGAGGAAATAAATAAATGTCATTTCCCATAATCGATTTTATGATTATGCATCTCATTACTCCCAAGAAGTGATTCAAGCTGAAACTATAAATGGTTGCAAAAATGAATGAGAAAAATCCAAGTAAGACTGACAAATCTTAGAGTTCATTAAAGGAAATTAGAACATTTGAGGTATAATGCCAACAAAAGAAAAACATTCACTACAGTCCCTCTGTGCCAGAATTGTGCTAAGTGCAGATAGAGAAGAAAGAAGGAAAGACAAGGTCCCAGGCCTGAAAGATCTTACAGGTGAGGGGTGCCCACAGGTGAAGGATCTTACAGGTGGGACTAAGTTATTACCCATCAAATTACCGTGTATCAGGTTAAGCAGTAATTTGCAGGCTGCAGGTCACATTAGCATTTGATCAGTAGTAATGGAAGTGCTATGGAAAATAAGAGGAGAGATGGCTATGACTTCTATTCCAAGGCTTAAAGGAAGAGGTAATATTTAAGATGCACAATGAAGAAGGGCTAGAATTTTGGCAGTGGAAATCAATTAGAGATAGGCCCATTAAAGACATCAATTAGAGGCAGGGCTATTGAAAGATGGTATAGGCCCCAGAGGAAAAGATTCAACTTAGATTGATATTCAAAGTGATGGGGCCCAGCCCCTGGTCTACTACGAGGCTCAACAATTCCTCCTCACCCACCCTTACTTGGTGGGGGCTGGGAAGGGGAAATAGTAGAAAAGTTAAGATAAAGATAAGAAAAGGTGACAATAAAGTATGTGTTCATCAAATAATAGCGGAGAAGAAGTTAAAGATGATATCTAAAATCTCCACCAGCTCCCAAAACGCCTTAATTTATTTTACACCTAACTCTTGCCCCAAAAGATTTAACACCCTGCCCCCCCATACTCCCTACGCATACACTAACTATGAACTCCCCTTTCTGAGGGGCCTAGTACATGGTCCCACAAATGGAAAGGAATTAAGTAACTAGCAAACTGGAGATGGATAACCTGCAGTGTAAAGGTATAGGATCATGAGGGTAAATTAAGGCTGAACATTAAACAGGTAAATAAATACACCAGTAAACATATATTTACAATCTATGAAACACACTCAACAGAAAGAGATGGCAGTGCAATGAGAGAGGGTGTCTGATGGGTGACATGAGGAAGGCTGGTGAGGGCTTCCAGCCCTCTTCATGGGCTAAGTAAGACACCACGTTTATCTTGTCAAATGATTTCCCAGCACCATCTTCCAACTCAGTTTCAGTCCCTTACCATTTACACACCACTCTCACATTTCACCTCTTTAAAGCATATTTGGAAGAATATAGAGAATGCATAGAATAGGTTAGAAAACTATTGTAAAGCCTGAAACCAAGTTTTAAAGCATAGATAGATGGTCATGCACGATCTGAGTACCCACCCTTTAAGTCCCTGGAGGGGAATCTACGTATGGGTCAAAACATTTCCCCCAAAGCTCCCAAGGAGCTGAACTTTTCCAAGCACTCTCCCAAGATGCACCATGTTTTATATTCCAGGAAGAAGCCTGCTTATGAAAGAGTCCCTGTTTGGCCTGTTGTTAAAAGATGAATTGGTTTAGCAATTATGTTTGACACCCTATCAATTTTTTTTGGCATTGAGTAAGAAGGAAATAAAGGGACTAAGTTATTACCCATCAAATTCTCTCTATGAAAATACTGGCAGCAAAAGATAGAAATCTAGGTCCAGCGTATCAGGATTAAGTAGTAATGTTCAGGCCTAATAAGAAGAATTTACCCATCTGTTATGAAAGAATCCACTGTTAAAATGCACAAGGAGGAAAAAAAAATGGCGGCAGAATAGACAAATGTGTCCAGAGCCTTGTCCCGGAGTAGATAGAAAGAATAGCTGAAGGTCGTACGGAGAGGGTCTGTTGGTGAATTAAGGGATAGCTATACTCCAGGAGAAGGTGGGGACTGCTGGATGGGGCTCCCCTGACCGGGCAGCCCCCACTGCTGCTGGGTTCCCTACTGGAGCCACCAGATGGACGCGGAGATCGCACCATCTTGAAGGGGAAAGTGATGTTATCGGAAGCCTGAAAATACAATTGCAGCACCTACCGAACAGCTGCAAACCCCAGAGCACCGATCCCCAATTGGTGCAAACACGCGGATTCAGAGGAGCTCTACACTCCACCACCGAAAGGTCAGATTTCACCTGGGATGAGGTGAGGTCTCTGGTCCTGGCAGGACAGAGAAACGCACGCACTGCGGGAGCTGGAGGACCAGGGGAAGTCTGCGCCTAGAAAAATCCGTGGCTGTTGGGGCTGGTATGATCCATGAATGTGGAAGGGGGTCCGCAGAGCTGCTAACAGAGGGGATCTCTAAAAAGCAACCCATTTTGATCAGATGCAGAAGGGCAGCCTAAAAATTTTTAAAGTGTGCTGGCTGCTTGGACACGGGGGGAGCGGGGTGAGGGGGGGAAGGAAGGACTGCGCAGATTGACACACATCCCAGAGTTCGCACACTTGCGCTTTCTCCTCTTTAAATCCTTGCTTCTAATTGCTGAGCCCAGTGCATGGGATCACCTAGTTGGGGACACCCTAGAAGACTGCAGGGGAAAGTTGTTTTTCTGGAACCTGGGGATTGGAGCAGGGAGTGACGGTCGGATAACCAGCTCTGGGGCAGCCCACTGCCACAAACCGGTATTGAGTGCCACAGGGAAAGCAGGATCTAAGCACAGGCTAGAGAGGACCTATAGACCCAGAGGTCAATCCAGAAACACTGCCACCCAGGGGTTGAATCACAAATTGACTCTTCTGTAATCACAAATAAAGGAATACAAGAGAGTAAGACACACTGCCTGCTTAAAAAATCAGGACTGGCTTACAACACTGAGGACCAGTGGAATGCAGGGAACTGCAATACTGTCCTGACTGTGAAACAGGCGTGCCAAACAGAACAATAGAGGAAGTAAATGACCTTCACTACTGCACATTTTTATTTTTTTTATTTTTTTTCATCTTTTACTTAAACTAATTTTTTTCTTTTTTCCTCACTTGATTTTACCTTTTTAATTATTACATTTTTATTTTCAATCAGTATTATTACTACTATTTTACCTTTTTTTAAAAGAAGTGTCATTTTATTTTCTCTTTATTTTACTTTGGGATTAGTATTCTACATTCTATTTTCATCTTTCCTTTAGCATCATTCTACTCTATCTCAACTCTGCCTTTATGCCATCACTCTCTTCCTAACTTTCCCCCTTTTGTTGTCCTGTTTCTCTTACCCTTCTCCTGCTTTAGGTTCTCCCTATTCTTTTTTTTACCCCGTTAAAATTTCACCCTACTTATATATCTAATTTCCCATCCCCTGCTTCGAGTTCATACATACCTCTCTCTTCTCTGTCTTCACTACCCAAAAAATTGTTTTTCTCTCTGTCCTTTTGTTGTTTGCTTGAATGTTGATTATATAGATTTTTTATGCTTGTTTCTGAGATTGTTTTGCTTATTCTTTTTTTTGCTGTGTTTTTTTTTGTTTGCTTTGTTTTTGTTTGTTTTTTGCTTCTGTTTTCCCTCGCCTCACTTGATATTAGTTGTTGCTTGTAGTCTGTATTCATCTCCAGGTACTTGTTGCTGCCATTTGCTGGGATTAGTGGCTGTTCTATTGGAGATTTCTCCATATATATATATATATATATATATATATATATATGTATATGTATATGTATATGTATATATGTATGTATATATATGTGTGTGTATATATATATGTATATATATATATAGTTTGTTTCCCTTTTCTTTTTTTTTTAAATAAATCTTTATTGTTCAGATTATTACAGGTGTTCCTCTTTTTTCCCCGCATAGCTCCCCTCCACCTGATTCCCCACCCCACCCCATGCCCTTACCCCTGCCACTGTCTTCATCCATAGGTGTAAGCTTTTTGTCCAGTCTCTTCCTGCACCTCTCACACCCCCTCCCCCCTGAGAATTGTCAGTCCACTCCCTTTCTATGTCCCTGATTCTATTATATTCACCAGTCCATTCTGTTCTTCAGATTTTTTTATTCACTTGATTTTTAGATTCACTTGTTGGTAGGTATGTATTTGATGTCATTTTGCTGTTCATAATTTTTATCTTTACCTTTTTCTTCTTCTTCCTCTTCTTAAAGAACACCCTTCAGCATTTCATGTAATCCTAGTTTGGTGGTGATGAACTCCTTTAGCTTTTTCTTGTCTGTGAAGCTCTTTATCTGACCTTCAACTCTGAATGATAGCTTTGCTGGGTAGAGTAATCTTGGTTGTAGGTTCTTGCTGTTCATCACTTTGAATATTTCTTGCCACTCCCTTCTGGCCTGCATAGTTTCTGCTGAGAAATCAGCTGACAGTCGTATGGGTGCTCCCTTGTAGGTAACTAACCGTTTTTCTCTTGCTGCTTTCAAGATTCTCTCTTTGTCTTTTGCCCTTGGCATTTTAATTATGATGTGTCTTGGTGTGGTCCTCTTTGGATTCCTCTTGTATGGGGTTCTGTGTGCTTCCTGAACTTGTAAGTCTATTTCTTTCACCAGGTAGGGAAAGTTTTCTGTCATTATTTCTTCTAATAGGTTTTCAATATTTTGCTCTCTCTCTTCTTCTGGCACCCCAAAAATTCGGATGTTGGTACGCTTAAAGTTGTCCCAGAGGCTCCTTACACTATCTTCATATTTTTGGATTCTTTTTTCTTTTTGTTTTTCTGGTTGGGTGTTTTTTGTTTCCTCATGTTTCAGATCTTTGGTTTGATTCTTGGGGTCTTTTGATTTACAGTTGAGTTTCTGTATATTCTTTATTTCAGACAGTGTATGCTTAATTTCTGACTGGTCCTTTTCCATTTTTTTGACATTCTCATTAAGATCCTTAAAGGTCTCACTAAGTTCCTCAGCGGTTTTTAGAAGATTCTTGAGTAACCTTATAAATGTGGTTCTGAACTCTATGTCGTCCAGTAGTTTGCTTTCCTCCATTTCTCTCATTCGTGACATGTTTCTTTGTCTCCGCATTTTGCTACGTCCTTGTGTGGATGGAGTGGCTTTGTGTGGTAGGTGACCTATAGGGGCCAGTAGCTCAGCCTCCCCAATCACCTGAGGTGGACGCTCCTGGTACACCCCTTTGTGGGCTGAGTGCAAAGTCTTGGTGTAGTTAAGCCTTGATTGCTGTTGGTACACTGGGAGGAATTGACCTCCAGGCCAATTGGCTGTGAGGACCCGCTGTGTCTATAATGGAAGAACTGCTGCGCTGGAGACACGCTTATGGTGTAGGACTTGTTTCAGTGGGGCTTTGGTGCTTACTGAGTCTGCCTCTTGAATGTGTCACTTATGGATGTGAGGAGTTGAAATCTGGTGTCTCACACTGACCACTAGGTACACTGGCTTCTGGATCTCCAATGGGGTGCAGGTCAGCTACTGTCTGAGGCCACCCAGTAGGAGCTACAGCGAGAACTACAGTTTTCTCCTCTATGCTTGGGGTTTGGAGGTTTTGGAGCTGTCTGACCCGGGCTGCAAGTTTGCTAGGTTAAGCTGGGATAGGGAAGGCCATTCATATGCTAAAGCCGCTGCTTGGAGCTTGGGTGGGTTCGTAGATTGTGCAGGGCGGGGTCTCAGGGCGTGACCAGGCTAGGGCGTGGCAAACAGCGATGGCTACCAGTAAGCTGGCTCTGCGTCTCCAACCGTGTCCCCGCGTCCTGCGCCCCGACACAATAAACAATTATTCCTGCGTGCAGCCCTGCAAGCAAGCCTCCCTCACTTTCCGACCCCACGGCAGACAGTCCAGCTTCTCCCCGTAGGAGTTTGGGTCCCCCGTGTCTCCCCAGGAACTGGAGTTCGGAGTAATCGGGAGCTTATCTCCCTTTGGGTTGAAAGAAGCAGCGCACCCAGATACCCACCGCCAGCCCGATTTGCGCGTCTCCGTACCTCAGCTTTTCAGCGCTTGTGCACCCCTCAGTGCTGTTTGCTCTTTCCTTCTAGTTGTAGAACTTCCACTCAGCCAGCATTCCCGTGGTTCTGGGTGATAGACGTTTTGTCTTTTAGTTGTAGTTTTGAAATTGTTGTGTGAGGCAGCAGTTTAGGTGTTTACCTACGCCGCCATCTTGGATCCTCTTCCCTTTTCTTTCTTATTCTCTTTCTTTTCCATTTCCCAATTTCATTTTGGCAATCCTTTCTTTTCTTTTTTTTTTTTTCTTCTCTTCTTTCTCTCCTATCCCCTAATTTGCCTTTCTCTGGTGGTGACCGTTATTTGGGGTTATGAATATTGTGAATACATTTCTGTTCAGTGCCTTGTGTGTTGTACCTGGTTGTGTTGTATTTTGTGCCTTTAAATCAACGCAGGAGAGAGAGAACTACATAACCAGACACCCAGAGAAGAGAGACCATGGGGAGACAAAGAAACAGCACACATATGAAAGAAAAGTAGGCATCACCAGAAAAGGAAGTAAACGAAATGGAGGCAAGCAACCTGTCAGAGAAAGAATTCAGAGAAATGGTCATAAGGTGGCTGAAAAGAATGGAAGACAAATTCGACAACATGAGTAAGAACCAAGAGGAAATGAAGAAGAACCAAGAAGAAATGAAAAATGACATCGCTGCTGTAAAGAACTCAATAGAAAGCATCAAGAGTAGACTAGAAGAAGCAGAGGACCGCATCAGTGAGCTAGAAGACAAGGTAGGAAAAAATACCCAAGTAGGGCAGCTTCTAGAAAATAAAAATTAAAAAGCAGGAGGAGAGCCTAAGGGAACTTTGGGACAACACGAAACAAAACAACATCCACATAATAGGGGTCCCAGAAGGAGAGGAAACTGAGCAAGGAATAGAAAACCTGTTTGAATAATTACAGAAAACTTCCCTGATATAGGGAAGAAAAAACCCCACACAAATCCAAGAAGCTCACAGAGTCCCAAGCAAAAGGAACCCCAAAAGACCAGACCAATGCCAAAGCACATTAAAATTAAATTGGCAAACCCCAAACACAAAGTAAGAATCTTAAAAGCAGCCAGAGAGAGACATAAAGTTACCTACAAAGGAACCCCCATCAGACTAGCAACTGATTTCTCAACAGAAACTCATCAGGCCAGAAGGGAATGGAATAAAATATACAAAGTCATGCAAAGGAAGGGTCTGAATCCAAGAATACTGTACCCAGCAAGGCTATCAATCAAAATTGAAGGTGAAATCAGGAGCTTCACAGACAAAAAAGGACTAAGGGAATTTATTACCACCAAACCAGCAATGCAAGAAATGCTAAAGGGTCTGCTTTAAAATAAAAGAAATAGGAAGCGAAGAAGGAACACAGGGGTAAAGAATAAAAATGGCCACAAATAAATACCTGTCAATAATAACTTTAAATGTAAATGGATTAAATGCCCAAATCAAAAGATATAGGGTAATGGATTGGATAAGAAAACACGACCCATATATCTGCTGTCTACAAGAAACCTACCTCAGAAAAAAAGACGCACACAGACTGAGGGTGAAGGGATGGAAAAAGGTTTTTCAGGCAAATGGAAATTTAAAAAAAGCTGGGGTAGCAATACTTATATCTGACAAATTAGATCTCAAAGTGAAGGACATAACAAGAGATAAGGAAGGCCACTTCATAATACTAAAGGGAGCAATCCAGTAAGAAGAAATAACTCTGGTAAACATATATGCACCCAATACAGGAGCACCCAAATACATAAAAAAAACAACTCCAGGAAGATATCAAAGGAGAGATTGACAGCAGTACAATCATAGTAGGAGACTTTAATACCTCACTATCACCATTGGACAAATCCTCTAAACAAAAAATCAGCAAAGAAACATCAATCCTAAATGACTCACTAGACCAGATGGAATTAATTGACATCTTCAGAACATTTCACCCCAGTGCCACAGAATATACATTCTTCTCAAGTGCACATGGATCATTTTCAAAGATAGACCATATGTTGGGACATAGGAAAAGTCTCTTCAAATTCAAGAAGATAGAAATCATATCAAGCATCTTCTCAGATCACAGTGGCATAAAACTGGAAATCAACTACAATAAAAACAATCCAAAAAAATCAAACACATGGAGACTAAACAGCATGCTACTAAACAATGACTGGGTTACCAGAGAGATAAAGGAAGAAATAAAAAAGACCATGGCAACAAATGACAATGAAAACACAACAATCCAAAATCTATGGGACACAGCGAAAGCAGTATTGAGAGGGAAGTTCATAGCTCTACAAGCCTACTGCAAAAAACAAGAAACAATGGTAATAAATTACCTAACCCTACAACTCAAAGAGTTAGAAAGAGCTACAAGAAAAGCCCAGGGTAAGCAGAAGGAAGGAAATAATAAAGATCAGAGCGGAGATAAACGACATTGATACCAAAAAAAAAAACAACAATAGAAAAGATCAACAAAACCAAGAGCTGGTTCTTTGAAAGGATAAACAAGATTCATGAACGTCTAGCTGGGCTCACCAAGAAGCAAAGAGATAGGACCCAAATAAACAAAATCAGAAATAAAAGAGGTGAAATAACAACAGACCCCACCAAAATACAAAGGATTGTTAAAAAATACTATGAATAATTCTATTCCAACAAACTGGACAACATGGAGGAAATGGACATATTCCTAGAAAAATATAACCTTCCAAAACTCAATCAGGAAGAATCTAAACATCTCACTAGGCCAATAACTATGGAAGAAATTGAAGCAGTCATCAAAAAGCTTTCAGCAAACAAAAGTCCAGGGCCAGATGGCTTCACAGGGGAGTTTTACCAAACATTCAAGGAAGAACTAAAACCTATCCTCCTCAGACTATTCCAAAAAATTCAAGAGGAAGGAACACTTCCAAGCTCATTCTATGAAGCCAGCATCACCCTAATACCAAAACCAGATAAAGACAACACAATGAAAGAGAATTACAGGCCAATATCACTCATGAATATAGATGCCAAAATCCTCAACAAAATTCTAGCAAACTGGATCCAGCAGTACATCAGAAAGATCATACACTATGACCAAGTAGGATTTATCTCAGGAATGCAAGGATGGTACAATATCTGCAAATCAATAAACGTGATACATCACATAAACAAATTGAGAGATAAAAATCACAGTCATATCAATTGATGCAGAAAAAGCATTTGACAAAATCCAACACCCTTTCTTGATAAAAACTCTCAACAAGGTGGGAATAGAAGGATCATACCTCAACATAATAAAAGCTATATATGATAAACCCACAGCTAACATCATACTCAATGAGCAAAAACTAAAACCACTTCCCCTAAGAACAGGAACAAGACAGGGATGCCCACTCTCACCACTCTTGTTCAACATAGTACTGGAAGTATTAGCCATTGCAATTAGACAAGAAGAAGAAATAAAAGGCATCCAAATTGGAAAAGAAGAAGTAAAGCTGTCCTTATTTGCAGATGATGTGATATTGTACATAAAAAACCCAAAAGACTCCATCAAAAAACTAACAGACTTAATAAATAAATTCGGCAATGTAGCAGGATACAAAATTAACGCCAAGAAATCTATGGCATTTCTATACACCAATAGTGATCTTGCAGAAAGAGAGACTGAAAAAGCAATCCCATTTACCATCGCACCAAAAAAAATTAAGATACCTAGGAATAAACTTAACTAAGGAGGTAAAAGACCTATATGCGGAAAACTACAGGACACTGAAAAAAGAGGTAGAAGACCTAAACAGATGGAAGAACATGCCATGTTCATGGATTGGTAGAATCAACATCATTAAAATGTCCATACTACCCAAAGCAATCTATAAATTCAATGCACTCCCCATTAAAATACCAACAGCATATTTCACAGACCTAGAACGAACCTTCAAAAAATTCATCTGGAATAATAAAAGACCCCGAAAAGCTGCAGCAATCCTGAGAAAGAAGAACAGAGTAGGAGGGATTTCAATACCAGATTTCAAGCTGTATTACAAAGGCACTGTTCTCAAAACTGCCTGGTACTGGCACAAGAACAGACATATAGATCAATGAAATAGAATAGAGAACCCAGAAATCAACCCATATCACTATGCTCAATTAATATTTGACAAAGGAGGCATGAACATACAATGGAGTCAAGACAGTCTCTTAAATAAATGGTGTTGGGAAAATTGGACAGATACATGCAAAAAATGAAACTAGACCACCAACTTACACCATACACAAAAATAAACTCAGAATGGATCAAGGACTTAAACATACGACAAGAAACCATAAAAATACTAGAGGAATCCACTGCCAGAAAAATCTCTGACATATGCCGAAGCAATTTCTTCACTGATACTGCTCCTAGGGCAATGGAAACTAAAGAGAAAATAAACAAATGGGACTACATCAAAATAAAAAGCTTTTGCACAGCAAAGGAGACCATCAGTAAAACAACAAGAAAGCCCAATGCATGGGAAAACATATTTGCCAATGATATCAACAATAAGGGTTTAATCTCCAACATTTACAGGGAACTCATGCAGCTTAACAAAAAGAAGATAAACAACCCAATCAAAAAATGGGCAACTGATCTAAATAGACACTTTTCGAAAGAAGACAGAAGGCCAAGAGACATATGAAAACCTGCTCAAAGTCACTAATCATCAGAGAGATGAAAATCAAAACAACAATGCGGTACCATCTCACACCTGTCAGAATGGCTATTATCAACAAATCAACAAATGACAAGTGCTGGTGAGGATGCAGAGAAAAAGGAACCCTCGTGCACTGCTGGTGAGAATGCAGACTGGTGCAGCCACTGTGGAGAACAGTACAGAGTTTCCTCAAAAAACTAAAAATGGAACTCCCTTTTGACCCAGTGATCCCACTTCTAGGAATATATCCCAAGAAACTAGAAACACCAATCAGAAAGGATATTTGCACCCCTATGTTCATAGCAGCACAGTTCACCATAGCTAAGATTTGGAAACAGCCTAAGTGCCCATCAGCAGATGAGTGGATTAGAAAACTGTGGTACATCTACACAGTGGCATAGTACACTGTGGTAAAAAAAAAAAAAAAAAAAAAAAAAAAAGGAGTTCTTACCATTTGCAACAACATGGATGGAGATGGAGAGCATTATGCTAAGTGAAATAAGCCAGGCAGAGAAAGATAAATATCACATGATCTCACTCATTTGTGGAATATAATGAACAACATAAACTGATGAACAAAAATAGATCCAGAGACAGAGAAACATCAATCAGAACGTGAAACCTCAAGGAAGGTAGGGGCGGTGGGGCAGGGGGAGAGATAAAGCAAAGGACTTATATGCAAGCATATAAGCCTAATCAATGGTCACAGACAACAGGGGGGTGGGGTCATGAATGGGAGGTGGGGGGTAATGGAATAAGGACGCACATGTAATACCTTAATCAATAAAGAAATTTTTAAAAAATGCACAAGGAACTATGGGAATGCTTTGAAGTTAAAACAGAAATGGTTTGACTATATCTTTCATATAGATACATGCCAAGAAACTATATTTTATTTCTCAGTGGAAGGAGAAAAGAGGGTCCTTTCAGGATTTTTTTTCAGTTCTCAACTTTCCTTTGCCCAAGCAGGTTCCACTGACACAGTGGTTTGCCTAGACATAGCTTTAATAACTTGTGTCTTTCAGACTTAGAATATAAACCTATTATTACTCTGGGATACCTGCTGATAGTATCTCAGTAACACAGAAGAGTAGAGTAATCCTTCATCTGCTGGTCCTCTTGCTATAATAAAGAAAACTGTCCCAGCCATGGGACTGACCCAGCTTTAGCACTGGAAAAAAAAATCCCAGGTAACCCCCATTCCCTGCTAAGATGAGGTTGGCAACCCTATCAAATAACACCAAGTCAAGTCCTGAGCCACCATGGAGGGAGTGCACCAGGACTGGCGAGGGGCATGAAATGGTAACTGGGAAAACACAATAGATTGGTTTTGCATCCTTCACCATTTTGTATGGGATCCAAGTTTTGAATGAAGAAAAGCTTTAACCCATTTTTTGTTTGGGACTAAAAAGCAGGAAAGTTATAAAATGGGAACCATATTCAATGGTTATATTTTACTTTAAATAAATTAGTATGCTCCTGAGAAGAAAATCTAAAATGAAGGTCTCATTTTTCATTTTAGTTGTTTCAAATGAAAAACAACTAGCCTTGGTGGTGAAATGTTGGGACCATTAAAAATGTCTTAGAGAAATCATGTCTGTTTCATGGATAGCAGAAAGTAAAAAGACAATTCTTCAATGTAAATTGTGCTTAGAATAAATGAAGAGATGTTGAGGAATGATCTGAACTAAATGCAGAAAGCAAATTACCAGTTCCTATAATCCAGGAGAATGGTTCAAAAATTGGGAAGAATTGGACAAGTGCCATTAAGAAGGAAATTTAGCTGGGCCGGTGTGGTTCAGTGGTTGAGCATCGGCCTATGAACCAGAAGGTCACAGTTCGATTTCCCATCAGGGCACATTCCTGGATTGTGGGTTTGATCCCCAATGGGGGACATGCAGGAGACAGCCAATTCTCTCTCATCACTGATATTCCTCTCTCCCTCTCTCCCTCTCTCCCTCTCTCCCTCTCCCCTCTCCCCTCGTCCCTCGTCCTTCCTCTCTGAAATCAATAAAAATATATTTTACAAAAATAAAGAAGGAAATTTATTCTCAGAAGGAGAGAAGACAATAAAAGAGAATTTCTGTCTCTCATTCTCAAATGTTGCTCCACAGATTGGCTACATCACGTGGAAAACTTGTTAAAGACACAGAGTCTAAGTACTAATTCTAACAGACACTGATTTAGATCTGAGTGGGCCCAGGAATCTTATTTTAGCAAGCTCTCTGGGTGATTCTGATGAGCGTCTAGTTTGGGAAACATTGATTTAGACAATTAAAATTGTTTAAGTTGGCATGTTCACATGGATTATTCTCTAAACATCAAGAGGCAATAGAACCTGATGGTTAAGAGATTGGGTGCTCTTAGTATATAACAGATCTTAACAATATGGGATATAATGCTAGCTCTATAACTTGGTAACTCCATGAATTTGGATAAGTAAATAATTTTCTCTGTTCTTCAATTTCCCCATATAAAAATGGAGATGATAATAGTAGCATCCCAGATTTGTTGTGAGGTTTAAGTAAGTAAATAAATGTCATGATCTTAGAAAAGTGCCACCTAGTAAGTGCCCAGTACATGTGAATAATTGTTAATAATGCTGAAGGAACTGGCAGATGAGAGCTCAGAATTCCATATGCATTACAAATACGAGGAAGGTGGCATAAGACTAAAGATAACTATACTAACTAATCTTCAAAAAGAGCAAAACAATGCTTTTGAAAACCAAAATAATTTCTAGTAAGACTCTAGAGCAGATGTGCACACTAGATTAGTGTGAGTACTCTGGGGGGAAAAAATCACTAGAAGCCAGTGTAGGTTCATTCATAATATATAATGCATAAACTTCAAACATTTTAGTTGTTAGTAACAGCTGTTTTTTATTGTTATTTCAGGAAGTCTTTCCTGGTATCTCTATGGGCATGATGAGTGGGAGCTTAGGGGAGAGGTATCTCAAGAGGAGCATGTTTAAATCAGAACACAGTTCTCCCCACTGTTGTCTAACCTAACCCACCCCATTACCCAGCTAAAAAAATGGTACCACCATCTATGCAGAAACCTGGGAATCATATTGATCTCTAATCCACACACAGACACAAATTCAGTTCATTAAATAAGTCCCATAAGTTCTACCTCTGAATTGTATATTGAACCTATCCATGTGTCTTCTTCCTCACTGCTACCACCATGGTGCATCCCATCATCCTCTCTCATCTAGAAGTTCTTAACAGCCTCTACCTGAACTCCTTATTACTTACTACCTATCTCATCTTGTATTACTTTTATTTAGTTGATTTGCTTGATTATCTTTCCAAGACGACTATTAACAGCATGAGAGCAGGGACCATGACTATTTTACTTAGCAATACATCTGCATCTCTGTGTCTGGCGTAGATGCTCAAATATATTTGATGGATAAATACACTAATGAAAGAGGTAAATTCATAAGCAAATGGTCATACTCAAAGATTGGAATAATGGACATGCTTATATTTTATAACTAGAGGCCCAGTGCACGAAATTTGTGCGTGGGAGGGGGGGGCTCCCTTCTCCTGTGCCTTCTTGCAATCCGGGACATCCCTCTTGCAATCTGGGACTGCTCATCCCTAACTGCTCGCCTGCCTGCCTGCTCACCCCTAACCGCTCACCTGCCTGCCTGCCTATTCAGTGCGCATCATAGCAACCGGTTGTTCCAGTCATTCCACCATAACGGTTACTTAGGCATTTATATATATAAATGAAGTAATGTATATAAGGTATTTGGGGGGGAAAGTAGTATATATTAAAATGTTTTATCCACCTAGTGAAAATTCAGGAAGCACTAAGGGGCAGCAGCTAATGCGATGCCACTGAAATATTGCATAGGTGTCCTTTACTTATCTAATCCTCTGAGTATTACTTGAAGTTTCTCCCCACCCTGACCCTGCACAGTGCTTGGCCATATCCACAACTGGGGTTAACTAAATTGGCCAACAGTACGATATATTGAAGTGAATAAAACAGCAATCAGGCAGGACAACAGTTAATGCAGCCAACACTCAGTGATCTGTGTCATCAGTGTAGGGTGTGTTAGGAATGGGTGAGGCTGAGGTGAGGAGCTCAGCTGAATAAAATCCACATATGCTAGGGATCCATTAACTTGTCTCTAAGATACTTCTCCCAACAAACCTATACAAGAGTTGTTGGCAAGGAGCCAGATGGGCTGATGGAAGTTCCACACCCACTTCTTCCCAAATTCAGGTCTCTGGCCGAGGTGCTAATTAATGAGCAGTAAAAAGGCCAGAAGGTGATGAGGAGGAGGGGGAAAGAGAGCCTGGATTATCCATGACCTGTATAATCAGTCCCTGAAGATTTGGCTTAACTAGATTTTCAGAATATTCTTCCACCCTAGAGAAATTCAGAAGAGATGGTAAAGTACCAGGACTTGAGACATGGCCTCATTAAGAGTGTGCAAACATTGACACCTTCATAAAATGTGATTGGCAGGGGACTGAGGATGGGTATTGAGTGAAGGTCAATGGGAGCTCTCTGGCTGCGGACCTTTTTATAGTTCATTGGGTCACAAAAACTAATATGACATATTTAGGCAAAGGTTTCTGGGAACTATGTCCCTTCACCACTCCCATGGCTTAATTCTATGGTCTTCCTCTTGAGAGAAGCAAAGTACAGCATGCAAAGTGATAAAGTCAGGTCTCAAAGGAGACAAAGGCATTTGCAGGATGTGTAGATTTCCATGATGTAAATACAGGATTTCAAACTACCAATGTGATGTCACTGATGGCAGAGTTGGGACAAGGTAGGCAGAATCAATAGTCACAAACTAGTATGAGCTAGCATAAGTCACTGAAGTTGACCTGGGGCTAGAAGTCAACTTTGTCTGTGATGTAGTGCTATGTGCAGTCTCTGGGGTGTCCTGGGATGAGTCTGAGGCCACCATTGCCCAGCCCCTTTACAGTGCCGTGATTTGCAGCAGTTCCCTTTGGATCAGGACTGGAGGCAATACCACCACTAGGGTGTTTGGATATTTTTTGGCTCACATTCATCTTGGAAACAGTGGCACCAAGACTCAGGTGCCAACATCTTGACCAGAAACCTGGACAGGAGGCCACAGCAGAGGAAAGTCTTTGGACTTGGCCCAGTAAAGTACAGTTGATCCTTGAGCCACACGGGCTTGAACTGTGCAGGTCCACTTATACACAAATTTTTTTTAAAATACTTTAAAAAATAAATGTATTTTCTCATGATTTTCTTAACATTTTATTTTCTCCAGCTTATTTCATTGTAAGGGTACAGTTTATATTACATATAAAATACCAGATATATTTTAGTCAACTGATTATATTATCTATAAGGCTGACTGTCTGATCAATAGTAAGCTATTAGTAGTTAAGTTCTTGGGAGAGTTGACAGTTATAAACAAATTTTCAACTTTGTGGGGGCTCAGTGCTCCTAACTCTGCGTCAGTGGTCGGCAAACTCATTAGTCAACAGAGCCAAATATCAACAGTACAATGATTGAAATTTCTTTTGAGAGCCAAATTTTTTAAACTTAAACTTCTTCTAACGCCACTTCTTCAAAATAGACTCGCCCAGGCCGTGGTATTTTGTGGAAGAGACACACAAGGGGCCAAAGAGCTGCATGTGGCTCACAAGCTGCGTTTTGCCGACCACTGCCCTACGTTGTTCAAGGGTCAACTGTCCTTCACAGCAGGAATTCAATGACAAGGGATGCTGTGAGGAAATTAAGACAGCCTCGCCGAAACCGGTTTGGCGCAGTGGATAGAGCGTCGGCCTGCGGACTGAAAGGTCCCGGGTTCGATTCCGGTCAAGGGCATGTACCTTGGTTGCTGGCACATCTTCAGTGGGAGGTGTGCAGGAGGCAGCTGATTGATGTTTCTCTCTCATCGATGTTTCTAGCTTTCTATCCCTCTCCCTTCCTCTCTGTGAAATATCAATAAAATGTATTTAAAAAAAAAAAAGACAGCCTGACCCAGGGCATTGAAACATGTCTACATGTTATACTGGTGGGCCCACTTTAAGAAAAGCCAAGATATTCAAAATTCACTTAAAGGATAAACCAGTACTTAACGAATCTTGTTACAGATCTTTCTCTAGAAAACTATTAAGAATAGGGTTATTGTTAACTAAGGAGGTGAAAGTCCTATACTCAGAAAACTACAGGACACTGAAAAAAGAGATAGAAGAAGACATAAACAGATGGAAAAACATACCGTGTTCATGAATTGGTAGAATCAACATCATTAAAATGTCCATCTACCCAAAGCAATCTATAGATTCAGTGCACTCCCCATTAAAATACCAATGGCATATTTCACAGACCTAGAACGAACTCTCCAAAAATTCATCTGGAAAAAAAAAAGACCCCGAATAGCTGCAGCAATCCTGAGAAAGAAGAACAAAGTAGGAGGGATCTCAGTATCAGATATCAAGCTGTATTACAAAGCCACTGTTCTCAAAACTTCCTGGTACTGGCATAAGAACAGACATATAGACCAATAGAATAGATAAGAGAACCCAGAAATTGACCCAAACCACTATGCTCAATTAATATTTGACAAAGGAGACAAGAGCATACAATGGAGTCAAGACAGTCTCTTCAATAAATGGTGATGGGAAAATTGGACAGATACATGCAAAAAAATGAAACTAGACACCGACTTACCCCATACACAAAAATAAAAACTCCAAATGGATAAAGGACTTAAACGTAGACAGGAAACCATAAAAATCTTAGAGGAATCCACAAGCAGCAAAATCTCTGACATATGCCGAAGCAATTTCTTCACCGATACAGCTCCTAGGGCAATGGAAACTAAAGAGAAAAACAAATGGGACTACATCAAAATAAAAAGCTTCTGTACAGAAAAAGAAGCCATCAACAAAACAACAAGAAAGCCCACTGCATGGGAGAACATACTTGCCAATGTTATCTCCAACATTTACAGGAACTCATACAACTTAACAAAGGGAAGATAACCCAATTTAAAAAAATGGGCAATGGGATAGAGTATTAAATTTGACAGTAAAATAGTAGTCAAGTTCTCAGACTAAATTGGCTAATTGAAATAAGCGAATATTCTAGAAAAATTAATGGTACTGGACAAAAAGCTGTTCCTAAAGTGTTAACTAAAATTTTTATTGGTAGTTCATCTCATGTTAAAATTGTGTATCATGTAATGAACTTAAAGCAGTTATACTTTAGTGCAAAAAATTAAAATTTAAAAGCTATCAAGACTACATTATAAAATTTCCAAAAGCCTAATATTTAAATAAAAAAAGGGGGGACAGTAGAAGAAAATCATGTAAGGAAAAATATCCTGTAAGTAAATTACATCTAGAAAATTTTTACTTTAGAAAATTAACTTTTATTTGTAATGTTAACAGAAAGACACCCATGAAAAACACACATGGTGTCAAATCAAGCTAAAGGAAAATCGTTTGGGCAAAAAAATGAAAAAGGATCCCAAGTCAAATTTATAGAAAAGATTCCTTTATTAACTTTTGGTCGAGAATATGTTTGTATATTTTCAGAAAACAACTCCAAGACCATGTGGATTCCTGCAACAGAGAGGAATTGCTCCAGCCATAAAGACAGTAGAGAAACAGTCCAGAGATGGAAGACGCTGACGACGCCTTGCCATATTAGCAGTCAGCAGCTGTGCGTCGCTGCAGGTTGCCCAGGACCAAACCAGAGAGGGTCGGACCTACATTACCACCATTTGTCCACCATCCAGAACTGAAATATCATTGCTGACATGTACACATAAGGAACTGTTTGACATTGAAATTGGGACTCAAAAGAACTGTTGGCCCAGAAAGAAACTCACTACAGACTGATTCATTTGCCTCTCAGCATAACCATTATTGTTTGTCCCATTTTCGGTTCTTATAAGTGTATTTCTAGTATCACATGATCTCACTCATCTAGGGGAAATAATGAACAACATAAACTGATGAACAAAAACAGACCTGGAGGCAGGGAAGCATCGATCAGACTGTCAAACCTCAGGGAAGGTAGGGGAGGGTGGGGATAAGGGAGAAATCAACCAAAGGACTTGTATGCATGCATATAATCCTAACCAGTGGTCACGGACAACAAGGGGTGGGGGCATGCGTGGGGAAGGGTTCAGGAGGGGAATGGGGGGATGAGCACAAATATGTGATACCTTAATAAAGAAATTAAAAAATTTTTAAAAATTTAAAAAAAAAATGGGCAACTGACCTAAATAGATACTTTTTGAAAGAAGACATAAGGAAGACCAAGAGACATATGAAAACATGCTCAAAGTCACTAATCACCTGAGAGATGCAAATCAAAATGATAATGTGGTACCAACTCACACCTGTTAGAATGGCTATCATCAACAAATCAAACAATTGCTGGCAAGGATGTGAAGAAAAAGGAACCCTCATGCAGTGCTGGTGGGAATGCAGACTAATGCAGACACTGTGGAGAACAGTATGGAGTTTCCTCAAAAAACTAAAAATGGAACTCCCATTTGACCTAGTGATCCCACTTCTATGAATATATCCCAAGAAACTAGAAACACCAATCAGAAAGGATATATGCACCCCTATGTTCATAGCAGCACAATTCACCATAGCTAAGATTTGGAAACAGCCTAAGTGTCCCATCAGCAGATGAGTGGATTAAAAAACTATGGCACATCTACACAATGGAATACTACGCTGTGGTAAAAAAGAAGGAATTCTTACCATTTGCAACAGCATGGATGGAACTGGAGAGCATTATGCTAAGCGAAATAAGCCAGGCAGAGAAAGATAAATATCACATGATCTCACTCATTTATGGAATATAATGAACAACATAAACTGATTAAAAAAAAAAATAGATCCAGAGACAGAGAAGCATTGATCAGACTCTCAAACCTCAGAGGGAAGGTAGGGGAGGGTGGGGGTAAGGGGGAGAGATCAACCAAATGACTTGTATGCATGCATATAAGCCTAACCAATGGACACAGACACCAGGGGGGTGAGGGCATGAAGGGGGGGGGGAATGGGGAGGATAAGGACACACATGTAATACCTTAATAAAGAAAAAAATTAAAGAATAGGGTTATTGGATATATCCCATTCTTTGCTACTGTTAAAAATATACTTGATTCACAAAAACTATATCCATGAACCTTTCATTGAATCTACCTTTTGCATAAAAATCAATGTCACTGTATTTAAGTGAATTTAAATTAAATGATTTTGGTTAATGTTCTGTTTGAATAATATTTTGATCTGGGGCTCACTAGTTTTTATAACTATAAGGGTCAGTTTTAGTTCAAACTGATTCATTAGGAGTGTTTTTACTTCTTTGGTGTGCATGTATGTGTTTGAGTGTTTTGATTCTCATTATTATTGTAGGAGAGGCTTTAGTGCAGTTCAAAGTTCAGAAAGAGATTCATAGGTAGTTTCTGGTGGAGTTTAGTAGGTCAGCCAGGGGTTCCTGATCTAGTTCACACCCATGTATTTGTGCATATTGTGTACATGGATGTGAGTATCAGGTCTGTGCATGTGCACAGATAAGCATATCTTGATTTTTATCTAAGTTCATTTTATCCTGTCACTAAGCACTGCGCTCGATTGTTGAAAGCGACCTCTGGGTGCACAGGAAAGTGTTAAAGCTTCATAGAGAGAAAAACAGTTCCCTATGGCTGAGGAGGAAGTCCACCAGGGATGAATGCCTCCTGGATGGCTGCCTCCTGGGACAGCACTCACCCCATAGACTGGCGCCCAGGCAGTGTCCCATTAACTGCTGCTATGCCCCCAACTCTGACCTCTGCCTGGGCCCCCATTTCTGCCTAGAAGAGGGAAGACAGGACAATAACCTCTATCAAATGTATCCATTCAGTAGATAGTTGAATATTTTATGAGCCATACTCTATTCTGGGCTCTAAAATCTAACAGTAAACAAGACAGACACATTTCCTGCTCTCATGGAGCTCACAAGTGTTCCTCATTGAGACACAGGCCTCTTGAATTAGAATAATTTTCAGCAATGGGGCAAGGGAGGTTACATATATTTGAAAGATAAGGTTTGCTAATATTTGGGATATACAATTTAATCTTGCCTCTCTTTTGTCTGAAGTCCATTAAAGGCCACCTTGCCTGGTATTCACTATTAAGTGAAATGCATTCAAGATGAAGGGATCCTGAAATGCCTCTGAAATGCAGGTGATCCTTGGGAGGGTGTATGTCTTTGCTCCTTTCATGTCAAATATTATAACTTGCCTTTAAGTGTAAGTGTGTTATAGAATTTGTTAATATGCTGAATAGATAGCATAGTGGGTTTGGAGAGAAAAGTGACTTTCACTGTATTACAAACCTATTCTTCCTCATTTCATTATTCATAAAATGAGCCTTTACTCTGAATCAGGCTCTTGTGTCTCAGACTTCATTATAAATGTTTTCACATTCATTACCTGAAATGGTCCATAGAATTATCCTGTGATGTAGACAAAGCAATTACTAAATTATTATTTTGTGCCTGCCTGTCATAGTCCTGAGTATCAAGGGTTAAAGAGTTCAAAATGCTCTTCTCAATATTGCATAGCTAAGAAGTAGTGCAGGCAACTACTAGGCATGGATTAAGAACACAGATTCTGAAGTTCTAATACTTGGGATCAAAACAGGCCTCTGCTGTGTGATCTCAGGCATGTAGAAACATCTCTGTGTCTTAGTTTCCTCACTGATAAGTGGAGAAAATAATAATTCCTAGCTCATAAGGCTGTTGTGAGAATTAAACCAAGTAGTGCAAATGAGACACTTTTCACCAAACTCAGACTTATGGTGCCAATACCTCTACCTGCTGCTTCTGTCCACACCTCCTGTCTGATTGGGTTTTGCTCAGGGTTTTTACTCCCTCAGATCAGAAGCATTTATATCTCAAACCCTCAAATTCCCCTGGAAATTCTGACTAGTCTAATCAAAACCATTATGGCAAAAGCCAGTTACCATGAACCAATACAGTCTACTAGTTTTCCACTTTCCATAAGAAAAAAAAGTTATATTTTTCAAACCCATTCATCTTCCCTCATGGAAATTAAACTTGGAATTCTGATGAGCATGATATTCTTGACATTGAGGTACTAATTATTTTCTTTAGATAGCAGAGGTTAAAATTTTGCCTCTAAGAACTGATGCATACTTTAGTATCCATACAGGCAAGGATCCCTTGAGAAATTTTTAAAAGAAGGTTTAGTTTACTTTAGTTCAGTTGCAGAGAGCTTCTGTGATTTTTGTTTTCACACACTGACCCCTCAGCCAGCTGTCATTCAGTCAGCACGCATTTCCTGAGTGCTTACTTATGCTGAGCCCAGTGATAAACAGTACAGATTCAACGATAAGTGAGAAGTGGTTCCTGACATAGGTGCCCAAAGGGAAATTGGAGGGGCAGCTGCCCTCTAACTAGGTATCCACATGTTCCTGCAAGTTGCCTTGTTTGGAGAAATCTGATTTGGAAATTTGAAAATTGCATGCTGAGCTCACTTCCTTTGGTGCTTGAAGTAAGTTAACGGTGCCAAGAAACTAATCAGTCTTCTAGGTGCAGTGACCTCCATGGCAAACACAAGAAAATATTGGACCAATTCTACCTATAAAGTCACAGAACTGGGGGAAACCCTGAAGCCTCATGTCAGAATGGAGAGATGCTTTGGCCAGGTGGGGAACCCCATGACATTGGCAGAATGTCTTGCAATAGGATTCCTGGGCCCAAGATCCACGTTCTTTTGGCAAAATAGCAACTTCCTGCTTTAAAGTAAATAGGCTTAAAGGGCTTAAGGAAATGGTTCTGAAAGATGCTTGGCTATCCAAAAGTTCTTACAAAATAACATCTCGATAAGTTAAGTGTGAAACAATCAGAAACAGATGGATTGTTTCCCACAGAATACCCAGGATTTAACAATTACAAAAAAAAAAAAAAGTTTTAAAAATGGAAACGATGTTTGGCAATTGTCCAAGTAAGAACCCTTGAAGGAGGATTTGGGAAGTCCTGCCAAACACCTTCCTCTGTCAGGGCCTTCATTTTCTAGCCCACTACAACTATGGAGCCTAAATGAAGTTAAGTTTGTATGCTTCTGCAGCCTTCTCCCAACATGAACCATGAAAAACGCAGTCAAATGCCCTTTTGTTGTGTGCCATTTTCCTGTGTGCCCCATGGACCAATGGTTTTACAAGATTGAAGTCCCCATGTCCTTGCCCATACCATCCCCTCTGCCAAGGAGGCCCTTCACTGCCAAATGAAATTGCTCATGTCTTTCAAGGCCCACCTTCAGTGCTTTGGAGACATTTTATTTGACTATCTTTCAACCAGATCTATCACACAGGCTGACAACTACACTTCTATTGAGTGGCTCCAGAGA
Organism: Plecotus auritus; assembly: GCF_963455305.1. NCBI lineage: Eukaryota > Metazoa > Chordata > Mammalia > Chiroptera > Vespertilionidae > Plecotus > Plecotus auritus. The sequence continues at coordinate 33,529,549 of NC_137778.1, forward strand.
GTTATCACCAAAGAGAAATTCTAGTTGTCCACAAACCAAAGAAAAAGCAGAGGCCAGTGAGCACCTCTGAGAACTAAGTCTGTACTCCAGTACTCCCCACTGCACAACTCCAGGGGACATAGTTAATTAACATTGTATTCTATGACAGTGGCACCTTCTATAGCAAAATAAAATGTGCAGGATGCCTCCTGGGCAAAAAGGCAGCCCTGCTGTACTAGTTCATAGCCCAACCTCCTCACTCTTAGCCATGTGCATTGATGGCCATGCTACCTACAGTCAGTAGAGACAGGACCACACATTGTGGTTTGAAGTGGAGAAAGAAGTAGGACCCAGTTTCCATAGGAGAAACCAAGATATGGAATAGTCTATACACATTGGTCCAGATGTGATGTAGCTCAGTGTTTCCCAAAGTATATTCTGTGGGATGTTTGAGGTGTTACATAAAAATAACATTCTCTGGTGATAGAGCATCAGCCCTCGGACTGAAGGGTCCCGGGTTCAATTCCAGTGGAGGGCATGTACCTCAGTTGCAGGCTTGATCCCCAGCCCCGTAAGGGCTCATGCGAGAAGGCAACCAATTTGATGTGTCTCTCTAACATTGATATTTCTCTTTGTCTCTCCCCCTCCCTTTCCTTCTCTCTAAAAATCAATGGGAAAATATTCTCCAGTGAGGATTAACAACAACATAATATATATATATAATAAAACCCCAGTGGCCCTAACACCAAAACGACCAAAGATGGGTCACCAGGAGGCTGCTTGCGCAGCGAGGTGCACGTGGGTAGGCAGGGCTGCGAGCATGACAGGGTGGCAGGCAGGTGGGCAGGGTGCGAGGGGTGGGCAGGGCCACGTGATTACGCACACTGAGCTTCTAGTGTGTGTGTGTGTGTGTGTGTGTGTGTGTGTATACACATATACATATACATATATATTGTTAAGCATCATGTGGCTCTCTTTTTTTTATACAAGTATAATTGACATACCATATCCTACTGTATTAGTATCAGGTGTAAATCATAGTGATTCAGTATTTATATACATTACAAAATGATCACCATTGGCACCTCACAAAGTCATTAAATATTACTGACTATGTTCCCTATGATGTACATTATATCACCATGATTTAATTAATTATAACTGGAAGTTTGTACCTCTTAATCCCTTTTACCTATTTCACCTGCTCCTCAACCTCTCCTTCCTCTGGTAGCTACCAGTTTGTTTCCGGTATCTATGGGTCATCTCTGTTTTGTTTTATTTGTTTTGTTTTTCAGATTCCATATATAAGTGAAATCATATGATATTAGTCTTTCTCTATCTGACTTATTTAATTTAGTTTAATACCCTCTAGGTCTATCCATGTTGTAATAAATGGCAAGATTTCATTCTTTTTTTATATAACTGAGTAATATTCCATCTTTGTGTAATATATCACATCTTTTTATTCATCTATCAATGGACACTTTGATTGCTTCCATATCTTGGCTATTGTAAATAGCACTGCAATGAGCATAGGGTGCACATATCTCTTCGAATTAGTGTTTTCATTTCCTTTGGATAAATACCCAGAAGTGGAATTGTTGGATCAGATGGTAGTTCCATTTTTAATTTTTTTGAGGAATCCCCATATTGTTTTCCATAATGGTAGTACCAATTTACATTCCTATCCAAGGGTGTACAAGGGTTCCCTTTTCTTCACATACTCACCAACACTTTTTTTTTCTTTGATAACAGGTATGAGGTGATATTTCATTGCAGTTTTGATTTGTATTCCCCTGATGATTAGTGATATTGAGTATCCTTTCATGTGCCTCTTGACCAACTTTATGTCTTCTTTGAAAAAAAAAAAGTCTATTAATTTTGTCTGCCGGTTTTTTTTAATAGAGTTGTTTGTATTTTTATGTTAACTTGTGTAAGTTCTTTATAAATGTTGAATATTAACCTCTTACCAGGTGTATGATTTGCAAATGTCTTCTCCCACTCAGTAGATTGCCTTTTCATTTTTTTTGATGGTTTCCTTTGCTGTGCAAAAGCTTTTTATTTTGATGTAATCATATTTGTTTATTTTTGCTTTTGTTGTCCTTGCCTGCGGAGATGTATCCCCCAGAAATATTACTTAGGATGATGTCAAAAAATTTGCTGCCCATGTTTCCTTCTAGGATTTTTATCATTTCTACTCATATATTTTAATCTCTTTTGACTTCATTTTTTAATGTGTTAGAAAGTGCTCCAGTTTTATGTTTTGCATGTTTTGTCCAGTTTTCCCAACACTATTTATTAAAGACACTGTCTTTTCCTTATATTCTTGCTCCTTTTTTCAGAGATTAATTGGCCATATACACTGAGTGGCCAGATTATTATGATCTCTGAATGCATAATAATCTGGCCACTCAGTATATATATATTAGAGGCCCGGTGCATGAATTCGTGCATGGGTGGAGTCCAGCCAGCCTGGCCAGGGCCGGGCGGGGAGGCGGGGGGCATGAGGGACATGGGCGGTTGGCCGGCCTGCCTGCTGGCTGAACTCCTGGTCAAGGGGACAATTTGCGTATTAGCCTTTTATTATATCGGATATACACTGAGTGGCCAGATTATTATGCATTCAGAGATCATCATAATCTGGCCACTCAGTGTATGTTGGAGATTACTTCTGGCCTCCTTACTCTATTCCATTGATCAGTTTTTGTGCCAGTACCATACTGCTTTGGTTACTGTAGTTTTGTAGTACAGTGTGAAATCAGGAAGTATACCTCCAGCTTTGTTCTTTTTTCATAAGATAGCTATGGCTATTCAGGGTCTTTTGTGCTTCCATACAAATTTTAGGATTTTTTTTGTTGTTGTTCTTGTTCTATGGAAAATGCCATTGGTATTTTATGGGGATAGTGTTAAAACTGTATATTGCTTCAGGTATTATGGACATTTTAATAATAATAATTATTCCAATCCATGAGCATGGTATAGCTATCCATTTAGTTATGTTGTCTTAAATTTCTCTGTGTCCTATTGTTTTCAAAGTACAAGACTTTCACCTCATTTTGGCTTTTAGAGAAACATATAAAACAAGAAAAAAATATGTTTTCCTGCCTTTTTACAATATCCTACCCCAATCTGACTGCCTCACTTTGATCCCATAATAGTTACTCTGCATCAGTTATCCTTAATGTGAGGTCCATATATGGGTTACAGGAGGTTTGTGAGTGCCCTGAAATTGTGTGCAAAATTGTATTCATGTATGTATTATCAGGAGAGGCTTGTCAGATTTGGGGAGGAGTTCAAGATTCCAAAGCAAGGCAAATTCTTTACAAAGCCCCTCTTCAATACCCTGGTACAATGCAGTTGGGGGAGTGGGCTTCTTATATGTCCAGGTAAATAAGCATGCAGAAACAAACTCAATAACATAAATGTCTATCTTAATATTACCATCCCTTTGGGTCTATAACAAGGTGAGTGATGTTCCTAATTTGGCCCAGAGTCCTTTTCTAGGCAGGATGTGAAATTTCTACTTTGGAAGGCCTGTTTTGGCATTTAACTTCATGATGAGAACTCTGGTTTTCAAGGCCCTCACCTCACCCTCTGCCATTCCACTATCAGGCTGACTGGCAAGGGCATGGATGGCAAATCTATTGAGGAGGCCCCAGATGCCTTCAGGCATCACAGAAATGGACTTCATTGTACAGGAAAAGGATCCAAGAAAAAATGAGGGAGTTCAAAAGATCAGGATGCATTTTCATTGATCTTGGACTTGTAAGGGCTACACCATCAATCACAGTCATTTAAAAATTCGTATTAATGGCCCAGAGTGCTGGGGCTCCCATATGGTTTGTCTTTGTAACATTTGGATTGGGCATCTCTTTGAAATCAGCATGAAAATCTGTGTCAGACTCAGACCCATGGTTGCTATCTCACTCCTGGGCATCAGTGTAAAGGAGAAATGGAAGAACGTGTCCTTAAATATATGCTTCCGAATGATGAATATCTGGGAAGGAGCCAGAAGACTGAGAATCCTTTGTCTCTGGGAGAAAGCAGAGAGCTGAAGTGAGGTTCAGCCAAGCCAAGGTCCTAGTGAGGAACATAGTGAGGAAGCAGCATGTCTGGAAAGGAATTTTGCCTCATCCCATCTATCCCAGATGTGCTGGTGGTACCAGGGGCAGGGCTAGAGCTGATGCTCCTTGGTAGAGGAGCAGTGGGTATTTGAGGAGCTTGTGTTTAGGACAAAGATCTGCTATCTAGTGAGGAGCTTGCTGAGGTAAAACATACTCAGGACTGGAAATTAGGAGACTTGGGTTCTAACCCTGACTCTCCTTAACAACTACAGTGGCCATTAGCAGAAATACTACTCAACCATACGATGAAATACTGCCATTTGCAACAGTGTGGGTGATTCTTGAGAATATCATGCTAAATAAGCAAAATAAGTCAGGTGAAAAAAACAAGAACCATATGATTTCACTCATGTGTGGGATATAAAACAGAAAGCAACAAACGATAAACAAGACAAACAAAAACTCATAGAAACAGATAACAGTATGGTGGTTACCAGAGGGAAAGGGAATGGGGGAGACAGAAGAAAGGAAAGGAGGTCAAATATTTGGTGATGGCAGGAGACTTGACTTTGGATGGCAAGCACACAATGTAATATGCAGATGATGTATTATAGAATTGGACACTTAAAACATAATTTTATTAACCAGTGTCACCCCAATAAATAAAATAATATATAAAATTTTAAATAAAATTTTACTTAAAAAGGAATGCTTTAAAAAATGCTAAACCACTCTGAGACTCAGTTTCCCTATCTCTGCAATGGGAATATAGGCTCCTACACTTCCAAATGCACACGATAGCTGTGAAGATCATATAGATAGTTGTGAAAGTGCTTTTAAAAGTACAAATAATTGCCTGGCTGGTGTAGCTCAGTTGGTCGGGCATCATCCTGTGCACCAAAAGGTTGCTGGTTCCATTCCCAGCCAAGGCACATGCCCAGATTGTGGGTTTGATCCCCAGAAGGGGGCATGAAGGAGGCAGCCAATCAATGTTTTGCTCTAACATCAATGTTTTTCTCTCTCCCTCTCCCTCCTCTCTAAAAATAAATAAAAATAATCGCTTCTCGGCCTTTTGGCTAAGATCAAGTGTAGTATCTGTTCTTATCAGTTTAAAAATAAATAAAAATATAAAAGTACAAATAATAAATAAGTCTTTATTACAGGTAGCTGCTTTATCTTGTCTTTTGTCTATAGCTTTGAAAGAAACAGAAAAATCATTGTGAATGCTGGAGGGTCTGAGATCCCTCAGCCTCTAGCACAGAAGGAGACAGTGGACTCCTGCAAAATCCTCCCTGCTAAACTCCTGTCCCTAAAATGTCCCTTCCAATCCAGTCTTTCCACTGGGTTATTCATTTAAAAGAGTCATTTTAAAAAATAAAATAATAATAATTTAATAATGTCACTGACTCTGTGCTTAAAAACTTTTCCAAAAGAATATATTTCAGTGATGAATTGATGAATGTCCCAGAGCTTGCCAGCTTCTGATCCATGGAGAGAGGAAGTAGGAATGGTCTTCTGCTAGACTCCCTCTGGTTGAGGCCCCAGGATTGGAGTCAAGCAAAATAAACAGAAGATCTTAGTTGATGAAAGATTTGAAAAATTGTCTGATGTGGGAGGAGGAAATGGGCACTATGCTACCTGAAATATGTGCAGCCGTTTAGAGGAAACCCAGGCCATGTAAGCCAACTGTGAACCAGGCCCAATCGGCTGGGCAAAGAGCAGCAACTTCTGTGAGACCAGGTTCCAATGGCCCATCAGTGAGACGAGACCCAGAGGAAGCCTGAATTAGAAACACTTGCTGTTTCTCATTAGACCTAAGAAAGTTATTTATTTTGTGTTTCCTAGACTGTTTTATTTGGCAGATCCCGGGTGAAATGGCATCCTCTTTTCCCAGGGTCCTTGAAGCTGCTTGTTTGTTTTTGCAATTGGCCATTTTACAAGGAATGGTCACAGGCACTCCCATGGAGGGCTGATGTCACTTGTGACCACATTATTTCACTGAAATACGGGGCTTGGATAGGGTCAGCTGAGCGGCAAAAGGCCAGGTCCAAGGAGGGCAATGCATTTCCCACCTTCATTACTGATGGCTACTGTTTTGCAGCTCTGCCAAGGTGCCTTCCAGAGTCCTCCTCCTTCACTGTACATTGAGAATCTCTAAGCCCACTGAATTTGCTATTGATGCTTCCTACATCCTTGGCAAGTGTCTCCATCAATTCTTTCTCCTCCCTAAAAATCACAATGCACCAGAGCCATGCCATTCAGACTGTTCTGGGAGAAGCTGAGCCTAGAGCCTGACCAGATGTCCCCAGTTGACCTTAAGACAGTTCTAGTTTATACTTGTGCTGATGTAATAGTGCCACTTTTTCTCTCAAAATTGACTTGGCTTGAATGACATGTCATAAAGACACTCCATTACAAAGTCTGTTTTCTAAAGAAGGTTCTTCTGAATGATTGTAGCAAAAGATGCCCACAGCAATAAGTTGCCTTAGGCAGTAAGTTTGCATTTCCCACACATCTTTTCATAGTCACAGTTTATGTTAGCAAATTAAGGGCTCTGAGAAGTCCCTGAATAAAGCTGTCTGTTTAACTTTGTTTAACCCAATGCCCCCAATTATTAAACCACAGCTCTGAATTTTAGTAAACACCTATTAACAGTTTATTGGAAAATGCTTCTCTGAAGTGTTAGAAATGCAGTGTGCGAGTCCTCTCAGATACCTAATTTCAGTGAGCTCCCTCAGGGAGAAACACCTGCTCATGTTGGTCAGAACCATATTTTCTGAACTGAAAATCAGACAATGTGATCTGACACATAGTCTAAAAATAAGGTAAGAGATTTGAAATCGGGACAGATCTAAACAAAATTGAGCCTTCTGTACACAGTCCTGCCTCATTTTCTCTCATGGTCAGCCACAGGACAGATTTTTAGCCCCTCATGAGAAACTTTTGAGATTGGTGCCACTAATGTAGTCCAACCTGAAATTCTTCAGGGGAATTATGAGGTGCCATTGCTTCTTCCCCCAGTCTCGCCTCTTCTACTGCATAGAAATCAGCCACAAAGAGGCCAAGTGATCAGACACAAAGGGAGCTCACACATCTTCCAGAGGCCTCCCTCTGTGGGGTCATAGCAGCCTCCTTTCTGATTCACAGGGTAGATGTATAAATGACTAGATCTTGCCTACCCACCTTGTAATTGTTGCCATGGAAACAAACCCCTGACTGTGGTACATCTTACAAATCTGGTGTCTTAAAGAGCTAAAGCCTTATCCCATTGTGCAGTGACCAGCACCTAAGGGACAGCTAAGTCAGAATAAGAGAAAGTGGGATAAGCAAACAATTTGGTTCTGTGGAAGGATGCTGGGAAAGAATCTTTGGATGGGCAGATTAACTCATTCACTACTTATTCATTAATCACTTAATTAAAATTTACTATGGTTTGGACACTGCGGCCCTCAAGCTTATGGAGACCAGGAAGAACAATTCCAGTTCTTTAGATACTCACGGACTAATTGGGACAACAACATGTAAATGAATGATGACTACATGATGACTGTATGTGAGTTATAGAGACCTCAGAGAATGAAGCAAGCAGTTGACATTTTTGAGCAACATTCTAAAGAAGTAGCTGTTCTTCAAATGAACAACGTAGACAAGGGCATTCCAGGCCAATTGCATGATATCCACAAGAGTAAACAAGTGTAAAACAGTATGGCGTTAGTTAGCACAAAGAACAAATGGGGAAGTGGTGAGAGATGAGGCTAGTGTAGATTGCCCTAACGCAGAGGGATGGACAACTGAGGCCCTCGCCATTTAATAACTAAGATTCATGACTATTTTCCTACAAGCTGTCACCAGCTTTTATGCCACAAAATGATAGAGTAGCTCTTATTAACCATGTCAAAAGCTCAAAGTGGAAGGTCAAACCCAAACAGGAGAGGACAATGCTGATGGATTTCCCGCCCAATTTAAGAGGATCCGTATGCTCACTGAAAACTTATCACACCAAAGAATTGGATAGTATGCATATGCTGTATATCCTGCACTGCCTTAGAAGGAGGCTCATGTGGGTTTTTCCTGACAAATGGATGCCTGATCCAACCCATGATGCCCCCAGCCACAGGAGAAATCATACCGATGTTTTGCCTACCTTAAAATGTCATAATTATACTACATCTAGAGACCCTTAATGAGGCTGCTTGAATTTAAAACACTGAACCATGGTGCTACCGGTCTGCAGAGTGAGTGTGAGTTTCTGCCAGGCCCAAAAGAGAATTTGCCCCATATTTGAAGAAAGCAGCACTGTCCTCAAAGCAAGCTGCATCAAAAACTGAGCCCAGAACTAACTAAGCAGGTAGAGCTCTATAGAGCTCAGTGGAGAAGGGAGCCAGACCTGTGTTTTTCCATGAGCTTAAATTTGGAGCAGAGGCCCCTGGATGTCTTTAGGAGAAACCTAGACATCCAGCACCAGAAACACTGGAGCTGGTAAGGAAACTGCTACAGCCACATCTTGCCCTCTATCCTATGCTTTCTCATAAACATTATCGAATCCCTTTGGCTCAGAAGTCTCTATTTTGTTTGACATGTGTGGTGGCTTCTCCTAAAGATAGCCAAAGATAATTTCTGTGACATTGCCCAGATTTCCATAGCTCAAAGGAATTTTTGTGTACATTATCTCTCTGAAAAATTAACTTCTTGATTTATTCTCCTCAAAAATTTTCTACAGTCTTTTTTTTTAAATAAATCTTTATTCAGATTATTACAATTATTTCTCCTTTTTCCCCCCATAGCTCCCCTCCACCCCTTTCCCACCCCACCTTCTGCCCTTACCTCCCCCCCACTGTCCTCATCCATAGGTGTATGATTTTTGTCCATTCTCTTCATGAACCCCCCATACCCCTTTCCCCCTGAGAATTATCAGTCCACTCCCTTTCTATGCCCCTGATTCTATTATATTCACCAGATTATTCTGCTCCTCAGGTTTTTAATTCACTTGATTTTTAGGTTCGCTTGTTGATAGATATGTATTTGTTGTTCATAATTTTTATCTTTACTTTTTTCTTCTTCCTCTTCTTGAAGAATACCTTTCAGCATTTCATATAATACTGGTTTGGTGGTGATGAACTCCTTTAGCTTTTTCTTATCTGTGAAGCTCTTTATCTGCCCTTCAATTCTGAATGATAGCTTTGCTGGGTAGAGTAATCTTGGTTGTAGGTTCTTGCTATTCATCACATTGAAAATTTCTTGCCACTCCCGTCTGGCCTGCATAGTTTCTGTTGAGAAGTCAGCTGACAGTCGTATGGGTGCTCCCTTGTAGGTAATTAACTGTTTTTCTCTTGCTGCTTTTAATATTCTCTTTGTCTTTTGCTCTTGGCATTTTGATTATGATGTGTCTTGGTGTGGTCCTCTTTGGATTCCTTTTGTTTGGGGTTCTGTGGGCTTCCTGGACTTGTAAGTCTATTTCTTTCACCAGGTGGGGGAAGTTTTCGGTCATTATTTCTTCAAATAGATTTTCAGTATCTTGCTCTCTCTCTTCTTCTGGCACCCCCATAATTCTGATGTTGGTACGCTTGAAGTTGTCCCAGAGTCTTCTTACATTATCTTCAACTTTTTGGATTTTTTTTTTTGCTTTTTGCTTTTTCGGTTGAGTGTTTTTTGCTTCTTTGTATTTCAATTCTTTGACTTGATTCTTGGGTTCCTCTATTCTGTTTCTGGGTCTCTGTGTAATATTTTTTATTTCAGTCAGTGTATGTTTAATTTCTAGTTGGTCCTTTTTCATATCTTCGAGGGTCTCGTTATATTTATCGGCCTTTTCTAGGATATTCTTAAAAAGTCTTATAACGGTGGTTTTGAATTCTATATCCAGTCGTTTGTTTTCCTCCATTTCTTTCGTTTGTGATCTGATTCTTTGACCCCGCATTTTCACTGATTCCCTGAGTTGGTAAGGTAGATATTTGTGCTAGGTTTCCAATATGGCCCAGTGGGTCTGCTTCCCCAGTTAACCTGAGGTGGACACTCTTGGTGCACCCCTTTGTGGACTGTGTGTACAGCCTTGTTGTAATTAAGTCTTTATTGTTGTTGGTATCACTGGGAAGAATTGACCTCCGGGTCAGTTGGCTGTAAGGATCAGCTGTGTCTATGCTGGGAGAAGTTCGGTGCTGGAGACAGCCCTATAGGATTAGACTTGCCAAATTGCAATAGCCTCTGTGCTCAGCTTGGATGGGGTGGAGCCTCAGTCTTGGCTTCCTGTCAGCCCCGCCCTTGCGCGCACGTGCGCTTTCAGTCCTCTGCCTTCCCCAGCTCGAGTCTCCGCCTGAGAGTCCAGACTCCCCCCACAAGAGCATGGGTCCCCAGGGGCTCGCCTGGAACCGGGGTTCACTGCAGTCAGAACTGGGGCACAGTGCCGTCAGGAGCCTCTGACTCCCCTCCACCAGGGAAAGCCCGCGGCAACCTCCGCAGCCCTTGTGCGCACAGGCGCGGGCGCACTTTCAGTCCTCCGCCTTCCCCGGCTCCCGAGTCTCCGCCCGAGAGTCCAGACTCCCCCCACAAGAGCGTGGGTCCCCAGGGGCTCGCCTGGAACTGGGGTTCACTGCAGTCAGAACTGGGGCTCAGTGCAGTCAGAATCCTCTGACTCCCCTCCACTAGGGAAAGCCTGTGGCAACCCCCGCAGCCTTTGTGCGTACAGGCGCGCGCGCGTGTGCACTTTCAGTCCTCCGCCTTCCCCGGCTCCCGAGTCTCCGCCCGAGAGTCCAGACTCCCCCCACAAGAGCGTGGGTCCCCAGGGGCTCGCCTGGAACCGGGGTTCACTGCAGTCAGAACTGGGGCTCAGTGAAGTCAGGATCCTCTGACTCCCTTCCACTAGGGAAAGCCTATGGCAACCTCCGCAGCTTTTGTGCGCACTGGCCCGCATGCGCCTTCAGACTTCTGCCTTTCCCAGCTCGAGTCTCCGCCCGAGAGTCCAGACTCCCCCCGTAAGAGCGTGGGTCCCCAGGGGTTCGCCCGGAACTGGGGTTCAGTGCAGTCAGAACTGGGGTTCAGTGCGGTCGGAGGCTTCCTTCCCCCTTCCGCCAGAGGAAGTCAGCCAGGCTCTCAGCCGCCCTTCCTCTCTGCACGCACAAAGCCCCTTTGCTGTACCTCCAATTCTCTGTGAGCTTTTCTCCTTCCTTCTAGTTGTAGAATTTTCACTCAGCCTGCTTTCCTGTGGTTCTGGATGGTGTCCGTTCTGTCTTTTAGTTGTAGTTTTGAAATTGTTGTGCGAGGCAGCAGTTTAGGTGTTTACCTATGCCGCCATCTTGGTTTTTTTTTTTTCCTTTTCTACAGTCTTAATTTAATTACCCCTATATTGACAATTCTCCTGTTAGCAGGGCTGGCTTCATTGGTCCCACACTTGGCTTAATTAGTTCTCTGCTGTGCATCTGAAATTCTCAATAAATTTTTCTGATCCTCAGCTTCCTCTTCTGCAATATAGTAGTACTGCCTGCCACAGTAGAGTTGATGTGATAATTACGTAAAGTAATATATGTGGCAATGTCTGGCACATGGTAGACACTGAATAGGTGTTTCTCCTCTTTTGGCTCTTCTCTCTTTCCCCTAACTTGCCTAATTTGCAAGATATAAGGATGAAAACTGAGAGTTTTAAATGATCTGCCATGTGTGTTATTCTGGGTCCTCTGAAAAGCAGAACTCAAACTCAGATTAAATGCGCAAAGATTTTATTAAGGGAAATGCCTGTGTGGGTGAAAGGGAGGGAGCCAGAAAAAAAAGATGGACGAGCCATCAGACCAAGTGGTCCTCGGATCAGGAGCAAGTCTGACTCTGAGTGAAAGGGAGAGTGAGAGAAAATGGGATGGGAGTGTCCTAGAGTCCTGTGCTCTCTAAGGAAGAAGCACAGGCGAGCCCTCCAGCCAGTTAGTCAGCTGTCAACTGAGTCCCACCTTTCCCAGGAATGGTCTTATAGTCATGCTCAGTTAGTAGCTAGAGCAGCCCATGGGAAGCACTGCCTAGAGGTGCAAACTAGGCTGTGGATCTCAGGGCAAAGCATGTAAGCCCTGGCCAATTATTCTCTTTGTATTTGGAAAGCTCTGAGATTCATTTTCATGAACACCACATCGAACTTCACTTTGCATTGGTTCCAAAGCCAGATCCTCTCTTGACTCGTACCTGCAAGGAATTCAGTTAGTCCAACATCTTCCTGGAATGTGAAGGAAGTTGTTCTTGAGCCATTGTTTTGTCAAAGAGCATTCAGCTTTCTGTTGGAATTGGCAGTTCTGCCTGGCCCTGGCCCTGGCCCTGAGGGTCTGTCTATTAAAGATGCCTTTATCCTGTTTCTCAAGGAAGTAAATCATTGCCATAGAATGCTTCTCTCACTGCTGAACTCAGGTCTGGGGTTTGGAGCCTCAGAGAGGAGACTCATTCAGTCATGAAGATATGACTCCATACATTACGGTCATTCTGGGGGAATTGTTCCAAGTTTAAGTATCTTTTGGCTGTAATGGTACATGAAATTTTTTTCTTTATTGATTAAGGTATTACATATGTGTCCTTACCCCCCTATTGCCCCCCCAACTTCCCCCACTCATGCCCTCACCCCACCCCCTCACCCCGGTGTCTGTGTCCATTGGTTAGGCTTATATGCATGCATACAAGTCATTTAGTTGATCTCTCCCCCTTACCCCCACCCTCCCCTATCTTCCCTCTGAGATTTGACAGTCTGATCAATGCTTCTCTGTCTCTGGATCGGTTTTTGTTCATCAGTTTATGTTGTTCATTATATTCCATAAATGAGTGAGATCATGTGATATTTATCTTTCTCTGCCTGGTTTATTTCGCTTAGCATAATGCTCTCCAGTTCTATCCATGCTGTTACAAATGGTAAGAATTCCTTCTTTTTTACCACAGTGTAGTATTCCATTGTGTAGATGTGCCATAGTTTTTTAATCCACTCATCTGCTAATGGACACTTAGGCTGTTTCCAAATCTTAGCTATGGTGAATTGTGCTGCTATGAACATAGGGGTGCATATATCCTTTCTGATTGGTGTTTCTAGTTTCTTGGGATATATTCATAGAAGTGGGATCACTGGGTCAAATGGGAGTTCCATTTTTAGTTTTTTGAGGAAACTCCATACTGTTCTCCACAGTGGCTGCACCAGTCTGCATTCCCACCAGCAGTGCTGCACAAGGGTTCCTTTTTCTCCCCATCTTCGCCAACACTTGTCATTTGTTGATTTGTCAATGATAGCCATTCTGACAGGTGTGAGTTGGTACCGCATTGTCATTTTGATTTGCATCTCTCAGCTGATTAGTGACTTTGAGCATGTTTTCATATGTCTCTTGGCCTTCCTTATGTCCTCTTTCGAAAAGTACCTGTTTAGATCCTTTGCCCATTTTTTGATTGGGTTGTTTATCTTCCTTTTGTTAAGTTGTATGAGTTCCCTGTAAATGTTGGAGATTAAACCCTTATCAGTGATAACATTGGCAAATACGTTCTCCCATGCAATGGGCTTTCTTGTTGTTTTGTACATGAAATATTTTTTGAAGAAATGGAGGGAAGGCCGAGGATCCAAGATGGCGGCATAGGTAAACACCTAAACTGCTGCCTCGCACAACAATTTCAAAACTACAACTAAAAGACAAAACATCTATCACCCAGAACCACGGGAAAGCTGGCTGAGTGGAAGTTCTACAACTAGAAGGAAAGAGCAAACAGCATTGAGGGGTGCACAAGTGCTGAAAAGCTGAGGTACGGAGACGCGCAAATCGGGCTGGTGACGGGTGACTGGGAGCGCTGCTGTTTTCAACCCGAAGGGAGATAAGCTCCCGATTACTCCGAACTCCAGTTCCTGGGGAGATGCGGGGGACCCAAGCTCCTACGGGGAGAAGCTGGACTGTCTGCCGTGGGGTCGGAAAGTGAGGGAGGCTTGCTTGCAGGGCTGCGCGCAGGAATAATTGTTTATTGTGCTGGGGCGCTGGGCGCAGGACACGGGGACACGGTCGGAGAGACTCAGAGCCGGCTTACTGGCAGCCATCGCTGTTTGCCACGACCTAGCCTAGTCACGCCCTGAGATCCCGCCCTGCACAATCTACGAACCCACCCAAGCTCCAAGCAGCGGCTTTAGCATATGAAGGACCTGCCTTATCGCAGCTTAACCTAGCAAACTTGCAGCCCAGGTCAGACAGTTCCAAAACCTCCAAACCCCAAGCAAAGAGGAGAAAACTGTAGTTCTCGCTGTAGCGCCTGCTGGGTAGCCTCAGACAGTAGCTGACCTGCACCCCATTGGAGATCCAGAAGCCAGTGTACCTAGTGGTCAGTGTGAGACACCAGATTTCAACTCCTCACATCCATAAGTGACACATTCAAGAGGCAGACTCAGTGAGCACCAAAGCCCCACTGAAACAAGTCCTGCACCATAAGCGTGTCCCAACGCAGCAGTTCTTCCATTATAGACACAGCGGGTCCTCACAGCCAATTGGCCTGGAGGTCAATTCCTCCCAGTGTACCAACAGCAATCAAGGCTTAACCACACCAAGACTTTGCACTCAGCCCACAAAGGGGTGTACCAGGAGCGTCCACCTCAGGTGATTGGGGAGGCTGAGCTACTGGCCCTATAGGTCACCTACCACACAAAGCCACTCCATCAGCACAAGGAAGCAGCAAAATGAGGAGACAAAGAAACATGTCACGAATGAAAGAAATGGAGGAAAGCAAACTACTGGACAACATAGAGTTCAGAACCACATTTATAAGGTTACTCAAGAATCTTCTAAAAACCGCTGAGGGACTTAGTGAGACCTTTAAGGATCTTAATGAGAATGCCAAAAAAATGGAAAAGGACCAGTCAGAAATTAAGCATACATTGTCTGAAATAAAGAATATACAGAAACTCAATTGTAGATCAACGTACCCCAAGAATCAAACCAAAGATCTGAAATATGAGGAAACAAAAAACGCCCAACCAGAAAAACAAAAAGAAAAAGGAATCCAAAAATATGAAGATAGTGTAAGGAGCCTCTGGGACAACTTTAAGCATACCAACATCCGAATTTTTGGGGTGCCAGAAGAAGAGAGAGAGCAAAATATTGAAAACCTATTAGAAGAAATAATGACAGAAAACTTTCCCTACCTGGTGAAAGAAATAGACTTACAAGTTCAGGAAGCACACAGAACCCCATACAAGAGGAATCCAAAGAGGACCACACCAAGACACATCATAATTAAAATGCCAAGGGCAAAAGACAAAGAGAGAATCTTGAAAGCAGCAAGAGAAAAACGGTTAGTTACCTACAAGGGAGCACCCATACGACTGTCAGCTGATTTCTCAGCAGAAACTATGCAGGCCAGAAGGGAGTGGCAAGAAATATTCAAAGTGATGAACAGCAAGAACCTACAACCAAGATTACTCTACCCAGCAAAGCTATCATTCAGAGTTGAAGGTCAGATAAAGAGCTTCACAGACAAGAAAAAGCTAAAGGAGTTCATCACCACCAAATCAGAATTACATGAAATGCTGAAGGGTATTCTTTAAGAAGAGGAAGAAGAAGAAAAGGTAAAGATAAAAATTATGAACAACAAAATGACATCAAATACATACCTACCAACAAGTGAATCTAAAAATCAAGTGAATAAAAAATCTGAAGAACAGAATGGACTGGTGAATATAATAGAATCAGGGACATAGAAAGGGAGTGGACTGACAATTCTCAGGGGGGAGGGGGTGTGAGAGGTGCAGGAAGAGACTGGACAAAAAGCTTACACCTATGGATGAAGACAGTGGCGGGGGGTAAGGGCATGGGGTGGGGTGGGGAATCAGGTGGAGGGGAGCTATGGGGGCAAAAAAGAGGAACACCTGTAATAATCTGAACAATAAAGATTTATTTAAAAAAAAAGAAATGGAGGGAAAATAGAAAGAAAGAAGGAGATGGGGGTGAGGGAGGAGGAAAGCAATTTCTTACTTACAAAGAAAGTTCACATATTCTCAATGTTGACCCATTACTCTGAGAAGTATGTGAAGATAGGTTGGGTGACCTTATTATTCCCATTCTAAATATGTGGGAACTGAGATTGAGAAAGGTTAACTCTTGCCCAGATCTCCATAGCTCAGGAAAGGCAGAGCTGGAACTCGAGCCCATGCCTCTGCCTACCTCCAGTAAGACTGGCTCTACATAACACCAATAAAATTATTCAAATGAATCATAGAAAATGTTAGTCATTTCAGCAAATTGTTATTCTGACAGTTCAGTACCCTCCCCCAGATTTCTTAGGGCTCTAGAGCCCAGTATATATGATCACTACCACTACCCATGGGAAGAAGGGAAGATCACAAAACCACACAGTCAGACTTAATCAAGAGTGAGCAGATGGTGGGCTAAGGAAAAAAGGAAGGAAGGAAAGAATTGAGGTCTAGTTCTAATGAGCATGAATCCAAATAAAGGATGTTTCCAAAGTAATTCAGTTTTACTTTACTGTTTTCACCTAAGTGGAGTGTAGTAGGAATCCTTCAAAGATTTGCCTAAGGGACAGAAATTATTTATATGTTTCTCATTCACTGAAATGGCCCTAACTCAGATGGTCCTAAAAGTTAGTTTTTAATGCTTAGACCAGGTCCTTAATCTTAGTTTGCATTTTTAGTACATACTAAGAAAGATGGTCTAAACGAATTAGCGGAGGGAAAATACAAGAATATGGGGAATTTGCTATTAACTCACGAATAAAAAATGAAAACCATTTACCCATTTATAAACATTGATTTATTTGCCTAAAAGGGAACATACATAATAAGTTAGGCTTATTCACTAAAAACATATAAAGTGAGGTAAGATTTAGTTGAGTTGAAAATTGTAGGATAAAACCAAATTTCTTTTAAAAATATTATCGTATTAATTCTTAATATGTAATTCAAAGCAGCTTTCTTATGTCCTACCTAGTTCCTCTTTACCACCACCCCCACAACTTCACACATGCACACCCTGCTCAGTTCATCTAAATTGAAGAAATTTTACTGTGTTTGCATGGTAAATTTGTAGAAGCATGTTTCCATCCAAGATGCCAAATGAGAAAGTGGAGGCCCATGGCAAAAATATTAAATAGGCAGAGTGCCTTTTTTTTTCCCACCTCATAAAATTATAGAACCAAAGCTTCTACCCAATTTGGGAGTTCTTTCAAAGATACTCCTTCTGTCTCCACGGGAACTCTCCAGGGACATAGAGCTCTTAGAAGCAATGCCAGGATCATGGCTTTATGGAATAACTTCAACTTTTAGAAAATAATTTCTTTTACTTCAAGTTCAAATCAGCGCTTCAACTATTTGAAGATATTTATCTGGGCATCCATTTGTCTTTTTCTTTCCAAGTTTTACATAAACAATTCTGCAAACTCACATCTATAAAGAGGTTGGTCCTGTCTCTTTGAAACATGTAACTTGTCATTATTCTTTAAGTATAATACATAGATCCAAACTGTGTCACCCTGAATCTATCTTTCCCATTTTGAAGATGGTGGTGGTGGTGGTTATGGGGGTAATAGTAGTATCTACCTCACAGGTGTGTGTTGAATATTAAAAGAAATAATCCAGGCTGTGAGTGCTCACCAGTATCTGTGTTCTGTTCATCCTCTCGGACACACAGCTGGAGTACATGTTCCTGTCTCCCTTGAAGTCAGCGGAGGCTGAGTTCTGGGCAATGAAAGGTGGGCAGAAGTGATACATGCCACTTTCAGATCCAGTCTCTTCCCCCAGTAGTATTCTTGTATGACATTTCTTCTCTTTTTACACCTGTCTACTGAAATGGGGATAATTCCAGAGACCTAGAGGAAGAGGGAATCAAAAGACAGACAGAAAGAACTGGAGTCTATATGACTGCATCTCCTTATCCCTCTCCCCTGACCCACACATAGCCAAGAATAAAATTTTATATATTAAGTCACTGAGACTTTAAAGTTATTTCAGCCATTAGCCTAGTACTGCTATGTATGTTAAACTAATTCATTTGTGTAAAAACACAGTGCCAGGTATAGAGAAAGTACTTGATAAATATTAGCACCTTTACCATTAACAGCACCTCTATCACTACAACTACTGTAATTACTCCTACTGCAGACATAGTCTGACTGCAGTCCAATTTATTATCTCACTTCAGCTTGAATTTAAATCCACCATTTTGGAAGTCACAATATACTTGACATATTAAAATTTTATTCAACAACTCCAAACAGAAAGAGAAAAATCTATCTTTTTTTACATGTGCTTCTTTCAATATAATTCTCCTTTTTGTACTTTCAAGAACTGAATGTTCTAAAATTAAAAAATAAATAAGTACCTCTGGTGAGTTTGCTGGTTTCCATCATTGGCCCATTTTTAAGATTAGCAATATATTTTTGGATCTTGATTCCTCCTTCAGTGTATTATTTACTCTCTCAGCTTTTATATGAATTTGTCTGATATGCAATCTATTTTCATCCTAATTGTTGATAAGGATAAGGCCACGTAGAGAATCCTGTGTCATAGCCCAGGGCCAGGGGGCTCTCTTGGGAATTGAGAGTGGTCTACTTATGGACAGTATTTGAGTTATATAAGCCTGGACTTTGTTGCATTCAACCCAAGTTTCACAATCTCATCAACAAAATACCTTGAAATCTTTGTCAAATGTACACCAATGGTGTGGTTAGCTAATCCAAAGTGTTCTCCTAATTAATTAGTTCAGTGATACAGACAAAAAGTTAAAATGGGATTTGATTAGAATAACTTTTTTCTTAACAATCCTTGGCTGACACCTTGTAATCACTGTTGGCTGTTCTAAACCATCTGTTGCTTTTTCAAACCATTTGCTGTCTTTCTCTCAAGCCATCTGCTTATTAATATATTCCAGAATGTTGCCGGGGTTTGACACCAAGTCTCATATTTAAACTCTCTTCCTTTCAGCTCCTCTTTCAAAATAATGACATCTTCCCCTCTTCACTTTTTCTAGGACCTTTCTCAATATTTGTGATTTCTTAATCATTACCAAGGATAGTGTCCTCAACTCATCTATAAATTCTTCTGGTACTCAGGGTCTGATTCATCTGGATCTAAAGAACTGAACTTACTGAAGTCTGAAGAAAGCACTTGCAGCTACCAAATACTGTAACCATGACTACAAATAATCCCAGAGATAGGTCAGGAAACCTAATCTTATTTATGGAGCACTTCCAGGCTGGGAAACCTGCGTGTCCACTCAGCTATGTGCTGAGGGTCTGCTATGTGCCAGGCGTTTAACACACATAACTCATTTAATCCTAACCATGAAAACTGAGGTTCAGGGAAGAAAGTTGACCAAGGTTACGCAACTAGAATCAGGCTGAGTCATGAGTCAAACCTTATTCTGTCCAAGTCCAAAATCCAGGTTCTGCCTGCCCATTGAGCCATACCTACCTTGTTATTAGGACTCTCATTCTGTCTTCTCACCTACCTTGACCTTCAATTCCTTTTTAATTATATCTGCTCTACACTTAACAGTAGTAAGGCACTTCTCCTTGGTGAAGAAAATGGGAACTGAAGTACTTTCCTTCCTCTCATGGCTGTTGATATTAACAAATCTTTTTAAAATTTTTCCCAAGAGATACCCAAAGCCCAGACTTTTATGTAAAATCTCCCAAATTTTAAATACTGGTAAATTATATTTTAAATCTTTAATACTTTACTAACAACATACCAGCAGTTTGCAACCCCCGGCCTAAAAGCTGAAGTCTGAATCCCCACTCCTCTTGTCACAGAAAGGACTTGTAGTTACCACATGCTGTAACCATGACTACAAATAATCCCAGAGATAGGTCAGGAAACTTTATCTTATTTATGGAGCACCTCCAGGCTGGGAAACCTGCGTGTCCACTCAGCTATGTGCTAGAGTCACCCTTTTTTTGTCACAGATATTAATTTACCACAAGACTGCTCTTGTCAGGTCCCCAGAATCTCCAGGTCAAATTCCTGGCCCATCCCAAGATTCCAGGCACTCACCGGTGATCTTATTTATGGTGTCACTTACTAATGGTGCTGAGATTAAGAACCTGGTGAAACAGATGCCAGGCAAGCTGTTGCTAAAATTGTGTGGTTAGAAGCGGAAAGCCCACCCCTGCCCTCTGCATCTGTGGAAGTGAGGCAGAGGTTATTGGAGCCAGCACCCACTGTGTCACGGTCAGGTCTGCTGAAGCCCACAAGATGATCCATTTGGGGATAGCAGGGCTGGTGGCAGCTGTTGAGTAAGCTTTGCTCATTTGAGCATTATAAGGGAGCTGAAGGAGCTTTGATAAGTTGCTAAGAGCCAAGTCTATCTTTGGAAACCAACATAATTTTCCAACAGATTTAACTCATAAAGGCTAGAGCTAGGGTAAGCTAAGATTTAATGCCTACAAGTGCTCAAAATGTATATGTAAAATTTTTATTTCAACATCATTTGGCTTGGCATAATAGATAGATAGATAGATAGATAGATAGATAGATAGGACCTAAATGTTTATTTGTAGAGAACTGGATAAAAAGTATAGCACATTTATGAAACAGATATAGCCAGCTACGGTATAAATGGAATTACTTTTTAAAAGCTGTCTATAGAATAAAATGTATTTATTATCACTTTTTGGTTAAAAACTTTTAAAGGAAATAAATAGAAGGAAATAAAACTCTATGTGAATGTATGTGTAAATGTAAGTAGATATTATCGGTATGTGGGCTGAAAAAGCTAGAAAAAGAATCTGGAAAGACACATACCAAACAACAATAGTATGCCAGGAAAAATTTTATTTTTATTGAATATGTTTTGTTACAACAAGCAAGAAGTCATTTTATAAATTTAAAAAGTGAATGTGTAAAATATTTAATCCCTATCAGATAAAGTTAACTTATAATTAATTTAGCATCTATTGTGAGTCCAATACTGTGCTATATCCCATCAAGAAAATAAAAAACTCGCCCTATCTTTGATTATTATAATCCACATATGTATATATATCCTATCTAATAAAAGAGTAATATGCAAATTAACCATCACTCCACTACACCCACAAGCCACGCCCACCAGCCAATCAGGAGCGAGTATGCAAATTAACCCAACCAAGATGGCTGCAGCCACGGAGCGAGCAGGAGGCTTGGGTTTCCCCAGCAATGGAGGAAGCCAAGCTTTCCATACACCCTGGCAGGCCCAGGCCTCCACTTATGGCAGTGGTTCTCAACCTTTTTAATGCCATGACCCTTTAATACAGTTCCTCCTGTTGTGGTGACCTCCAACCATAAAATTATTTTCGTTGCTACTTCATAACTAATTTTGCTACTGTTAATGAATCGTAATGTAAATATCTGTGTTTTCCAATGGTCTTAGGCTCTTCAGCAGCGGTTCTCAACCTGTGCAACCCACAGGTTGAGAACCGCTAGAAGGGTCGCCTAAGACCATTGGAAAACACAATCTGACCGGCAGGAGAAGGCAGTTGGGAGGGACCAGGCCGGCAGAGGAGGGAAGTTGGGGGTGACCGGGCCTGCAGGGAAGGGCAGTTGGGGGGGACCCAGGCCTGCAGGGGAGGGCAGTTAGGGGCAAACAGGCTGGCAGGGGAGCAGTTAGGCATCAATCAGCCTGGCAGGGGAGTGGTTAGGGGGTGATCAGGCTGGCAGACAGAAGCGGTTAGGGGCAATCAGGAAGGTAGGCAGGAGAGCAGTTGGGAGCCAGCAGTCCTGGATTGTGAGAGGGATGTCCGACTGCCTGTTTAGTAGGATCGGGCCTGAACGGGCAGTCTCAAGGGGTCCCAGATTGGAGAGGGTACAGGCTGGGCTGAGGGACACCCTCCTCCCGTGCATGAATTTTGTGCACCAGGCCTCTAGTATAGATATATGTATAGAGAGATATATACATACTAGAGGCCCAGTGCACAGATTTGTGCACCAGTAGGGTCCCTCGGCCTGGCCTGCAGGGATAGGGCCGAAATCGGCTCTCTGACATCCCCCAAGGAGTCCTGGATTGCGAGAGGGCGGTTCTCGGGTGACGCACCCCAGAATCGGGCTCCCTCCTTTCTAGTTCTGGGTGCATCACCCGAGAACCGCAGCTGCCAAGGCACCGCAGCTCAGAAGCTCCTGCATTGAGCATCTGCCCCTGGTGGTCAGTGTACATCATAGCTACCGGTAGGACAGTTAAACAGTTGGATGGTCACTTAGGCTTTTATATATAGAGAGATAGATATACAGGGTAGGGCAAAAGTAGGATTACAGTTGTGAGGACATAAAACAGATTTTTTGTATTTATTAATTATTGTATTATTTTCCATATGAACAACTGTAAACCTACTTTTGCCCCATCCCGTATTTATGCTCCCATAGTGGATATATATATACTTTTTCATATTGCTTAACTCAAGTAATCTACTCCTTCCCCTTTCATAAGTAAGAAAGCTATAATTATTCCTATTTTATAGATGAAGGAAACTGAGGTTCAAAGAAGATGAATGACATCAAAGGAAAGGACTGGGTTCTGGTTCTAACCTTGGGATCTTCACTATCAAATGCTTCAAGGGTAAATGTCTTCTTTGGGTTTCAGATTTGTTGGAGTGTCACGGCTGTGAAGAAGAAAGAATATTTCAACACAGACTAATTAAGAAGCATTCAGAAGTGCTTAGGCGTAGATGAGATACCCAACTATCCAGTTTGACTTTCTACACAAGTAATATTTGTCAGGTTATTGCTGATCTTGCTTTTCACTTATTTCTTTAAGCAGACTCTATTCCAAAGCTTGACCAAAGATCATGGACACAACCCAGCTATTTTTCATGGAGCATCAGAGGAGACAGAGACACTAGAAATCATCTCTTTGATATCTGTATTTTAAAGACAGGAAACTAGTCCAGAAAGGCCTAAAGACTGTATTGTAATACAGCCATCTGGAACTTGGCAGGGCTGAAACTTGAATCTACTATCATTTTGGCCCATGTGTGCTATGCTTATTCTCATGAAAGATCCAATGAGACATCTAACATTACTAGGTAACCCTGTTTACCAGGCAGGTGTTCCCACTAATTGCAATCTGACCTAGGCAAGATTCTACTGGTTCAGAGTTCCTCAGATCAGCTTTAATGGAACAGGCAGTCATGCCATTCATGTCTTCTTTGAAACAGCTTTTGTTAACTTGTTATTTTACATCAGGAAGACAGGTGGACAAACACCATCACAACTAGCATTTATCAAGTGCCTATTATACAGCCCTTACTGAGTGGGACTTTTGATGACATAATCTTTTAACAATCTAGGAGGTGGATTATGATCTCCATTTTACAGCTAATAAACGATAGAATCAAAGGCTCAAATCCAAGCCTTTTATAAACATATCTAGGGCTTCCTGTGTGGTGCCTTCCATAGTGAATGTAGCAGGAAAACCACTGGATATGGCCCAAAGACTGTAGCTTCTTTAGAAGAAAAACATACTAATAAAATATCTGCTTCCACAGGGGAGTCAATAGAAATCAAATAAGAGTGAATTTCACTCTGTCATCTCCTGACCTATAAAAGTGAGTTAGAAGACCAGATTCTTGGAGAGTCACTGCCTCCAGGCTCTACAAAAGTCTCTGCTCATTTCTCTTGTTCCAGATTTCTGGATCTTGTCTTCAGGCCAGCTTCCTGCTCTCTGCTGATCACAGCAGCACTCCATTCTGTGCTTGGGCACTCTGTGAAATCTGTGCTCCCTTGGAATAGACAATAGGTCTTAGGCTTAAATATCCTCCTCTGAGTTTCTGGAGGTGGGCATTCAGGAGAGCTGAAACCAAAATAGATGCTCCTTATTTGAGTCAAAGGGTTACTCTACCATCCTCTGATCTCCTCCTTAATGTCTCCTATTTCTGATCATGTCTACTGTTAGATGTGGTGAAAGAATAAGGATGGTTTTGTGTTCAACAGCAGGTCCCATTGGAGCTTGTGTTCCTGTGGTATAACTCTTTGCAAAGCAGCATTTTCCCTGAGAAAATGAGCTAGAATGAATACATCCCTACTACTGATTCTTTTTTCATTATTTCTCTAAACAGAAAGCACTATGTCATTGAAAGTATAAAATGCACCTAAAAAAATATTCTTCAGTAAAACCCAGTAGAAATCAAGGTGTGACATCCCCCAGAACAGCCAAGTCACAAAAGAGCTAGTCATGCTGGAGGCCAAGTTAAATAACTCATAATTTTTGATCTCTGTGTTTGCTAGCACTCTTGAGTGTGGGCTTATGAAATGCCTGAACAGGCAAGACGGCCCCTGTTGAATCTTGCTTGACTTGGCCCTTGCCTGGGTAACTCTTCTGCAATTTGGCTTTCCCTACACATCTCACACCTTCCCACAGTGACCTTTTCACTCTGTGCTTGGCTTTTCTGTGGTGGGTTAAGTGCCTGCACACATTCTCATCATCAGGTTCCTGGTGTGACGATGACGTGGTCATGCATGGTTTTGCTCTCCAGACATGCAAGAGGGTTGGAGTTCTGCTTGGGTTCCTGTGATTCTTTCTGGAATAATTATGGATAAAAATGATATGGCAAGATTACGCATGCCCTCCATGTCTCCATGACACTGCCTCTTGGATCTCCTTGAGCTAGCCAGTACATATTTTAAAAAAATAAAGCTGAGCTTACACATATCTAATGGCACCTAGTCCCTTGTACTCTAAATATTAGAGCATGTACTGCTATTTCCTAACATTCCAGAGCCATGTTCTCTTATAGGAAGTTTCCCAGAATTCCAGTCATACTGCATTGTGTGGCAGTGGAGTTTTGCATTTCCTTGGAGCACTACTACAGACCAGCCTGGTCTTCAGCTTATCCTGTGTCTGTGTTAAGCAGTGTTGCTTTTAACCATCGTTATCTCCAGGAAGTCTTCCTTAAATTCTGGATTCACCCAACTACTTCTTTTCTTTACTCCCATAGCATCCATGTTTATTTGTATCATAGAATTTCCTCACTACAATAATTGTTTTTGTTTCTGCTGTCTCCATAGTAGACTGTGGGGTCCTAAATGATATGGACCATCTTTTATTTATCTACATATTACCAACACCTAGTACTATGTCCTGCACAAAATAGATGTTCAGTACATGTCCATGAGTCATTGTTGAAGGTTTGGTTGAATGAGTTTGGGGTAATACTATTTCCAGGCCTGTGGATTAATTCTATTCCAGAAACTCTTTTTGTTGCCAGTATCACTTTGTCATGAGATACTAAGTATGGCTTGTGTTGACACTCAAATAGAAGAATACACTACTAGATGAAGTTGTCACCACAGAAAGACTAAGTAGTTTAACACTAAAAGGGTAATTACCAGCTCTGTGGAGGGCCACATGGAGTGGGATAACTGATATCCCCCTTGCTTTCACCTTGTAACAGACAAGAAATTTAGCAGCTACTTTGGATTGGCCTTTGGTTTGGTCTGTAGCTCAATATTATCTCATTGATCTTCCTTAAGTCCTCCCAAAAGGCTTTGCTGAACTTCATGGACATTATCAAACCATCTGATATGACATATGGACGCCTCACCCTCTGTATCAATTTTCCAGCCATACCCCCAATACACAAGCATGTTCTATCTTAGATACAGATTGGGTGTCCCTGAGATAATCTTGGCTAATTTCAACACTGTCAGTTTGCTTGAGGATATCTCTGCTCAGTTACATAATAAATGGTGTCCCTGGGTGATGTGGAGTCTTGCGTCATCGTGGTTTAAGCAGAAAATGAAGTCTTTCCCATTCTGGATCTTCTGGCTTTTTCACTGATTATTTTACGGAGGCCTCAGTCTTCTCTGAGGAAGGCTTTCCCTGGCCCAAGAAAATGAGCCTATGTTAGGGTGGTGCTTAGAGAGTTTTAATAAAAAGATGTATATAAGCCCACATTGCAAAGATGCAAAACCAGCACTTAGGAAAAAGGCTCTTATTAATGAAGCATGAAACTCTCCTCAGACTCTGGAAATGGGACCTGGAACCTGTGGTAGTTTGCCTAAGTATTTCTGGAAACCATTTCTAGATGAAAGGATTGATGAACTAGTTTCCATTCTTCCTCTGCTACCTGAATAGAGAGGTACCGTACGTACTACGTGTTGAAGATAGTGAATCTGGGAAGGAAACTGGTTCCCAGAGTCACTGCTTTGAGAAGAGCCACCTAACCAGGAAGCCATATTGGACTGTGAGATGGGTGAGAAATAAACATTAATGTGTTAATATTTGGGAGTTAATCTATTACATCATCTGAAGACAACTTAGGAAAGCTTTACCTTTGCATGAGTAGAGGAAGGTGTGCAGTGTGGAAATATGGGGAGAACTCCAAGAATCCTCTTCATGGAGTCAAGAAAATTCTCCTAGATTGGGGAATTGCTGGAGGGTTGACTTGGCAATCCTCTGGAAGTTCGATTTGTCTGTTTCAGCTTTACTGGGTGAAAACACTAAAAAGGACTCAAAACCTCTTTGCTTTTCTATGCCTCTGCAGAACCTGCAATAAAGTCTAATAGAGGCAGAAAGTGTGAGAAGGAAGTATCTGAAGTGGGAAAGGCCATTAGACGGGCCCATAAAAGATGAGTGCTCTGCGCAGTAAAATGAGCTAAGAAGGAAAGCATGATGAGTGTTTTCTCAGCCTTAAGTAGCAAGGTCCCCTTTCACCATTCCACATGGCACTGCATGCCTGCCTGGGGAAAGCAAGGGGCTGTATGCAGAGCTCTCATAGAGGGTTCCAGTTGACCTATCCCTGAGGCACTAGCTGGGGGAGGGGTATGTGTGGCAGTGTTGCAGAGGATGTAGCATGACTCCGCCATCACCTCCCAGCCCCCACTGGTCCTTACAGGGTAAATGTTCCCAGTGAGGTACAGTGGAATCCTGAATTGCTTAAATTACAAAGTTAGGACTCTCACATAAGAAAAACAGAATCCAGAGTCATGGTGTCAGGAACAGCAGGAAGAACATTTGACTGAAGAAATTTGAGATTTGACTTAAGAGAGTGAACATGCTCTCCCACAACCCCACCGCCATATTTTATTGTCCCGTATGGAGAATACTTTTCTTAACTATGCTGCTTCCAACCCTTGCACCCTCCTTTCTCCTCAGTTTATGCAGTTTTGATGAATTCTTAAAAGAAAAACTCAAGTTCAACCTTCTCTATGAAAACTTGTCTATTGTAGTCCCTATAAATCTCACTTTTTGAAGAACATAGTGGTGGAAAGGCCTGGGTTGGAGCCCTGTTTGTCACTTGAAAGCTCTATGATATTGTGCACATTACTAACTTCCATGAGTTTCAGTTTCCCCATTGTTAATGTAAAAAAACATTAAAACCTGTGAAGAATTTTTGTGAGTTTATTTGAGCCAAACTGTAGACATATGCCGGGAAGCAGAACCTCAATGAATTGAGATAATGCTCTGGAGAATGGCGGGTTACATCTGTATTTATACATTGCAATCAAAGGAAAGGGATGTAGGTGAGTTACATGAAATCCATTGGTGATAGACTAGAGAGGGGGAAAGCAAAGTAGGGAAACCCCTGGGATTGGATAAAAAGTAAAATGATAGACACATACTTAGGTGGGTACAGGAACAATTAACATGATAATGAATGAATTTGTGATATCTGTCCTGGCGCCCAGCACATTAGGTTGTGCCCCAAGGGGTCCAAATAAAGGGAAGTTAAAGTTACCTAGACATTTCAAAGGGTATGTTATTACAGATGCAAAAAGACAGATAGGCTCAGTTAAGGTAAAGGTTGACCTTGTCAATGAAGATACCGGCCTAGGATGTGACTACCCACCATAACTGCTTTTAGTTAAAGTTTAATTTCAGATCATCCTTTGTGATTACTTTAGGTCTCTGAGTTTGCAAGACCGCCATGCAGGCCTTCCCTGAGTTTGTCAGGTTAGCATGTGGCCCCTTTCGTCCATACCATCTATAAAATAGGGATTGAAATACAATTTCTACAAGGTAGTTGCAAGGATTATAGGATAACTTTGCATAATGTGTAACATGTAATAAACACTCAATAAAAATTTGTTCCTTTCTAAAACTGTGCCTCATATACAGACATGCTTCAGAGATATTGCAGGTTTGGTTCCAGACCACTACTATAAAGTCAATATCGCAATAAAGTGAGTCATATGAATTTTGAGGGGTTTCCCAGTGTGTATAAAAGTCATGTCTATACTATACTGTAGTCCATTCGCTGTGCAATAGCATTTTTGTCTAAAAAATAATATACATAACTTAATTAAAAATACTTTTTTGCTAAAAAATGCTAAACATCACCTGGGCCTCCAGCAAGTCATAATTTTTTGCTGGTGGAGGGTCTTGCCTCCATATTGATGAAAACTCAACATCTGCAAATGCAGTAGAGCAGAGTACTATAAGAGGAGATATGCCTGCATGGCCATTAGCAGCAATTTAATCCTTTTATTGTTCACTGTTTCATATGCTTACATCTTTACTCCTCTTAACCAGGCTGACATCTTCTTCAAGGTAGAAATTTTCTACATCCCCATACAACATAGAATAATCCTGAGAACATTGTAGAATACCAAGTTGTACTTAATATTTTTCTTGTTATTTATTGCTCATTAGTAATTTGATTGTTACTAATTGGTTTTCTGAGCATCACTTTTAACCTTTTAATGAAGTCAGAAGGAATGACTCTCATCCTTCTGCCAAGGGAGTCATGAAAATAGGTCTTTATTTGGGGCCATGAAGAAGATAGGTTGAGATCTGAGGCATCTCTAAATGGCCCCAGTCCCAGACGGTCAGCAGCAGGGCTTTTGTAAATAAGTGTCAATGCCCCAAAGCCCTTGGGAGGACAGAAATGCCCAGCCCCATCTGACGCAAAGCTAGCAGAATCCATCTTCCCATGAGGACATGCCACCCTCAGCATAAGTTGGAGTATGCAGATTTTAAGGTAATGTCTGCATTGGTAGAAAACCCTGTCTAAGTCTTTATCCTTACTCCCCAATCAGTCTCTCGCATCCTATTATTTTTAAATTCCTCAAAATTATTTTTGCAATCTAAAAGTATACTATTCATTTGTTTGCCAGAGACAGGAGTTCCCCCTTATCTAGGAGGATACCTTACAAGATCCCCAGTGGATGCCTGAAGCAGGGGATGGTACTAAACCCTGTGTATACTTTGACTTACAGTGAAGTTATGTCCAGATAAAATCAGATCTCCACCTGACAATCATAAGCAGATAAGCTTGGTGAACATGTATCTTTGTGGCTGGGTTTCCTTGGCAAGACCTCTCTCCTTTAGTTTATTAAATGCGAATTGGTACAGCAGAGCCTCTGAAATCCTCAGAGTGCTCAATAATGACTAAGACATTTGGCACCAACCAAACAGCTCTTCCCTTTAGTCTCAGCCCTCGGTTCTCTCACAAATGACAAAGTATTGCATAAAAGAGGATATTAGTCTATAGGCTGAAAGAAGTTTCTGAATATCTCATTTTCTTAAATTGCTAGGTTTGAATTGAGAAGCTGTCATTTATCCTCTAAAACTTATTTCACTGACTTTTAAAATATTATTTCATTCCTAGTCTGTCATTCCTTCTATAAAAATTCTGAGCATCCTTCAGAGCTGAATCAAGTTCTCCCCAGCCTCACCTTTTTACACTGAGCATCTTCTCTGAGTTTGCAGGGAGCATCTTCTGTCTTTTGTCTCACATGTGCCTGGCTGCGTGAAAAGTGAACCCTTTCAGGAAAGAAACCAAGAAATATTTTTTTATTCTACTTATGTGTAAGGATGCTGACAAGCTAGTATCTAAATTAAATTCACATTAATCTGTCCAAGAATACAGCATGAAGAACAATAAATCCTTGTAAATTTAGGTCCCGTTAATTTGGAGTGAATGCAACCATTTTGCACTATCCTTGACAAGTGGGATTGGTTGATAAATTCAGCAGTAAGAATAAATATGTATTGAGATTCTGTAAGAGGTCAGGAGCTATCCTGGGCATTGAGGATGCAAAGAGGAACAAGACAGCTTTCCTCCAGAAACAGGAGCGAGGGAGGAGCAGCTTAACTATAGAGGAATATCTTTCTATAGGCCTTTGTATATAATAACATTTAATAGCACTTTGTATGTAACCAATGTACCAATTGCAATGAATTTTCATGATTGCTTTGAAGAGAATTGGGTAGAGCATTTTCTTGAGTATTTATCCAGTTTTTGTTAAAAATAAATATTTTTATTACTTCTCAGTTACAGATAGAAACATTTGTCATGATTCAGATGTAACTGATTTGTATTGTTGTAATTCATCCAAATTACAGAAATTGTCTGTACCTAATACTCTTAAATAACTACTGAAATTTTTCTTATTATTAAATGAAAATCTGGAGATTTCTAGGTCAAGTTTGCTACTTGGCACATTACGATTATCTATTACCAAAATCCTCAAACACAGACCAGTGAATAGTATTTGGTGTGCTGCCGCTAAGTCAGAAATAACCATAAGCTTCATGGGCAGTTGTTTTAGATCTACCATTATGAAGCTGAGGGTTGACCCAAAGATTTCCAAATAGAAGAGTCTTTTTAAGTTTTGAGACATGTCATGCCCAGAGAGCCTACAAACCATGAGGCCCTCAGTCAGCCACTGTACCTGCTATTCTGGCAATGGTCTGGTGGCTAATGGAATTAACCAGCATGCCACTCTTTGGAGCTAGTTATAAAACCAAAGCAATGATTAATTAAGGTTCTTGCTGCCCCAACCCAAGCTTCATTTCTAGTTAATGAGTGTGATGGTCAGCAACCTGCCACTGCCCCCCAATCAAGCCCTGGTGAAATGGTCAGTGGGTTCCTAGTGTAACTGTCCACAGGGAACAGTTGGGGCAGGATATTTCAGGTCTTGGCTCTGCTGCTTCCCATCCCCATTTAAATACAGGACTGTCACAACCTTTATCATCCTGGTCTCCCATTTACAAAACAGTACTTCCTGCCTTTCCACATCTCCTGGCTCTTGTAGAGTTCAAATGAGATATGGGAAAGTGCTTACATGTGGAAGAGCCCTAGGCACATTTATTAGCATCTTAGAAGTCATCATTTGGTGCATGACAACTCAAAATCATCCCTCCCATGTTGTGGTGGTACATTCAAAGGAGAGCGTATATATTTACAATTAAACATTCCAAGTAAATGTTCAACCCCTTAGGCTATGTCTTCCTTCCTAATTGTTCCTCACAGGACTGCTGAAGCTCCAGGGGAATGACTTAGTGTTAATTGCACAGACCTTACACCAGCTCAACCACTTACCACTTAACACCTGAGGGCCTTGGTCAAGTACTTAAACTTTTTAAAGCTTATTTCCAGATATATAAAATGATGCTAAAAATAATAGCTACCTCGCAGAATTGTGGAAGGATTCCGTGAGATATTCATGTAATGTCTAGCACATGACTATGATGAGGGAGGCTCTTAGACTCATGAAGGCTTCTAGGGCTAATCTGAAAGTGCACGTCCCACTGAAATCAGACCTGGTTTCAGTTCTCCCTCCCTCTCTGACGGACTGATTTGGTCAGGATAATTTTCTCAGTTTCTCTGGAGCTCACCTACTAACATAAAATGAGGACAGTAATATTTTCCTCTTGGGATCTGAATAAAGGTCATGTAAAGTAGTGGAGATGAGAGCGCCGTGTTCATTGTAAAGCGCAGGGCATGTGCATAGGCTGCTGTTCACATTTTCCATAGAAACAAACACACAGAGAACAATGGCAAAGATTTTATTTAGCGGCTTTCTGTGCTTGGCACTTAGAAACAAGAGTTCCGTGCATAAGGGCAAATTTTTATACACCTTTTCTTCATACATATTTTACATACCTTTTTATTGCCCCCTTTTTTAATATTCTTAATATTGAATTCCCCACTAGGCACATAAATACACTTATCTACAACACCTCAAAACCAAAAATCTTAATATCTGTATTATTTTACTTGGTATTATTTGCATTTCCACACCATTTAAAAAGTTTAGCTTGCACCAAACTCCACTTGTTTTTCTTATCATTAAAGGATTTGAAGGGGAAGGGAAAGATGAAGGCAAAAACCCAAAACATCAAAATGCAATGAACTATTTGATAAACATGGAGATCTAAGGGCAGGTGGAAGGATGTAGAAGGCCCATCTGCAATTCCCTGGGACATGACAGGATCTCTCCTGCCAGGTGTCTGGATCTGACTTGCGAAGGCTAGGCCTCTTTTGTTGCCTCTGTGCTTGGTTTCATCTGCCAGGGTTATAACACTCTTCCATCTTCACACTCCCCCTACGTCCCTTCCCACGCCAGGCTACATGCTCCAGAATCCACACTTCCCACGTGGTGCACCCTCTTCTGGATCACAATGGTCAGAGCTGTGGGATCAAGACTCATTCCTTGCACGGTCCCTCTCACCACTGCCCTTGACCAGGCACAGAGTCCCAGAGACACTTACTCCTCAACACCAAGATTCCTTCTATAACCTGTAGGGGGGCTGGGAAAAACAAACCAAAACCAGTTCCTTGGTGAATTGAAACTCTCATCACTGCTCACACTTCCTCTGTCAGTCTTGCTCTCAGCCTCTTTCTTGCCCTCCATTCTTTCTCTTTCTCCATCTTTTCACGGCACCCCTGGGGACGTCACACTGAGTGAAGACAACCAAAGTTTAAAAACAATTTTCTTCAAGAAGCCAAGTCCAGCTGTAGTTCTGATGTCTTCCCACCTTCATCGATGGGAAGGGGTTCCAGAATACACGGTTCATTCCAGAAACAGGGACAGCTGCAGGGGAGAAAGGTGGGCAGTACTGCCAGCCGGGTCCATCTAGTGTTGTACACAGACAATTCTCGGCGAAAATACCCACTGCGGGCCTCCCTCCACAGAGTTCGCCCAGTTCTGAGTCTGTGTGCATGTATATGTATGTGTGTATAAGTCTGTGTGAACATATGTGTGTATGCATGTATGTATGTATGTATGGGTCATTCTGTATGTGTGTGTGGCTAACTTCATGGCTGCTAAACACTAGCATCTCCCTTAACATTATTATAAAATGATTATTCAGTTTCTTCAAAGAACACTCTGGAGTAGACAATGCTTTATAAAACTAAGCTTTGGGAAGGCAGGAGCATGGCCACTGGGTTGAAGATGATTCCATCACGAGTATACTTCAGTGGCTTCAATGTCTCTTGTCCTTGGGCATATGCTTTCCT
This sequence comes from Plecotus auritus, assembly GCF_963455305.1. Taxonomy (NCBI): domain Eukaryota; kingdom Metazoa; phylum Chordata; class Mammalia; order Chiroptera; family Vespertilionidae; genus Plecotus; species Plecotus auritus. The sequence goes on from NC_137778.1 coordinate 33,562,737, forward strand.
CCTCCAGAAAAAAAAAAAAAAAAAAAAAATGCAGTTCCTGTGTTTCAAGGGCCTTGGGTTCCCAAAGAGGAGGAGGTGCCCATGGAGACTCTGGGGCCTTGGCTGGTGTTTGGACTGGCCTTTAAACCATGTGTACGGACATCTGGGAGGAGGAGCCTGGGACCGCCCCATACTGCCGGCCGTCACAGGTGTTAGCCCCCTGCTGGTTGTTGGGGGAAGGGCTGATCATGTGCATGCTGTGCTCCATCCCTGTGGGCAGGTACTGCCTCTCTCCGAAGGCCCCATTGGAAGGCGAAGAACAGAGTAAAGTGCTTTGCGAGGCGCTCAGTTTCTCTGGGCTGGCAGCCAGCCTAGGGGAAGCGGGGAAGTTGTATCCGTACAGATTGTAAGGGTTGTGGAGAGAGAAGGCATTGTAGGAGCTCTGCTGCATGTGGCCGCCCCCGAACATGTGTGGCGAGGAGGTGGTGGAGGCTGCATTGCCTGCCTGCATGACATACTGAAACTGGGAAGTGGGGAAGGACCCCAGCTGGCCACCATAGGCTTCCATCTTGCTGTTGCTAGGCAACGAGGGAGGAGTTGGTATTCCTGAGATCAGGGATGGAGTCCTCTGAGGCATGAAGGTTTCGGAGGGCTGAGTGGCTGCAGCAGCGCCACTCTGCAGCCTGTTGTAGCCACTGTCACTCAGCCCTGGGTAGCTCTGCAAGGCAGCCATGTTGCTTCGGGCACAGGGCGGGTAATCAGAGAGGTTCAGATTGCACAGCTGGCTCTCTCGGCAGCCCACGTTGAAAGTGTTGGGGGCCAGATGAAAAGTTGGAGGAGAACAGGATGGAGATAAAATATGAGAAGAAGCTGAAGGGGATGGTGTGCCAGTGCTGGAGGTGGTCGGGGAAGTGCCTGTGCTGCCCCCTGAAAAATAAAACATGAGTTCCATTAAGATAGAGGCCTTTTAAGTTGAGTCTGTCTAGGCCAGATGCAAGCCATGCAGAAGGTGCCCTCAAATGTCCAAGATGGGCTGGTTTTTACAGAACCACTGTTTTCTCTTAGCTCAGCAAACTTGTGGTAAGTGATTCCACCTGTGTGTGTGTATGTGTGTGTGTCCTCTCCAAAAGAGAGGACACACAGGGTGACAGAAAAGAATACCAAACTCTTGTTTCTCTGTGAAGTAAGTCTTGCTTTTTAGAAAAATAATAACTTCTAATATTCACTTTGCCATTTCTTACCATCAACCTCACTTTCCAGTAAGACCTCTGGTAATCAGCACTGAAATCAACTAGCTCAACTTTTCCCATTCTCAGTGGAAATGCATTATATATGTATTTTAATCGGGCACTGTTGCTTGCTTCACCATATTTAATCTTCCAGCTAAAAATATAGGATACCAAATCTCAGGATCTTAATCTCAGAGGAAATGGAGTACTTGGGGTAAGGTGGGCCAAGTCAAGGTTGAGGCCTGGGAGGGCTGAGCATAGTGGCCCAAGTAGTGGGAACTGAGATATGGGATTGCAGTTCTGTCATATGAAATACATTATGAGCACAATTGCAAGAGCTAGAATAAGCATAAAGCAAAGCTCACCAAAACGAAATCTCCTTTTATAAAAGCCTGCCCAGTTTCAGAGCCTGGAACAAATACTGCAAATGCCATCTTTGGGTTTGGGATATTTACCAGGACAAGAGCCAATCAGGTAATAAAGTCTAGAGATCTCTGTTCTACTCACAGCTTCACAGCTTGGTTACACTCTCCCACCACCACCACCCCCATCTGACCCTAGGCATATCACTTTCCCCTCTAGGTTTCAATTTCCTTATCTAGAAGATGATAACTTGAGTTAGATCAGTGGTTCTCAAGGTAGGAGGAGCTTTAAAAATTTCTTAAGTTCCAGAATCCCACCTCAAACCAACTAAATGAGAATTTCTGAGCATGGGACCTCCATATCCATATGGTCTTAAAGCTACCCAATTGATTCTGATAGGCAGCCCCAGCTGAGAACGAATGATACAAACCAAATTCCTTATTTCAAAGTACCCGAATAGTGATTGCTAAACTTGAGTATGCTTGAGAATCATGGAGGGCTTGAAACCCAGATCACTGACACGCACCCCCCCACCACCACCACCACCACCACCGCCCAGGGTTCCTGATTCTCTAGGTCTGAGGCAGGACCTGAGGATTTGCATTTCCAGTAAGTTCTCAGGTGATATTGATGCTGCTGGTCTAGGGAGCACATATTGGGTTAGAAGGCCTCTTGGTCCCTTTCAACTCATAAAGTCCCTGGATCTGGATCAGAAAGGGCTCTTACGACATGTGGATATTAGAACTGGACTGGTGGCAGGTGCACCAACAGGCGAAGGGCTAGTTCAACACAACCTACTTTGGCCTTCAGATAGTTTAAGAAAACCAAAAAGGACATTCTGGAGCCTCCTCTTTCCCAGGCCAGGAAGCAACAGTGCAGCAACCACTTCCTGTCTCCCATTGGAAATTCAAAACACTGGTTTAGTTCTGGGGCTGTTGGACCTTTCCTTTGAATTCTCTAGAATGAGTGGCTGCTTTGTCTTCCATAGGGAATCTCCCATGGTGGAGCTCCTCCTTCAGGGCAACGTTGGGAGTTTCCCAGAATGATAGAGAGCTATGATTCCCCAAGGTCACCCACAACTCATGTTAGGGACTCTTAGAACCTGGGCTGCTATGAAAGGGTCAAGGACATTTTAAGTGGAAAGAAGCAGGAATAAGGTTTTTATCAGTGAGGGAAATGTGAAGAAAACCAGCAAGATTCCAGATATTGAGATGCAAAGAAACCACCCATAGGGTGCCAGAGAGGATGGTCCAGATTTGCACATAGAGAGGCAGATACCTCAAAGAGAAGCCAAAAGTTCATTTTTAACAGGAAAAGAAAGGCCTCAGCCTACATATACAAAAATGGTAATAGTATTGGGTGTAAAAATACAAATTTAGCTCTTAATAGTTCTTTTCAGTTTCAGATTTTTACAGAGCCCACATAATATCTCTTCCTTGGTCCAAATACTAGTAATTTCCCCAGTGAGCTTCTGAGGTAGAATTGGATTTAGTTATAAGTAGCTGCTGATTTTAAAGTCATTTCAGGAAATTCACCTTCCTGGTTTCTTGTTTATGCCTTAAATTCCTTTAAGAGAGGTCACAAAGACTTTTATTCCATAAATTGAGATAAGGCCAATATTGTACTTCTACTTCTGGAAGACATCAGCCAGCAGCTGACCATGGTAGGAAGAGCACCAAGCCTGATTCCATCCACCCAGCTCATGACCACAGGCAAGGTGGCCTACCTATTCATTCCTCTCACCTGTGAAATGAGGGGCTTGAACTGATAGACTTCAGTTTGTTTTTCTCAAAATTATATTTGTGTCTGAGGATTCAATTGATGACAAAGTGCAAATAGCCAACAACAAATCCTTTCCAGGAATCCTTTTAATAGAATGAAGGCACTCTGGAAGGGAAGACTGGGCAGAGTGAGAAAAAACCTCTGGTGCATCTTGTGTTTGTACCTCTGAATGCCTAGCCTGCAGGGCCTTACAGGAAGCTTGGGAATTCATTTTCTGTAAGCCTATAGTTCCTCTTGGAGGCATTTTCCTTATCTTTCACCCTAAATGCTGTGAGCTTTCGTGAAATAATTGCTATGGCACAAATGGAGAAACTCGACTCCAGCTGTAAAGAGAGTTGTGTTTTATGGGCTCTGTATCTGGTCTCCTCTCTTTGAAAGCCTGTCCTTGCTCTCCTAGATCTGGTGTTTAGGCAGTCCCCCCGGAGAGCCCCTGTGCAGGGCACTGCACTGTCCTGTTACAGGTAGGCTTCATCAGGCGCTGGCCCTCACCCTGCAGCAGGAAGTGTAGGATGGAGCAGATGACTTTTTACAACTCTAATGGTTTTGGGGGGTGACCCGAGATGGAACGAATGGTACTGATTTAAGCCCTCAATTGGTTTCATTACAAAAAAAAATAAGACGGGAACTATTAACAAGTTACAGGGATTTCTGCTGAGCAGATGAGAGGCACATGTTAAAAAGTTTGTAGTCAGCTTGCTTTGGCTTTTAAATGACACTCACTGTAAATGAGACTTGGTGGCCTGCTGAGCTTCAGGGGTGGGAGCCCCCCATATGAACTAGTGTTTGAAGAGGGGAGAGCAAACCTGTCCAAGAGGTCACGATGCTTCCATTGGCTTTGAAGAAATGTTCTAATGCACTGAAAGTACTCAATGCAGATAGTAGCGAGTTTTCAAAGTCCAATAAAGAAGACTGTGGTAAGCACTTTGCAGAGAACCAAACCAAGATACTGAGAAGTCTTTACTGTTATGATCTAACAACTTGTCAGCTGTTAAACAAGATTGGGAGTGCCAGCCAAGTGCTAAGTAAGCATAAGGAGGCAGGCCACCCTCCCTGTGCATTTCAACACTTGGCTGCCTAAGGCCTCTCGTCGCAGAGAAGCTTGGGCAGAGTGGGATGCCAGGCCACGCTGATACAGAGGGATCAGAACTGCCTCTCAGAGAAAAGCGTGCCTCCCTTCCTGCACCCTCATGCCCTCTCTACCTGCCAGGTCCAACTGCTCTAGGGTCTTGATTTAAACTTCACTTAATGATGAACATGGTCTATGGAGTCAAACAAACTCAGTTCCAATTCCAGATGTTTTTCTGGCTTAGCAAGTTAGTCACTCCACATAAATGGAATTATGAATCTCTACCTGGTTAGGGATGTTTTAAGAAATAGATGGAATAATATATATTGCAAAGTACATATAGGCATTAAATATTTGTTTCCTTTCTCCTTCCCTTGTACGAGTGAAGGAATGAAGGAAAGAGAAGGGAATCTTGGTGCATTTGGGTTCTGTTGGGATGGCTCACAGATGTTGGCCTCTGTCCATGGAGCTGAGCATCTCGGCCTCTCCACTGGTGAGCACTGTGTCATAGGTAGATGCCCCAATGTAACAGGCTAGAAGACAGAGCACTGGGCACATGACAGCTATGGACTCACCAGGGCCATATTCCCAGCTCTGCTTCCTCTCTGAATATTGGCCCCTACCCACGCACCTCTGCCCCTATGGACACCAGATGCCCTATGTCTCCACCTCTTTTCAGATCAAGCAAAGCAGAATTGAACACAAATAGATACTTTCCCCAATGGATGACGACCACTGAGTTTACTCAAAGGACTTAATATACTTCTAGAGGTGATTCAAATATAATGGCCATGATATTTACCTTATAGCTGGAAGTCTGTACCTCTTAATCCCCTTCACCTTTTTAACCCATCCCTCCACCCCTCTGACAACTATCAGTTTGTTCTCTGTCTCTGTGAGTCTGTTTTGTTTTGTTAGTTCGGTTTCTTAGATTCCGCATATAAGTGAACAGGGCTTGTACAGCATAGGGAATATAGTCAGTAATATTGTAATAACTGTATACAGGACAGATATTGACTAGATTTGTCATGGTGATCACATTGTAAAGTATATAAATGTCGAATCACTATTTTGTACATCTGAAAGTAATACAGTGTTTTTAAAAACATAATGCCCTGAGTAACCAAAAACCCTCTGGCATTCCAAGACCAGTCCTCCACCCACTCCACCTCCCTGCCCCCTAGTTTGTTGACCAAAGTGAAGAGGTGTTCATTAACATTCAAACTCGACAAGGCTAACAGCCAAAATAACCAAAAATAATCCATGTGTAGCAGGGATTCCATATGAAGACAATAGCCCAGAATATACTTGTGCACTATATGAAGACAGTTAAATTTGACCGTGAAAATCCCAAATAGCAAACCTGCTGACTTTTGCATCTTTAAATTGATCTCTTCCAGACTGTAATATGGAGGCTTTCACATACAGCTTCCTTTTGGGTTCAATTTGTTGTGCTTCCCCATCCCCCCCTAAAAAAAAAAAACAGCTTAAAAATGGTAAAACAAAACCCCATCTGAGCTAGTAAAGAATAAATTTCCATGTAATTACTTGGTTCCATGAGCCAGGCACCCCTCTCGTAGAACTTGATGGCATCTGTCCCTGAGGAGTGCTGACTCACTATGTGTCCTTGAGTGGCTTTCTTTGAGGCTTTCAAACAGGTAAGAGGTAAAATGTCAGCACCCTGTGGACTGATTCCAGGGAATCAACCCAGTAGCCATAAAGTTTAATGATCACAGCCCTGTTCATCCCAACCAAGGTGAAACATTAGAGCACTAATGGGAATTGCGTGGTTTCAGTCTAGAAAGACTCCGAGTGCATCCTTCTCTATAAAGTATAAAGATATGCACAGATCCAAACCTCTTCCCCTAAAAACAGCATTTTATATAGTTGCCCAATTCTCATTCTTCACCTTGGTCCCTCTGTTTCTTAGATGGCCTATTTTATGCCTTCCACATTCCCTAGGTGGACTGCCCCTATTTTTTTCACCTTCCATAAACTTGTTTGTTTCTCTGCTGCTTGTTTTACTGCCTTCCTTGCTGCAGTGTACATCCGTTGTTATTGTAATTTAGAACTAATCTACTGCTCTCCTGGCGACAGTACCTGGTTTCCCACTGAGAAACACCCCTCCTTCCACTCTCACCTATTTGCCCGGCCTCCTGGAAAAGCCCAAGACTCAGAAAAGCACACGACTTTCATCTGGACAATCCAGGCATCACGTTCCCTACCCCCCATCCCCTGCCTCATCAATTGGTTCAGGTGACTCAATTAGAGTCCATGAGCTCAGTGGGATTTTGTCTAGAAACGTTAGGAGAGAGGCACATGACCTTTCCCAACAGATTTAAACCTTAAAAAATGTAGATCCAGGGATGCTGGCAGCTTAGTTACCACCCTGGGGGGCCTGAGAATAAAGTCAGGTGAGAAATGATGACACCTGGGAGTAGGGTGGTAGCAAGGGAAATTAGGATGTGGATAGATCTAAGAACTTGGTAATGTTTGGATATGGTGGGGGATTAATGGATGGTGGTGTCCTTCCTCCAGGAGAGGGCGCCAAATCTGTGAGGTAAATAATAGAATCAGTTTTGGACACACTGAGTATAAGGGACTTTTGAAACGAAATAGAAAATGTAACCAATAACTGTTTGTTTTAGTGATAATTAAAATGTTCTCCAGTCCCTGTCATGATGCTCCTCATGGGCATTATTCCTTATCTCCGTGCTAAATGAGATCTCCTCATTATTCCTTATCTCCGTAATAAGTAAAATCTGCTATTTTCGAATCATTACAGTGATCACACAGTAGTTCAAAGGCTGCTACCCATTCAACTGTTCCCCTTTCCCAATCTCTTACTAGTATAAATTTACTCAGTAACTGATTCCTCTCACTGACCAACCTCTAATTAAAACAAATCCCAAAAACCAACAGAGACCTTCATAATCCTAACCTCAACTACCTGACAAACATTAAAATACCCAATGGTGCTGAAATCTGTCTAGTGGTGTCTGCTACCAGTTGAGGAGAGGGAGGGCTTCTGTCAACGGCAGGTCTCCTCACTTCCACAGATGGAGACATATTGCAGCTCTGGTGTCACTGGTCCGGGAGGGTTCCTTTTAGCATAACAGTTGTCAGATATACCTGGAGACACTTCTCACAAAGGTATTCTCAGTTTGGGCCATACAAATAGCTCCATCATATATGTTATTATAACATCATTAACAGAACAACATCTGAACATCGGGAAAACAGGATTGGACTTGGCTATAACTGACCTGGGCTGTTATTTCTTTTCTTCTGTCTCTGTATTGTCTCAGTCAACTTCCCCAAGCATAACTTAGTTGGTTAATTCATTTTGGCCCTGTCACTAGCAGTGTTCAACAAGAAGCCATTCCTGAAATAAAATTTCTACCCCCAGACTCTCCAAAAATATAAACTCCCTTGTTAATTCTACATGAATATGTCTGAAGGTCAGACCAAGCACTTGACTTCTTTAAAATGAAATATGGACCTATTGAGAGGTATTGCATAAGCTGTTGAACAATAAGCCATCAACTGGAAGAGTAAACTACATTTTTTAATAGAAAATTAAAGCTGTACTAAGGTAGAATGAGGAAAGATAATGTGGTCTGGTGGAAACTGTCCTGTCAAGTAGGAGATCCACTTTGGAGGTCTCAACTCCCTTCTTCCACCATGTAACTGCAGATATGGCACTAGACTGCTCTATGCCTCAGTTTCTTTTTGTGTAAAGGGCAGAGGACACTGAATCCCATGCATTCTTATAAGAGAAAACAAAGAGGACACCCATTCACTATGTTTTTAAAAACAGAAGGATTAGGTTTACAAACCTGTGGCTAATTCACCTAGGTGCTTTCCTTGAAATTTGTCAAAAATGGATCTTAATAAAACATAATAAAAATGAAGCAAGCACAGGATGAATAAAGCATCCTTCACCTCATCCAGCACTTAGGTTGATGTAGCAGCAGCAGCTCAAAAATGCCTTGGGCCATGTGTGTGACATGCCAGAGAGTCATGTGTTTGAAGCAGTGAGGTAATATGGACACCTTGGTGAGTCAGTCATCATTTGGATGTTAGGTTCAGTGCCCACACTGTCAATATTCTCCTAAAAGGTAATTGCTACACAGTCGGCCTGCCACTGAAGTTCTTTCTAGAAGTTCACCACGCTCTACTTCTTCTAAGACACAAAAACAGTTTAACACAGATGGCTCTGACTCTTTTCTTCATTTTATGAGTGATACTGTCCAAGTTACTGAAATTCTTACTTCTTAAAGGAAGAAGAAATGGGGATTGTTACTTTTACACCCTTTGTTAACGTCAAGAAACTAACATTTTTTAATAATGAAAATCTTTAATAATTAAGTCAGTGTATGGTTAAAAAATGTATTTCAGTTAAATAGAGTCTTGGCTTTTCCTCCAGCCCATCCCACTGCCATATGTATCCAATAATTCAGGCTCATTCTCCCCCCTACTGATGAAAAAGGGAGTCACTGAATAAGTGTGACATTTTACTTCAAAAGTTCAATTTCTCTTAAACCATTGTTTACAAAGTATCAGAAATAAGTCTTTGTATCGATAAATTTTTAGTAGAAGCACCATGAAACCTGAGATGTATGCCTAAACAACTCATGCAGTTTCCCATTGCTGCACCTGCCCAAAAAACCTATGCCTCATTGTCCTATACTCTGAAAGGTCTCAGGTTCTATTCCCGGTTAGGGCACATACCCAGGTTGTGGGTTTGATCCCCAGTCAAAGTTTCTCTCCCCACCCCCTTCTCTCTCTAAAATCAATAAAAGCATGCCCTTGGGTGAGAAATTTTAAAGAAGTATAACACCTTGAATATTGACCTGCTTCTACCAAAACTTTATGGGGAGGAAGTCACTTCCATTTCTCTTCCACTTATAAAAATAGAAATAGGAATTCTGGATCATTTGCCTCACCAGATGCCGATAAAGATGAATGGGCTCATCATGTTCTGAATAATCATTAGAAAAGCAACATCTCTTGTCCCTGATTCATCTTCCTCTTTGGTATCCATATACAGAGACATAAGTTTGATGATGATGGTGGATGATGAGATGATGATGAGAGCTAGCATGTACTGAGTGCTTCCTGTCTTTTTAAATGCATTTCCTTAAGTCCTTACAAGAATCCTATCTAATAAAAGAGTAATATGTAAATTGACTGTCACTCCAACACACAAGATGGCTGCCCCCATGTGGACACAAGATGGCCGCCACAAGATGGCCAGCAGGGGAGGGCAGTTGGGAGGGACCAGGCCTGCAAGGGAGGGCAGTTGGGGGTGATCAAGCCAGCAGGGGAGGGCAGTTAGGGGTGACCAGGCCTTCAAGGGAAGGCAGTTGGGGGTAACCGGGCCTGTAGGGAAGGGCAGTTGGGGGGGACCCAGGCCTGCAGGGGAGGGCAGTTAGGGGCAATCAGGCTGGCAGGGGAGCAGTTATGCATCAATGAGGCTGGCAGGGGAGTGGTTAGGGGGTGATCAGGCTGGCAGGCAGAAATGGTTAGGGGCAATCAGGAAGGCAGGCAGGCGAGCAGTTGGGAGCCAGCAGTCCTGGATTGTGAGAGGGATGTCCCAGATTGGAGAGGGTGCAGGCTGGGCTGAGGGACACACCCCTCCCGTGCACGAATTTCGTGCACCGGGCCTCTAGTTCTATTATAGTCTCCCTTTTTCCAAATGAGAAAACTTAAGTGTCAGAAAGGATGAGACACTTGATTAAGTTTGTAGAGCTAGGAAGGAGCAGTGAGAAGAGCCTACCCCACACTGTCTGACTGCAGAGCCTATATTTTTAGTCTCTGTATTCATCATAAAACCTGAGACATTTCAGTGTTTTATGTCACAAACCTTTGTTAGTATATAAACTGCCAGGAGCTCCCCTGAGAGGGAATGTAATATAATAAACTGTCAAGTCCTAGAATGGCCTCCCATATCACAGAGCCACAAGTTCAAAGATAGGATTCTGTGAACAGTGGCCTGTTGATGGAACAGAATAGGCTTAATCTGTCATTTTGATCCGTCACTTTTGGGCAAGAAAAGACTGGAGAGGGAGACTCATAAGGCATCTGACACGGTGGAAAGCTTTCATTCCAGTACCCAGATGAATGGGTGTTGCTCCTGGGAGAGTCACTGACTAGATGGAGAAAAGGAGGTGAAATCAGCCCAACAGCCATCTGCACACATGGCCACAGGTTTATGAACCTGAGCTATGAGGGAAGGGATATTCGAAACAGGGTGAAAAGTACAAAGCAGTGGGGAAGGGAACTCTACCTACCACATCAACTTGAGGGGCATGTCCCACATAAGCCAAGGAGAGAGCACAAGCTACAAATTTAGGCAGCCCTCTCCTCACTTTCAGACCTGGAGTGATTTATTCCCATTGTCCAAAGCTAAGTTTGGGAGTTTTTTAAATATATTTTTATTGATTTTAGAGAAAGGGAGGAAGAGTGAGAAAGAGATAGAAACATCGATGAGAGAGAATCATTGATAGGCTGCCTCCTATTTGCCCCAACTGGGGACTGAGCCTACAACCCAGGCATGTGCTCTGACCAGGAATCAAACTGTGACCTGCTGATTCATAGTTCAATGCTAAACCACTGAGCTACACCAGCCAAAGCTAAGTGTTTTCTCATCCACAAAACTAGAACAAGAGAACTGATAAGGCTGCCATAAGGAATAAGTGAAGTAATTATGAAGATCTCTCCCAATGCCAAGGGCTTCGTGAATGCTTAGTGATAGAAATTATTTCACCACCATCATAATCATAAATGTATAACCTTGCTTTGGGAAGGAGAGAGAATTTGGGGTGCCAGTTGAAATGCTGGAACTGGCCTGTTTGTACAAGTGTTGATGCTCTAGTTTTTACAGAGCTACCAAATTATCTTCGTTCCAGGAAAATTGGGCTGGGCTTAGGGCCAGATGTGCTATATTAATTCAGCTCTCACCCCCTCCCTGGCCCTACCTCTGAGCAGAGGCCTTGCCCAGGGCTTTACCTTGCTGCTTTTGCATGGTGGTGAAATCCTCAAAGGTGAGTGTGCGTACAGGGGGCCTCCAGAACGCATAAGTCTCCATGATGGCTTCCAGTCCGGTTCTGCAGAGAGAAAAGCCAGCAAAGGAAGTCGTAAATAATCCCAAGAAACACACTGACTTTTTACAGGTCCTGGGTGATTTATCTGGCAGGTGGTATACACAGAAGCACTGAGAGACAGCAGCAGCACCAGTAAACTAATCAGGAAGAACACAAGGCACAAATGACACTGGGTGGCCAGAGGAAGAAGAAGATGATTTGCAAGCAAGTAATAACTATAATGGAATTTCACCCTGACCAACCTTCAAAGGAAGTTTGGTCTGCATGAGAAAAAGAACAAGTTAAGGTCAGGGTCACGAATATCATGAGTAGAGTTGAGCAGAAAGTAGCTGCTTTACCCTTCAGTAAATTCTATATCATTTATATGAGGTGTTGAAGGACATCATTTTAACATAACTATCCAGGTTTTCTCAGACATTTTTTTTTTTTTGCTGATATTATCATCAAAACAGAGTATTAGATGGGGTTTCATTTAAAGCTTTGAACACAGCTTCTGATTATTGACTTTTCTTTAGAATTAATTGCTTCTATCTAAGTGGAGGAAGGGAAGTTCAGGGACTATGGAGGAGGGTAGAGAAATGGCATAAGTCACTGGAATATAACATGGTGTCCCTTCCTAAAAAAGACAAATTTTCCCTCTTGAGATGAAACTTATCTCCCCAGATAATACACATTTCCAGAGTTCTCTTCTGTCTTGCATCCCAAGAGGAAAGTGAGAAGTTTTATTTTAAGTGAGAACAAATACCCTTTTCTTATAAATCACTATAAAATACCCTGAGGTTCTTCTCAGATGAGCTGCTGATAAACTGATTGGCTTTTTGTATTGGAACTTCCTCTCTGAACATGCCTTACTTGCACAGTTAACTTTCTCAAGTCTTCTCTGGAATCTTGGAGGCTTTAAATATACCAATGTTGGCAAATCAAACTCTGTATTTTTAGAAGAGGTAGGGAGGAGAGGGTGTTGTTGCATGGTGTTTATTAGCTGTTAATCTGCTAAAAGTAGGAATAGAAGACATCTCTGCATAGTCACCCTACATTAATGCTGAATACAGTACATGAAACTATTTGTGGAGAGAAAGAGTCCAAGCAATTAGGACGTTCAGAATACTAAGGGGATAAGCAGGTAAAGCCACATTGAGCCTTGATGAATTTAAGAAACAGGACAGGCTGGGTCTTCCTGCCTTGCTTTGCAATGTTGTGGCCCATCAGAACATCTTAGGGTTCCCTTTGGTGGCATGGGAGGCTTACTGTAAATGGCGAGCTGTTTATTGTTTGACCTCCTATTTCATTCTTTATAAGAACATGTATCAATGATGGTAACAAAATATTAGCTCAAGAATAATGAACAGTCCCTTTTCATTTCACAATAAGGTGATAGAAGACTGTGAAGTACAATACCACATGATGTATTTCCAATGTTATTAAAGAAATAGAAAATTAACTAGTATTTTCATAATAGGCAAAAAACCTGTGGCAAATTTATTAATATTGTTATTTAATGCAGTCAAATGTATATAGGATAGTGACCATTTAGCATTTATCCAAATCAAAATCCAACTGAAAGACTGAGTTCCAGAATCATAGATTTAAAAATGGGAGGGATGTTGGGTGTCACCCTATGATACCATTTGGGTGGTTATCCAGCCTCTGTTGGAGTATTTCCCCAGGAAAATATTCAGTTTTTTATCAGATCTATTAGAATCTATTTATGTACTCAAAGTATATCTCTTCTTAGAAAAATTAATCATATTTGTTTACTGTATGCCACATTTTATTTGTCCTCAAACCCCATTAAGCTTCATTGGCTAAATCTAATTGTTAGAAAATATAGCTCTATATATCAGGATTTGGTGAAGTGCCAGGGCAAGATAAGTATTAAATAATTCACCTCTCTCACTACTAGCGTGTTTACTTGGGGATCCCATGGGTTTTTTATGTCCTGGTGCTTAGCACAATGCCTGTTACTTGGCAAGATCTCAGTGGTATGAGTCATTATTTCATGAACTTTAACGCACATTCATTTTCAAAGCCTAAAACTGAGGAAAACAACTTGATGTAAAATCAAGACTGAAGACAGAAGGAATCCTCCTAGTACTGGAGACTTGGGAGTCATTTCTACAACTGATAGTGCCTTTCTTGACTCAGATTTCCTTTGGTTTCTTCCGTTCTCGTCATGGAATTTCTGACCTTCAACAGAGTCTGAGTCTCCTTAGCCAAGGCCAATAGTTCCCCCCTCATCTTCTCTTACAAGAATCCTTGCCAACCACTTATTTACATCTTCAGCCATTTGGATGTCTTTTCAAAGTTTATCCTGTGTAACTCATTGTTTACTTATTCATCATCAGTAAACCCTATTTTTTGCAAAATTTTATCTCAAGGTTCTTAAATGTGAATTCATTGTCTAACAAATAAAAAAACGTGGTCTTAGGTAACCACATATTATTAACATGTTCCACATGGTGAGCCACTCTGAGTTTGTTGCACACCAAAAACTGATGTCATCTCTGAGGTTTCCAATCAGAGATGATCAACTTGGCAAGTGTCGCCCTCTTGCTTGCTTTTCCCTGTTTGCTACAGTGACAACAGAGACCATACCCAAACCCTCTTTGCTTAGTCCTTGGGCTGTAATCACCTCGTTGATTTCCAGGCCTTGTCTCTTTAGACTTTTCAGTCTGCTCCTTGGCCAAACCAACAGAATGTGCAGAAGAGGAGGGAGAAGAGGAAAGAGAGGAAGCAAGCCAAAGAGCTCTTTTACAAATTGATTATGCCTTGAGATAACTGATTTGGAAAAATAGCCAGGCTGTAAAGAAATATTCTTCCAACCTTCTCATTCAAAAAAAATAAAATGCTGGGGCCATCCCTTTGGAGTTCAGCAAATAGTTGACAGTTACAACAATTACAACTACATTCATGAGCCTATTAGGTAGCACACCAGTGCATGGTTTCTGCTTCTTGTCTTGAGGTAGAGAGCTGCTTTTATGTTTTTTCTATTTATTTTCTCTGTAGTTCTGCCTTCTGACTCTTCCCCCATCCTATTTGCTGGTAACAAAGGGAACATATGCTAGGAGTTGATAAAACCATTGGTTATCTCTCAATAGAAGACAGTCAAGAGCTAAGGGAAATCTACTGATCAGGTTATTGAAGTCAAAAACAAGTTAGCCAACCAGGAAACAATTATTCTAAGTTCAGGATATATTAAGGTAAAAAAGACACAAGATCTTTTACCCTTTACATGTTTTCTTTTCAACAAAAAGAGCACATATAAATGACCATTTCTGAACTGTGATAAATGCTACATACACTGGAGTTATATAGTTGCCATGGAGCACTGAGCAAGAAGTACTTAATATGCCTGAAAACTCAAGGAAGAATCCATAAAAGGCCAGTTATTTAGGCTTCATGTTAAAGGGTACTCAACTGTTTTCTCCACAGAGAAGAGGCAGAAAGAGCTTTCCTAGTAGAGTTAACAGTATATGCAAAGACTTGTAAGTATGAAAGAGAAGGCATGTTCTGGGAACTGAAAATAGTTCAGGATGACTGGGTGCAAGATGGAGGTGGGGGATGTGGGAACCATAGATATTTATTCCATGTTAAGTGCTTGGATTTTATCTAATGGGTAATACTGTGTCTTTGAGCTCCTTTTTCTTCCTGTTCCAACATTTGAAAATACACAAAACAAGAATATACTGTTCTTTCAGATCTCATTACTGTATCTCAACTTTCTAATCCTCCCTTGGTCCACCGAGGTGAGGTCAAACCTTCCACGCATCCTTCTCCTTTGCTGGATCTGGAATCAGCTCCAACACCTAGATAGATTCCTCAGAGTATTTGTTGTGTGGGGATAGTCTTAAAAGACCTCCCAACTAGAGGTCTGCAAATTGACAAAACAAAACAAGCCAAAATTAAAAACTGGGCTTTATTTTTTTTCCCCAAGCCTTTTTTTTTCAATTTAATAAATCTTTATTGTTCAGATTATTACAGTTGTTCCTCTTTTTTCCCTCCATAGCTCCCCTCCACCCAGATCCCACCCCACCCTCTGTCCTTACCTCCCCACGACTGTCCTCATCCATAGGTACACGATTTTTGTCCAGTCTCTTCCGCTCCCCCCACACCCTTTTCCCCCCAAGAATTGTCAGTCCACTCCCTTTCTATGCCCCTGATTCTATTATATTCACAAGTTTATTCTGTTCCTCAGATTTTTTTATTCACTTGATTTTTAAGTTCACTTGTTGATAGACATGTATTTGTTGTTCATAATTTTTATCTTTACCTTTTTCTTCTTCTTCCTCTTCTTAAAGAATACCTTTCAGCATTTCATATAATACTGGTTTGGCAGTGATGAACTCCTTTAGCTTTTTCTTATCTGTGAAGCTCTTTATCTGACCTTCAGTTCTGAATGATAGCTTTGCTGGGTAGAGTAATCTTGGTTATAGGTTCTTGCTATTCATCACTTTGAATATTTCTTGCCACTCCCGTCTGGCCTGCATAGTTTCTGTTGAGAAATCAGCTGACAATCATATGGGTGCTCCCTTGTAGGTAATTAACTGTTTTTCTCTTGCTGCTTTTAATATTCTCTCTTTGTCTTTTGTTCTTGGCATTTTAATTATGATGTGTCTTGGTGTGGTCCTCTTTGGATTCCTTTTGTTTGGGGTTCTGTGGGCTTCCTGGACTTGTAAGTCTATTTCTTTCACCAGGTGGGGGAAGTTTTCGGTCATTATTTCTTCAAATAGGTTTTCAGTCTCTTGCTCTCTCTCTTCTTCTGGCACCCCCATAATTCGGATGTTGGTATGCTTGAGGTTGTCCCAAAGGCTCCTTACACTATCTTCCAAGTTTTTGGATTCTTTTTTCTTTTTGCTTTTCCAGTTGAGTGTTTTTTGCTTCTTTGTATTGCAAATCTTTGACTTGATTCTTGCGGTCCTCTAGTCTGCTGTTAGGTCTCTGTATAATATTTTTTATTTCAGTCAGTGTATGTTTAATTTCTAGTTGGTCCTTTTTCATATCCTCGAGGGTCTTGCTAAATTTATCGGCCTTTTCTAGGAAATTCTTGAAAAACCTTATAACCGTGGTTTTGAACTCTATATCCAGTTGTTTGCTTTCCTCCATTTCTTTCATTTGTGATCTGTTTCTTTGTCTCTGCATTTTGGTTGCATCCCTGAGTTGGTAGAGTAGCTTTGTGTGGTAGGTGTCCTATAGGGCCCAGTGGCTCAGCCTCCCCAGTTACCTGAGGTGGACACTTTGGTGCACCCCTTTGTGGACTGTGTGCACAGCCTTGTTGTAGTTAAGTCTTGATTGTTGTTGGTATCACTGGGAGGAATTGACCTCCAGGCCAATTGGCTGTGAGGATCAGCTGTGTCTATGCTGGGAGAACTTCTGTACTGGAGACACCCTTATGAGACAAGACTTGCAAAATTGCAAAAGCCTCTGTGCTCAGCTTGGATGGGGCGGAGTCTCAGGGTGGAGCAGACAGCCTTGGCTTCCCGTGAGCCCTGTCCTATGAGGCCCCTGGGTCTCAGTGTCCCTCGGTAATCGCTGCAAGCACCTCTGAGAGAAAGCCGCCCTCGAGTTTCGCCCGCGGCCAGACAGTCCAGTTTCTCCCCGAATGAGTCTGGATTCCCAGAAACTCGCCCAGAACGAGTTCAGCACAGTTGGGAGCTTCCGTCTCCCTCCCACTTTAGAATGCCAGCCGCCTGTGCACTCAGCAGTCAGTCCTCTCTGCGCGCGCCTCCGGACCTCTGACTTACGCAGCTCCCCTGAGTCTCAGTGTGCTTTCTCTTTTCCTGACAGTCCAGTTTCTCCCTGAATGAGTCTGGGTTCCCAGAGTCTCTCCCGGGACTGGAGTTCAGGGCAGTCAGGAGCTTCTGTCTCCCTCCTGCTTGGGAAAGCCAGCCACGCACTCAGTCACCCATGCACTCAGCCGCCCATCCTCTCCACACGTGCGCGTCTCCGTACCTCAGCCTTTTGCAGCTCCTCTGAGTCTCAATGTGCTTTCCTCTTCCCTTCTAGTTGTAGAATTTCCACTCAGCCAGCTTTCCTGTGGCTCTGGATGGTGTCCGTTTTGTCTTTTAGTTGTAGTTTTGATATTGTGCAAGGCAGCAGTTTAGGTGTTTACCTATGCCGCCATCTTGGTTTCTCCAAAACTGGGCTTTAGATGCCACAAAAAGTATATCTACATGATGAACTGGTTGTCACTGATGTGCCTTATAATGATTTGGAAAAGCAGGTAGATGTCCAATGGACAAATGCTTGGAGTTGAGTTAAAGTGTTTCTTACACAGTGATTCCAACTTGGGAACCCTGTCCCCTTTGAGTCTGAATAGGTAGCAATGGCATTCCATAGGGAGTTTTCACTGCCTCAAGAAGTATAATAAAAAGCAATGAAAACACAAAGCAAGCTAACTAAATTATTAAGTTTCTTTGTATTTGACTGGAATGGTCTAACTCTACTTTGGTAATACCGACCCTGGACTCCAAGATGGTGTCAATCATACAATTGAAGGAGAAGAAGCTAATGTATATCAAAATATAGGAACTGCCAAGCTGGTTATTGATGCGGGATTCCACCCCTGAAGGCATTGCTGGAGTGTTTCAAAGAGGTTACTACCAGTATTACAACAGCTATGTCAATATGAAGAAAGGGAACATTGCTGAGCTTTCTATGGTACTGGCAGCTTATGTATTTTTGAACTACTGCCATTCTTATAAGGAACTCAAATATGAGCACTAAGCAAGTGCCACTGCAGAGGGCCCAATGTGGACTCCACATTCCTGATCATGACCTTCGCCAAGCACCTCTGAATCCTTTTCATATTGTAATGAACACCTAATAAAAGATGACTGGTAAAAAAAAAAAAATGGTTATACTAAATCACACGAGGGGCCGATTAGCATCGTGATTAAGAGCATGCACTCTGGAGCCAGACTGCCTGGGTTCAGATTGCAGCCCTGCTACTTATTCATGCCAACTTGGCTACGTTACATAACCTCTTCATGCCTAAGTCTCCTATCTGTAAAATGGAGGTCATGATACTACTCTCTCCTAATTGCTAACTAATAAATGCAGATTGATTAGAGACAAAATATATCAAAAGGAGAGAAAACAATGAAAGCTTGCGCACCATTGGTCTAACTCAAGCAAAAGAAATCACTCCAACTGCTTAGGTTACAACCTGAAACAAGAGAAAACCTTCTTACTTCACTGGAATTCAAAACTGTGTCCGCCCTCTGGCTCTGGACTGAATGTGAAGGGATCTGTGTGTTACTTAATCCCATTTCTTATTCTCTCCTCCATGAACCGAAAACGTGTCCCTCAAGCCTCTGTAGGCTTCATTATCTTGCAGATATTTCAGACTCCAATATGTTAGCCATTAAAAAGACGTCACTCTGTTAGATGACACCATTGCTGGGCAAGAGCCATAGATAATAAAACAGCTGCCAACCTTCCTTGGCAAATCCACATGGCCAAGAGGACAATGGTGGAAAGGTTCATGATGGAGGAGGGGGAACAAATAACAAGGCAGAGAAAATTGTTAAATACCATAAGCCAGGGGACATGATGAACAGCTCTGGCCCGGGTGACTAGGAGGAGTCTGGCAGGAGGCAGCTGCCAGAGTCCAGTGCTGGGCCAGCTACCTGGAACTGTAGATGCATCCATGCTGGCCAGAGAGGGAGTCCAGTACTGATTACTCCCATAGCTCAGCTAAATGTTACCCATGCCAGGGATAACAAAAGAGTATGCAAAATCTACGGAGGCTAGAAAGATTGCCAGGAAAGAGCAGGAGGAGATTGGCTGGAAAAAATACAGCCAATGGCTCTAGGGAGGACAAATGAAAATACAGAAATTGAAAGTGAGACACTTGGAAAGTCATGCTGTCGAAAGTAGGCAAGTGGTTAGCTCATTGGCTCTATGCTGGCTACGTGAGCCTTCGGGAGCGACGGGACTGGAGGTAGACAAGGGCGAAGTTGTCTGTTGACTGGCAAGCAGTGCCTAGCGAGGAGGGTGACATAATTCTCTGGATGCTGCCCCTGCTGGATTTGCAAATTCTAAAAGCTGCTATCTTACTGTACTCAGTTTTACCATCAGTAAAATAGGTAACACTGTACCAATACTGATCAACTCAGAGATGAAAGTGGATTACTTGGACCACAGATACTACATGAAATGATTACTATTACTTGTATATTTACAATTTGAATGACAATTAATACAGTAGGTCCTCGGGTTACATCAGAGATCCGTTCCTACGGTGCGACGTAACATGATTTTCGCTGTAAGTCGGAACCCACCTACATAAGCACCTACATCACTCACATGGAGCACATACACAGCAGTAAGGAAGTGAAACAGTAAAAAAAAATTAAAAGAAAGATAACAATTCCTGACCTTTACTTGCGGTAAATAAATGATAAAAAAAACATAAAGCACATATGTACATATGTCAAAATGATGGAACTTTTTTTTTATAAATAAATGGGAGACGGTGACGTAACCATGAAACGACGTACGTCGAGTCCAACGTAACCCGAGGACTGCCTATAAATGCATGAGATTGAACTGTATAAAATTGTTGATATTTTACCATAGTAAGTTTATATGTTCAGTTTAATAGGTAAGAGTGTAGACAAGATTTGAGATGCTTGATTATAATAGAGAACTCTACTAATCAGTTGTAACTCTACTAATCACAAGATTCGCCCTGCACCCTTCCTCCCCTGACTCCCAAAGAAAAGCTCTTTCTTGTGCGATATAAGCAAAGATGAACTGGCCCAGGGCTCATTTCTAGCTGACTTTTTCTTTTCCTGTCTGTGAACTTCAGCCACTCTAATTCCTCATGTCACAGATCTCTTTCTAGTTGCACACTCGACCTTGAGTGGGTGTTATGAAGAGGGGCTAGGCCTTGACAGGGGTTCCTGTCTATGCTCAGGGAGATGGTTTCTCCCTCTATGAACATGGCCTTAGAGTAGCAGCTGCTTAAGAGGGGGGCACAAGAAAATTCTTTACTCCCAAATATTTCCCTCACCACCAGTAGAGAGTCCTTTCTTTGGCTTAAGTATGAGCCTCGTTAAGCATCCTTTTCCAGCAAACAAATACATCCACCCCTGTAATGCATTTAATGGCTCCATTTTTAGATCACCATCCCCTGAAACAATATGCGAAGGGATGTTAGGCACCCAGACGGACTGCCACCAGCCAGTCACATTCCCAGCAAACAACAGTGCCGGCCAACAATTAGCTCGGATTCAAATTGCTTCCTACACCTCATCCTGCAGACCCTGTCACTTTTCAGTGAGGGGCAACCTATTAAAACTATTTGCCCATATAAACCAACCTCCCCATCATTCAGGGCCTGCCACCAGCTCCTTTCTGATGTGGAACTTGAGGGTCCTGGTTCAAGCCTCCAAGAGTGGACCCCTTAGAAAAAAAGATACCCTCCTAAAGTATTCCAACTCCCTGAACTACAGAAGGGCCACTGCACCTGGGACCTCTCATGGTACCAACAGCAGAGCTGGGGCGCCAGGCCAGCTAGGAGCATGTGGAGGAAACCACGTCACATGAGAGAGCCCCCCTCTGCAGTTGTCGTAGACGCAATGAGTCTGGAAGTCAGGGTAAAGTACAAGGTCAAAGGCAGGATGGAAGCTGTTGACAGAGGAGGACCCAGAGTCGTGGACTTCATGGCACTTTTAAAGCAAGTTCATAGAACCTCTCAGTCCCCAGACAGATCAAAATTTCAATCTTCTCCTTTTTTATGTATGTGTTTGCTTTGGAGGAAGTCCCTGGGAATTACATGAAATTTCCCAAGCTGACTTGGGCTTTCTGGAAAATCTTGGCAGCCACCCTAAACAACAACGAGGCTCTCACATCAGATGTGTGCCGAGAGCCCCAGGAGCCCTCTCTCCTCTGCTCCTCCAGCTGCCCCTTCCCAGCACAAGGTCTGTGGTTGCAATGCTCCCTCTAGCTGAGCGTAGTGGACTGTCCAGGCATGTGAATGGACGCACCTCCTGCGGCTGCTTCTGGACCGTGACACTCACAACAAAGCCTCTTGCTTCTCTGCAGTTTCATGACCTTTGTCTTCTCTTTGGAACAGGCTTCCCACTGGGGTGGCAAACCCCCAAAGATGTAACTTCACCTCTCAGTTTGCTACTGACCTTTCTCAACCAAACCTTACTGTGCTTGGGCTCAGCCCCTTGGGACCCCTGCTTCGCTGAGGCTCACAGACTCTGAAACCTACTGGGTGTCCTTCTTTTCCAGGGAGCCAGGCAGCACAGACAGGTCCCCACTATCCAGAACCAGCTCAGCTGACCTAAAGGGCAGAGGGTGGGAGGGATGGCTAATCCACAATTAGGATAAATCAGTGTCTCACAGCAGCGGTCCATCACAGATTGGAACCAAAATTGCCTTTACTCTTTCAAAATATGCCTATTTATAAATTCATTCTCTCTTTCCTTCTTATTTGGTGTCCAAAGCTAGCTACCCATCAGCCTTGGTTGGGGTAAGGCTTTCTTGCTCAGAGTTCCTGGTTTTTCATTTCTCTGCCACTCCCTAGCTCTGTTTACTGTTTTGTACTAAACAAACAAGTATTATTTTACTCTCTATACCTGGCACTATAGGAAGAAAATCTAAAAATAGAAAGCTAGCCCTAACCGGTTTGGCTCAGTGGCTGGAGAGTTGGCCTGAGGACTGAAGGGTCTCACATTCAATTCCGGTCAGGGGCATGTACCTTGGTTGCAGGCACATACCCAGTGGGGAGTGTGCAGGAGGCAGCTGATCATGTTTCTCTCTCATAGATGTTTCTGACTCTCTATCCCTCTCCCTTCCTCTCTGTAAAATTAAATAAAATATATTTTAAAAAAAAAAAAAAAAGAAAAGAAAGAAAGCTGAAAAAGGTAGAGTCCTATTCCAAGGAGCTTACATTCCAGCAGGGGGCAGAGTCCTAAAACCCAGAGCACAAGACAATAGTCATCTCAGGCTGAAGGAATCTACCCCCACACCCCCAAACAGGAGGGTATTACTGTCTCCTCCCAGGAGGAGTTACCTCCCAGAGGTAATGCTGGAAATTGTGTCCAGGAGCTAGATCTGATTAAAGGTAAGCATGTATTGATCCACTCCCCATCCAAAGCCAGATCTAGACCACATAATTGCTGAGAAATCTAGAAGGAGGAACAATAGAAGTAAGTAAAATCTCCCACCCATTGCAAAGACCATGTCTGGAACTAAAATCAAGTAAAAACATGAACACACAAGCACTCACATACATGCACCCACACAAACACACACACATGTGTCTTTCTGGTGGAGACTTCTCATAAGGGACCTGGTTACATGCAAATGAAAAAAAGGTGAAGCTTCATAAGTAGAGTTTGAAGGGTGAGGACCTTCTCACACCAGAGTGTGAATGACGATTCCTAAAGAAGCAGGAGAACCACGACAGGCTCCAATGATGGTGACACCACAGGGCTGATACTGGACTCACTGAGGCTCTTGTTGGGGTTCTGGAAGGCCCCATGACTATCACCTCTTATCCTTATTTGAACTCAGAATAATTTCCAAGAAAGACCTAGGAGCCTGATGCAATGGAGACCAAAATACCAGTTTGACTGTTGGCAAAGGGGTCTGGAGACTATGGCATAGGCATAAAGGCTGAATGAGTGGGCTAGAACTCCACTGAAATAAGCTACTCCCCCAAACTGTGGGTCTCTTCTGCTGGGCTTACCATACAGTGGAAAGAGCCCAGAAGGCCAGCTCTCTGCAGGCAAGCAGGTCCTGAAGGGTTCCTCCTCCCAGACTCAGCAATCAGATCAGTTACCTTGGTTCCCCATTGAGGGGAAGGAGGAAGCAATGGGGTGAGAAGCCAGAAGTATTTCTCCATGGATATCTCTTTACATTGAAGAAGGAAGAATGGGAAATAAGTATCCTCACCCTGGCTACCTTCAGCAGGCACTGCTGTCAGCTCAGCTGCAGGACGCTGTGCTGCAATGAGAGGCTTACTGGCCTAGAGACTGGCACGAGGCATCTTAAGATACTATCAGGCAGCTGTGTCCTCCTCATCCTTCCTCTGACACTTCTCCCTTCCTGAGCCTCTTCGTTGCACTAGGAAGGATTGAGATCAACAAACCTGAACATGTTTTGGTTTGAGGTTTGGCAAATTCTGGGACTCCAAAGTATTCCACAAATGTTTTGTGTTCTGCAAAACCAAAAAACATTGGCTGAGCGCTTTTCCCCCTAATTTTTAAGCCCATGTGTTTTGAAAGGAAATGTAATCCGTATGTTTGGGGTACATTTATATGCAACTCGTCAAACCATGCTCGTCCGTATGAGCCATTCAATGTCTAAAAGGCCTGGGGAGGGTCACAGATTCATAAGAACTCTGTTAGCAAGAGAAAGGCAACAGATGAGGCACCGGCTGGAAGGTGACAAACTGGGCTCTGATACTGGCACAAACCAACAGAAGATTTACAGATAATCCTCTAGATCCTCGCCCGTCAATCCGTCCCATCTGCACAATGGCATTAATCATTCTCGCCCTCATCAGATCCTGCAGGCAGCTAGTGATCATTAAATTGTGATAATCAGATAATTTGGAGCTTTTCAAAGAGAAAATACAAGGGCCACAAGAGTGTATTTTAGTCCAGCTTCCCAGAGTGCCAGGAGACAAAAATGGTTTCTACCTTTAATGAGTATTTTTGCCCCATCATGACACAGGTTTTCAGTGTCATTGTATCACAGTTTCACCTGCCAGTGAAGTTCAGCCTGACTTCCTGCCTCTATTAGGGAACACCTTGTTTACAGGGGTGCAGAAAGCAGATGACAAAGTCTTGGGAAAGTAGACAAAGACGGGCAGAGTACTAGTATACACAGGTTGTTTTATTTAGAAAATAGGAGGTCCTTTATCTTTAAATAGGTGAAGGCTTTTGGGAAAAAAATTCTATTCTCCATACCTGTTGAACATAAGTTCAGTTTCAGTCATTGGCCTCATAGAGCAGAAAGTGCATGGGTTTGTAAGTCAGGCAGACTTGGGTTTTAGTCCCTCCAGTTTTACTGTGTGACATTAGGAAAGCTGCTTAAACTCCCTGAGCCTCCGTTTCCCTATTTTTAAAATACTGGTTGCTTTGAAGATTAGAAGGAATATAAGTAAAAGGTCTGGAGCACAGTAAGCGTTTGATCACAGATAACTTCTATAATTACTAATATTACTTAAAACAGCGTGCAGGTTTTATTTTTTTGTTTTTGTTTTTTAAATATATTTTTATTGATTTCAGAGAGGAAGGGAAAGGGAGAGAAAGAGAGAAACATCAATGATGAGAGAGAATCATTGATCAGCTGCCTCCTACATGCCCCCTACTGGGGATCAAGCCCACAACCCGGGCATATGCCCTTGACTGGAATCGAACCTGGGACCCTTCAGTCCACAGGCTGACGCTCTAGCCACTGAACGAAACCAGCTAGGGCTTAATGGGACTTAATGAGGTATTTCCAGGCTATGAGAAAAATCCTATATAATAAAAGCCTAATATGCAAAGTGACTTGTCATCCATTCAACCAATCAAAGTGTAATATGCTAATGATGTGCTAAGGCCATTCAACTGCTCTCTATGACATGAACTAACCACCAGGGGACAGACGCTGCTGGGGTCCAGCCGATCAGGACTGAGCGAGACAGGCCAGACACACTCTGGAGCCCTCCCGCAGTCCCTCCCCGACTGGCCAACCTCCTGCGTCCCTCCCCAGCCCCCATCATGCACTGATGGGGTCCCTCAGCCTGGCCTGTGCCCTCACACAATCTGGGTTGAGGGTCCCCCTCCGAGTGCACGAATTTCATGCACTGAGCCACTAGTCAATAAATAAAGCATGGAAATGGGCAAGTGAAGACTATAGTTCTGCTTTCCTGGAGTCCTTACAAAGAAGACCAGTTCCCCAGGCAGAACAGGCAGTTACTGAACAGTAGACATTCACCAGCCATAAGAGCAGACACAGGCCAGGGCCCCATGATGAGTCAAGGTCCCTTCCAGCCCACTGAGGAGGCAGAGGGACCTTAGGACTTGAACTGAGATGTCATCACAACTTCGTAACCAGAGGCACATGCTTCAAGGTGTATGGCCTTATTCTTAAATCCATTAAAATGTGGCTCCAACCCCACAGCCCAGCTCTAACACTGGTCAGTACAGCCTAACTATTCAGATTCTCCATCCAGGTCATGCCTCTGACAAACAAGGATTCCACTAGGAAAGAATAGCAAAGAAAAAAAGAAGAAGAAGAAGAAAAGCTCTGGAGCTCCAAGAAGAAAATAAACACACAATAAATGCCACTGGTGAGACAAGAGTTTAAAAAAAAAAAAAAAAAAAGGAAAGTACTTGAATAACTAAAGACAGTAGGGTTGGTTGGGCCTTGGGAAAATACAGTTGTGTCTAGAGCAGAAATTCTTAACTGCTGTTCCCAGACCTTTTCAAGAATCTGAAAGAAGCTGTAGACCTCTCCCTGGAAAAATGCACACCTGCTCATCCGCACACGATATTACTTAAAATATCTGGAAATGCACAGAACCCATGACGTCTATCCCTGGACTCCAAGTTAAAGATCTCCAATACCCTAGGCTTATTTCTGAAGGGCCAACTTGTATTTTGAGCTCCAGTCACTAACAAGGTCCTCCATATGCCCAGAGAGCCAGCCCAGGAAGGGAGGCAACAGGAAACAGCTCCCAGGCACTTTCTGTGACCTGAACATGGACTAGAAACTCATTGTGAGGAAGAGGACCATCTCTCTGAACTGAAAGGAATAGGGATCCGTTCTTCATTGGCTACGTTTTGAAAACAAAGGCTTTTGTCTTATTTTAAACAAAGAGTCGTTGAGCAGGAAGGCATCTGGCCTGGAGTCCATATGCCTGAGTTCTCACATAGTTGTATCACTAACTAGTTGCCTGACCTAAAACATATTACTCAATTTTGCCATCTGCAAACTGGAAGCTTAAGTGGCTTTTACTTTATTCAATAGATGGGACCTTAAAAAATTCTGAGGTAAACAAAATTATATAGAAATCTAAAAGCTTTTACATATATGATAAGTGTCTCATAAAAAAGAACTTTCATAAATCATTTTGTAAAGGAAATAATCACTGACTGATTTTTAGCATAAATCTGGATTCTAATATGTGCTAGCTATGTAGTTCATGGAGTGATTAAATATAAAACTAGTTCATCTGAAAACTCTTGTAGAGAAAATAGCAAAGGTAACTCCTGACAATTTATGGCATTCCGATGTAAAGAAATGCCCCCAATTTGGAAAATGTCCTAACACTAAAGTGAATAGTGATCACAAAGCCTACACACTTCATGAGACATGCATGTCACATTTGCTGTTTCAGTGTGGTTTGTGTAAAGTGAAATTTTCTGATTGAATAACCTTAGATCAATCTGGTTTCCCTGGCATTTTCAGTTCTCTCTTAACTCTGTGGATAACAGATTTTCATTTTAGAAAGGATGTATTTAGAGAGAAGAAAGAACTAACTAGAAAAACACCATAGTCTCCAAGGCCATTTACAACAGGAGCAAATCCTATCTAATGAAAGAGTAATATGCAAATTGACTGTACCTCTGCTACACCCACAAGCCATGCCCACAAGCCACGCCCAACAGCCAATCAGGAGCAAATATGCAAATAAACCTAACCAAGATGGCTACGGCCACAGAGAGCAGGAGCAAGGCTTGGGTTTCCCCGGTAATGGAGGAAGCCAAGCTTTCCGCCTACCCTTGCCGGCCTAGGCCTCCACCCAAGGCTACAAAGTTTCAATGACAGAAGATACATAAATCCGAACAGAAATGGCGGCAGCCACGGAGCTGGAAAGAGCAGGAGGCTAGGGTTGCCCGCGGCGATGGAGGAAGCCAAGCTTCTGCAGCCCTGGCCAGCCCAGGCCTCTGCTTAAGGCTACAAAGTTTCAATTATAGAAGATACATAAATCCCAACAGAAATGGCTGCTGCCTTGGAGCAAGCAGAAGGCTTGACTCCACTCAGGGCTACAAAGTTTCAATTGTAGAAGATAAATAAACCCCAGATCCCAGGGCCTCCACTTGGGTCGCCAGGGGGCGTGGCCGGCCTGCAAACCACCACAGGCCCCTCGCCCAGGCCACCCCACGCCCCAAGGGAACCCCTACCCTGATCCGGGACACCCTTCAGGGCAAACCAGCTGGCCCCCACCCATGCACCAGGCCTCTATCCTATCTAATAAAAGAGTAATATGCAGATTGACCATCACTCCAACACACAAGATGGCTGCCCCCATGTGGTCAAAGATCCTGCCCCCATGTGGACACAAGATGGCCAGCAAGGGAGGGCAGTTGGGAGGGACCAGGCCTGCAAGGGAGGGCAGTTGGGGGCAATCAGGCCTGCAGGGAAAGGCAGTTGGGAGGGACCCAGGCTTGCAGGGGAGAGCAGTTGGGGGGGACCAGGCCTGCAGGGGAGGGCAGTTAGGGGTGACCAGGCCTGTAGGGGAGGGCAGTTAGGGGCAAACAGGCTGGCAAGGGAGCAGTTAGGCATCAATCAGGCTGGCAGGGGAGTGGTTAGGGGGTGATCAGGCTGGCAGGCAGAAGCGGTTAGGGGCGATCAGAAAGGCAGGCAGGCGAGCAGTTGGGAGCCAGCAGTCCTGGATTGTGAGAGGGATGTCTGACTGCCCGTTTAGGCCCGATCCCAGTGGGATCGCGATCCCCCAAGGGGTCCCAGATTGGAGAGGGTGCAGGCTGGGCTGAGGGACACCCCCTCGTGCATGAATTTCATGCACCAGGCCTCTAGTATTTCTATAAACATCAACAATTCCTGAGAGTTTCACTATATGACAACCTAATCAATGGTGATGTTAGGGCACCAGAGAGGTGATACTCTATAAACTCTCTTTATTAAAGCAGAAACATCTCATGTTTTCATATTAATCATTTCAGAAAAATGGTTAATTTTTAACAACATTCTACCTCTTAAAAGAAATCCTATCTAATAAAGAGGGAATATGCAAATTGACCATCACACCATGACAAAGATGGCGCCACCCAGTCCCCTCAGCCCCACCAGAGTCCCCCAGTCCTTTCAGCCCCATGGGGTCAGGGGGAGGAGCGGCAGGCGCACGGTGTGGCTGGACCCGCCCTCAGCCCCCAGCTGCCCAGAGCTAGCCCAAGACGCAGGCAAGCCTCGGATGGCGGCTGCCCAGCCACCCAGGGCCACTCAAGGCTTGCGCTCCAGCGGTGGCAGCAGCAGAGGTGTGATAGGGACATTACCTTCCCCTGATTGCTGGGTTGCCTCCTGCCCCTGAGGGCTCCTGGACTGTGAGAGGGGGTAGGCCAGGCTGAGGGACTGCCCCCTCCAGTGCATGAATTTTCATGCACAGGGCCTCTAGTAATTGTGTAAAAAATTTTATTTGTCCACAATTCCTTATTTCCTGATAATGAAAAATAGATGAGATATCACTGTAGGTTCTCTAGCCACATATAAATGCTTAACAGAAAAAGTAATCTTTTGATGATAATAAATCACCATAAAATTTGTTTTAAGTGCCTGAATTATCAAGTATGATGTAGAGGAGGAAACACCATGAGGGACTTGATCTGGTAATTTGAGTGTTTGACATGCAAGTGTTTTCCAAAAAGCAGGAGCCAATGGGGTGTGGTTGGAATAACGTCACATATAAAAGAAGTGTCAATGAGTCTCTTTCCCAATTCTTACCTGTTTCTTCCAGAATCTCTGAATCCTTTAGCAAAAGGGTTTCGGTCAATTTTTAATCTGGTGATCTGGAAACAAACAAAGAAGCATGAATTGTATTTTCATTAATGGACTTCCTTTTTGGTTGCTCCTAGAAAAATAACAAAAGTCATTCTGTTAATAACAGCTAGTGTTTTTATTTCATTTCCTTTTATTTGGAACTTTAAATGAAGTTGATATAGACTAGGGCCTGGCACACAGATGTCTGACCCACCTGACCCTCTTCTCCCTAAAAAACAAGGTTTTCCCAGTATGACTCCATAAACTCTTTTCCATTCACCTTTGTTGCCCCAAAATGGTGATAAATGTATTGAAATGGAAAACTGGGTCTATGGTACATGATACACAGGAGGCCCCTAAAAAGTGGTTATTGAATGAGTGAGTAAATGAATAAGTGAGCAAGTGAATGAATAATGAATGAATGCATTCAGCCAAGCCAATCAGGAGGAATCACCAAGATTCATATGAAGGATCCAAATAATTTGCTGCATTACCCATTTTACTTAAGTTGTGTCTTCCAGCCGCTAGGGATTGTTCCTTTGATGACCTGAATGGTCTCATAAAAGACACAAGAAGTAGCTATTCTTTTGTCAGGCTGCACCCAAAGGAAAATCTAAAGACATGTGACTTGAGGGGGCAGAATACAACATATCTTATTCAGTCTCCAAGGCTTACAAGAGAATCAGAGGAAATAGGCAGTTTCATAAGGCTGAGCACACCCAGCAAAACAACCATGTGACCCAGCTTGAACAAGTCCTTAGGAGCTATCTGGTCAACCTCCATTCAGTGCATAAGCTCCTCTCTATTGTATCCTATCCTAGTTCTGTCAGTTTCTGTGGTGGTTGTATGTGTTGTCCTCGTGCCTCTAGACTAGAACAAGCCTGACCAAAAAATCCCATATGTGCTCTAGTGTTTCTGCTTTCAGCCTTGGTCATGGGACATATTTCGATACCTTCATGTCTGAACCAGATGTGAATGACTCTCTACATTCAAGCAATAGAGACTTAGGGATGGGGGCTGGGGAGCTCAGGAAAGGAGAGAAGGCATGCTCAATGGAAAGTCATTCTAGAAATAAGAGAATCGCATTATTTGATATCATCTTTTTCTGATAATTGCAGAACTTCTCACTGGGATGGTTCAAATTCTTTCCAATGTTGCAAATCTACTCAAAACCCTCTTCCATCAGAGCAGAATTTCTCAAAGCCACAGTCTTTAAAGGTCTTTAAAATGCAATGTGAGATTCTGATGAAAAAACTTGAAAGTACCTGTTATTCCCCCACCCCCCCAACGTTCCTTGCCTCTAGAATGACATACTAATAATGTAGCACTAACAATATAGCAAAGGCAATTTTACATGTATTTTAAAGACCAGAGCAGGAGCCTGGTGCTTCGGCTTTCCAACGTCCACTGTCTGCCCTGTGAATACTGAATTGAGTTTAAAGACTGTCACTGCATTCTGTTCTTGACTTAAAATCAGTTCTTTCTTCCTCCATAATCCACAGCAATAAACCACACACCATATTTTCTTTTCAAGTCAGGGTTATAATACTTTATTTTCTCTTTCAAGTTGGCTTATTCCTGTCCGACCCATTTATGATAGGGGTTTATGATATATGATTGTGCTGCTGTGTTTCGGGGACCTCCACAGACCTTTGTAAATATAACGACATTCTATTTCATGGGCCTGGTAGAAATGGTTGAAAACCTGTTTCTCACATTTCAGTGGATCTCAGGCCAAGGGGCCTGTACAGAAGTTTAATAGACAAATGCCACCAAATGTTAGGGAAAACAACATCTCTGTACTTGTTTCAAAGTTTTTAATGTGAGATTCAGAGAACTTCATGGAGAGTGTGGTTGTGGTACTCATTACTGATTTATTATCAAGTGCCTTTTGTGTGCAAAGCACTGTGACAGGTAGTGCAGGTGGCAGAATGGTGGACAGTCAGTACATGGCTGTTACTGTCTTTCCTTCCAACCCAAGGAGCTTATAATCTAGAAAGCAGACATGTGCACCAATAATTACAATGTAAAACAGAAAGTGATGGGGTTTGCCATAAAGCCAGAGTGCTGTGAGTGCTTAGAGAATGTAGGGATTATTCCAAGTTGAAATGCTCTGTGGTCTTACTTAGGAGATAGCATGTGGGATGCATTTGAGTAGTTCATGTTCAACCCTACTCCATCATTATATTTATCAATTAGACCCTAATATGGTTGTCTGTCTGTATCACCCCACCTTAGACCAGATCACCATCATCTATTGACTAAACTACTCTAACCTTCAGATTGATCTTCCTTCTTCCACTCTTGACCCTGTCCAATCTCTTCTCTACACAGCAAACAAAGTGATCTTTGTTAGCATGTAACTGGATCATGTCATTCTCTTCAGTGACTCTCACTGTACTCCATGCCTGACCCCACCCACACTCCTCTACCCCTGGTTCACAGGCTCGAGCCCACTGAGCTACTCTCAGTGTTGGAATGTGCCAAACTTTTCCTGCTCAGACCTCTCACACTCACTCTATCTCCCGACAAAAATGCTCCTTTCTGTATTCTTCACATAAGCTGCTTCCTCCTCCTCCTCCTCCTCCTCCTCCTCCTCCTCCTAAGTCTCACTTAAATGTCATCTCATGAGAGAGGTCTTCCTTGATCCCTCCTCCAAAATAGCATGCTTCTTCTCTCTTTTTTAAAATATACTTTTATTGATTTCGGAGAGGAAGGAAGAGGGAGAAACATCAACGATGAGAGAGAATCATTGATTGGCTGCCTCCTCCATGCCCGCCACTGGGGATTGAGCCCGCAACCTGGGCATGTGCCCTTGACCAGAATCGAACCTGGGGATCCACAAGCAGATGCTCTTTCCACTGAGCCAAACTGGCTAGGGCCTGCTTTTCACTTTAACTGCACCCTCTTTAATTCAGTCTTTACTCTTAACCTAGTTGGCAATTACTAGTATACATTTATTTTTTCCCCCACATATTTCTCCCCCTGCTCTACGGGTAGGAACCCTATCTATTTTATATACCATTTTATTAAGCAGGATCTAATATGACATGCTATTCATGCTCAGTAAGATATTTGTTCAATGAGTGAATATGAGAGGGAGGGAAGGAGGCTGGGAGGGAGGGAGGCTGGGAGGGAGGCTGGGAGGGAGGCTGGAAGGGAGGTAGGGAGGGAGGGAGGTGATGGTGTGGGAAACAGGGATCACCAGTCCCAAAGCCATAACAAGCCTTAAAAACTACGGAGCAAACAGTTCCCTCAATCCTATTTGCTTTCACTGCAGGCATTACAGACAAAAATCTTAAATGTTCTTCCAGTGAGAACAAGATCTATTAGTAGCTTCCTGTGCAGCCAAAGCTACTCTACAGGAGTTATATGCAAACTCGGTCCAATGATAATGAGGAGACATGGAAAATACAGAGGTTATGGAAGCATTTTTGCTCACTGATTTTATTTCCATAACCTTACACTGAGTGGTGCAGTCTGAGTTATTGAAGGCTGTGGCACATGAGGGAGTGGTTGCTGGCCTGCCACCATTCATTTTAATCATTTTCACTGACTTTTTTTGCCTAGTAACATAGAGGCTGTTAATAAATGAGATATACCTCACAATGCACAGTGCAGACATAAATAACACAACCTACAAAGTAAATTAAATCTTAAGTATGGTTTTTACAGGATAGGGCCTGCCCTTATTAACACTCTCTTGGTTATGCTTATTTTTTATCATACTGCTTGAAGGGTATTCCATTGGGATTTTTTTTAAACCTTAGCCTGTATGAAATAGAAAATTCTACACTGATTTGATTGGAAAGTTACGGTAAAACTGGCTCACTAGTTTAATATATAATGAGTGACTCAGAAATCCTATTGGATTTGCTTACACAAACCTGGCTGTGGTTGCAGACTTCCTAGCTGGTTCCTGTAGCCAATTCTCATCAAGAAATAAGACTGTGTTACCTGAGGAGAATGGGGCTGTATCTTTTTTGGAAATCTAGTTTCCTGTTTGGGAAAAATAAAAAACCCTCAAGATTCAGCAGGCTTTTCCCCCTAGAGAAGACAGATTCTGTAATGGAAATTTTCTGCTAATTCCATGAGGACATGTTGGCATCAGCCTCTTCCAAGAAAACACATAAAGTGTGGAGTCACCTTTATTTCAGCCTCTACCACCTTATTCTCCACGATGAGATTCTGGGCATGGGGTACCTTCATCTCTGCCACAGGCTGGCCAAGTTGGCACGCTGAGAGCAAATAGCAGTAATAATAACTTCAGTATGCTAGCAGCCCCAGGAGTCTATGGGTCAGTCCGAGAGGGGGGAAGGAAGAAATGGGAAAAGGGGAAAGAAAAGCATAAGATATTTCATGAAATAGAAACTCTTTCTTCACACTTCACTACTATTTATATCCAAAAAAGCAGAACCACAGATATATAAAGAAACTGGTAGTAGAATGGTGTTAACTAATCATTCAGCCATTTTCCAAGGAAATATTCAGAGCTCTGCACTATGGGACAGACACAGATGTCTTAGAATTTGGAGATGGAATTGTCCATCATCTTAATTAGTGGTTTCTGGGCTTAAAAATTCCATAGGCCAATTCTAATTCCCCCTTCCAATATTTGAGAGATCAGCATTGATATTCCAATTTTTTATTCTACCCAGTGAATGGGTTTAACATTTACTATCTGTTGCCATCATTATTTCAAAAAAAATCAATGACATTCTAGCATCAAAAAAGTTAAAAGGACAAAATAAAAATTGTAGAGTCTATTAAAATGGATGTCTACATGTATGAAAAATCTCTGTACTGTCTCTATTTTTCTCACCTTTCAATGGACCATAAAAACCTTCTCCATTGGCTGAGTACATAGAAGCACTGATTCAGAACAAACCACCAATTTGCAAATGAGAATACTGAGGTGGAGGGATTCGTCAAAGGCAGTGCAATCCACCCGCTGCACAGCTGGGTCTAGTACTCAAGTCTCTTAACTACCAACCTGCTGTCTTCTAGGTAGAACGTTCAACCTTTGTTTTTAAAATGCTTAAAATATTGAGAGGAAGACTGAACAAACACACACAGGTCAGCAAGTGAGGTACACTCACTAACACTTTCATGAGGGAAAGCTCATTTGCAGCTGAAAAAGTAAGGAAGGTGGCGGGGATAGTATTTGCACCAAACTTGAAGAATAGAAGGACTCTAGACAGATAAAGATGAAGGGGGGTGCACATTTCTGCAAAGACAAGAAGATAGGCAAAAGTAAGGCAGCTACAAAGTACAAATAGTAAAATTCTAACTACATTGCTGAACTCTTGTGGATGCTTAATGAGGATTAATTAAAAATAAGCTTTGAAATGTAGTTGGTAATTGGCCACTGAGGACCTTCATTGAAAGACTTGGAATCCTGAACTTTGTTCACAAGGCACTGAGGAGTCATTGACAATTTCTGACACAGAAATGATGCAGTGAGAACTGTGCTTTTGGAAGATCCATCCGGCAATGAGACATTGAGCTTGCAGTCCAGGTGACTTTGCCGGGTGCTGTAACAACACCCCAAGGTTGGGAGAAAAGGGGCAGGACCAGAATAAGGGCAGAAGCAATGAGATTAAAAAGAAGAAAATATTGCATCAATAGAAGCATCAGAGTTTAATGGTAGATTGGATGTGGGAGAGTCAGGTGTGCAGCCTGGGTGACAAGATGTAAGTCAATAGAAAGCATTGTTAACAAATGAATAGTGCAGGTTACAGTGTTTTGTTTACTAGCAACAAAACAACATGTTCCCACCTCTCAAGGATAGACTTGCTAAAACTACACTGGTCTAGAATATTGTGAGGGTTTACGCAAGTTTACAAACGTGAACATTCATAATTTTTAATACTTGAAAATCACATCTATTGCTTCTGTTTGATAATGATAAATTATTCCTAATCCTCATTAAAAAGCATGCAGGGGGAAAGGAGGGAGAAATTATAAACTCAGAGCTAACAGAAATCTTAGAAAGCATAGGCCAACTGCTCATTTTCTTGAAGAAGAAAATGAAGCCCAGAATGACACAGAGTCCAGTGACACAGGTAACCAGTGGGAAATTTAGGACTAAAGCCCAGGTCTCCAAATGTCCAGCCCATTGTTTTCTGTGGACAGACTCCTTCCTTGGGAAACTGGGTAACATTTCATTTGAATTCTGCTCTCTCTTCTACTTTCCTCATTGTGTTACTGCAAACAAGCTCCTGAGAACAATGAACCTACCACTGTTTTTCTTCTTCTTTACTCTGATAGGCTTCCTAACCATTCCCTTAAAAAGAAATATAAGGACTAAACAATTTGGCCATAAAATATTAATTGTTCTCATTCTGGAAGGTTGAGGGCAATAAAAACATAGTAATAGGTGCATATAGCTCACAAAAGAGAGCAGGTTATGCTACCCAGCATCTTCAAGACAGGTCTGAAAATTATTGTTCGCTCACAGCTCTGACTTACAGGGTGCAGACCTCACGATTCCTGGGGGAAAGAGCTGAGGTTAGTTTACTTTATTGTAAGTCACTGCATTATATTAAATCATATCTATGCAGCCAATGGGAATGTTAAACAATTGTGCTTGTTGATTTATCCCGGGACTGGAGGCTTGTTAAACAGACAAAAGCTGTTATCTTGACTTCAAAATAGGCAGAATTGAGTATGACTCATCTGTTTTGAATGTCAGCACATCATGAATTCACCAACATGACACGAGAACAGAGAGATCAAAGTAGTTACCTATTGATTATAATACCTTCAAGAGCCAAGGCAGCTCTTCCAATTCCCAACAATCCCCTTTCTTCTTAATGAGCAATTTATTCCTTTTAAATTCTCATTTGAGAATATGTTTTTTATTGGAGAGAGAGAGGAAGGGTGGAAGGGAGAGAGGGGGGGAGAGAGACAGACAGAGAGAGAGAGAGAGAGAGAGAGAGAGAGAAACATTGATCGGTTGCCTCCAGAACACGCCCCGACTGGAGATCAAACCTGAAACCTGAGCATGTGTCTTGACCAGGAATTGAGCTGCTGTCTTTCAGTGCATGAGATGATGCTCCAAACTACTGAGCCACACTGGTCAGGGCTGAGCAATTTATTCTTTAAAATGGCCTCTACTTCCCATGTTCCTTCATGTCTATGGACCCAGTCATTTAGCAATGTCTGACTGCCATTAATTGGATGCCAGATTTGTGTCAGTGACTTTAGACATGTTACCTCTTCTAAACCTTGTAGCTCTGTGACGCTAGAACATCTTCAGATCAGGAAACAAAGGTTAAAAGGGGGTAAGAAAGGTGTTCAAGGTCATACAGTTCATCCGTAGAAAAGTCATAAATCAAACCAGATATGTCTGCTGTCAAATCTCATTATCTTAATCATGGTTTCCCACCCCTTCCAAACCACTACAGCCCCTACCCCAGTCCAGATATAGACAAAATATGTATACAGTGAGAATGTACTCAGACACAGGACAATGCCGATGAGAGAAATTTGAGGAAGAGAAAGGGATTTCACGTACCCATGTTCAGTTTCCTTTCATTGTCACAGTGATCTATGGCTTTCTAAGTTCAGCCTGAGTTACAATAGTTACCCTCCTGGTCTCCAGAACTGATCTCAATGAGTTCATTCATCAGTGTCCACTAAATATGAAATGAATGGACATATTACTGACATTAAAACATACAGATCTTAGGGTGTAGCTTGTGATCACAGGTAAGTAAATTTCATCTGAAAGTGTAAGTGAAGCCGTGGGTCTTAAATGGAATTTTAGATGCCTGTTGCCTCTAGTGTAGCCAGGTGCTGGGATACATGGAAAAGTGCAGATAAGAGGAAAGGAATGGATCAAACCTCAGAACTTGCAAATGAGAAACACTTGCCAAGATGTGGTAGAGATTAGGAACATGGGTTACACGTACAGAGAGACATGAAGATGACTTAGGTTTGCTCCTCCTGGGCAAAGATCTGGTCTCTGATCTAAATCGAGACCATGCCAGCTGCTCCTAGGCATTCCTGCCTTGTCATCACGGGTGCCTTGTGTGCCCTGCAAGCCTGCTGTCTCTCATTCCATGCTCCTCAGTGCCATGTGGAAGGACGAAGCCTTTCTTACCAAAAGCCTGAATAAGCTCCTTTAAAAGGAGATACCGCCAGAAACTCTCAAGGCAGCCTCTTACCTGCTGGTTCTGATAGGCTGTGACCGTGGTGAACACGGTCTCAGGAAAGTTGAACGTTTTCACTCCATCCCCAACAGGAACAGGTTTGGTGGGTGAAAGGTCGCTGCTGAAATCCTTGCGAATCACATGAACTCGAGGCTGGTATTTGTGCATGGAGTGCAGAATGATCTGGAATGAGAAGGAGAAACATTAAGACAGGGTTGGCTCTAAGGTCCCTACATCTTTTCAAGCTCTCATGCAAATAAAATCACAGAGTAGAAACATTTTAGAAGGAGTACATATTGGGAGTGGGATGTACAGGAAACCAGAATTCGGTATACTTGCCCACCACAGGCAGGACTAAGTGATGAGAGAGCGTCATTTGGAACCATATAGCAAATTATCCCGATCACGGGCGGTGGATGCAATACGTTTGCTTTAACTGGGTAAATGCTGAATGATGCTCTGGTACCAGTAGACGTCACTCCACTAAAAGGTCCCAGACCTCTGCCTCATGACGGTGGTTCCCTCCTGCTTCAAATTTGCAACATGGGCTCATGCTGTCTTTATATTCTACAAGCTATTATTTGCACTGTGTTACTGAATTTATAGACATTCTCTTATGTCACGTGAGAGTGAGTAGTGTGTAAGTACATTCTCCCTTCCTCAGAAAATTGTCATTTCCTTCAAGACGTGAGCCATGGTTTTAGCTTCTTCAGTCTTCCCATAGCACCCAATATGGATCATGGCATTCAGTGAAAATTCAGTATATGTTTTACTGCAGAAGGTAAATTGATAGCATCAGGTGATCTAATTATATTTGGAAAGCCTTAGGGCCTATTCTTCTCTTAGAAATTCAGCCAGAATTTATAAATTCTTCCCTTGACAATCAGCCAAAACTGTCACTTCAGTTGTTTCCCTGTGCATTGTGATGAATGTTGTGATTTCTTTCACCATTTTTTTATTTGTCCTGTGTTTCTGTCTCTGAATTCTCCCCTGACTAGACTGTGAGTACCTGGAGCACAAGACTTCTGTCTGATAAACACAACCTGATGCATAGCAGACGTTTGCTAAATGTTAGATTTGTAATAAATGAAATGTCACAGGAATAAAAAAAAACTTTATGCTTATTTTCTTAAGATGACTTAGAGTGGCATGGAGATTCTTATTTTACCAGTTTGTAAAAGCCTGGTGCTAGTCGGCTCTAAAGCAAATAGGGGAAGAGCAGGGAGGAGGAAGAGGGAGATGGGGTTCTTTGACTCACATGTCCTTGATCATCCAGTTCATTGTTGGTCAGCTTGAGTTTGTCGAAACTGACCACCTGTCTCATCCAAGTGTCTCCAGAAGCTAGAGAATCAGGGTGTATATAAACTCTTGGTGGCACAGGGGAATCAGCGTTGCCAGCCACCATCCACTTGGAGCTATGATACACGTATCTGAGAGAGGGAGAGAGGAAAATTCAGAGACGTATGCAGAGAGGGAATAGAAGGTTCAGAAAGCAAGTAGGGACAGGAGAGAGGAGCAGAGATGACAAGAATGGAGAAGTAGTACACAAAGGAGAAAAAGAGAAGGAAAGATAAGGGGAAATGGAGAATGAGATGGGGTGGGGTGGGGAGAGCAAAAAGGTGTTGTGGTTAATGATCAAAGCTGCAGCTCTCACAAGAAAAACATTCTCACAGTCCTTTTTCTTTCTTCTCCCTCTCCTTGCCTTGCACCCCTGTGTGCACACAGGCATCCTGAACCCACGTGCCTAGCAATGGAAAAGGTATTTTACTGCAACCTTTCACCTTCCAAATGCAAACCATATAATCTGTTGGCCACTTGTTCAGGCTTTGGTTCCTTATTAAAAACATCTTCCATATCATCCTATAAAACACAGCCATGTGCAGAGACCCTCCAAGCAGCTCACTTGTTAACCATTTCCTTGCCAGAGATCTCGATTTTGAGGCATTTCTAGGAAAATGGAGGGCCTCTGCCTTCGTGCAACCATCCCCAGAAACAACACCAAGTCTTCCCAGTGTTTTCTTTGATGAACTCCATCTTGAACGTCATCATCTCCCACATTATTTTCCCACAAAGCCACTGGAAATGAGATGCTGTTGGTAGCAAAGGAGGTCAGTTTTCCAGACTTCGCCAATTGCCCTGTAGTTCTGAAGGCTGCTCTCCATGGATCTGACACTTCCTGTTTCTTAGTAAAGGAGCTTGTGGGCCCTGGGTCCTGGCAAACAGAGGCACTGAGTCCAAATATCAACTCCCAGGATCCTCTAAAAAGATTAGAAGCCTTTCCCTTCTTAAGCCCTGCACTCAAGACCACTTCTCTCTGGGCCAGCTCTCTCACCCACCACACTAGTCCTGGTCTGCGCCACTCATCTCTCTCCTCCAAATTCATGGATTTAGGGCCAAGTTCTCAGGCATTTCAAAAATCAGCCATGATTCACTGATTGGATTGAGATCTCAAGAGATCAATTAAGCCCCAACTTGTTTCAGACAAGAATTCCATGTGAACTATCCAAGAGCCATGGAGACTATGTTGGCTTTTCATGATTTTGAAGGAAAAATATTTAGCAAACTCACAACCCATATTAATGAATTATAACTCTAACTAGATGTTCTTCTTAAGGTCTCACCCAATTCTCCTATTCTTTTCCTTCACCATCCACAGGGTGATCCATCAAATATATGATTGAATGTACTGTACAAGTCTACTTCTCTTTCCCCCTTCAAAAATCAATCATTTTACCTCAGCATTTCATAAGCCAAATCATTCAATATGTTAATTACTTTCAGTGTTAACAGAAGTAATTTTAGACTTAATTTCATTGGATTTTTGCTACCCTGGCAGACTATATACAATCCCACTCTCTCCAGAGATGCAGTGGGGATGAATTCCAGACCCAGCGATTACTGAGTCCTGATTTCCTGCCTCTAGCGACTCCTTCCTGCCTGGTGCTCTGCCACAGGCCATTGGCATATTCTCCATCCTTATTCCCTATACAGAGCATTATACAGTGCACTATTAAAATGCTTCATCAAATGAGTTTAAAGAATAGTTCTGGAATTTTAGTGATACCCACAATTCCACATTTCAGAGTCATTCATTACCTGTATCTTTTATTGTCCACAGGCACAATGTCCATTGCTATATAGTACTGCTGGTGTGGATCCAGACCAGTGATTTTCACTCTCATGGCAGGAAACATCCTCCTGTGAAGGGGAATAAAGTAGGAAGCCGAGCAATCAGAGGGGAAGAAGCAGCAAAAGTAAAAGCTCAGAAAGTCTCTTCTCATTAGCATACTTTAGGCATGCCAAAGTTCAGTGTCCTCTAATTCTCAAAGTTAGCTTATTTTTTTTTCACTTTGAGAATTATCACTATAAAATATGCTGAGGACTTACATTGCTGAAATAGCGCCTCTTCTTAACTTACATTGACCTATTTGATGATTCATATACACAAAGGGCATATACATAATTGTAATTAGATAAATGGATGATGTGTATGAATCCACACATACATTTCTTATTAGGCTATAACATTCTTGAATATACTTATACTCATATGCTTACCATACTTGAATAATTTATAATCATCTTACTCTCCAAGTAGCTTATCACAGCTGTTTGTTGCTGATCATAAAATATTTCTGATTGGCTGAGTCTATTTGAAAGTGACCACTCTAAAAATAATGTCTTAAGAAAAAAAAAGGAGGGTGCTACCATTCCCAAACAAAGGGCCACCGAAGTGTTTTTTTAATGGGTAAAATGTAGAAAAATTTCTGCAAGTTCTCAGGCTGTCAACATGTGTGTCATGAGAAAGACCCTGTGGAATAGGGAGCAAATACCAAATGAATTCTAGTGGCCTCTGGGCAATACCTTGTTTCTACCACAATGGCTTGTTAAACTTGCCAAAGCAAGCGAGGTCAGGATATGGCACTTTACAACTACTCTCATAATTGAAGAGGGAGCAACCCAAAGAGGTATTGTGTTTCAAGGAGTCTAGAATAAAATTCACCATTCTTCTTTAACCATAAGAAAAGAAAAACATCAAGCTCTTTTTGTATGTCATTCATTTAGGAGCCAGACATAAAAAGTGTTCTGTTCAAAAAGTTGGATTGCCTGAATGTTCTGTAGGGTACTTGTACACAAAATGCTACATTAAGTTTAACCATCTGGGGCCATTTAGTCGAGCTGGGCAGAGCACAGTGCTAATGAGGTCAAGGTCACAGGTTTGATCCACATACAGCCTAATTGGCTTTGCTTCATTTCACGGCCATAGACCATACTTTGGCCCCAGACAGCCATCTTGCAAATGTGCACTGGTTGTTTATATGAGGGGCTTTCTAGTCACACATTCCAACAAAAGCAACTCAAAAAGCAAATGTCTTCCGTATGAGGTCAGTGACATCATAATCATATTTGGGGAAAGCTATAACAGGGATGATGGCTAATTCTTAAGTATTTTCAAAGAATATATATATATATATATAACTATTCCTTCTTTCCCACTTTATAATTTTTCAGAAGCTTCTATTGGTATATTTAGATTTTCTCCCTCTGCTCTCACAAGTTTAATTAAGAGCCCTATGTTTTAGTATTATAGCTCACTAATGAAATTTGATGGTGGGCTACTCATAATGACTAAATCTAACATTTGTTAGGCACCTTGATCCACACTAATTCCAAAAATTTGAGAACCTTGGTTATAGATTTAAATATAGATTAGTAATTCCCTTTTCAATAACAATGTCTTAGAATTGTCCTATATGTATAAGTGGCTGGAGAGCATCTTGCCAGAGATAGAGAGGAAGTCCTCTCACTTGCTATCTGTGATAAGAAAATGTGGCTCCTTTCAGCCACCTATAGAGATTTGTTACATTGAAAAAGATTAACTTATTTTCTGGTGATTTCAAGAAAAGGGATTAGGTGTTTTTAAACTGATTAACTGTTTTATCAGGAACATTTTATATTACCTAAAGTAGAAAAGCTACCTGTCACCCTATCAGCCATGGGCAAACTACGGCTGTTCTATCCGGCCCGCGGAGCCGAAAGAGTAGAGGGTTCTCTTGCTCTCCCCTCCGCTCCTTTACTTTGAATTTATATTAGTTCACACAAACACTCCATCCATGCTTTTGTTCCGTCCCTCCGGTCCAGTTTAAGAACCCATTGTGGCCCTCGAGTCAAAAAGTTTGCCCACCCCTGCGCCTAGCTTGTTTGGCTCCGTGGATAGAGCATCCGCCTGCAGACTGAAGGGTCCTGGGTTCAATTCCAGTCAAGGGCACGTGCCCGGGTTGCAGGTTCAATCCCCAGTAAGGGGCTTGCAGAAGGCAGCCAATCAATGATGAATGAGCTGGGTGTCTTTGGATAAGTCCTTTAACCCCATCCCTTCTAACACAAATGAAAGGAACTAGATCATCTCCAAAGTGCCCTCTTGCTTCAAAACTCTATGACTATATTTTAATTCTCTTCTTTAAAATGTATCAAAAGTTGCTTTTTTCTTTTTGTCAGCATTTTAGCACAGAATACCAAGTGAAGTCATAAAATCCTAGAGGAAAAATAATCTTTCAGGTTTACAAACTGAGATGTGTTTGGTTTTATTTTTATGACTAAATTTAGGCCAATTCTTTTGTCTTCTATAGCCATTAATCCCTACACACACCTCTGTCCATGGTGCTGATTACACAGATTATGTTGCTATATTCAAAGACTGGGAGCTTTGTAGACAACAGTGGTTCTAAATAACAGGATTACAGTTTGGGTGTGAGGAGTAGTAACTAAGCCCTCCTGAGCTGGAAAAATAAGAGAGAGTCATACATAACTAACATTAACTAAGAAAATAGAAATTGAAATGAAAATTGAAAAGGATACTACATAGGAAGAAAAAGGAAGTGAAAAGGAAGGAAACAACTGTGGGAATGGGGAGGGAGGGAACAAAGTTCACAGAAGAGAAAGCCTTCTTTGCAACACCTGAGGCAATGTGATACAGAAGCAATGAATGTAATTTCTAAACCTAAATAAAGGGGTGCGACTAAAGAACAAACTGTATGTCTGTCCTGTGGTTATCCACATAGATTCAGGAATCAAAGTCAATCTGTGAAGGTAGAGATACGGAAAAGAAAATACTGCACAAGAAATCACAAAAGGAGGTCACAGAATAGTTGTCAACGAGCTTCACAGATGAACTGAATTCAATGAAGTGCAGGAAACAAGGGTATGATATTGAGAACAAAAATGGCCAAAATACACAGACCCAATAGTAGAAAGTGAAAATCCAAGACAAAAACTGGAAAATCTTATAGACCAAAAAAAAGTAATTTTCTCTCTCTCTCCAAACCAAGCCTCTTGCTCAAAACTAAGAAAAAGAATAAACACTTTTTCCTTGAATTGTTCTATTTCCTTCCACGCCATAACATCTCAAAATGTAGAACTGAAACCCAAGCAACAAAAAGGAGATGGTATGGAAAGTAATTCTCCTTCAAATTTGTGCCTTCTAAGAAGCGTTTTAATAGTTTTATTCACTGCTAAAACTTAGAGAAGGAAAACTTAGTTCTAGAAGAGAAAGAAAATGAACAATATTTCAGGTTCGTTTTAACCATGTTTTTGTGGTTTTTTATTATACTTGGAGGTTTCTCTATATTCATTCAAGTTAACTGAACCCAATCAAAATGTTCTTTTACTTTAAATGTCCACGTTCATGAAGACAGCTTTTGATCAATGAGGTAGGTCTTTTTGGTCTCCAGGATGTGAGACTGCATAGAATGGCTTGGGAAATATGAAAGCAGCATTGTTGTTTTTATTTCAGTGAAGTATCCCTATGTACTCAAGAAGTGTAGCCCCAGTTTATCTTTATTTAAATCATTTTCATTTTGAACCCAAGGGGCAAGAACCACCACCATTTCTTAACAGTGCAGAGTTATAAATAGTTGAGACCATTGTTTTAGAGCCAGACAGAGATTCTGGAGCTGCCCATTATTGCCCATGTGGCTATAGTCAAGTTACTTAATCTCTTTCAGCCTTCACATCCTCCTCCATATTTGGAATGATCATATCTGACCTCATAGAATTCCTGTGAATTTTAAATATTGTAGTGTACATTGAGTATCTAGCACAAATAGATAACTAACCAAACAGTGTCCTTCAAGAAAATTGAAAGATACCAATGAAGGAGTAGCTTAGTGTATTTTC
This sequence comes from Plecotus auritus, assembly GCF_963455305.1. NCBI lineage: Eukaryota > Metazoa > Chordata > Mammalia > Chiroptera > Vespertilionidae > Plecotus > Plecotus auritus. The sequence goes on from NC_137778.1 coordinate 33,607,324, forward strand.
AAGAGAAATTGTGCTTTAAAAACTTTTATTATCCTACATAAATATTTGCAAGAGTTTCCACCAGGATGCATGAAAAGTTTTGTAATACTTTCAATAAATACAATGGATCGACAGCAGGGCTCAGAAGATAAACCAAACCCAATTCGTACCAAAACCAAAATTCTTACAAAAACATCTGGCTGCTTTAAATGCCTTAGAAGATGCAAGCTGTTGCTTGGGAAGCAGACTTGTTCTGTTGAGAACAATGGGTGGTGAAGAAACACTTGCTTTGGCAGTCGGTTTGGCTGTTATGTACCATGGATCTCCAATATTAACTGAAACGTGTAGGCAGACATGTTTGTGAGGATAGAGGTGATTTAGGTTTCTGTGGCCCTTGGAGAAAAATGGCGAAGTCACAGAAAACACAAGATCGCTTCGCCAAGATGTCCAGATACAAAAACATGAGTGCACATGACTTTGGCTTCACCAGTGCTACCTACCACCAATAAGTGAAAAAAAGAAATGGAACAGCTCCTACTTTGACCTCCATTCTTCAAATGTGGCCATTCAAAGGAACATGTCCTTACCTGCCCGCTTTGGTGATGATCATCTCAGTCCCAATGTCATGGAACCGCTTCCAGAGGTCAGCGCACTGCAGCTCCACCTGGATCTCCTCCATGGAAGCCATGGCAGCAGGCACAGGGCCTGCAGCACCCGGGCCCAGGTCAGCGTGCGTGTCAAAGGAGCAGGAAGTCCGCTCAGCCAGCACCTCCGAGTCTGAACCAGTGCTCTGCTCAGAATCTGCAAAACACACCATCAAGCCTTGGGTGAGAAACTGCTGGACATCCTCAACACCCCGACCCTGAAAGATGGAGGCGGGGAGAGCGGCAGAGTGGAGAGGGGGAGAGGTGAACAAAGGGAGACTTGAAGCTGGGAAGCTCCAGAGCACAGCACTCAGGGTATTTTATTATTTTTTTTACGGTTTGTTTTTGTGATTTACGACCTTCTTTCAGGTTTCATGTTTCCAACATGACATCTGGCATTTTAGTAAGTTTTAGCAACAGCTGAAGAAAATTGGTCCACAACAGGCAATATAAAGAATACTAATGTCACCATGTTGAAGGGCTTGAAGCCAAGCTGGGGCAACAGAGTACATAAAGGCCACATTTTAATAATAGTAATAATAACAACAACAAGAGACTCTAGCTCCAAACCTAGATTGGTCTTGTGCACTTCAGGGGGTCGGGGGGAGTGGGGAGTTTCAATGCTAACAACAACATGTTCTTGAATTCCATCCTACTTAGCATCACTGCCCATCAGTCAATAACTTTTAAACACAGCAATTCCCCTTCCCCTCTCCCCCCCCCCCCGCCACCCCCCCGCTCCTGTATATATCCTGGTCATCAAAAGTAATGAAATGTTGTTGGGGATCTTTAGAAGCACTTTGTCCTATATCCAAGTATATGGCCTTTTCTAAGAGTTCAATCAGGCCATTTTGGATGAGAAAGAAAAAAAAATCAGTTGTGAGGCAAGGATGTAAGCATATGGAAAAAGTTACCCAAGAAGGCGGCTGAAACAAAGGGAATAAATGAGCTCAGGAGACACCTTGATTGGTTTCTGAAGTATGGGCAGAGGAGAGGGGTGATCCAAACAGGAAGGTAGGATTGAGAGCAACCAAATAAAAAGCTGGCATGCTGGGCCAGATGGTCCTTGCCTTGTGTGTCTTCCATACCCATGGGGGGGAGGGGTGGCAAGGAGACTGATGGAGAAGGCCAGTGTCAGATTTACCAGAGAATTTCCTGTAATTTTTTAACTCTTTTACTTTCAGGGGCCCAGTGCCAAGAACTGTATCTCTTAAGAATTTTTAAGCTCATATTATCTAGGACAATTTTCTTAGGCCAAATGATACTTCAAGCCAAACCTAAGAAGCTGTTTCTCTAAGCCAACCTTAACATCTGATTGCTTCCCCCGGAAATAGGTACACACATAAAGGTTGGGAACAGCAGTGTGTTACCCTGGCACCTGACTTTGCAATGCTGTCAGAGGTTATGATCTTTTGAGCATCAGTCCTTGACACCAGCAGGGTGGAGGAAGGATGGCACAGAATGCCAGGCCACCTTGCTGCCATGTTCACTTACCTGTAGCAGGTTCTAGGCTTGGGAACAACCCAGCCCATGATACTTTTAATTTCCATTTCCTGTAGCCCTGGTGTGTTCCTCTCTGAAACCCAGGCAACGTTTCTGGCAGGAATATCCCACAGCTTTGCCAAAGGCCACAGGGAACAAAGTGCCACCTCTCTGCGTCCTCCCCAGTTCCTCACCCTTTACTGCTGAAGGCATTTGCGGGGCTGCAGAACTGAACCAAGCTCCTAAATCACACAAAAGTCTCTGCCCATGATCTTTAGTGTATCCACAGTCACAAGTCCAGTCACCATCTTTACCAAAAAAAAATTTTATGACTTAGTTTTACATGGCTAAGCATATAATTTTATACCCTGGACTTAACAGGAGCTACTAATTTTGGTCTCCTTCAAGCACAGGAAAGTGAAGCTACTTATCTAAGACGAGAGCTGCTGTGGAGTGACAAATCTCTTTCCTAGCCGGTCCTATATGCCTTTCAATAGCAGAGCCCTGTGTCATCACATACTCGGCCAAACACAGTCATTCTGATCCTCTGAGACGTGGATTCCCAAATCCCATTTTGTTTCTGTAATTTGCCAAGAGTTCCTCACTTACCATGAACGTTGTAAATTTTTCAAAAACTTCTTGGCAAGATTAAAAAAGAAATGGTCTTGTCTTACCTTTGTTATGAAATCTCCTTGCCATAAGGGCTATAATTATGAAAAAGTTGGAAATAGACATCTTAAGTAGGGCCCAGCAGAAATCTTGGACATTTGATTTCTCTAATGTGTGTTTCGGAAAGGGGAGAGTGATAAATATTTAATGGTAGCCAAATTGAGGTTGGGATTGAAACAGGGACTATGGCTGGAGAGTTAGGAAATAAGAGGCTCTACTCTTAACTCACCGTGTCATCTGGAATAAAATGGGTACTCAAATGTGACATTAAATGGATGAATGGATAATCTTGGACAAGTTACTTAGCCACAATGGACCTATTTCCTCATCATGCCGTTAGAAGGATTGAAGTGAAAACTTTTCTAATCTCTTTTACCTCTGATGACTTGAAGAATTAAGAATCTTCTCTAATGTAACTTTTAGAGGCAATCTCAGATAGAAGCATCAAATTTAAAACTGTTTGGACCAGATAAGTTAAATGAGGAAAAAGACTGGGGGCCCAAGTTTGCATCATCACAGGAGTTAAAGACTTGAATAGGTATTCTGTTTATAGTTTCAATCAAATCAATCAATAAGCACCTATCAGCATGTGGCCTTATATGAGGTACCATGCAGATAATTTGAAACAGAATTCCAGACCTTGAGAAGTTTCCCAGTTAATGTTGATTAACTATGTGTTTATTGAGTGCTTACTATGTGCCCAGTACTATGCTAGATTCTGGGAAATATCGAAGTACATAATGGGGCTCCTCTTAAAGGTACTTACAGTACAAGTGGAAACTGGGCACATCCACAAATAATTAGAGACAAAGCCAAATGCTATCACACAGTTTTCCACACCATTATATACAGTCGTGTGTTATAGGAATCTAGAAAAGAGAGGGGTCCAAGAACAGTCCTAGGGAACCCATGGTTACTGGAAAAGAAATGGACAAGCCTACGTAGGCTTGGTCATATTTGCCCATGAAGAGGATTTCCAGAGACATTCATTTGTTTCCCTGGAAATATTTGGTGCTCCTAGATTCTCCATCCCCCACAAAATAGAACCCAGGTGACTATTATATACAGAATACATGAAGGCGCCATGTAATTTTTCATTTTCAATTGTTTCTTACATGTCATAATTTGGAAATAAAATTAATGTCATATTTTATATATATACACAGGGTATCCCAAAAAATGTATACACACTTTAACAGCTGATAGCTCAATTTTAAAAATGAAATGTATTTTAATACACACTTCCTTTATAATTATTCAATGTGTGTATATACATTTTGGGGACACTATATATATAAATTTCTAGAGTAGTTAGGGCTACCTGTGATATAAGCTATCTATAATAACCTTAAAATAGTAATCTCAGAGTCAAGATCTACAGCTTAGGTAAAAATAAAGTTTACTTCTTTTTAAAATACATTTCTAAATCATAGTTATGTAAAACAGGCTAATCAGATCAATTATTTCAGCTATTAATCAGAATGTATACTCGAGTTACCTAAGTCATGAACGTAAGAAATGCATAACAGGTTATTTCAATCAAATCAGGCCTTCCATTCAGAAATATAATCAGTCCCTTGAAGATCAGAAAACACTTCTGTGTTTTCAAGTTCTTTTATTCTTGGCAATTTGTGACTTCCTGCCTTCAAAAAATAACCATTAGAAACTCATTTGAATGACCTGGAAAGACTTCTTGGCTATGAGATGTCTCCTGTGCATAGTACTTTAACAAGGGGAATTTCAGTAAATCAGGAGCATAAATGATAACATCGCACATAACTAAGGAAGTTAGAGGAGAAAACTTAGGGGACCTGCACTGAGTCAGTTAAAAGTCACTGAAGAACACTGTGTGACTCATAGGGTCAAATCAACATATCTATTCCATCAAAAAAAATCCTTAAAGAGATTCTAACCATCAGTTCATAGTGTTTCTCACTTTCTATCTCTACCTATCTCGTGTGGATAAAATGGTTACTCAATTCCCACAGAAAGTGGGGGTTAGCTTAGAGCAGTGGTCGGCAAACTGCGGCTCGCGAGCCATATGCGGCTCGCAAGCCGCGGTTTGCCGCTCTGTTGACTAATGAGTTTGCCGACCACTGCTGTAAGGCATTACCCTTACTCAGAAGTTTTGACTTCAGGTTAAAGACATTAGTACATTATTAAAATGTTTTTTAAGTGTGGCTCGCGAGCCGCAGTTTGCCGACCACTGGCTTAGAACAAGATCAATTCCCAATTTATGCAAAATACTAGCAATTATGAAATAGTTTCTTAATTTATATGTTGTACATTATCTAATATGCCTTTCCATGTGATGAGGTAGCCATGGCATATATTTTTATGTCTATTTTGTGAATGAGAAAATTGAGACTAAGAAAAGTAGAAAACAATATGACTTAGAAGGTAGGTCTTCTCCTGAATGAATGATGTATGATATGATAGCCTCGTGTCATTGTTGGAGATGGGTGTTGGAAGACTACTATAGTCAGATAAGAGAAGTAAGAGTCCTGGCTGGTTTGGCTCAGTGGATAGAACATCGGCCTTGGGACTGAAGGGTCCCAGGTTTGATTCTGGTTGGGGGCACATGCCTGGGTTGTGGGCTCGATCCCCAGTATGGGGCGTGCAAGAGGCAGCCAATCAATGATTCTCTCTCATCATTGATGTTTCTATCTCTCCTTTTCCCTCTCTGAAATCAATAAAAATATATTTAGAAAAAAAGAGATGTAGATAAGAGATGCACATCTGAGATTAGATGCACAGTGCCACTTCCATAACACCGCACCTCCGCTGTCATATTTTACCCCAAGGAAGAAAATTGTTTGAAACAAAGGAGAAAGACCCCACCCATATGATAAACAATCGTGGTGGTTTTGTTTGGGGTGTTTTCCTGCCAATAACTGGGACACAACTGTATTGAGTGGTAATTCCTATCTGATGCTGGTAGGGCAGCCATTCCTTGGTCTACTTCCTAAGCCCCGAAGTTTCTAAAACCAACACTCTCACAGCCATCTCTGGGATCCCCTTCACACCAGGGCAGACATCAGAAGCTTATAACCCAGGCAGTACTCTCTGTACCAGGCTCACGGAAACTATTTCCAGAGGACCTCTGCAGTGGAAATTGGTTCTGGAATGTCAGATTTTATCAGGGAGCTTAGAGAAATCTGGTGATGAAAATTTTCATAGAGTAATTCTAAATAGGGCAGAAGCAGAGCATTTGGCATTGACCTGAGTACGGACTGAGCCCAAATTTGATACCCAGTCCAGAGTTTCAAGCAAATGAACTATAACCCAGGTTGGATTAAAATAAAATTATGATGATAGCAAACACTCAAATGAGCCCATTAGATGATCAGTAATGGAATGAAGTCTCTAAGCAATCCATGTCCTCGGAGTTCTATTTGGGAGAAAGGGGGAGGTAACCTGAAGCCTGCAGTTGTCATGCCAATAAGCCAATTAAGGAGAGTAAGAGCACATATCTCTCCACCCCACCCGACAACCAGCACCTCTCTTGGTGGTACACAGCACCAGAGGTGAGGACCCAAAGTCATCCCTGAGATCTAAGCCTCTTAAAGAGGCTTTGCAAAGAAGTGGCAGCAGTAATTTTTATATCTATTTCTTGTTGATCAAAGGCCCAATGTCCATCAAAGGTTCAGCCTTAATGGGCTCCAGCATGCTTTGAAGGTGGAAGCAAAAAAAGGGCTAGAAGTAGCAGGCAATACACTAGATAGTTATCTCTATCATCTTACACAATTTTTCACAGAAAACCCTAGAAAGTAGGCATCACTGCTGCTATGGAGACACTGAGGCTTGGCAAGATGAAGGGGCTTTTCTCATATTACATAACTGGGAGGAGTCAGAGTGGGACCTAAGTTAATCTGACATTAGAGGTGATGCTCTGGCCACCAGACACTGTTGCCCATTTTCAGAATCAGGCCTGCAAAGCTGTGTGCTTCCCAATCTGAACTTGGCAATGCAGACCTCATATTCAGGCTCAGTCAGAAGATAGCTCTGTGGAAACTAAAACATTGTCAGTTCTTTTGGGAGAGGAGAATAAAACCAAGGTCATATGGGACTTTGTCTTTCTCAGTAGCATGGTAGTTATGTTCATGAATCTTTTAGGTATCGTCTCAAACTTAACATTATTTAATAAGTAAGTACATTGGTAAAGGTCCTCTTTGTTGTATTTTATTTCCTGTCCCCGTACCCTCTGGGTAAAACATCCAAATGTGACAGACCACTGAAGGTCACAGTCAACGTCAATCACTCTTTTGCTTTATCCTAGACCATAAGCAACAGAACATTAGAAGGTACAAAATAACATTGGAAGATGTCTGGACTTGAAGAAATGTGTAATGACAGCATTGAAAGACATAAAAGGCAGCTGAAATAGTTCTTGTGCAAAATTTGGTTTATTTAGACTTGGGTCAGAGTTCAGGCCCCAAAGTTGTTGATTTTAAATGGATATGTATTCTTGAAGAGAATTCATCTGATAATAATGTATCTGTAAGCACTTTATAAATAGTAATATATCAAATTAACATATAAGGTTATATGCCAATAACCAAGTTAATCGGGAAGACCAAGAAAAGATAAGGATACCTACATGTACTGGATTTTCTAGAATGGTCCTAATTCAAATATTTTATGTCATTCTCCCCATGAAATTAAATTTTTGTTGTTGTTGTTAATCCTCACCCGAGGATATTTTTCCATTGATTTTTAGGGAGAGTGGAAGTGATAGGGAAAGACAGAGAGAAACATCAATGTGAGAGAAATACATCGATTAGTTGCCTCCTGCACGAGCCTTGACCAGGGCCCAGGCCGGGGAGGACCCTGCAACCAAGGTACATGCCCTTGACCAGAATAAAACACAGGACCCTTTGGTCCTCAGGCCGCCACGACACTCTATCCACTGAGCCAAATCGGCTAGAGCAGTGGTCAGCAAACTCATTAGTCAACAGAGTCAAATATCAACAGTACAACGATTGAAATTTCTTTTGAGAGCCAAATTTTTTAAACTTAAACTTCTTCTAATGCCACTTCTTCAAAAATAGACTCGCCCAGGCTGTGGTATTTTGTGGAAGAGCCACACTCAAGGGGCCAAAGAGCCGCATATGGCTCGCAAGCCGCGGTTTGCCGACCACTGGGCTAGAGCTAAAATTCTTGAGACCAACTTTTGGTTCAGAAAATGTCCCTGATGAAAGCACAGACAATGCATAGATAGAAAAATCAATAATTGGTCACAAGCCATATGGCAATATTCAATCTAAATACCTCTTGCATCAGAGGTCCTCCAAAAGTTGATCCTGATTGGGTGGTCTTCAAGATTTACCAGTCAATGTTAGGCCAGCAGCTGTCAACATAGGCCCCTCCTGAGGCTCTTGGCATTTTTTTTCTGGGAGAAATGACACATTCACTCATCCCCAAGCCAGCGCTTGTTTGCTTTGTGTAACCACAACTACTTGCAACCTCCCAACACCACCACCGATAGACGTGTGCCATGTTGGTTGCTCTTTAAATGTCCATGAAGTGAAAGGAAGCCTTCCCCCAAAGGCCCTAGAAGAACTTGCCTTATACCTTGTTAGGATAGTCTCACTATGCACCAATAAACAAACAAGTTCATGCTAATAACCAACAAGGGAAGAACTAAGCCGCCAATTTCTAAGCAACAAGTGTAATTTAACAATGACTTCTGGAGACAGTCCCCTTTGGAGGTGGCAATTACAAAAATGTAAGTAGGACATTTGAGTATAGCCAGGAATATGCAATGCCTTTCAAATTATGCTTGGGAGACAACCAGCTACTCGAGGTTTAAAATCCACTCAACCTGACTGAAAAAAAAAAAGAAAGAACTCATGGACACAGAAAACTGTGGTGAGTGCAGAGGGGAAAGGGGGAGATAGAAGAGGATAGATGGAGGATAAATGGTGAGGGGAAAGTAATAATAATAAAAAAATTAAATCCACCCAACATATCAAGCCAAACCCAGAGAAATCACTCAGGAGACAGGACAGGCCAATAAATAAGCTAATAAAATTAAAAGTCAAAATCCAGCATGTCACATAGCATGTTGAGAACTGAGCTCTAAAGCTCACCTCCTCTTTTTTCAACTGTCTAATCTTGAACAAGTCAGCTAACCTTTTTAAGCCTTAGTTTTATCATTTGTAAAAAAAAAAAAAGAAATTATTTCCACTTTGTGAAATTTTTATGAATCGCTAACATAGTGTGTGCATGTAAACATTTATCAATAGTAAAAGGAATATATAAATGCTAATTTCCATGTATTCTATTATCTAAGAGTAGTATCAACAAAATGCTATGGGAAAAACACCTCTTCCAGCCCAGGGGTCTTTTCTGGGCCTAATGAAGAGATGTCTGCAAGATGAAGAGGCAGAGCTGGCGAAAGGAGAAGGATCTTCGGGAAAAGGGAATTTTATGGAAAAGGCATGGCAGTAAAGTCTAGCAGATTAGAGAACAGCAAGTAATTCAGACACACCTGTGTTATTCCTCTTGTATCCTCAGCACCAGTGACAAGGTCTGGTACCTATTATGCACTCAATAAAATGTTGTTTTAGTTGAATGAATGAGTGAGTGAATGAATGAATGAATTGCTGTATATGTAACCAAGTAAGAGAAGAGGTGTGTCCAGAGGAGGGCTGGGAGGAAGAGTAAGCTGAGCCAGACGTAGAACCTGGGATGCTAGTCTTCTGATCTTTAGATCAGTATATCCCTAATAATGAGGTGTCTTCATTGAATGCCATGTTCCCATTGAAATCTCAGAAATGTCATCTCCACACACAATCTGAACTATTGGAAACTAGCTTTTCTTTCCACAACTTTCAGGGGCATCAAATGAGTTCAGTGGCATCAAATCTTTCAGGGGCATCAAATGAATTCCATGAATTTAGTCACTTCTATGAGTAGGAGTCAAGGTCAATCATCTAGAAAATTCTCAGTAACTCAGATAGGTGCCTGTGGTCCTGAGGATAAAATAGGGGAAGAAACAATCGCTTTCCCCAAGTGCTGGAGCTGGTGAAGCTATTGGGGGTGGCAGGAAGGACGGCGGAGATGACCTTCCCTTCAAGAACAGAATGACTCTTGCACTGACAGCTGCTACACCCTCTATACCCCTGGTGTTCCTACTGCCTGCAAGTGAAGTGGGGTTTCCAGAGAAGCCACCTGGAAGGGGAAAGAGCACAGTCCTCTAGAATCGTACACACTCAGCCATGACCTTGGGCAAGCAATTTAACCTATCTGAGCCAATTTCCTCATCAAAACAGTAGAGATGCTTATGGCTCACACATAGTAGAAGTATTTTAAATGTTAGTTCCTTCCATCATTTGGAAAAGGAGGTGACCACAAGGGTTAGATCTTTCCTGGTCATTTCTCTGACCATATCTGAGAGGGGGGAAAAAGGTTTGTGTTCTTTCAAACGGAGAAAAGCAAAAAGCAAATCCTAATAAAGAAAAATTTTAATGTAGAACAGGAAGTGATCAATCGCTTGGTGAAGGAAAGATTCCAGGGCCTCAAGCAAAAACTATCAAAATTAAATGGTGTTAGAAGGAGAAGTTTCAGAAAGGCAGGAGGTAAAGCAAAGAAACAGCAAACATGCAGCTGAGAGAGCCTGTTTGTGTGTGGGTCTACTTCACTGGGTCTACTTCTCCTGGCCCAAGTTGACTGCCATACTGTTTGAGAAGGAACGTGACTAGAATCTGAAAGAAGAGAGAACAGGGTGGTCCATTGAAAAATTGTATATGTTGGACCTTCAGTAAGGAAATGGGGTCTTGAACAGAGAAGCAGAGAGATCAACCTTAGCAGAAGAAGCAGCCCTAGACTTCATGAGAGGCGGGAATACGGAAAGACAGCTGGGAGACAGCAGGGTCCCCTGACTCCAAATTGGCAACCTTGTCAAGAGCACTCACCCTGTGGCTCGGGGTGAGAAAAGTACACACTGAGGAGGCAGAAAAGGTCTAGTGCCTAAGGGGGTCTTCAGAGTAATGAGGGTGAGGCTGACCGAGACCTGGGCATTATGACCCTATTTGACAAGTGAGATCATTGAGACTTAGCCAAGGTAACAAACTGCCCAGCAACACCCACCCAGAAGCATCAGAGAGAAGAGAAGAACCATGCATGGTCTTACTCCAAGGCTTGAACTCACTCACCACCCCACACTACCTATAGAAACCCTAAATGAAATGCTTTGACAACAGAAAAGGATCCACTTTAGAGGCACGGGGCAAGGATTGAGAGTGAAACAAATACCCTGGATTAACTGTATTTGTAGTAGTGTCTTTATATTTACATCTCACCAACTCCAGCTTGGGACGCCTGCAAAACTTAGAACCCCACCCTCACATCCCATGTCATTGATGCACGCGCGCGCACACACACACACACACCAGCAAAATCCTGTCTCTCGAGTCTCTCCTGTCTTCTCTTTTTCCTCTAAAGCCCTCCCCAGAAGAGAATGAGTTGTTAAAGGAAGCTAGCCCCAGGGTAGATTTTTGGTGATGGCCAAAAAGAAGAGGGTGGAGCGAGGTAAGGAAGTGCCTAATCCTATCTTCTGTGTACTAAAGACCGATTTGGGAATCCCAAAGTCAACAGACTATTCCTACCTCCATTCCTGACTCCTTGAGTCATCTTGATAAGCTCACTTCATTGCACTCATTTCTCATCCATCGCCTTGGCCATACAAAGCACGCCTCTTTTTTCCCAGGCCTACCTACCTTGAAGGGTCAGAATGACCATTGAAGAGACAGTGTCCTCCAAGTGTGCCAGCAATTCAGAAACTGACCACTTCTAAAATAGCTGAAGTGTGGCTAGGTGTCCGTTGCCTTCTGAAGGAGCAGTGGTGTTGCCGAAGCAGCAGGATCTCCTTGCCAAAGCGGCTCCTGCCTGCCTCCCCATAAGGCTCTGCACTGCCTGTCCCTGTCCCTGCCCAGGAAGACTTCGAGCCCAGGGGCTGTGGCATTTAAGTGCTGTCAGAGTTCCCACTCCGGTCCCTGTAGTGGTGCCAGTTCAGCATCTGTCATGATGACCCAGCCTGAACTGTATTTAGAAGCTTCGGGCATGGCACCATGTCCCAGCCCATCTCAGAGTGACAGGAGATTTCCTGAGCACCTGGGCTTGTGATTCAAATGCTCCTCCTCCCTCCAGGGAATGGGGGTCACAATGACTTTCCTAATGGTCTGTTTTCTTCTCGGAAAGGTACCTATCTGTCGGAGACCTCAGAGTGTCAGTCTCCATCAATGCCATTCTATGATATTTGAAAAATTCTTGCTTTCTGTAAAGCTTGCAAGACATGGTGGAATCAGTAGGAAATAATGGGGAAAGTCAACCAGAAAATGGGTTTAGTGTTCTCTGTTCATGGACTATTCTTACAAAGATCAGTTTCCCTGAAATTACGTCCTGGGAGTTCAGAATTTGCCAGTAAACAGAGCCTGCCTATGACTCTTGGCTTCTAGTGGGACAGTGAAAAATAATTGGCTTCATTTTGGCAACCCCTGTGCCAGCCTTGGAAGTAGCCAACTGGAGTCCAAAAAAAAAAATTGTGATTCCTGGTTAGTGGTAAAATAAAATAAAATCTCACTCATTTACATTTTCATATAACGTCCACCCGGCAAGCAGACTGATAACTGCATGACACTCAATGAGGGGGCTCCCAGTTTTGAGGGTCACAGCACACACAGTGGTCTAGGTCCCCCACTCTCATCCCCAGTGCTCCTGATCAGAATTCCATGGAGATACCCCATCATATAAAAGACATCAGTGTTTGGCCTCACCCCATTTCTGGGCAAGGACCCAACATTCAGAGAATGTGGTTTTAGGATCATGGCATCTAATCCATTCAAGGATTATTTTCTCCCCTAGTGCTCAGATGCGTGTGTTAATCATCGCCTCCCTTTGTTCTGTAATAAATTCAGCCCTGCTAATTCCAAACCTCTATGCATCACTGAAGTTTAAAGATGGCGTTTTGACAGGTCACATATTTAGAATCAATAGACCACCAACCAGTCAAAAATCTTAAGTAGTTTTAAGAACATGTGGAAGTAATTTTTTCCAAGAATTCACAAGTCTGGAGGATGAGATCTTATTGATGGCGTGTGGGCTGTGGTATATATTAAAGTATTACTTTATATGCCATACTCTACCTGTAATCAAAATGGACTTAACAGTAAAGGCAGATTTTCCTTATTATATAAAATATTGCTCATGTTATCAGATACAAATTACAGTGGAGTACACATTATATAGCATCTTTAAAAGAACCAGTAAAAGACAAAGAAAAATTATAAGTGAATGTACGATGACTACATATGTAAAAGTAAATGTTATAAGGCTAGGGAATTTCATAGACATCAGAATCTTTTATAATAGAACATTTTCCATTGTAATCATCTCACCTGCATGCAATGAACCTTTTTGTAAAGAAAAAAATTCTGTAAAATTTTCATTTCCCATTTTTTAAATGAAGAGCTTATTCACCTAAAGTCAATGGATGGGCTTGGGGAGTTTGTAAGTGACCTAATATCTTAAGTCACGTTTGTAGGAGCTTGCATTTTTCTGGGAAGGGGATGGTATTTATGGGATTCACAAAGGAATCTAAGACCTGAAAAAGATGACTGCTGGCAGCCTTGGTTTTCCTCACATGGGACAAACATCCACTTGCCAAGCTCTCTTCTGTCATATAAAGCCTTTCCCCTCAGCCAGATATTTCCAATGGGAGAGATATCCCAAAGAATATGACATAGAATATAGAGTTGCAGCTTAATAAAAATCTATCCTTTGTCTCTTTTATGAAGACAGAGTGTTTGTGTTTCTCCGTGAGTGTGAAATGGCCTTGTGGGACCACTCCAACTTTCTCTGTGTGCTTCCAAGTCCCTTTTACCCTTATTTTAACCACATATACATGCATGTATATATGGGTTTGTTTTTTACTATATGCCATATCAAATCATTTTGGGAAGTAGGGAGTTATTAGTAATATTAATGGTTATTAATAAATTTATTATTAATATATACAAATTAATAGAAGTTATCTTTATGTGAATGAAAATGAGACTGCATTAACTCTCGCAGACTCTCCCACTCCATCCCCCTGCCTCTCAGAAAAACTTCTGTGGCACAGGAACCCGGGGCTCCCAGGCTGTTTCTCCCCACATGTGCCACAGCCACGGCCTGTTTGCTATTGGGGGACATACAGTTCAGGCCCTTCACCTGGGATGTAGTCTCGTCCCTGGTCCCCACACCTCAAAAGAAGTCCTTCTCCCCCCACCCCTGCCCCAGGGCCTCCAGGACAGCTCCTCAGGGAAAGCTAGGTACAGTGAGAAGGTGACGCTGCCCCTGCCTGCTGCCCAATGCCTGCAGCGGGACTGCCAAGACTTTCCTAAAGGCCACAGCCACCAAGCTGCCGGGTGAGAACACCTTGGTGAGCTCAGTTTGTTTGCTCCCAAGATCCTCCCTGTCCTCACAATCTATTTTTACCACACTGTGACGCCGAAGACTACTGTCAAAATCATTAGAGTAAACTCTCCATTCTCTATCATTCTATGGGGGAAAGAACCCTGGGTTCAGAATCAGAAGGCAGGAGGAGTTTGAGTCTTGGTGCTGACTTTGATCTGACCTTGAGGACGCCTTTTCATCCAGCTGAGTCCTGGTAAATGCGTCTGTGGGAAGCGGTTAAGGAATCCAACTGCTTACCCAACTCAGTGAGTCTTCAGCAGGGTGAAATTACGGAGATGAAAGCACTTGGAAAACTGTGAGAGCCTTAGAAATGTACGTTATCGGCACTACATTTAATCATCTGCCCACAGAGAGTTCTCCCCGGGGCTGTAAACATCACGCTAAACCCGCCCTCACTTCACAGCACCCGTTAAAGACCGGAAACTGAGACTCAGGAGCGAAGCTGTGAAGTGAGAAGACCTGCTTTCTGGGCCTGACGTCTCTTCTCTCGCTCATCCACACCTCCCCGTGCTGCTCACTTCATCTACTCAGAGTCCCGAAGATGAAGGTTATAATCCCTGGCTCCCATGAGGCAAAGATCCAGACAAAATAGTCAACCAGCATCTTGTTCCATGACCTATGACTCCGCTTGGATGTGACCAAGGTCACGGGTGCAGTGGGAACTAGCACCTGGGTCTGCTGACCAATTAGATGCCATCCTATCATTGCTGCCATGGCCTCAGAACCACAGCACCTGCCCTGCCCCCAGTGACAACCTGTGGTACAAAGATCCTGAATTATCAATGAGAAATCACAGGATAGTGAGGGTCTCGCACATGCTAAGCGCATTTTACTGCATTCTGATTCTCTGTTAATCAAATTATGTAGCATCTTTTCATTGATCAAGCTAAACAGCCCATTCCCTAATGGGGCAGGCGAGTTCATTCTTCAAATGGCCAGATTTCAGTCCACTCCAGGAGATCTGCCCCATCACACACCCCTCAACATGGAGGTTACTAAGCTGTAGGATAGTGACTGTAGTCAAATCACTTTAATCAGAACCAGTGACAGGAGGCTCTGCTCAATTCGATGGCAAAGCGCTGTGTGCATAGCCCCTGGGAGTCCCTGGCCTCTGCTCCCTACATGTGAAAAAAAGGCCAGTCCCAGTGAAACCTCCAGTTTTCCAAGTTATTCAGCTTCCCCAGGATCCAACGTTCCTGTCTCTTCTCTCTCGGCCTCCATGTAGCTTTTCTCTCAAAACCTAGCTCACACCTTAGCCCCACAGAGCCACTGCTGTGGCAGGATTCAACCATGCTTACAACTTTCTTTAAACTCTACAAGGACAAGCTAATGAAAGATGGTGCCGCTGATTCTCGTTTGTTAAAAGGACCTTCTGAAGCAGACTGCTTCTTGCCTCAGAGGAAGTGACTTCCCCTGCTTTCCCAGAGACCCTCCCCTGGTTTGGGGCGGGGATTACACATCTGGATTCAGTTCTCACAAAACTGCTGTCCCTGGAGATAGATGTTCTGCTAACTCGGCCTTTAGAAGAAAGAACGTGGCGTGTTTCTTGTCATGCTCCTAAACCAAACTACCTGTGAAAGGCTTCCTTTGTGCCATTATTTACAATTTAATGAGAAGCAAATACGGTCCATGATAAAATACATCCTCTTAGGCAAGAATGGTGAGTGAGTTTTAACATACGTGTCAACTCTGGTCATTGGATGGTGGCAGTTGAGAGCGCAAAATTAAAGAGTATGAAGACCGATCCAAGCTTAGGAGGAGAGTACGGGATTGATTAGTGATGTCTGCCATGGGCACAGGATGAGAAGATAGCACCCCACATGTTATATACTCACTATCTCACTCTTTCCAAGGTTTGTACTAAAATGCTGCCATGCATGAATAGCCACCTGTCCCTCTTACCTGTTTTAAGGTGACAAAAGCTATTGTGTCGTTGTTTATATTTTGTGTCATTCTTTTCAGATGGGGCAGGTTTTCCAGAGGCAGCAGGCAGGCCACTGATCTCTGTCCTGTAGCAATAGGTCACCATGTTAGCAAACTTCCTCTGCTCTGACACGTCTGTGGATCTAATGGAGAACTAATGTCTTCATCAGTATCTGTGCTATTTCACACTTCATTTCCTTCCTCCACTCTTGGATGAAAACCATCCGGTCCTGGTGATTTACTTCATGGGAGTTTCTTTCAAGTTAGTTCCTTTCTCTAGCATGCCACGCAAGCATTTCCAGGGCTCCAGCTGGGGAGCACCCAGCCTTGAAACATCAGTGTGCTATCAAGTCATTCAAGAAAGCAAAAGGCCTTGGCAGGGACCTGGTGGGGAGGCCCTCAGCTGAGGCCTTTGAGTCTGAGCACAACAGAAGCAGGTGCTACCTTTTCTGCCTCTCCTTCCTCAAAGTCTAGAAATGTCCAAGTTCCAGCTATCAGAAGGGTAACAAAATAATGGGGAAGAAGTTTAATCTCCCATCAGTAGGAGGCACTGTCCCCAGTTGGTGTGGCATTCTAAATTCTTAGCCGAGTCCTCCATTGAGTTCTGTGCTGTGCCACACACAGGTCGTTGCCAAAGAGCAGGTGCGCAGAATGAGAAGCCGGGACGTGTCTCTGCTGAGGAACAGCGGTGAGCTGTGCTGACCTGCTGGAGAAAGGCCCTGGAGGGGTTTTCACTCACAATAACATCAGTCATTGGCTCCTAGCCCAGGGCAGGAGATGTGTGGAATCCCAGGCCCTGGTCCTCCCTCTGCCTGGCAGGGTCTCCAAATGGCTCCTGAACTCTCCTTGGCTGTCATTAAAGTTCACCTGCTGCAGCCACAGGGGCCATTTCTGCTTCACCTCTTGGCCTTGGCTGGGGAGTGGGGGTCGGGGCGCGAGCGGAGGGGAGCTGAAGGGCACTATTGACCTGCTCCCATCCCTGCCAGTTTGCAGCAGTCACTCCGAAGGTCATCAGTCTGATGTCCCCTTCCCTACACCCACCTTGCTGCTTCTCCAGACTGATGGCCCCTACAAAGTTCCCTCTCTCGCGCGTGCCATCCCTACCACAGGTGTGAGAGGACCCTGTCCCACCCTGTAACTCTAGCAGTGCCTTCAGCTTACAGCGCTGGAGTGGAAGATGATGTGCGTATACATCACGCAGTGTAATTTTTAAAATAATTTCTGTGCTCAAAGCCAACCATATCTTCAGATTGAGACCAAGACTCTGCATTCTCAATTATTTTCAGTGAGTTCTCTCCCTACCCAGGGACCTCAATGAGAGGCCCACTCTCTCTATAAGACTTTTTACAATCCTGGAGCCACCATCAGTTCCAGGTGTTTAATCCCTCCGTCTCCTGGGCAACGTGCCCTAACATAGCCTTAAACACCCACCAATGTCCAGACTGGGCATTCTCATGAAGTACTGCTGAACTTCCCCAGTGGACTAGCCAAAGGAAGCTCAGCAAAAGAATTAGAGCTACTCTTTGCTCTGGGAAACCTGACAAAGACTTTTTTCTGGGCTAAGAACCTGCACTAGAGCCCATAAAAGACAGAAGTCAAGTACTTCTTTTACTTGAAATTCTGCTGTCTCAGAAACCAAGTGCAGGAAACCACCAAGAAAAAAGCCCTCGGCACTTGAAGGAATGGAGCATCCTATATTTAGATCTAAGCTCAGCTCGGGCCTCTTAAAGCAGTGTAGAAATTGAGAAAGCAGCCACGAAAGGAGGCAGGAGAAAGGGGGGTATTTTTAAAATATTACCCAAATTCTGACATTTTTTTCTATATTACCATGGACTTGTTTCTGGGCTGGAGACGGCTGAGAATATTCTCTGTAAGACTTTACTTTGTGATAAAATTCATTAAGGCCACTGATTCTAATTATAAAATACATTTTTAAATGCACTTTCATTATTTCACAGTTCACATAAGATTTCAGATGGAAATGGAAAATACACAAGAAAGGCTGAGTGCCTATAATATGTATAATGTTACATATATGGGAACTATATCTGAAACCCATGTCCTCCTAACCCAGCACTAATATTTGACACACAGGGTGTTTCAAGTTTCTTTTCTTTCTTTTTTTTTCTTCCTTTCCTTCTTTCAAGTTTATTGGTCTTGATGCTCAAGAAAGTCAACAATTTTCCTCTTTACTGCATGAAAATATTTAGTGAATATTTTCTTGCTCTCCCCACACACAAAGGTAGATAATATTTCAGTAGAGTTGATTTCATTCCAAATAAACATTCTAAAATAAACAGGGCCAAAGAGTCGTCCTTATTTAGAACAGGAGCAGACTTCACAGAAATACTGTAAGCTGTCTATAGTGGCCCTTGCCCACCCTTCTAAGCTCTCATAACCAGGAAGCCCAAATAAAGCCCAGTGTCCTATCCCTCAAGAACTGTCACATGACAGCCAGCCGATGACAAGAGAAATACTGATCTTCATGGAGACACATGGAAAAGCCTCAGTCTGATCAGCTACTTTCCAATATAGGGTCAAAGCCTTCTTTTTCTGCAGCCTGCAATCAAATCAAACTCTTAATCTGAAGACTAAATGTCACAAATCAACAGAGTCAGATGAATCTTTGGGGACTAGAGAAAGCTAAGGAGTTCCCCTACTTGGCTTGCCAAGGCAAGGATCAAAGGAATCAAAGGGAGCTTGGAGTGGGTGCAATATCATAGCCCTGGAACAGAGGTCAGGTATGTGGCCTTTTCCCGGCTTCCAATGATATTGAATACAACAGATAAATTAAGATCAAGGCACACGGCAGTTCTAAAAGCACCAGTCTGTCCCCAGCAGATCCCAGGGGAGAGCCGTCATCCACCACGGGACGGATCTTGTCGTCACTTGGAGGAACGCCTGTTAACATGGGGATGGATTACACACAACAATGTCTAATCCAAAGCCCTACAACTTGCTCACGGAAGGGAACAAACTCATCGAGAGCATTCACTTGGCCAAAGAAGAGACCCTAATGCAGCACAGGACAAAGTCAACAAAACTCACTGTGCCCCGGCTCCTGATGAAGCATACGTGTGCAGAGAGGTGATTACCCAAAATAGCAAGAGAGCTCAAGTGCTTACGGGAAAATCCAACCCCTTAACTTAAGGCAAGCTTGGCCTACCAGCAAATCTGAAAGACAGGAAATATTTCTGGGCTTAATAACTCAAGCCAATATTCATTTCAGGTTGGGAAATTTCCCTAATCCAACTGTTGGTTTTTAAAAGTGATGCTCACGAACATCCCAGTTGGGAGCACCACATGATCCAACGGGTCCAGTACAGCCTTCAAGCTCCACCAGCACCTTCTCCTGCCCCTCCCATTAAGAGGTCAGAATTCCAGCACCACCTTGGCTGGAAGAATTACTCAAAACCAAGCTGCAGGTATCATCAGTCCCAAGAGGAAGGCCCAATATAACATCAAGTCTGAAGAATGGAAGCCATCTTTCCAGAAGACGTCTTCATGGGCAGCACAGAAGTCGCCAACACAGTGTCATTTTAGTTTTGCCAGGAAGACCGCTCTTGCCCTAAGTTTTCCTACAACTCAACCTTGGAAGTCATCTAAACCAGTGGTCAGCAACCAGTGGTCCGTGAGGTCCGAAAGGTTAGCAACCACTGATCTAGACTATGGTTTTATTTTTATTTAAAAGAGACTTTGCAATATATAGGAGCCCCCTTCTTTTAAAAAGGCCATCTGCGCCGGAACCGGTTTGGCTCAGTGGATAGAGCGTCGGCCTGCGGACTGAAGGGTCCCGGGTTCGATTCCGGTCAAGGGCATGTACCTTGGTTGCGGGCACATCCCCAGTGGGGGGTGTGCAGGAGGCAGCTGATCGATGTTTCTCTCTCATCGATGTTTCTGGCTCTCTATCCCTCTCCCTTCCTCTCTGTAACATATCAATAAAATATATTTAAAAAAAAAAAAAAAAGGCCATCTGCTTTTTAAATAAGGAATAATGTGGTTTAAAAAAAATGTTTAGGAAAAGTTAGGTCTGGATCTGCTATAGTGATTTTTCTTCTACGAGTGAAAGTCTAGAGCCAACCCAGGGCCATAAGGTTAAGCAAACACCGCAGACGCTTTGTATTTATACGAATTAACAAATCTCATCATCTATCTCCCATCTCACACATCCCAAAGCAGACAGGGTTGTTACAGGGAGCCAATCAATCACTGAGTACATACAGTGGAGGGGTGGGTGCTAATTCGTACAATGCAGGGCCCTGCTTCCAAGGCATTTACAACTTAGTCTGTAGACACCATGGAAATATAAAATTGCTGGGCCAGAAAAAAACCCTGGCATGCTTTTCTGCTAGGTGATACTCTTTCTGTGAGGCCCAGGAAACACAGCTCACACAGCAATTTTACAAAAAGTAAGAGCTCCCTGCTCTAGGACCCATCAGGGAGTGAAAAAAGACAGAGAATCTCTTAATGTTATGCTCTCCTATTTCTCCACGGCCCTGTTCTAGGCTGCAAGGAATGCTCAGGTATGGAAATTTAGTGAGACCCAAGGCTTGGTTACAGCAGCCCATTCTTCCTGATGTGCGTCCCATTAGCTATAGAGCTCAGGTGTGAAAAGGTGGCCTAGAAAAGAGTTTGTCTTCCCAGGCAAGGTAAATGTGCACAGAGTTCATCCCAGGTCTGCAAAGACCTCCTGTCCTGACAGTTATGAGCTGTGGGGTCTTGCTTGTCTTCTCTGTCCCATCCATAACCTCATCCTCAGAATTGGTAGACTTACTGTTGGCACCGTAAAACATGGTGATGATTTACATACTTTCACGTGGTATTTGCCATGGCTTAGTGGATGCTCTTTTTGTCTTCCCTACTAGTATATAAAACTTCATGAGAGCAGGGACCATGTTTGTTTGTTTGTTTTTTAATATTTTTATTAATTTCGAGAAAAAGGAAGATGGGGAGAGAGAGAAACATCAATGATGAGAAAGAACCATTGATCAGCTGCTTCCTGCACACCCCACACTGGGGATCAGGCCAGCAACCTGGGCATGTGCCCTAACCTGGAATCAAACTGTGACCTCCTGGTTCATAGGTCAAAGCTCAACCACTTAGCCATGGCGTCCAAGTGCAGGGACCATGTTTTATGCTCTACAGAATTAACAAAGTCTAAGCTCAGAGCAATAGAAAGAAGCATATTGAGTTAACTAGGGTGCTTATTGCAGTTCTCAACAAATGTATCCAAATAAATCAATCACCTAAATCAAAACGATAAGGCATTGCACCTGTATGAATCACACCCAGGCTTGAAATGTCAAACCAAAGGAGAACAGGGGATTCAAAAAAGGCTAACAGATGACCCCTTTGCACTGGAAATGCTGATGACATCACACAGAGAACATGCTGCAAAGTACAGTGAACACAACAAATAACAACCAGTTTGGACTCCACATCCAAACTCCATCCTCTGCTACAATAACCTCCCCCAGAAGGAAAATAATTAATTAAAATGTAATCATATTGTTTTAGCCCTGGGGCAGAAGAAAAATGCAAGACCAGCCTGGAACATCTTATTGCATCAGAAAGTAAGAAAATGCTCAAGTATTGGGAACATGTCAGAAGTTAATCAGAATGATATGAGTATCAAAATAACTAATGATAAGAATATAATCCATTAAATAAACTAGATCTGAGTCCATGAGTCCCTGGGTTCACTTAAATAGATACATAGATAAATAAAGAGATACATAAATACTTTAGTTAATTAACTAATAAAAGCTCTTCCTTAAAGTAGAGGGTCAACTAATAAATATAGAAGGGATGATGAAGATGAAAATATTATCGTCAATGGACTTCCAGTCTCTGGTCCAGCATGTAAGGAGCAGACGTCATCACTCCATCTTAGCAACAAGTAAAAACCCAAACAAACTGGAACATCAACAACTCTTCTCAGATGTGTCAGAGAAATGAGATCACAGAGCAAATAACTTCCTCAAAAATTGAAGAGACAGGGTCCTGAGAATCATGACTTACTGGAGAACAAACCCATGAGCACAGACCTCCACAGGCACCAGAGCCAGGTAGGAAAACCTGACCTGAAACTGACGAATTGCTGAGGCTCCACATGGACAAATCTGAGAGTTAAAAACTCTAGGGGACACAGTCATAGTGGGGCTCCAGACTTCTATGAGGTTTTTTTTTAATCCTCACCAGAGGATATGTTTTTATAGATTTTGAGAAAGAGAGGAAGGAAGGAAGGGAGGGAGAGAGAGAGAGAGAAACATCAATGTGAGAGAGAAACATCAATTGGTTGCCTCCTGTAAGCAAGCATACCCACACGCATAAGCATTTATGTGTATATGCTTATTTATGTATGCTTATGTGTATATATACATGCATAAGTATATATATCAGCAACATATAAGCATACACACATAAAGCAAATAAAACAAAATGTAAACAATAAGTGAAACTAGTACAGGGTATACAGACAGAAGTTCCTTGTACAGTTCCTATAACTTTTTTATAAACACTATATTATATCAAAACCAAAAGTTAAAAAAATGTTTAATTTGGAGAAAATATAAAAAAGACTGAAAATGTCACTACAATATCAGAGAGCTGAAGAGACACCCGTACTCTAGATTGGATGAAATCTGCTGGCACACCCAAACTACAGAAGTCCTAACAAAAGTCTGCCTAACAAAGCTGAAGTTTCCAACGGATTCTCTGCTTCCTGCCTATCTCCATTCAAATGAGAAATTTAGGAAATTAGACTTGATTATGGAATACTATATTTGACTAATTACTGCAGTGTTGGATGAAATGCAAAACACTGTGAAACAGTAAAAATAATTAAGTGTTGAAAATGCAACCAAATACTTGACAAAAATCAAGCCAGGAATAGGAAATAAAGGATTTGGTCAGCATTGGACCAATCCAGTGAGAGGTCAGACATTGATCCTTTAGCTCATGGTGATGCCTTGGCCCAGGTGCTCCAACCCCAGACCCCAGGAGTTGGGGTTTCCCTAGGGCAGGTCCAGGATTAATGTGAAGTGAGTGAGGCACTGGCCTGGAGTGCAGAATTTAAGGAGGCACCAAAAATTTCAAGATAAAATATTAAAGACAGTGTTATGTACTGAATGTCTGTGTCTCCGCCCCCCCCCATGTGATATTATTTGGAAACTAGAGGCCCGATGCATGAAATTTGTGCAAAGGGCTCTGCCCTCACAGCCCCAGCTTCATCCTAAAGGTCATCCGAAGGACGTTTGGAAGATCTAATTAGCACATTACGCTTTTATTATTATAGATGGGGCCTCTGGGATAGATAATTAGGGATAAATGAGGATGGGGCCCTCCTGATGGGATTAGTGTCCTTATAAGAAGAGACACTGGAGAATTAATTCTCTCACCTCCACCCCCACTATATGAGGACACAGTGAGAAGGCAGTCTTCTACAAGCTGAAAAAAGAGATCTCACCAGAAACCAACTCTGTTGGACCTTGATCTTGGACTTCCCAGCCTCCACACTGTGCTAAATAAGTTTCTGCTGTTGAAGCCACCCAGTCTATCATATTTTTCTATGGCAGCCCAAGCCCACTCATACAGACAATATCAGTATTGCTAACTTTTCCTTTGGCCTCAGGTGCCAGTATCACTCTACATTTCTTATATTTAGTTAACCATAGGTTTTTTTTACATTAACTTGTTTTTAAAATACTGCCCTAAAACCAATGTGTCTCTCTCACATCAATATTTCTCTCTCCCCTCCCTTCCACTCTCAAATAAATACTAAAAAATAAAAACAATGCCCTAAAATATTACCTATCTTGATTAGTAAGGAAGTTTTGCCTCACCCTAGTCCTGGCCCTGCCCAAGGAAACACAGTCTAAGGCTTACTCTCTGCTCCCACCACAATATCTTCACACATCACCACCAACCCACACTCCCACAGCGAAGTAGCCACATCCCATGGTTTCTGGTCTGCATTTTAGCAATGTCTTGCCTCATTAGGCAACTCCACCTGGCCAGCCCTGCCTCTTCTGCTTTCAATGGCCTGGTTCCAAAGAAGGAAAATATTAAACAGATGTCTTTACCCTGGGAGGGGCAAAGAGAGAGATCAGAATAGTGAGATGGCAAATTGATAAAGGATGATAGATCATGGTTAGTGTCCCGGTATTATCAATACCATTTCAAGGGAAGTCTGACTCTGAGAGATGATGCCTTACCAGACAGCAAAGAGTGTAACATCTTCCATTATATATGTAGTGGGAAATTAAACGCAGGTTCTGGTAACTTTCCTTGAGGGAGAAGGTCGGAATAAGGAAGAAAAGGGAGGTGGAACAGAGAAAGAAAGGTCAGTGATTATGTGCCTGCTCTGCACCTCAACCCGTGCTAGGTGCTCCTTCCCACATGGCCGCACTGAACCCTCCCACCTCAGCGCCGGGCTAAGGAGGGTACACTCTGCTCCATACCCGAAAGCTTTCAGGCGAATAAGAGTATGTATTTACAGACATCTGCAAGAGAGACCACCCGCTCTCCCTGTTGGAAGGCAGAAAGCTATGGTCTGCCAGGTGTGCAAGGCCTTTTGCATCGGAACATGTCTCGGGCTGGTGTCTCGGGCTGGTGTCTGAGAGATGATGATCCTGGATATTGCCGGTGCCTGACCGCTGTCAGCACTGCAGGGGCTCCACTCTCTGTAGCTGCAAAAACCACACCATCCCTGCCAAGCTGAGCTGAGGCCTCCCTGGAGCTGCCTGCGTACAGCACCTATTTCATTTCTATTGCATTTTACCCGTTTCCCGAAATCTGAGCACTAGCAAAATATTGAGCTTTGTTCTCCAGAACGGTGTCCGTCCTGTTCCAGTCTCCCGGTTCATCATTAGTGAAGAATAGAGAATGAACTCAGTTCAGTGTGCAAGGAGAGCTACCTGTAGACCAAATGAGAAAGAGATGAAATCTGACTTCAAACCCAGAATAAGCACAACTATCTGCAGCAAATTCAACACATCCAAAAACACTCTGATTATAATTTGAGTTGGGCGCCAATGCCGCCTCCTGTCCAGACACCTGGACTACATTGCCTTGGGGTGGAGCAGAGAACGCATGCTTCCTGTGGCTTCCCAGTGAGGAGAAGCCCATGGGGAAAACAGCTTCCCTGTGTCTTCCTGCACCCGAGAAAAACTCTAGCAACTCAGAGATTGGTAAGACAACTGCAGAGAGAGAGAGAGAGAAACGGGATGAGAAAGAGAGAAGGTGGTATAAGGGAGATGGATGTCTGGCAGGAGCTGATGGGTAAGGGAGAGGCAGACAGGATCCGTGGGGGGGACCCCTCGGCTATTTCTGCTTCTGCTTTGGGCAGTCTGTCCATCTTGCTGTGTTTACAGGTCCAACGTGACTTTCCACCCAAGTACACTCACTGGGCTTGCCCTGGAAAACATGCCACCTTCCACAGTTCAGGTTTCATGGACTCACACCGGGAAGCTCTGCTCTCAAGAGCCCAATGCATTGTTGCCATCGGATGGAAACAACAGTGCAAATCAGACCTAGAGAACATCTGTAGCTCATCACTGCACTTGCCACCAGCCCCCCTGTCTAACCTTGGAAGTGACCAGCTTGGTGACCAGATTCAGTGACTGGACATCTCTGGGCTTTGGTGTCCATAGCTGCCAGGTTCCTGGGACCCCAGAAGAGGGAGCCGGTCCCAGGAAGCACCCAAGTCTGGGCTTTGGTGAGCAGGAGCCATATTGGAGAATGAAGGGAAGGGCTGAGGGAATGCACGTCAGGGCAGGAAGCACAGGGTTGTCATTTATAGGACATGACACAGCCTCGCAAGCAGGCTAGCGTGTGAGCCGGCAGACTTCCCCTCAGCATCATGCCTTCGTGTTCTGAAGCTAAGCGGGTGTGAGGAAATAGAGACAAGTGGCCACTCTGACTCAGACAGAATTTTTGCTACTCATTGCTTTGAAGTCAGGAGGAAAGGAAGGAGGGCAAGAACCAGGGTCTGGTCAACCCAGCAGTGACTCGTGGTGCAATTTAATCATCCTGGGCTTGGCCCAACCCATCCTCTTGGTGTGAGGGAGGGACAATTTATTACTGCTGTGGTCATGGACACTGGGCAGCCATAGCCAGAGACCCACAGACAGGAGTAGCAGGAGAGGCTGGGAGCAGAAGGGGAGTGGCAGAGGTCCTGGGCTGTGGGACAGCAGTGAAGGGGTGACCACACAGGGACTGGACATTCATACCAGGTCTTCCTTCATCCAGGCCCTGCTTCCGGGAAACCTGGTGGGAATCAGGAGACTGAAAATGACTTCCTGGCTCCTTCCTCACCCAGGCTGGGCCAGGTGTCCTTGCCCTGTGCTCCCCCAGGCTGTGCATACCTTGTCGGGACACTTATCACCCTGTATTTCCTTTTCCAGATATGTCTGCATATCTGTCTTATTGAGAGCAGGGATTGTTATTCACCTCTCTGTCTGCCTAGGTTAATGCTTGTGGAATGAGTGAGTGAACTACTGCCATGATAAAGTGTGAGTCATTCCCTCCACTGAAATGGAGGGGGTACTGCCTTGTTGGAGAGCAGTCCTTGTTTTCACAACACTGGTTGGGATGAGGTGGCCATCTTTGCTGGAGCACAGGAGCATCACTCAGGGCATGTTTGTCACAGCTGCACAACCTATCCTGACTAAACTGTGATCTCCCGCCCTGGCCAGTGTGGCTCAGT
This sequence comes from Plecotus auritus, assembly GCF_963455305.1. Classification (NCBI taxonomy): domain Eukaryota; kingdom Metazoa; phylum Chordata; class Mammalia; order Chiroptera; family Vespertilionidae; genus Plecotus; species Plecotus auritus. The sequence goes on from NC_137778.1 coordinate 33,634,189, forward strand.
TGGTTGGAGTGTCATCATATGCACCAAAAAGGTGGTGGTTTCAATTCCTGGTCAGGGCACATATTCAGATTATTCAGATTGCAGGTTTGATCCCTGGTCTGGTACATGCTGGAGACAGCAAATTGATGTTTCTCTCTCTCTCTCTCTCTCTCTCTCTCTCTCTCTCTCTCTCTCTCTCTCATCAATTTAAAAAAAAATAAATGATCTCTGATCTCCCCCTTATCTTTCCCATTCCACACTCTGTCATCTCAGTTACTACTGTCACATGAATCTTCCGGAGGCATAGCCCTAATGACAAAACACCTACTAATATTAATTAATCACAAGCCATGGATGACTTTTATGCCATTCCTATAAGAGATTAGGAAACTGAAGTCAAGGAAGTTAAACAACCTGCCCCAATTTTCAGAGCCAGTAAGGGGCAAAGTCACAATTCAAACCCAGTCTAAGCCCATGACCACTATTCTCCTCGAAATCTTACAGGGGCTCAAACACCTATCTACTCATTTATTTTTGTGCCTAGATTTTAAAAACCTTCGGGAAGAGCTCTTTCCTTACTCATGTACATACTCTAAGTGTTCAATGAGGAGTAACTGGGTTTCATCGAATGAACTATTTGCCTTAGGTTTGTTGTAAAAACAAGCAGAAGAGCTGGTGCTTGGCTCCAAAAAAGCATGAGCACTGCAATCAGATCAGCAACATGATCATCACTGCTCTCAGCCGTTCTTTGGAGAAAGGTGGGAACAAACCTCCTCTAGGTCCCCCTCCAGGCCTTTCCAGCGGTTCCAATTCTTTCCTACTACAGGAAGGGATAAACACCCTTCATATATTTCCTCTCACCCCCAACTGCAAGGAAAACAGTACACTAATTAGTTGTAACAGGGTGTTCATTTCACACAGTTCTCAGCAGGTTGCCCTGCTGTTCTTTGAAATGGTCTGGAAACAGCCTTGATTTTAAACATCTGAAGATAATTGAACCAAAGTTGCGCCCAGAAACCCTGAGTGACATGCCTTTTATTCTCTCCCTCACTAACAAGAAATGTTTGCTGCCATATCTTATTTACTCAATACCTTGAAAGCCTCGGGCACTGATGACTTGCACCCCGGGATCCTAAAAGAATTAAGTTAAAGTAGATTGGTAATAAATGGAGAAGCATGGAAGCCTGAGAGATTAAATAAAACCCTATGCCTGTTTAAAGGGAAGAATTGCCCTGCAGACCTATAAACTTGAGCTCTGTACCTGCAAAGCATAGGGAAGTGGAGGCAGAGCTGAAGAGGACTTATGACAAGACCATTTTTGCAAACGTTTTTCAAAGACAAAGATATTAGTTAGCAAAGGTGGAAACATTTTCTAATATATTGATGGCAAGTGGGTAGGAAAATAGGTTGTCATACCCTGTGGGTGGAAGTGTAAAATGAACAACCTTTTTTGGGGGGAAAACTTGGAACATCCATCATAATTTTAAGTGATCTAACTTCCACTACAACTCTACTTCCAGAATTTATTCTATAAATGCTATCACAAACGTGTCTAAAAGTAATTAATCATGGAGCTTTATTTATAGAAGAAAATGATTAAAAACAACCTACAGGTCTGTTAAAATAGGTTCAATAAAAATTATGACAAGTCCACACAATGGAATATTTGGTTCTTTTAAAACAGCAGGAAGGAGGAACCTATAAGTATGTTTATTTAACAGTCTCCAGTATAACAGGTTGAAATTGAAGTCATAAAGTCCGAAGTACTGTTTACTGGTATTATGCCACAATTTGTGTTTTTAATTTTAATGTTTGTATACATACATAGTGATTCACATACATCATTCATACAATGACTCAGGGATGATAACTAGGAGACTATGAGTGGGAGATTACTTTTTAATTGATGCTTTTCAGCGATTTCTTGGTGCTGTTTGAACTGTTTAGATGTGTACAAATTATCTGAGTTTTAAAAAAATTGTAAGTAAAAGAGGAGGCTAACAACTGTCAGAGCCTATTAGAGGGCAGAATCTTGCACATCAATATGATCATCTGAGACTTAGAGGTGGGCCTGGTACTTTAAGGAAAAACAAAGCATAGAACCCATCTTGTGATTCAGGGGAAATCTGTAAACGAACTTGCCAAGCAGCGGTTTAACAGGTGTAGAGGTAAGCAGAGGCCCATGCCCGGAAGGAGGTACCTAAGGAGCACTATCACTCAGCAAGGATTTAGCTAACAGTGCAGGGCAGTGCTCCTGGGCCTGCTGGGCAGAGCTGGGGGGATACAGCAGACATTCTGGGCCCAGAACCACTGTCTCCTCAAAAAGAGTAAAGGAAACCTTCCACATTCCTACCACCTGCCTGTGGCCGAGCCCTCAGCTAGATCCTTCAAGAACTAAAGGAAAACCACTGCACAGCCAGAGACCCTCAGAATCTAAAACAGTATTCTGGCCTGGCTGGTGTAGCTCAGTGGTTGAGCGTCGACCTATGAACTAGGAGGTCATGGTTCAATTCCCAGTCAGGGCACATGTCCAGGTTGTGGGCTTGATCCCCAGTGGGGGGTATACAGGAGGCACCAATCAGTTATTCACTCTCATCATTGATGTTCCTATCTCTCCCTTCCTCTCTGAAATCAATAAAAATATATTTAAAAAATAAATAAAGAATACAGTATTCTGCCTTCCTCCAGCACATCCTCCAACCTCCCACCACATTATTTGCCCAGGGAAAGGGAAGTGGGGTGTACTGAGACATGGGAAGTCCACAAGTGCTCATACCTGGCTGTGATCTTGGGCCATTTGTCTTCATTTGTTTTTCCACTTCTAAAATAAGATGACTGTTGGCTCCATTTTGTGTGGTTTTGAGAGAATGAGATTGTCAACATGATATTCCATCCTAAGGCACACAGTGCTTTGAAAAAATAAACGGCTATACAAATGTAAAATATTAACAGTATATACAGGTGAACTTTTCAGCAATTTGACTAAATTGTCCAGTCAGTTGGTTCAGTCAAAACAGTAATACTGAGAGTCCAGCACAAACCCAAACATCAATTAAGTCATTAATTACCACACACATTTATTGAGCACTTATTAAAAGCAAGGGGTAGTGTGAGGATTGAAAATACAAAAAGAAGACAGACTCTTGCCCTATAGAGAATGCCAGGTCCAGTCTAGACAAAGGGACACATGAACATCATTACTATAGTACTCTATTAGGGGTACAAGCAAAATGCCAAGGAGAAAAACAATAGGGTTGACCCTGTGATACCTATAGTATCAGTACCAACCTTCAAATACAGTCTCCCCAAATACCAATGTATACAAACTAATAACAAGTGCTTACTAAACTGTACATTTCTTTGTAAGGAAATCTTCAAGTGATTAGTAGTAATCTTTTGTAATAGCATATTAGTCAATATATTTGTTTAGTATTGTTTTGATTTAGTCAACCCTTTCATTGAACAATTTCAAATCTAAAGGACCAAAAATGACCTCATTATTGGTGGTCATTTCAAATTTCACAGCGGTATGAACACTGGTAGTTAAATAAATGGCCTGTACGTGGCAGCATTATTAGGCAATATTTCAATTAAGATAACTTCAAATATTATGTTCACCAGCATGGAGCTCGGGTTTTATTCCTCCATGTGCCAGACAAACATAAGCTGTATTCCACCCAAACAGCAGCTCTCCACCAATTTGGTGGATCACAACCATCCATGAAGTGAAAGAAAGGGACAAGTACAGATAAAATAGACAAAACAGTGGTTTAAAGCCATGTAGGCAAAAGAAAAGGTTAACCAAATGTTTCACTTTTAAACTTGTGTTTTGTTCAACTTGGTGTTTCATTCAGGTCTAAATATCATTCTGAGTTGCAAATGTTAGGCAGAGCTCCCTGAGTTAACCTGCATAAAATTAAATTTCATTCTAATTTAATTCACTTCCAGAATGGTATTCTGTTGCGAATGGGAAAACCCTGGAGGAGTTTCATTTTCCGTGACCTCTATAAAATAACAAGTTGTATGTGCTACAACCAGAGAAACATCCTGAGCCTCACTTGCCTGGAGAGCCAGGAATCAGATATTACTTACTGCCCCCACGCTATTTCAGTTGCCACAAGTCATTCCTATTAAAGCAAAAAAGTAATTTTCTGGCCTTGCTACAGTAAGGAATGTTCTCAGTTGTGGCATTTATTTAGGTGCTGGTAGAACTATTATAATAAATTTTTAAAATACAGGCTCCAGAGCACTCTTATCATACGCTAATCATGGACTAACTCGTCCCTTGTCTCCTAGATCTTTCTAAGGAAAAGACAGCAATGTAGAATAGTGGTTTCCAAACCTGATTGCCCCTCAAAATAAACTGAGTACTTTTCTAAAGCACAGACTTCACCTCCTCCTCCCTGTCCAGGCCTCCAGGTTGGGACCCCAGAATCCATCCTGGTAAAGTACTGTTCAGGTACATTGGGCAGTCAACCTAGTATATAGACTCTTGTTTGGTGTGAGGCATCCTTTAAAAAAACTGCCCTGGCCAGTGCAGCTTAGTTAATTGGGCATCATCCCATGCACCAAAAAGTTTCCGGTTCGATTCCTGGTTAGGGCACATGCCCAGGTTGCAGGCTTGATCCCCGGTAGAGGGGTGCAGGAGTCAGCCAATTGATGTTTCACGCTCACATAGATGTCCCCCCCCTCTCTCCCCCTTTCTCCCCTCCCTCCCTCTCCCTCTCCCTCTCCCTTCCTCTAAAAATCAATTAAAAAAAAAAACAACAAATAAGCAAATCAGAGGAGAAAGGTTGGTGGCATAACAGCTTCTGAACAAATCAGGAAATTTGTGTGATTGACTAAAGATGATATCAAGGAATTAGTATTAATCATGTTATATATAACTAGAGGCCCGCTGCATGAAATTCGTGCACGGGGGCGGGGGTGTCCCTCAGCGCAGCCTGCACCTTCTCCAATCTGGTACCCCTTGAGGGATGCCCGATCCCGGACTGCTGGCTCCCAACCACTCACCTGCCTGCCTGCCTGATTGCCTCTAACTGTTTCTGCCTGCCAGCCTGATCACCCCCTAACCACTCCCCTGTCAGCCTGATTGATGCCTAACTGCTCCCCTGCTAGCCCGATTGCCCCTAACTGCCCTCCCCTGCAGGCCTGGTCATCCCTAACTGTCCTCCCCTGCAGGCCTGGCCACCCCCAACTGCCCTCCCCTGCAGGCCTGGTACCCCCAACTGCCCTCCCCTGCAGGCCTGGTCACCCCTAACTGTGCTCCCCTGCTGGCCTGGTTACCCCTAACTGCCCTCCCCTGCTGGCCTGGTTGCCCCTAACTGCCCTCCCCTGCCAGCCTGGTTGCCCCTAACTGCCCTCCCCTGCAGGCCTGGTCCCCCCCCCCAACTGCCCTCCCTTGCAGGCCTGATCGCCCCCAACTGCCCTCGCTTGCCAGCCTGGTCCCTCCCAAATGCCCTCCCCTGCTGGCCATCTTGTGGCGGCCATCTTGTGTCCACAGGGGGGCAGCCATCTTTGACCACATGGGAGCGGCCATCTTTTGTGTTGGAATGACAGTCAATTTAAATATTACTCTTTTATTAGATAGGATGATGGCATTGTATGTAGGTCAGAAAATGACCCTAAGTACTCAGTGGTGAAATGACATAAAGTTTGAGGTTTGCTTTAAAGTGCTCCAGAGAGAGACAGACAGAGAGATGCCACTTGCAGCAAAAATATAGATGGTATTGAAGGTGGATGATGAGGCTCATCAGGGTTCATGGTGTTTTCATGTTGAAAAATTTTCATAATGAAATGTTTTTTAATTGAAAGAGAACAGCAGTAATAACCGGAGCCTGTCTCTGCCATTCAAGGCTATTTTGCACTGCCTCTGAAAGATAGCTGGTTGGAAGGCTGTGTTCTCGTCCATTTACATGAGAAACAAGGATGCAGAGAGGGTAGATGATTGCACTGTATTGTCCGTTACCTGATACTTGCAGCCCCTGACATTTTCCCTTGTAGGACTTTCTATTCAGTATTCTACTCTGCAAATGGAATCAGGGCTCTTTCCCGAGCCATAACTTAAGCAGTGTCTTAGAAGTTGACCTCTGTAAAGTATTTTGAATTTTTCTTTAAGAAGTTCCCTGAAACTAGGCACTTTAGTTTTCAATTAGAATTACATTGAATTGGTGAGCTTGGCAATGCAGAAGGTGAAATTCAAGTCATCAAGTATACAAAACAAGTCTGCTTTCAAGTCCCAACACAAATACAGAATCTGGAACAGGAAACTGTAACTTCATCTTAGTAAATTTGGTATGTGAAACTCTGGCATTGACAAAGTGATAGGAATTAGTCTTCATTTTATCAACGGTTTTGTTTTTTCTCTCTCATAGCATTTCATGCTGGAACACCCCAAAACAGCAAATACTCTTTGTACTATGAAAATTAAGTTTAGTGCCCAAAGAGTCAATGTACATATTTGGGGAAAATCTGTATACTCCAAAAAGTGAAATATAGTCTGGCTGGCATGGCTCGGTGGTTGAGCATCGACCTGTGAACCAGGAGGTCACAGTTCACATGCCTGGGTTGCGGGCTCGATCCCCAATAGGGAGCATGCAGGAGGCAGCCAATCAATGATTCTCTCTCATCATTGGTGTTTCCATCTCTTTCTTCCTCTCCCTCCTTTTCTGAAATCAATAAAAATATTTTTTAATTAAGGTATAGCAGCACCTACCTAAATGTCAACAGTCCCACCACTGGTTAAAAGTAAGTATAAATTTATTGACATAGGCTACTCAGATATCAGAAGTGGTGGTAAGAATATTTTGCACTTGTAGGTAAACAGGATGGTTTGTTTACCTACTGCCCATTAGGAATGATAGACCTGAATGTTCTGATCATGGAAATTTGTTTGGGGGCTGGTGGTTCATACTTCCCATCTATAGAGAAGCATGTGATGTGGGTGTTGGATTGCAGTCTGCAATGAACACAGGCCCTGAGCCAGGCACAGGGAGCTTCCCTGTTTGATCAGATTAAAACACCAGGCTTCAAATTCAATCTTAGGTGCTTCCAGATTTTTTGAAAAGTATAAATGTGGGTAGTATTAGGAAGTCAGTTCTTTTTATTTCCCTAAGACAAAATGGCCCAAATGTCATACTCACTACAGCAGGGACTGTTAGCAAGATCTGGGTTAAGCTGTCTTGCAAGTAATGAACAGCCACGGGCATGGTGGTCAGAACATCTCTTTTCCCAGAGCATCTGCACTGCGTTCCTTAGCATCCTGGGCAAATATACATTCTCCCTGTACCTAGTGCAGCTCAATGGAGAGGTCTCTCCCAGAATCCTGCAGCTCAAGTTCATCCCATGCTCTCCTTCCCTCAATAGTGCTCACATCTTTGTGAAACAGAAAAGAAGGGAGCTCAATCTGTGTGATTATTACAGGGAGCACGAGATTATTAATTCTGACCTTCTGGAACCTGTGATTGGGTATGTGGCCTTGCTGGGCCTATGGCAACCAGAGTTTTCCAGATTTGCTCTAAAGTCAAGGCAGTAGCCCAACAGGACTGGAGGAGGAGTGAGTCAGGTTGTTGAAGTTCTTTCTCCTGCTTGAGAGAAATGCATGTCCAGAGCTGCTCCACTATCCCTGATATCTGAATTTTTATATTGAATATGGATCAGAACAATTAAATCAGATGACATTCAGCTGCAAAATATTTACAAGCAAATAGCTTAGCCTTCAGCATTTTGATATAAAGCTGTGAACTTCATAACTTTGTAAAGCTAGATATAAAGCAAATACAATAGGAAGCTACTTGTACTAATTGTTTAAAAAGAGGTAGGGGTCCAAAAACTCATCTTGAAGAAGTATCCTCATGATTCAGGATCAAAGATCATCACCAGAGAAAGAGACTCAGAGTCACCTGGTCATTTAGTCACAAAGTACCTACAACTTGAAGCTCAAGACATCAACTCGCCCCAGTCTGTCAGCCTCCATGTAAGTCTGTCTCCACTTTACTGTGTTTGCAATTTAACAATGGGTTGGAGGCCACCATCCCTGCAGAATCCATAATGGCACTGGGTGGGTCCCAGCCATCAGCCACCACTATGGACATGGTAGCTGAGAGCCCACACAAAGACGAGTTTAGAGAGCCTTTTCCTCCAAAGCAAGGTCCAGCCACACAGAGCAGCAGGCAGGCAGGTCAGAAGACAAAGGACGCAAGGAAATAGCAAAGTAAGGCTCTTCTCCTTGACCATCTGAGCCAGACCCAGGACAGTACGAGGGATCTCATAAGTAATTTGATGGATACCAAAAAGTACCTGGCACTTTGTATATCTGTCCCTTACTGGTCGCCGTGACTGTGCTGACTGTGAATGCATTCCCATAGAGGAGCTGTCTCACCTCCCTGAGCCCTCCATGTTGCTCAAAGATTACCTGTGTTTCAGAGGGCTTTCTCCTGACATGTTTTCTCCCCCACCATGGGGCTGAGCCCAGAGCTGGGAACCCCCACCCACATCAGTTCACGCACATTTTTCCCACTGCTCATGGGAAGGCAAGAAGAATTTCTATCATACTGCTTCAGCTTAACCCAACTCTATGTTCTTAGGCAACCTCGGGCAATTTGTCTTTCATTTAGAGATATTTTTACACTTCTGTTTAACTCTGGGGATTTTCAAACTGCCTTTACTCTATTTCTTTTTCTTCCTGGCTGGGCAGAAAACAGAGGCTGCCATGAACATAAGACCTGTGCCAAAACCGGTTTGGCTCAGTGGATAGAGCGTCGGCCTGCGGACTAAAAGGTCCCGGGTTCGATTCCGGTCAAGGGCATGTACCTTGGTTGCGGGCACATCCTCAGTGGGAGGTGTGCAGGAGGCAGCTGATCGATGTTTCTCTCTCATCGATGTTTCTAGCTCTCTATCCCTCTCCCTTCTTCTCTGTGAAATATCAATAAAATATATTAAAAAAAAAAAAAGCATAAGACCTGAAACAAATAGGGAAAGATGCGGTACAGTTATTCTCACAGACTCATTGTATTTCTAAATGCTAATACCTTGACATAAGAGAGCTCTGAAATAGACTTCAAGCAGAGAACATTCAGCAATTTCTAGCTACAAAAATGCCTTGTCAGTAGTATAATTTGATATCCTTTCCTTCTTACTAAAACCCACTGGTCTTATCTCCACTAGAGATAGAGACTTGAGAGCATGAAGATATCAATTGACACATCCAAGATCACACCTAGAAGCAACTGGCAGACACCTCCTACTGGGCCTCCAGGACCATCTTGAAGCCAAATCATCTGTAAAGTGGCTGTAGTGGCTACAAAACCCATCGCTAACTTCTGACAACTACCAATTGAGTTCAACAAATGTTCACGGAGCGCTAACAGGGATTCTGAGATGAGTAAGACACAGTGCTCTCCAGGGCTCCCTATCTCATCAACTTACAAAACAAATCCACCCTCCAAAAAGCTTTCATTGTTAAATGTAAGAAAGGTACAATGTACTATACTTGCATAGGCTTCTACTTTACCCATTTTTCTGTGACCAATTTTAAAAATGTAGAAAAGGTCAATCAAAAGCATTGTGTGAGCACGTCTGGGTATGTTCATGTGCACAAGGAGAGCCACAGAACAGAGTCAGCCAAAGCCACTTTCTCCTTGGCTACAGGCATCCATTGTCCAAGAGCCTAAAGGTTAATGCCAATCCAGTAGGACAACTAGAAGAGAACAGGTGTATATCCTTCCACAGAAAGAAAGGACTAACGTGGAATTACTGGACTGCTGGTAATATGAAGCCTGTGGGGATTCTATGAAGCTAAGGGCAGGACAGGAGCCTTGCTCAGAAATAGTCTAATCAGGCTACGTAGGGAAGACTTCATCTCAAGAGGAGCTTTCTGACGGTGGTCGCCATTGGAAGACCCCTGTATTTTTACCATCTTGGCTACACCTTTGAGCGTTACAGATTACCCAGCTGAGACTCCCTTGTGACTATAAAATCACAGAAGAACACTAGCACCATTTTGAAAGGAAACCATAGGTAGACCCCAAAAGATCTCCCTCCAGCAGGCTCCAAGTGAAAATAAAGTTGGTGACAACTGAGGACTTTCTTCCATCGTGGCAATGCCCAAACTATATGTGAGCTCTGCATAGACATATGCAGTTTTCTTCTGAAGTCATCACATGTTTGAATCTGTACATCCTGTCAGTTAATATTTATACCAAATCGCCCTTTTTCATCTTGGAATATTTCTGTCACATTTCAGTACTTAAATTGGGTCTTGAAAATAGGCTAAACTTTCTTCAGAAGGAACTTAAGGGAGGAAAAGGAGAAAGTGCTCCAGACAGAAGAAGAGCAGGAGCAACTGCATGGAGGGTGATAAAAAGTCAGCCTGTGTCCAAAGGAAATGAAAACAGGATCTTGAAAAGGTATCCACACTCCTGTGTTTATTACATATTATTCAAAATAGCCAAGTCATGAAAACTACCTAAGTGTTCATCAGTGAATAAATGGATAAAGAAGATGTGAGATAGACACACACACACACACACACACACACACACACATACACACACACACACACTGGAATATTATTCAGCCATGAGAAAGAAGGAAATCCTATCATTTGTGAGAACATGGATGGACCTCAAAGGTATTGTGCTAAGTGAAATAAGTCAGACAGAAAAAGACAGATACTGTGTGCTATCACTTACATATGGAATCTCAAAGAGCTGAAATAGAAATTGAGTAGAATTGTGATTGCCATGGGTTGGGAGTGGGAAAATGGAAGATGTTGTTCCAAAGGTATTAACTTGCAGTTAGAAGCTAAATAAGTTCTGGTGGTCTAACCCATAGCATTGTGATTACAATCAACAATACTTTAAAGTTGCCAAGAGACTATATTTTAAATGTCTCACCATAAGATATGGTAGTCATATGGCAAAATATAAGTGTACCAAATCAACACGTTGTACACCTTAAACTTATACAATGTACATGTCAATTATAAACAGAGAATGTGTGCTATAAATAGGGCATCAGTGGCTAAGCTAAGAAGGGTAGTTTGGGACCATCCTATCTCTGACACTGATCAGATGGTTTCTCATAAGAACACTGAAGAGTTTCTGAGTTTTCTCACTTTACCAAAAGTCTAATTATGAGCAAGGTAGACAGGTGCTAATACTGAGCACTTTCTATGTGCCTGGCACCATGCCATGCATTTTGCACTTAATTCTCACCATAGCCCGGAAGCAGGTATCGTTACTCTTGTTTCACATGTACACGACTGAGGCATAGAATTAAGTCACTTGCCCAAGGTCACAGCCAGAACTATGTGCTTGGGTCAGGCCTCCGTGACCCAGACCCCAAGCTCTCTGTTGTCTTAGTTTCCCACACCAGCCATTTCTTCTGCTTCTAGGATATGAAGGACCATCTGCTTTCTATAACATGTCATACTCATTCCTTAGCACAGGCCATCCAGTGTGGTAGAGAGTTGGTACTCAGCCGACAAGATGGACAGAAAAGGCCTCAAAGTTCGGGAAAGTGGGTGGGTGAAAACGTCTCAAAAGTCTACCTAAACACATGCCCCCAAACTGGCCCAGCACAAAAGCCAGATCTGTCATTCTCAACATTCGCCAGCAATGAGCCACACAGCTGTGGAGGCCTAACAGTTTGGGCAGGAAAACAGGCAAAGAAAAAGGAGAATGTATTCAAGCCCCAAGCAAAAAAATGTTAACATCCGGAACCAATTCGCCCACGCAGGCTGGGGAACCGTTACACCCAGCCCTTCATAACATGCCTGAGGCCTCTGCCCCAGCCCCCGTGTGTGTGTGTGTGTGTGTCTCTCTCTCTCTCTCTCTCTCTCTCTCTCTCTCTCTCTCTCTCCCCTCCCTCCCTCCTTCTCCCTCCCTCCCTTTCTCCCTCCCTCCCTCCCTCCCTCCCTCCCTCTCTTTCTCGGGCTTGGTTTACCATTTGCTCATCCCTACACCAGTTAAGTGGTCCTATGTTCCTGCAGTCCCTACCAGGCCATCAGAATATCACAGATATATGTCAAATCTCTGGGTAACTCGCTCTTGCAACAGTTGAGATCCAACACTCACAGGATTATTGCTGGTCATGCAACCAGTGCTCTGAACACTGGAGGGAAAATGAATGGCCCAAGCCTGGCAGGTTTCCTATCTTGCAGAATCTACACTTTTTATAGGACGGACCTCCTGGGTAAGATCCAGTAAATCACCAAAATTGCAGCATTCACCTTATCCTCTGCCACACTCTATATTTCAAGAGTTTGGCTCCACCTGGGTTCTTTGGGAAAGGAAATGGGCCCGGAGATTCATATGCTTCTGTTGCTACAAGAGCTTATCAAATCCCATCAATCGTTGCCTGCACAGAGTGGGGTGGGCAATAGGAGAAAGCAAAGATTTAAAACAGACATGGATTTTACATCTTTCTCTCTTTAGTTATAAAAGCCACTTTCTATCACTGGGCACAACAGACAGGAATATGATAGACCTTACAGTCCAACAGCCAAGAAATGCATTAATGATGAAGTCCGCCCACCAAAAGCGGAGGGTGTAGTTTTTCTCCAAATCCCTGTTGGAGACACCAGACTTCCTAAGAGGATGCTTAGTGCGAGTGGGAGGAAAAGTGATGGAGAAACAGTGAACAGGTGGACCAAGAAGCCCTGAAAACCAATGTTAAGTTCCCTGAAACTCACTGCCTGGCTCACATTCACTTTTACCATGTCAGAAGAGCAAAGGGGTGTCAGTGTTTGACGGCATGAGAGATTTCTGCAAATAACTGATCCCATACCAAACAAGGCCACTCTAAATAGAGCTGTTACAAAATAAATGACTCAGAGCAGTCACTCAGAGGTTAAAGTTAAAGCCACAACTCTGAGAGCGGGTGTACTTGCTGTGGGTCCTCGAGGCGGTTTCTTAATCCTTGGGCATTAAAAAGAAGCCACTGTGGAAATCAGAATCTCTTCCTTTGTAAATTCAATCCATGGCAAAGGGATTTCAGCTGTGATTGCTGAGTTTGGAAAAAAATCAACCATACTTAGAAATGCACGAATTGCTCGTCACTGCAACTGATACATTTCTAAGCTGTTCCATTTTGAATCAATTACCAATCAGATTCTTTCCATCCCGTTGTGAATGGAGAAGGCGATGGGTAAAACAGAGCTCACTGTATTTCACTGCACAGGGAGATTTAGGATGAGGGGGTTTTAGATCAAATTCAATATGTAGCCACCACATTTCAGACACTGAGATTTCTGTGTATTACAGTCAGAGAAAAAGCAAGTCATGTTGGGAAGGCTGTGCATGTGCCAATCCAATGCCATGGCTTAGAAACTCAACCCTACATCACTGTCACAGAAGCTTCTGCTAGCTGGTAGAGAAGAAGGCACCTGAGGACTGGACAGACTAATAACAATAGGAGCCTGGCCCACGTAGTGGAGCGTCAACCTATGAACCAGGAGGCCACGGTTCCATTCCATCAGGGCACATGCCCAGGTTGCTGGCTCAGTCCCCAGTGTGGGGCACACAGGAGGCAGCCGATCAATGATTCTCTCATCAGTGACGTTTCTTTCTCTCTCTCCCTCTCCTTTCTTCTCTGAAATCAATAAAAAATATATTTTTAAAATAACAATAGGAAATGAAGATAGAGACCAGAAACTATAACCAGCTCTCTCACATTTATGACTTAACAATTTCTGTTTGGAAGGGCAGAATGAACAGCAAGCATGAAGTTCCACCTACAAAAGTTCAAAGTTCTCCATAGAGCACTGAAGAGCCATCTGCAGGGGGCGGCAGTGTAGTCTAGTGGTTAAGGACATTGACTCTGGAGCCGCAGGGACCTGGGTTTAAATTCTGGCCAGTCCACTTCAACTGGATTGGAGCTGTGTGTCTGTGGGCAAGTTATTTAGTCTGTTTGAGCCTCTATTTCCTACTCTGTGAAATGGGGGAACAGTGACCTTGCTTTGAGGATTATTGGGGGGATGCAATGAGAGAATGTGAATAAAAACATCAGTGCAGTGCCTGGTACAGCATGCACCCTCAATCCATGAAAAGTTCCTTTGGATGGCATTGTGGGCACTCTGAGAGAAGATGATGCTGGGGAGGTATAGAAACATCTGTCCTGAAAGTAAAGTGGGCGGCAGAGAGGCTGTTTTGAACACTGAGGCCTGGATTCCAGCTAACGCCGAGCAGCTCCCTGCTCCTCTGGATGGTCAGGCAGGGGCTGAGCTCTGCTGATGATGTGCCCTGGGCTCCCTGAATGGGGGAGGCCTCGATAGGACCCCTCCTCTGTTCCTCTCCCCCTGGGAATGCACCTTTGCCCTCCACTGCCAGAAATCAATTTAAACAAAATCTAGGGTGTAACTGGTTTTTTTGTGTGTGTTTTTTTTTTTAATAGTAAATGATCAAATCCAGGCTTCTGTTTTCTCGAAGAAAACTGCAAAACTGTGTGGCCAGATGTGAATTCTAACACAATGGCTGGGGCTTCTGCTGTTTCCCTAAAAAGACTTCCCAACCTCTTCTTCCCAGATAGTCGGCTTAATTAGAGGTTTTCCTTACACTTAGGGGAGAAAAACAAAAAACTGAACCAAGCAACACCTACATATCCTTTACTGTAGCCCCAACTAATTGATACAACTGTCTCATCTTGCCCAGAATCCTAGCATCCATAAGGCCTTATACAAATGAACCTTCCTTATTTCCTAAACCTAACCTTTTGGGGATTTCTGGGCTTCAGATAGAAATATCATGTTTCATAAAGAAACATGGGTGTGTTATTTTACTTCCCTGCATTCAGAAAGGCTCTTCTGCCTTCTGCCAGAGCCAAGTTGGGGAGCTGATAAAGCTGGGGCTCCCCAGCCCCGCCTTCTGCCCACCCCCTATATCAGAGGCTGATCCCAACCCTTGGGAGCCCTCTTTTCCTCCTTCAGGTGCTCCCTCAGGTACTTTTTGCCTCAGTGAAACCCTGAATAGCAGCAGCTCTCAACTCAGTATTTCACCTGATTAGCACGTGTACTCAGATTCTGTGTTCTATACACCAGGTGTGATCCCACTCCCAGTCCAACATCTCCTTGAAAGCAAATGACTAGAGGAATGGGTGGTGCCACTAGACATGAAATCTTGCAACAACTTCTTATCCAGGTTAGTCACTGAGGTGAGTAATCACTGTCAATTCGACTGTATCGGAATAATAGGCACGGTGCGCAATCCTTTGTTCCTTCATGTACATCATCTCATTTAATCCTCCCGATCATAGTTTGATGACTACGTTTACTAGTACAGTTTCACAGATGCAGAAATTGGGCTTGGGGGAGATTTAGAAACTTGCTCAAGGTCATACAACTAGCACGTGTTGGAACCCAGACTCAGACACAGGCAGTCTAACCCCAAGAACCTGAGCCTGAACCACTATCCTATATCACTCATTCATGCATTGTGCCAAATAGAAATGAGTGTTTTGGAATTTTATGTGTTATATGTAAGTAATGATATTTGGTATATGTGTGTGTGTGTGTATATATATATATATGGAATTATATATTATTATTTGAAATATATAATTGTTGCATATTAGTATTTAGGATATATGTTATATATATAGATACATATTTTGAATATGTATACATATATAACAGCACTATATATAATTAGCACTGTATATATATATGTGTGTGTGTGTGTGTGTGTATATATATATATATATAAAACAGTACACTGGCTGGCACATAGTGTTCAATATATGTTACTAGTTATCATTATTTTTGTTGTATTATCCTTATATTTTTACTAATTATTAAGTGTTTGCTCTGTAGCAGCCACTGTGCTAGGCTCTGGAGAGAAAAAAAGCCATAAGACAAGGTCCCTGCCCCACAGCAGTTCATAGGGCAGTAGAGAGGTTGGACGACCAGTCACTCCACAAGCTCCGTGCTGACAGGGTCCTGCACAGGGGTGGGGGCTGCCGAGAATGGGGGGCATCCACTGAGGGTGGGGAGCTGTCACCGGAATGTGAAGCCCAGCTGTAGAAGTCGGTGAGGAAATAAAGTCCCACAAGATAAAAACATGAGAAACCCTCCTAAGTGAGTGCTGGGCCCAGTTTTTTGTCTGACCCTGCCTTCAAGTTCAGCAGCTATGAATAGAGGTCTTGAATGCTAAGCTGTCTTCTGATCTATCTTGTTGACAAGCGTTTTGCCTGTTACTAAGTCATCCTTTTAGCATTCTTACTCTCTGCCAGATCAAGATCTCGGCTTAGCAGACTAGACATGGAAAATAGTTATAAGGGCTTTCCATTAGGCTCAAATAGTAATGAGGGGAAACTGATTTTTTTTGGGGGGTGGGATTCCACCAATTCAATTTACCAGTGATGAAATTGCTTTTCTCAGTCTTCACTTTTCAAATCCACAGAACGTTTCCAGCCTTTTTTGAGAATGGCACAAAAAATGGTGAGAGCGTAAAATAACGCACATTTCCTTTAAATTCACAAATGCCATGGAATTCTTTTGGCAAGAAGGTCCTGGGCGTTCACACAAGCAACAACAGGTTACATTAAACACAAAGGACTCAGAATCACTGATCCAGGACTTCTGAACATGTGATATTAATCTAAAAACTTTTCAAGAGCTTTATGAAAGCTCTTAATTCTAGCTGTAAAAATCTTTTTTTTTCCCCTTTGGCTTTGTATTGCTGCACTGTTACTTTCTACAACCGCAGCAAAGCTTTCCTCATTGCAACAAAGTGAAGATGAGCCACGTGATGGCCAAGGTGCATTAGAAGAAAATGGTAATTTTTTTAAAAATTAACAGAATCACAGATTCTTATAGCTGAAGGGGCCTCAGGTGTCATTTGAGCCTCTCACCCTCATTTCACAAACCAGGCATTGAGGCCCCACCGGTGGCTATGCAGCAACTTTAAAACATTTTTTTTCAACATTTACACGTCTGCCTTTAAAACAAACATCCCTGGTTCCAATATCAGTGGCTAAGCTAGCACTACAATCTAAGTCTAATTTAAGCAGGGCTAGCCGTCTTCCTACCAGGATACATGGATATAATCTAAAATATGAAAGCTTTGTAGTATAGTGAAGTCTCATAGACACACGCACGTGAGCAATTACGGTTTCTGAAATGTTTTAGAATTCAGTATTCCTTTGCTAGCTTGCTTATACTATTTGTTTTCTAACTAAACCTTCTTTTTCTAAATTGTGCATAGATGTATAGCCCTTCCCCAGCTCACTGCAAAAAATAAAATGAAATAAAGAAATCAAGTTATTAGGCTTCTGAGTTAAGGACGTTTTGTCAAACCCAGAGAAAACTCTGCAGTGTTCACAGTCACTTATTGGCACAAATGCCTGACCGTCCCCACTGTGAAAATCACGTAGTACTTTTTAGAAGCCCTGAGCCACCCAAGTCACCTAACCCCTAGGTTACAATTCTGATGTGACTGACTTTCTGAAGCGAGGATGGCTCCAGGCTGGACTTCCCTCTCTGCTAATATTCAGCCAGTCCCGCCTGCTTCTTCCAGAACTAGCCATCTCTCAGTCTGCTTTGCAAGGTTGAGTGGTTTCTTTACTTTTTTTTAAGAAGTGAATTACTTCATTGTTTTTCATCTCCTTAAGAACATGGAGGGCAACTGTTTGCTATCCCTTTGTGTCGGCAGCGGGCAATGCGTGTCTCTGGGCGGGGGCACCTCTGCCTCTCCGGATCCTAAGAACCGGGGAACCTCTGCCACTTTCCTGTCTAACGCCGGCTAGGATCCTTACTGACCCTAGAATTACCCATTTGGAAATGGTTAGGGATTAAAAGTTCTTCGGGCCCAGGGATTCTTGGTTCCTAATTGCTAATGTTTGAAGTCCGTCTGATTCCTCGAAAATTCGTTCAGCCTGATGAAAGCAAAAATTCAAACTCCCCTCCGGCGCGAGGTGTAGGGCCCGTGGGCTCCGCTTGGTGTTTGGTTGGTCTGAGGGTTTCTTCCCCTGATCTTTTTTGGGGGGAGCGGGGAGGGGGGTCAAGGCCTTCCCAATTACCACTGAGTCCCCGCATGTCTCCAGGGCTGAGAAAGGTACCCACCATTCCCTTGTGCGGGGCAGGAGCGCGGGGCCAGGGCGCACCAAGGCCAGCCACAACTCCGCCCGCCAGACCCGGGCGCGGGCAGCCCGTCGCCCTGACTCGTGACGGTCCCTGAGCTACCCGCTGTCCCCAGCACGGTTTCGCGGGACACGACGTAATCCGCATTCCTTCTCCTTGGTGAAATGTCGCTGACGCTTTTTTGAGAGTGGGGGGAAATATGGGCGTTTTCAATGTGTGCATAGGAGGTTGGGGGAAGGGAACAGGATGTCGAGGTGAGGGGAAGTAGGTGGGGGACGAAGAAAAGGGGGGCTGACTGCTTTCCGAGCCCCGTTCTGGCAATGCACTCTAGGCTGTGGGACTGTAAAAAGAAGGCAGCAGGAGTTCCGAATAAGAATTTCGATTCACCCGGTGAACTAGGCGCTAAAACTCCAAGGCAGGCTGGGCGTATGGTAATGACCTCTAGTCATCCCTTCCGAGGGAGCTCTAATGTTATTTCTAGTATGTTGGTTTTTAAAAGGAGACTATATTAGGCTATTACGTGTGCAATCCAGAATTAGGGGATTGTTTTTTTAATCCGCTAAAGTGTGTGACAATTTGGAAACAGCCCATTAGAGCCTCAGCAACTATATTTTTGCATATGTCACCTACGTTCTAAAATTATTTTCCCTGAATCACAGTGTTTTACTGGTTACTTCTATTAACCATTATTATTATTATCCGAGTTTCTCTCAGTGAGTTAATCGCTCGGCAGAATGCATCCGAAATGAAGATGGCATTTTACACAAAATTAAATGCCAATGAAGGGAGGAAAACTCCCACTCACCCTTTTCTTTTAAATTGCATCTGTATGAGTCTTGTTTTCTCCCAATAACTAGAATTTTCAAATTTGGGATTCTCTCTAGAAATGACAAAAATTTTTGGCCTCCAAAATTTGTGTTCCTAATTTTTTAAACTGGCTCCAACACACACACACACACACACACACACACACACACACACACACACACACACGGCAGTTTCTTTTCTCTGAAATATTGTCTACGTCCCATTCAGAACTTGGTGTTCCCACATAAATCTGTTCATAAACGGCTACATTTGTGTGCAGATGCTTTAATACACTTTATACTCCTATGTATGATTTCAAGACCTATTTTCACTCTGGTATCAAAAGCTCGTCATCCGTTTGTAGTCAGCAAAATGCCCTGTCTCAAAGTGAGGCCATTAATGGCAATGAATAAATGTTGATTTGTCGTCACCAGTCACTTGAATTCCCCACCTCTTTTCATTTCACCTCCGGTCCTCCCTACTGAGTCTCATTTTCCACCCTGACACTTAGAGCCAGGGCCTCACTTAAATTAACTAATGATTATCCTTGCCCAAAGCAGTGTAAACAGACCCTAATTTATAAATTTGCTAATTGCCCTTCCCAGTGCAGACCCCTGAGTATCCCAGTCAGGCACATATAAAATTCAAAGCTCACTAGAAACCAGGAAAAGCAAAACAAAAATAAACCACATGGAGGAGAGAAAGAAGGGGGGAAGCATCCACATTCCACCAGTTCCCTACTTTTCTCTATGGAAAGTATCCCCAAAAGGTCAAAACTCGAAAACCACTTAAAATATTCTCTCCTGCTGAACGTCTTGTCTTTGGGGGGCTAAGAAAGCAATAACCAGCTACACCCCGGAATAATCATGGATGGACGTCTATATTTCCAGAAAGTGAAATGCCAGTCTGCTCTTTATCCCTGTGGAATATGCGCGTTCAGCCTTGCGTTTAAACACACACACTCACACAACCCTGCCGTCACCTAGAGAAGGAAATTACAGACTTAAGAAGTGCTGCAACCATTTCCCTCCCTAGTACGAGAAATAAATTTTTATCAGAGTCCATAATTAGGATCTCAAAAAGGGTTCTCATCTTCTTAATATTTTTGGCAATAGAGAGAACGATTGTGACAGACCTGGAATATTTCACTCAATAATGCTAGCAATGCCCTTGGAGAGGCTTGGATGAACAAAATGTTTCAGTCTTTGGAGCCAAAACGTACTTGTCCTTCTCTCCTTGTGGCCTAATATGAAGGATTAATAATGAGGGACTTGCTTCCATTAAACTCTAGTCCACACACGCAAAGGAAATTATACAAATCAGTAGGGGAATACAAACCACCAGTCCCCATCATTTAATTTTGGCTCCCAGGTTAGGCATCTCAAACCATTCTTCACTCACTCCTCACATTCGGGGTGTGCTAACTAAAGAGGCTTTAAACCAATTTTAATAATTAAAAACGTTTATGATACCATTTGAAGTAATTGGGATGGGGGGGGGCAGGAAAACAGTGGGTACGCGTCAATATAATTTCAGTCCGAACTCCACTATAAGAAATGGAATTCCCCCTTCCATCTGCATGTGCATCACCTCATGAACTTTTCTTTCTGGGAGTTTTACCTATAAAATCAGGAAACCCAAAGTGGCCAACTCTGAACCCAAAAAAAAAAATGTTTAATGAGAAATAGTGTTGGGTGGGCGGTGGAGTCACGAATTCAGAATTGCTGTGTTCCTAGCCTGTGGGCTGATCTGTCTAGGACAGCATTTGTCGCCTATTAGGCCTCTGCTCTTGGACGGGTCTCCCAGGAGCCAGGTGGGTGTCAGTGGGGGGCCAGGGGCTGCCCTCGCCAAGAATCCAGAAGACTTCCCCCCACACTCCCTTGTTAACCTCAGACCTTTCACACCCATCACAAGAATTTCTGAACACCGCTGGGGAAAGAGGGGGGACGTAAGGAGGTGCAAACCACAGCACACTCCACCTTCTTTCCATTGCAGTCCAAATTCTGGGCACCAGGGTTCTCCCCATTCCCTGTCCTCCCACAGTTTGCTCCGTCTGGGGGATGGAAGAAGTTAGAATTATCTCCTTATTCCTAGTGATTTCTATTGTGCCACTGCGCCAAGACCGCACTGTTACACAAGACCGGCTTCATAACCCTCCCCACGCCTGCAAGCCATTGGGGGTGCCCTCCAGGGCCCGCACAGCCAGAGGGCGTCTGATTTAGCCACCATCCCACGGGTGCACGAAAAAATTATTTGGCCGTCATCTCAAGCAAATCACCATCCTCACCGGCCTAGGAAGAATTCAGATCTTGCCTACTCCCCCCGCCCCCCCAGTCCCCTTCACGCAAGGTTACTTACCAAAGGGACAACCATCGAGAAAGGCCTCTTGGAACAAGCAGGAGGAGCCTTGGGCACGTTGGGGGCGCAGACGGGGCACCCCTGAGGCCTTCATGGGTGCCGGGGCGCGCGCACCACCCGGGAACTGTACCCCAGGCAGACCCTTGCGCGGCTCACCTCGCGCGCTGCGCACCCTTGCACTTTGGTCCCAGCCAGACCTGGCTGGTGCTTGCCCCGCCTGAGCACATTCTCCCCACTGGCTTCAGACTTTTCGCTGGTCACTTTCTCTCCCTTATTTAAACGTCAGTAACGGGTCTGTGTTTCCCTGTTGGGGGTTAGGGCTGGGTAGAGGGGTGGTGTCAGAATTAAAATATTGGAGCTCTACTCTGAGCGAACAGGCCATGAACTGGCATATAATTCACGGGGGCAGTTGATAATTCCAGCGAATAAAATGCTCTGAGGCACTGCGAGGGCTTTTCTTGTCTCGGTTCACTAGGGTTGTGCAGACGGTGCGCAGGAGAAAGCGAGCGCGGGCGCCTGTCGTGTGTGCAAGTGCACGAAGTGCCGACCTACCCGCGTGTTCCTGGGTGTGCGGTTCTGTGCGCCCACCCGCATGTTTCGCCACCTCCTAAGACCGCAGGACGCTGCGGCTTCAAGACTCAAGTCTGCGGGCTCTGTAGCGGGAAATGCCGAAATGCCCCCGCAGAAGGTTTAAATTATTTCGCTCCGCGGGAGACCAGGCCTCAGTGCACAGGGCTATGGATTTGGGCGGGAAAGGCCCAAACTCAAGTAGGGAAGCCGGGGTTGCGGTAAGAGCGCCGTTGGCGCCGCCACGTGCCTGGAATATACTTCCAAGGCCACCGAGCCCGAGCAGCTGTTCCCGGAGAAAATTTCCTCCGTTGCCCGCTGGGGGACGGACGGACGGAAGGCGGGGGGGGGGGGGGGGGGGGGAGCGAGCGGGCTCAAGAGTCACCCTCCTCCAAGATGGGTTTTAAGACCCTCCCCAGTCCGCGGTGGCCAAGGCCTGGCGGCTTCTCCAAAAGACGCTGAGTGCTGGCCCGGGTGTGATATTGAAAGCACCTCGCAGGCCCTTCTCCAAAGCCCTGAGGCCTCATGGAGTTTTCGGGACCACCAGGCGCGGTGGAAAATTTTGAAATACATACTGTGTGCCCTCTGATGTGTGAGTGCCTACAGTGCGCAGGCCCGGCTGGTCCCCGCTGCCGCAGGTGGGCGCCTCAGGCTGCAGGAGCCAGCTCTGTCCGGACTGACGCGGAAAGAAAAACGGGCTGCGAAAAGGCGAAGGCCAAGGCCACGTCTTTGAATAAAAGCGAAACGTTAAATCTGCTCCGTGAGTTTCCTGAGGTTCCTGGGTTTTTGAGGCTCGGACAGGGAGGGCAGGAGAGAAAGATATCAGTCAAAGAGCGGGGATGGAGAGATTGACATACAATTGCGCTAAGCCGTTGTCCTGTGTGTGTGTGTGTGTGTGTGTGTGTGTGTGTGTATGTGCGCGCGCGCGATCCAGCGTTTATCCTTCCCCAGCCCCTTGGCAATTTTGTTTTTCTTGTAGTTTTTTGTTTTTGTTTTTGTTTTCTGTTCCAGACTTTTATCAAGGCAGACAGGCGAGCCACGCAGCAGGTCCAAACCCCCTCCCCTCGGTCCTAATTAGGAAAAGAGGTAAAACAGAATTGTGAGGCCCAGCTGGGCAGAGGCATGGCCCTGGGCACAATGGAATCACAAGGGCCGCATCTCTCACCTCCACCACCATACACACACTTTTAAGTGAGGCCCTGTGTGCGACTGTTAGGGCGCTGAATGAGAGACAAAAAAGGGGAAAAAAAGACCGGCAGGGGACCCCAAACCCTGGCCCTGCCTTCTGCTACCATCCCAACGCTCTGGAGCCCACACAGTTCAGCCTCCTCAGCTCCCCTGACTGCTGAGTCTCCAAGCCACCGCGCCCTTTTTCTGTGAGATCTTTTCCATCCTATGTCCGGTTGCTACGAAAACCTTGGCCATTGCGGGACTCCATGTTGGAGATTTCTACGGGTTTTGAGATCTCCAATTTGGAGTCCCCTCAGCCCACGATGTGCCCAGGACCCGCCGGTAGGCCCGCTCACTAGGCAGAAAGCCCGCGAGTGCTCTCGGTTTCCGGCTTCTTCCTCCTCCTGGACCTTTGCCCCACAGACATATTTCGGTTTTTTCTAACCCAAAGGCCATATTTTTTTCTTTTTAAAAAAAGTGATAAAGGTAATGAGAACGGATCCACTGAACTCTGTTATGTAAAATTAAGTGTGAGGTCCTCACCACCTACTTGCTTCCAGCTCCAGCGAGGGAACAGCATTCTGGGTACCAGGTCCTCGCGTGTTCATGGCCCTGGACTGGCATCTCCTTGCCCAAGCCCTCACTATTTTCTGGCTTATGGCTGAGAAGACCAGACAAAGAAAACTTCCTGCTGAGTCTCTGATTATGACCCTGCATGTTGGTCCTTTTTAACATGCGAACTGAGGCCGGCTCCTGGGGCCTGCTACCTAGAGAAATGGGGGGCACGGGGGTGGGGGACAGGGCGTCTGCCACGCGCAATTAAATAATGTGTGCCTTTGCTACAGTTGGTTGGGAAAGTAAAGTAAATCCACCCTCCAAATCGTCCGTTGTCATAAGGCCTGAAAGAACTTCCACTAAACTATGTGAAGGCCCAAGCAAGATTTTAACAACAAATAAATGCGGTGAGGAAACAGTCTGGCCAGAGACGGGAAACACATAAACCGAGAATTTCTTTCTGGATTGCCCACTCAGTTATCCGCGTGGGCAGGCACCCGCATCCAGATGCAGGGGAAAACTGGAGCGGATGAAATAAATCTCCTTTTAATTTTCTTTTCATCGACTAATAAAAATAATTCCCCAACACTAAACCCAAATACCATAACGGGCCGCAAGAACACGGAGAATTCATAAAACTCTGTCTCTGCAGGTCACCCGCTAATCGCGTTATTATTAGCCCCGGGAGCATGGAAATTGAACTGTCACTGCCGAAAGAGAAAATGGTAAGCGACAGCTGTCCCTCCTTGGGTCGGCCAGTTTTCCAGCCCCCAAGTTCCTGGGCCCGAGGCCTCCCCCATCCCTATGCAGGCCACCGCCTCCTCCTCCCCCCGCGCTGGCCTGTGCGCTGACCCAGGTTCACTTCCCAGCCTTAGCTGGTCAGAAGGAGCACCTCCAGAATAGTTTTAGAAGTCCTGGCTGGAAAGTTTCTGAAGTCGCTAACCCCAGCTGCGAGCCGGGTGTGTGTGTGTGTGTGTGTGTGTGTGTGTGTGTGTGTGTACAAGATTCCTCTGATAACAGCTGTTCCCCCGACTGTTTTGCACAGTTGAAATCTTGGCACTTAATATAAAACGTTAAGTCGTCTCCCCTCCCCATCCCACCCCCCATTCTGTTAAAATACTGACATCGACCTCCTCCTTGTGTTCTACGCGATGTGTGCATATGGATCCGAGATACAAATCAGTTGCACCGATGCCCTCCCATACACGGAGATACGGACCCAGGGCGCAGGGTAAGGGGCCTAACATGCCTCTTTCGGTAAAAGTCAACGAAGCAGAAATATGACTATGCTCCCTTGTCACTGGAGGAGGGGAAATTCGACAACTGAAGCCCTAGAAAAATTGGTGGGGGAAGGGGGAGGACTAGGGCCGAGGTTGAACGCTAACGGGGTAAACGGGGCATTTCCCTAAGAGGGGATGTCGGGCCAAGACCTCCGCGCTCGTCCTCCGGAGCTCTCAGAAGTTAGTCTTAGCCCCTCTCCTTTCCCGTCCTTGCCGGCCATCGGCGCCCCTCCTCACCCCAGGGCCCTGCAAGCCCCTTAGCTGCTTCGCTGCGGGCACCAGGAACGCTGCGCTCCGCTCCCCGAGGAGAAGGGGATGCGAGCAAGGAGGCCTCCTTGCTTGAATTTGGCGACGAAATGCAAAGCTTGGGCCAGTTCTCCCAAATTGGTTCCGGCGAATTTGGGGCAGACTCAAGGCATTTGTGCTAAGGAACAGCCGCGTAGGAGCAGAGCAAGGCAGGGTAGGGCGTCCGCGGCCAGGGCCTCCCTCCTCACCACTCGGCCCGCCGGCTGGCCGCCCGCCTCCCGCGGTCTGGCCCTACGCACTCACCCGGGTGAGGCTCCAGGCCGTGTGCGGCCGCGTCCTCCGCGTCTCCGAGTGGGCCCGCGGGGCTCAGCGCCTCCATGGACAGGTCCAGCCCCTTCTCCTCCCAGTCTCGCAGTTTCCGTTTTTTATTTGAGCCGATCAAGGCTTCAACGGAGAAGGCATGTGCTCGCGAGCTCAGGGCGACTGCAGATCTTCTCCTTTCACTCATCTTAGCCGCCCGCACCCTGGCCCCCGCTCGCCCCCGCTACTGAGGGAGCAGCCCGCGCCCTCACGCTCCGAGCGCCCGCCGGGCCGGGCCCGGGAGAGGCGGCAGCTCCGCGGGTACTTGGCACCCTCCCCCAGCGCCCTCCCCCTCCTTCCGCCGCTGGCTGGGACCGGCGCCCCTAGCTGCCCCAGCGGCTAAGCACGAGCGCCCGGAGCGCCGCCCGCTCGCAGCATGAGCGCCCGCGTCCTGCTTCCCACCCACCCGGGCAGGCGCTCACAGGCTGTGTAGACTGGACTTCATCTTTTTTTTTATTCTCTCTCTCTCCTCCCTCTCCCTTCCTCTCCTCCCTCTCCCTCTTCCTCTCTTGGTCTTCCCGTCCTTCCTCTGATCCAAACTTCTGGGAAACTTTTTTTCTAAATTCCTCACTTCCCGAGGAGCTGGGGGCAGGCTGTGCGCTCCTGTCCTTGGGGCGAGGGAGAGGGAGGGGGGAGGAAGAGAAAGACTGTGGGGGGGGGGAAAAGCAAGCCCCCGACCAATGGCGAGGAGGGAACAGGAGAAACCCTGAGAGCACGGGCCAATGAGCAGAGGGGAGAGACTGAGGCTCGGGCCAGGGCTCAGCGCCCGTTGTCCCCGAGATGCTCCAGGGCTGACTTTAACTCCTGGCTTCCCAGTGTCCCGTGGGTTCCTGGTGGGGGGGAGAAGGGGAGCTGAAGGTCGAGGTCAGATTTATGCTGTTACAAACTCCTGCCAGCCTCCAATCCGTACCTTTTCCTCCCAAATCTGCTAGGTTTCAAAGATGCTGCAAGCCCAGAGTCATTTTCATTACAGATCTGTAATTTGGGGGCTCAGACAAAATGTCAACCTGACCAAAATGCCAGAAAACGACTCTAGTAATCTCGTGCTTGCCCCCCAGATGCCTTTAGATTCGCTGGTTCCTAAGGATTTCGACACAAGGTTCTTATTTCCTGATTGAACTACTTCTAAACAACTCTGGTGAACGCAAAACGAAAGAAACTATAACCCGCCGTTGCTAGCCAGAATCTTTTTGAAAATCTAAGGACCGCTTCCTCCTTCCATCTCTACCTGTTGGAGAAAGAGAGGTAGGCCCCTCAAAGCTGGAGGCCGGGTGGGGCGCCCGGCTTACCGCACGCTCTGCAGACGGATCCCCGACTGGGCCCGCACGCAACAAAGGCGCGCCTTGCCTTCGGCGTGGACGCTGAGCCGAGCTGCGCCCGCTCAGGGCGCTTGTTCTGGAGAACCCACGGAGAGGGGCTGGACAAGTGCAGCCCGGGAACTTGGACAGAGGAGAAGGAACTTTTTCAAAATTCCCTTCAAATCCGATCATTTGGGAGCACGGCTCTCCCCGCCCCGCTGATCCTCCCACCACCCTTACCAAAAAAAAAAAAAAAAGAAAATTTCAGGGCATTGCGGTCGCTAGGGATTTCTAAGGAACTTAAAGTCCAATTCTTCTGGCTATTCTGATTTCCCACACCCCTTCCTAGGTTGCGCTACTGGTCCCGGGCCACAGGGAAAGCCCGAGCCCAGGCCAACGCAGAGCAAGTTCAGAGGGGCCAGAAGTTGTTGATCTTACCAAGCTGGAAAAGGGTCTCGGGTTTCCCAGAGGACGACCTCGCCACAGCCTGATGTCCCCGTGCCAAAACCCTGGTGGAGACACTTCTGTGCCCCTGAGAAGGGGCAGGAAAGAGTCAGCTCCCTGGTGTGAGAATAACGGATCTCCAGGCCCAGCAGACTATTCATGCCGACAGCCAGGCCTTGAGCAGGGTCTGAACCCGCAGGCCTAGGGCAGAGGGGCCCAGGCGTGTCATAGGCCCCCCCCTGGAAGGAGCGCCCATTGATCCTTCCACCCTGGGGTGAGAAGGGAGGGCTTGTAAGTCCTCTGAAAAGCCACATTCCCCTCCTGACCACGGAGGGGCCGGGGAAATCTAGTCCTTGCTATTGTATTTGGAAGTGCTCTGGAGCTGGAGGCAACAACCTACTGTCCTGAATGTACTTGGCCTTTTCACAGGAGAGCAAAACAGGCCACTTTTGGAGCCCCCTCATCCCAGATGAGAATCAGCCAACAGGGCAGCAAATGCAGAAAGAATAATGGAAAAACCACTGGATGAGTGTGATTCAGCCAGGCTTGGCCTCCTGGGCCTTCCAGGAGCCTGCGTCTCTGACGTGCTCTTAAAAACCCTGGAATGTAGAAGCTGGGTGCTGAGCCCCTCAGTGTGTCTCCCGCCACACTGCTTAGCAAACTCCCCAGGAGCTGGGGTGGCTAGGCACAGTGTCTCCCGCTTCCAGGAGCCGCTGCCTAAAGTGACAGCATTCACCACCCCTAGGCTTCAGTGAGAGAACAGTCCCAGAGCTCTCAGCTATGTTCCCTGAGGCTCTGACCACTCTTTGGGTTCCAGATTCTGGTGTCACCACTGGTGGCTGGAGTTGCCCCAGTGGGACCAGGCCCAGTGGGGTAGCCATAGGGCTAGCCTGTGTTCTCCCCATCATCTGTGCCTCACATCTCCCTCTGGCAGCCTCTTGCCTTGGCCTTCTCACACAGACCTGATTTGGATTAAGAAGTAGGTGCACCATAGGCCACACACTCTCCCTGAGGCTGTAAACGCTTCTCAAAAAGAGGAATTTTGGGTTATCCACGCACCTCCATACAGGTCCAGAAGGCCTGCTCTACGTAGGTGTCCATAGACACATGTCCCAGAGACATACCTAGAGAAGTGAGCAAAGCTTTCAAGGGCAGGCATTAACCTCCCTCCCCCACCCCCTGCCCGCCCCGCCAAAGCATTCACTCAGCAGAGTGTTCAGAAAGAGCCCCTGAATCCTTCAGGTTACATAGGTTGTCCCACCCCATTCTATATACACTCATCTCCTTAAAAGTAGGTTAGGCCATGAAAACAAATCAGATGGTAATGAAGCCAGGCTGGTTCGGAACAATCAGGAAAATAGGAGTTTTCCTCTAGGTAAATATGGAAGGGGCAGGGACATTTTCTTTTTGTGACTATAGGGGTCAATCTAAGTTTTTTCCCAGGGGCATATACTCCTTGACGTGTGACCTGTGCTGATGGGGAAGAGTCTGGAGAAAGATTAAGCAGGATGGTTTAATGTCTGTGACTTGGGTGTTTACATTTATGTGATTGGGGAGAAGAAAAAGAGGGTTAGGGAATTACATGTAAAAATCTGGGAGTAATGGATGCATTTTCCTTCCACGAATTGCATCAAAGGGCTTTCAGATTCTCCTCTGGTTACCCAAGTTTCTCGCTCTTTTAACTCTTAGGAATAAGAGTGGGGGGCCCCCATGTATGAGGCTATGTTCCAAGGCAATCCTCGAGTTTCCCAACCACAGGCTCCAACTTAGGGCCCTGGGTAGAGTCTGTTGGTGGTGAATCCAGTTCAGGTCTATTTCCGCTCTGAAGCTCATTGACAAGGACCAAGCAGGAGGCCCCACCCTACCCCCTGCAGGAGCCCCAAGAGGATAATTATTCTGAAAAGTCTAGGGGGATCTGGGAGGGGGGAGGGGAAGATGAACTCACTGACCACCTGTGGGGTGGCGGGGAGATGGGGGGCGGGGCGAGAGAGATAGCCAGAACTAGCCTTATAGGCGGAAAACCAAGAAAGGAAGGACAGCACAGTGCTCACCTAAAACGGGCACAGTCCTATACTTTGGAATGTTTTCAAAGAAACCCGACAGAATTCTACGACTTGGGGACAAGAGTCCGGAGCCCGACCCCCTCCACATGCCTGTCCTTGCTTTCTATTTCTCTCCACACTAAACATCCCCCGAAATACCACCACTGCTAATGCCTCAAGGTGAGCCACCAGACGCCGTGCTTTTGCAGTTTTGAGTGAGTAATTGAAAACAAAGTTTAAAAATAGTTGGCCAGCAGGCCATGTTAGGCTGCCCTTAAACACGTGGGCAGGGAGCTTGGGAATTACAATGAATTCAGCCTGACTGGGCAGGTATAAAACATTAAGAGACTATGTGTGGGCGGAAACCATACGACTCCAAGACAAGCGGAGCCTAGCAGCCAGGTCCCATTCAGCTCTACACTGTGACCTTAGGTAAGTCATTTAATGGCCTGTGCCTCAGTTTCCCGGTCGGCAGGGTGAAGGGGCCCTAAATACTTTACAGGCAAGCAAAGCAGGCAAGATAATGGGTGGGAGGCTGGACAGACCCAGGATCTTATTACTGTGATCGAATCTTCCGGGAATGTGAGGCCAAGTACCCACTTTTCACTTCTTTTCCCAAATTGGCGCCCAGTTATGGGGTGGCTTAACTGTCCTGGAGCCTTCAGGTGGGCCCGAGAGGGAGCTGATTTCTGGAAACATCTGCCCAGTGCCAGTTCCGCAGAGATGGCACGGGCCCACTTCTGTAGATGGCAGCTCCAGACGCGGGGAGCTGCCGGGCCGTGAGCCGTTGACTATTCAACTGCCCCCCACACTTTTCAGAAATAAAAGTCTGTGGGGGCAAAAGGGTCATTAATGATGTTTTTTTGTTTTCGCGAAATAAAATCTTTTGTTTTTATTTTAAACCAGCAGCGTGCCCTCCTCTCGGTCCTTCCAGATGTTTGCAATAAAATCGCAGGTTTTGCCTTTGGGACTGGAAATAAAATTTAACGGCCTTCACTCTGTAATTATTCTCTTAGCTCGCCCTTCATAAATTTATCTGCTTTCTATCGGTGTTGGGGCAGGGGGCAGTGAAAGGGGAGAAAGCCCCAATTTTATATTTGCGACTATAAAAAAGCGCCACCCGGTTTCCTCGCCTTCGGCGGGCGCAGTGTAACCGGGAGAGCCTGGCCAGCGGGCAGCAACATTGCGCTATTGTTCGCTGACTTGGGTCTGCACTGGAGCTGGGCCCTCCACAAAGGGGGCCTGTGTGGCCGGGAGGCGAGGAAATCCTGTTCCCCCTGGCCCCGCTGCTCTCTCCCCTGGGCAAATCTTGCCACCGGGCTGCCTGACCTTGGCCTTCAGTGTCCGCCTGCCCCGCTGGGAGCCAGCTCCAGCCCTGCCAGCTTTCGCCAGAAGCGAAACCTCCAGCCTGCGCTGAGCCCACTGAGTGCAAGGGAGGAGCCTGGCTCTGGGCACCCAGATGCTATGCAAAGGTCGCCCTGGGCTCCAGGCGAGGGGCCTTCCAGGAAGGCCCTCGGCCCCGCCCCTCTCCTTCGACAGCTCGGCTGGGCTGGAAGGTGACATCCACACCCTCAGGAACTCAGGTTGCTTGGCAGCCCTAGGCAACTCAACCCAAAGTCAGCGTATTTTCGATTTTCGAAGCCACCAAAGTGCCCACCTCCCGAAATAAATGTGCGTACATCAGTAACTACTATGTACTTGGATAGTAAGCTTATAAGCACAGGGTTCAACATGTATTTTCCCTGACTGCACAAAGCATGGTTATATCCATCCAGCTGCACCCCTGTGCCTGTACACACCATGTACAGCTACACTTGTGTACACACACATACCTTTCTAGAATCAAACATGCACAGAGAAACAACACATGCCTGGGTGCACACAGGCATATGGGGAAGCATCCTGGCCACTCACTCAACCTGCCCAAAGTCTGCAGAAATGTGCACGAATGAATTCCGCAGCCTGCTTCATCTCTCCCTGACTCCACAGCTCCCTCGGGGTTAACCCTGGCCCCTGAAGCTTAATCCCTGAGGCTGTCCCCCAACCTCCTCTCCTTCATCTGCACAGAGCTACCTGTGAGGTGACAAAAGTCTCTTAGGTGACTAAAGAAGGGAAACATGCTAAACCCCCAGCTTTGAGACCTCACCCCCTGGGAGAGCCATCCAGTGCCTGAGGGAGACCCAGCAGGGACTGGCAGACTGGACAGCCAGAAATACTGGCACCAGGCAGGCGCAGCGAGCAGGGCTTGGTCTCCTTTTGTTTTTAAGCACATGTAGCCCCTTCCACCCTCCAGCCAGCAGGCTGCCAGCCAGAAAGCCAGACTCTTGGAGCCGGACATCTCCTAGGCAGAGCATTCTTTTCCGTTCCTTTGACACCTGGAGTACCAGGTCCTCCAAGCTTGTCCCCTAAACGTGACTCCGTCTCCCCCTTCCTGCTGGGTTTGCAGGTGCTTGATTAAGCAAGGTTAAGAGTTCCCTTTGGTTTTGAGAGAAAGGATTATCTAAAGTTTCTGGGGGTCAAGGGAAGGAAGAGCCAGGCCTCAAAGTCTAACACAGCCAGCTGGCACCTAAACAGGGTACCTGAAGTTCGGGGGAGGGGGCTGGTAGGAGTTATGCAGGGGAGAGGGCACTGCTGGCGGGAGGGGGGGAGCCACGAGGACCAGCAGCTAAAGTCAAATGATTTGAGGCATAGGGCCTTGATGTGATGACTTTTTTTTTTGCCAGAAATGTTTAGATTTCACTTGTCACTAATAAAAATCGGCCACCCAGGAGCAAAATACCCTTGGTAGAACTATGCCAGCTGGCCCAGCCCGGAGCCATTCCCTGCAAACGAGAATAAGTAGATTTTTACAGCCTCCTTATGGATCAATCGCTCCCTCTCCACGAGTGGAAACGAATTGTCCATTATACAAGGAGAGTGGAAACCACGGACCAGCCCCAAGGAGGGCCTTCGGAATAAACCCTTGGTGTGTGGAGGTCAGGGTAGCTGGCCACTTGCCCTTGGACTGGGGAGGGAGGAACGGGCCAGGGGCAGGTGAGCTAGTTCGTGGGAGGCTTTGGGTTAGTTTCAGCCCGTAATTCACAGGCCACCTTTCTGACCCTTAGGCAAAACCAAATCAAAGAAAGGGGGTGAAAAAGAATCCAGAACTCTTGGGTGAAGTGTGTGGCACCAAAACTAATGGGGTAGGAAGATTACTAATGTGGGGAGCCCCAGATGGCTGGACAAATGAAACCTTGAAATTGGCTTTTATATATTAAAAAGCCATTATATAATATATTTTATATATATATATATATATATATATATATATATATATATATATATATATATATATGTCAGCTTTATATCTTGACCGGGGTTTTTCAGAGCAAAGACATATGTTGGGTTTCTGTGGAGAGGCCCACATCTCCCGAGTTCCAGGGCCCGCTGCTGCGGAAGAGGTGGGGGGAGGGAGCAGCCCCACACTGGTCTCACTCAAACAGCTGCAGGAGGCATTGTGCTCTGGCCCCCAGCCAGGCACCCCAGAAAGCTAGGGGCGAGGAAAGCTCTCTCTCCCTAATCAGGAAAAATACTCACTTAACTTCACATACTTTCCAAGGACTTCACAGGACAGTCAACAACTCCAGGCAAATGAAGGCGTTCCCTTAGCAGAACAATGCGTGAATCCCCGTTCTCCTAATTCTCAGCAGTGTCTGCGGCACCGGGGCCTGGAAGGTTTGGGGCAGGCGCACCACGGTGGGCTGGAACTGTACCACGGACATATGCCCCCAATATCGCTTTCCTTGGCTGCCTTCACTGGAAATGAGAACTTTTGACCCATCTCAAAAGACAGCAGAAGGCGGTTCTATCCAGAGGCCCTGCTTCCAGGAGGATCAGAGAGAGAAAAGATAAGTGTTTCTTTTCACAACCTTCCTCTCCTGCCACCAAGAACTATTCTGTATCTCCTCTCTTTTTGGTTGGCACCACTCATGAGGAGCTAATATTGTTAAGCCTATACTCTGTGCCAGGCCCCGTGCCAAGTGCTTTATGTACCCTAACTCATCCCCCCCCCCACTTCAAGTTCCATGAACCAAGAACCAGTGTTAACCAGCCCCATTTTACACAGGGGAACACGGAGGTCAAGAGGGG
This sequence comes from Plecotus auritus, assembly GCF_963455305.1. Lineage (NCBI taxonomy): Eukaryota > Metazoa > Chordata > Mammalia > Chiroptera > Vespertilionidae > Plecotus > Plecotus auritus. Next base: position 33,667,499 of record NC_137778.1, read on the forward strand.
TTGTGTAACTTGGTATGGCTCTCACAGCTCTGAATGCAGGTCATCTAGCTCTAGAGCCAGAATTCTTCATCCCTATGCCTCCAGTCGCTCTAGGCGCAAACCCACTCTCTCTGCCTACAAGTGACTGGCAGAGGGCTGGCGCTGGGGAGAGGGCCCTGATGGAATTGGCTAACACGGGCGGGCGGGCAAAAACAGTTTGCCCCCATCTAAAACGCGCACACGCAGGAGGCCTTCCCAGCTTGAGTGCAGCATCTTTGCAGCGGTTCCGTGGTCTATCCTCAGGGCAAGGTGTGGCCTGGCGCTCAGCGGGAAAGGCGGGCGGAAAGCTGCCAGCCACTCTGTGCTTCTGGGGAGGGAACTGTCGTCCCTGGCGCGGGCTCCGTCAACTAAGACCAAGGCGCAAAACCCCGTTGGGCTCCAGGGGCTCCCCGCACCCGCCTCTAGCCGGCCGCTCCCCTCGGACTCGCCAGCCCCGGGCCCTCCCTTACGGCTTGGGCTGCTTCGTTGTAAAGCGCGGTTTTTCCGGGGCTCCGAACCACTATTGATTCAACCCCCAAACAATCTATTCCCGAATATTTCCTGGTTTCTCTCCACCCCCACCCTCCCCAAGCTGCCAGTCCTCCACACAACACGTGCGGGTTGGCAACTGAGCGATTCCATCCAGGTCGGTTGGCAGCACCTGTCCTTCTCCAGCGGTTTTTGTTCTCGAGGTCCCGGAAGGTAGTGCCGCGCAGGCCATTTCTGCCCTCAGACCGGAGCTTCCTGAGGGCAGGGTGTGTCCATCAGGCCTGGGGGCCCTCTCCCTGCCTCCCCTGATGCCTGCCCCGCCCCCCTAGGGCCCTCCAATGTCTTTACACTGAGTTCCCTCTTGCCTCCTTCACCTCCACACACATTCATTCACAGGGCTGGGTTCCCAGGTCCTTCCTCACGTAATCCCTAGTTCTACAGCTCGGATCCATTTGACATGCCACTAAAAACACTGACTTCTATCCGTGGGTCATTTACTTTTATTCCTCAGAATAGCTGAGGATTCCAAACTCAGATTTGTTGCAAAAGAAGGGAAAGAGAGGGAAAATACCCAGGTCCTGGAAAGGGAGAACTCCGAGCATCTCAGAAAACCTCGGCTTGGTGTGTATGTGAGGGGGCGGGGGCTTTTGGGCTTAATTTGGTGGGAAGAGGGTGTAAAGCAGAGGTCCCGGCATCCAAGAAGAGCTTCTGTCAAAGCCACAGACCAGCCTGGGAAGTGGGGCTGCACAGGAGACACAGACTTGTCATCGGTGTCCCCATTTCTTAAAGGGTGCACCTAGGCAGTGATGCCCCAAAGTCCCTCGCCACCTTCAGGCTCTGAGAGGCTCAAGTTGAGTTTGGTCCTGTCTCCTGTAGGGGTGGCTGCAGCCTCCTCCCTTCGCCCAGGTCGCAGGCCTAGCTCAGCCCTCCCACCCCTGGAAGGCTGGCCTGGGAGTTGGGGCTGCAGGGCTAAGGGAGCTGAGAGACCCTGAAAGAAATGAAATGCAAGAAGACATTCCCGCCTCCCTCTTCCTTCTCCTCATTCTGGTGTCTCAGTGGAATGCTGACAGCCTCTCTTCTGAGGCTCTTTTTCTCTCTCCCCCGATGGCAAATCCAGTCTCCCTGGCAGACTTGCTGCGCAGACACCACAGTAAACGCCTGCATGGGTGCTGCCCCAGGCTGGAGAGCCGTGCTGCTGCTCCTCAGTCTTTCTCACATTCTCACTAGTAACCTCCATCCATGGCCCTCCCCCTCGGTGCCACAGATGCATTCTTCCACCCAGCCAGCTGACCACGTCTTCTCTCCTACCTGCCCTGGACATCCGCCTGCTGTCTTTCCATCTGCTTTTCCTGACTTACGTGTTACAATTGGAAGTTGAGCTCACAAGCGTCTTTTGGGGAAGGCCGTGGGGAGAGGTGAGTGAGAGGTGGTGTTCGGCAAAGAAGAGGAACGGGCGCGCTGGGAAGACCACCTAGTCCCTCTCTAGGCTGGAGAAAGTAAGGACTAGGGAAAGGAAGGGAGGAAGGAACAGACAAAGGTTAAGGAAGACGTAAAGAAGAGAAAGGGAAAATTAAAAAATAGAAAAAAACCAAGGGGAAGAAAAGTAGAAGAAAAGAGGCTAGGACTGTTCCAGTTCCTGAAACCCAGCCCCATTCCTGGTCTGGGTGTAAAATTGGGCCCCCCCCCCCAACCATCTTCCCACAGCAGGATTGGGGTGAGTCAGAGCAGAGGTTTAGGGAGGAGGCCTGGCATGGGTCTTCTGAGCACGGCAGAGCCCTGTGGCCCACCGCCTAGAGTTTGCAGCCCTCAGCTAAGGGTTCTTCGCACAAACCAAACTCCTGCAGAGACGCCAGTGGCCTCCATGGACCAGCCTGCAGGCCTGCAGACAGAAGGGCAGGGCTGGGGAGTCTCCCGCACCACTTGCTCAAGCACTGAGGTGTTGGATAGGACCCCGGGTCTGGGGAGGGGAAAGGGAAAAGATTCCGTTAGAGAACAGAAAAAAAGAGCATAGTTCTGAGGAGAAAGGGCTGAGGACCTCAGGGAATCAGAGACTCCGCTCAGGCCCTGGCAGAGCGGGAGTTGGGCCAGGGCGCCTAGGCAGAGGAGGGAGGGCCTTTCAGCTGGGTGGGAGGAGTTGGTGGAAAGTCTGGAGTTTGGTGCTCTAGGAGTTTAATATTCTCCCAAATTTTAATCCAATTTGAGGTTATTAGTCCAAATGCTGGGAAAGGTTACCGGTGGGTTTTATTTCAGTAAATCCCCTGGCTGCAAAGACCGATGGGAACGGGTGGATATAGCCCTCCCCCTCCAAGTTTGCAGCTGCCCTCTCCCCTTTCCTGGAGCGGGGGAGGGGGGGATGTAGCGAGTTCTCCACTTGAAGGCGGGAGGTGGTTTTTCTCTCTGAGCTCCTCCTCCCCGGTCTTCCAATTTAGTTCCCCGGACGTGGAGCCTCAGTCTTAGCTTTTCCTACTGCCCCCCGACCCCCCCCCCCAACACACACACACACCTCCCAGCATCTCTGGGTCAGGCACAAATACTGCCCAGCTTCCTGCCTGGGGTAAATCACAAGGACGGTCCGCAGGGCAGGGGAAGCAGAAGCCTAGCGAAGAGGAATGCACTGCGACCCGGGCGAACAGATGTGCCTGGCGCCCCGGCCCACCCTCGGTCCGGCCCAGAAAGCTTCCCCTCAGCCCTGTGTCCGCGGAATTACATTATTTTCTCCCCGGTCCAATCATCGTTTTACAGAAAAAAAAATTTTAAAGAAATATAAATTGCTGCTTTGCAAGATCAAAGTGCCGCTTTCTGGTGCATCTGGCTGAGCGGGAGATGGGGGAGGAGAGGGGGAGAGTGGTGCAGTCACAGTTACCCAACTTCAAAGTGTTCTCAAGAGTGAATTTTAGCCAGTGTATTTTAAATTCTCTCCCTTCAGCTTCGCGGGGGGCGTGGTGGGGAGAGCCTCCGTGCGCGCACACAGAAACCTGGCCTCGACCCCCAGGTGCCCGCGCTAGCTCAGAGCCTGGGGCTCCCGCTGAGACCCTCACTTCGGACGGTGCCAGGGGGTGGAGTGGGGCGTGGTGAGGGTGGCTAATCGAGGACCGTCAGGTCACCAAATTCCCCAATATCCCGCGGAGACGCCACCAAGTCGATACGCTCTTACTCAGGTGCCTGCCTGAGGCGCCATGCCAGCCGCCCCCGCGCCCAGGCTGCCAGGTCACTTCTGCTCCGCCCGCAGGACTGGGGACTAGGTTAGGATTCCCATTATTCGGGGGACCCGGGTCAGTCCCAGGCTTCCCAGGCATTGGGTAGCGAGGCTCTGGAAGACGGGTTTGTTTCTGTGGGACAGCCCACCGGCGGCTCCGCAGGCCTGGTGGCTTAGGCCGGCGCCCCCTTGGCCCCCACGCGCTTCATTGAGCCAGGTTTGGGGCTGGCAGCCACCAAGCCGAGAGCTCAGAGATGGGCCGGGGCGCCAGCGCCCGCAGCCGCGAGGGGGGCGCCGCTAATTCGCAAGGTTTCGAGTTTTTGCGGCCAAAGACGTGAATCCAGGTCGGGCCGAGTCCCGGGGAGGGGGCGGCCGCCCCCCACGCTCGCGGGCAGGCTGTCACGTAGCCTGGCGGCAGCCCCCTCCCGGAGCCAGGAGCCTAGGGGACCGCCACGTCCCCGCTGGGCTCCCTGCGCGCTCTGGGGCGGGCCCGGAGGAGGGGATGAAGCCAAGCCCGGGCTTCTCCCAAACCGAGGCAGTATTTCTTTTCCTGGAAAGACCCAGTGCTCACGTCAGGTCACTTCCATTGCCCTTGATCTGAGTTGGCCCCGAGTGGCCATCCCGGATGGTTTTAACTTCCGATTTTCTTGCCCGGGCAGGAAGGGTTAACGCGGCAGAGAGTGCGCCTATTTCCTGCCCGGGTTCCGCGTTCTCCCCAGCCCCCGCGGGACTCTCCCGGGAGAGCTGGCACCCCCTGAGCCGGACAGCGCGTGGCTGCTCTCATTTCTAGAGAAGAAAACCAAGATCCCTAAACGTCCTCGACTGGTCCTAGGTTCCAGAGCCACACAGTTAGGACCCTTTACCCAGGTCACCTACACGACTGTGTGCTCCCCACTCCCTTAGGGGTGGTTCCGCCCTCCTCACTCTCCCTTCTCCCGCGCGTCACCCGAGGTCACGGCCTGGCAGCTGGAGCGCAGCGCTCTGGAGGCGCGCGCCAGGCATCTCACCTCAGCCAGGCAGGTGCAGAGGTGGCGGGCGCGGCTGCCGTGGGTCGTCCGGCCGAAGGGCAGGAGAAGGCTGGCCGCCTCTTTCTGCTGCCCGGCCGGCGGCTGAGGGGGGCAGAGAAAGGGGGGAGCAGGGTTGGGGAAGCCGCCGTCAGCGGGTCCCGGCCCCGCCTCCCCAACACAACGTCCAGGAAACCTCCGAACTTTCCATTGTTTGAGGAGCTTCACTAAACAAATCGTCCGATAACTGTGAGGTTACGGGGAAGAGCGGAAAGGGGCCGAGGGAGAAGGGCGGCCCGGGGCACAGGAGGAGCCCTGTGCTGGAGCCTGCTCGCTGGCAAGTGTGCCGGAAGCCCGCGCCTCGGGGAGCGCAGAGCGCAGCGCCCAGCGCCGGGGTGCTTCCTGGGGCTGCACTCTGCGCTCTGAGACCTCGGGTCCAGGCCCTGGAAGAGGGCGCTCCAGGCCTGGCATCTTGGGTTCCGGGTGGCACGGGGTGGGAGTCAGGCAGCTGCGGGCTCTTGGGGGAACGTGAGTTTCTTGGAAGACCTGGTGCCAGATTACCCTCTCCAAGCGCCAGGTTTCCTAATATTTGTCTCGATCCCCACCCTGAAGGGGGGGTTGGTGGTGAAGCCTTCCCTTCCTTGTCTGCACAGAAGTTACACTCCTGCACCCCGAGATACTTGCTTTCCTATGGCTGCAAATTTCGTGCACCCCACTTTGCCTGGCACGCGCCTCCCTACACTGCCCTTCACCCCACCCCAACCTTAGGAGGGATTCTCGAGGCCTGGGAAGTCTCTGACCGAGAATCTTCTATTCTCACCACATTGGGTAAATGCCCGGCAGCCTACTCTGGGAAAGCAACCAGGTGCTGGCGTGGACCCGCCGCACTAGGGAATGGAGTCTTGAGTCATAAGCTAACCTTGCACAGGTCTCTTGATGATCAGGCCGACGCTTCTCATGTGGTGAGCTAGAGCGTTTGGGGCAGCCTACAGGAGCTCTGTGGTTCCTGGGACGGGTCCCTGCGGCGCCCATTTGGAGCACATCCTACACATATGAGCATCTGCATTGGAGTCCCGCCACGTGAGCCCCTGAACACCCGCACACGGACCCACACCTTTCTGTCCCCCTAGCTACTTTTCCTTCTTGCCGGACTGGTTTCTGCTGGGTGATTAACGACCCCAGATAGTGTAAGGAATTCAGCTTCTCAAGCTCAGCATTTTCAATTCCTTAATTTGTCCCTAGGTGATCGTTAGCAATCACGGCTGTAGATCACATCGGGGCGGGTTAGGTGGAGTGAACAGCTGATTCAACACTGTTGAGTTAAGGCTTGGTTTCATTTTTTTAAGGCGATTCAGAAAGCAGCCCCTGGAGAACTTAAAGAAGGCGTCAGTCAGCAGGCTGTGGAGGTCCCTGCATTAGACTAGCCTTTGGCTTGTCACCACTATCATTCTTTATAAACTGTAAAGCGCTAACAAATCACAAAGCTCCTCTGGGCCTTAGTCTCTGATGTAGGGTGAGAAAACAGAGGATCCCCGATGGGTGTCCTGTCCCAAATCCAAGGCCTCACGAGGAGAACTGTGCTCTGGGTCAAGCCTGTTCCTGGGTCTTACCTAGCGTGGAGCTGCCCCAGAGGAAACCGGTTTGACATTAGCTGTTCAGGTTAGAAACAAGTTGGACTCCCCTCCACCTCAGAGGTGTTTGCTTCCCCTACCCTGCCCCCCTCCCCACCTGACTCGGAGTCCTGACCACAATGCATCTCTTTAAAGAGGGACTATTGGCCCTTCCAGGGTTGGGGGTCTGGAAAGTGGGGTCTGAAACTTTCCAGGTTGCTCCAAAGGTTCTTTGGCAGCTTTGGCTTTAGTGGAGCTTTTAAAGTACCTTTCCTGCCTCTGCCCCTCCTTCCTGATGAGGCAAGCAGCTGCCTGGGGGTGAAGGCCATATAGACACCTCTCTTCATGGACCTGTGGACTCCCAAATGCGAGGGGGAGTTTGAGGGGTAGAGATGGGAGATGAAGAAGGGGAGAACAGAGGGAAAGGGAGAAGGAAAAAGTCCTTGTTCCGGTTTTCCTGGGTTATTGCTGGGCAGACTCTGTTCAGAGGGGGCAGGAATTAGTGACAGGTGGGCTGCTCCTTCCAGATTGCTATCCCTCAGAAAGGGTCTGGGGGGCGGGAGGAACAGGGTGTCAGCATCCTCTAGATGGCAGCAGGCTGGCTGGGGCACAGAAGAGGATCCTCCAAGTCCTTCAAAGGGGTGAGGACTTGGGGACCCACTGGATGGCAAGAGTGAGACCCACTGAGCTCCAAGGTCCTGGCACTGGACTCTCTTGAAGGCTTGTCATTGCTGAAGTCAGACTCTATTGTGATTAAATAGGTTTTTGTAAAAGAAAACTTTAGCTAGATTGGGAACAGTGACTTCTAGCCTTCCCGGAACTGGCAGTCCTCTCCAAAATTAAGACCCCAAGCTTTCCTGAGAACCGTGGCCGCTCAGTGCAAATGCTGACCGATGTGCGTCAGTTAACAGGGGCGACCTTCCTGTTTGCAGGTCTGTGAGGGCTATGGAACCCAAGCAGTGTACCACCTAGAGAGAATGTAAAGGAAAGTGGGAGTGTACAGGGTGAAACCAGCTGAAGAACCTTTATAGAAACATGAATGTGATCCGGGAGGGAAGGAAGGACAGGACCAAAGTAATGCATTTGCTTTTACTGGCTGACTGACAGGCTTTGGTAGGGGTTGGATAAGTTTGCCAACTAGCTGCAGAGACCTGCGCCTGGGGCAGGGACATGGGGGAGGAGGCTGCGCAGGAGAGCTTGAAGGCAAAAAGGGACAGATACAGAAAGTTCCCCTATACTCTGGGCACACAATTTTTTGTCACATATATCTGACATATGCATGTACCAGCTTATTTAGTGAGAAAAAAACTTGCCTTGGACAGAATAAATATACACATGAGTTCATTCATTCTCTCCACAAATAATCACCGAATGTCCACCACATGTAGGGCATTTTACTAAGCTCTCCTTTGTAAAAGAAAACAAACAAACACGTGTGTGTCTGAGTACAGATTCATCCAGCAAACTCTGATTTGGCTTCATGGCAGGTTTGTGGGACTTTCAGCTTAGAACAGTCAGAGTGGTGGGGCTTAGACTTCAATATACATACACATTTTGGGTCATGGCCAGGGGTGGTCACGCGTCTGCAGGAGTTCACACTTTTCCTCGGAAGTAGGGGAGGGACAGCCTTGAGCTGCAAAGTCCCGTCCTACTACCTTAAGGGAAATGCTGAGAAGCAGAGTAAGCTAAATCCCTTTTAAATAATATTTCCATTCCTAAAGCCTGTTCCCCTTCCAGGGGCTTTCTAAGAAGCTTGGGAATCACAAACCCTGCAACCAAAGGATTTCTTCTCAGTGCATATGCCAGAGAAGAGAAACTGATTTAGGGCGATTTCCACAGGTGTGCACTTCAATATCATGCTCACACAGGCACGTATGCACGTATTCCACACGTTACTATACAAATTCACTTACAAGTGTAAGTGTACCTACAAAAAAAAGTAGAATGGGAGGAGGGGGTATTAAGACACTCTATAGGTAGACTCAAAACATCACTCAGCTTTTTTAATAGTAATTCTCATGTGCCCTTACCAGCCTATCTGGTTTATCAGTGCGTACCCAGCCCCGCAGACACTAGCCTGGACGTGTATCATCCCGTGGCCTGTGGCTTCACGGCATAGTTGGTTAAAATCAGATCTAGATCCCCTGGTATCAGTGCTCAGACCCTCTGAGACCTACTGGAGGCTCAGCAGCCTTGGTGTAGGCATTTGCATGTACAGGAATGTTCCTGGGCAGTGACTTTGAATTCTAAGATCCAGGCCAAGCAGAGAGGTACCAATATAGGGATTCCGTCTGTTAAGTGCCTTGGGGGGTGACAAAGCGATGGAGAGGAAGGTAAAATGACCCCAAAGAGAGAAGAGCTGCAGTGGAAAATAATGCCGCTGTCGGGATGGGGGCAAAAGCAGGGGTGGGGGTTGAACGCCAGCGGACTCCGCCAGATGCGGTGGTGGTGGCTGCGGCGGCGCTCAAGCACACTCAGGCCAACGGCCAAGGCGGGTACAGTTCTCCCAACGCAGAGGCACCGCAAAACGGAGCCTTTCCTTTACGTTCCGAGGACAGTGCAGCTGCACACGACCTCCCCGAGGCCCCTTCGCCGCGGCTGTGCCCAGTGAAGTGCACAACGGAGAAAAGCATCCCGCTCGCAAGTTGAAAACATTTTCACTTTCACCTTGAACAAGTGACGCAAACGGCTTTTCCTTTTCTGAACTTCGTTCTTACTTTCCCATCTAGACTTTGGAAATGTAGCCTCGGACCGGAACGCGTACAGTCATTCCCAATGCACCTGCCCAGGTGAGACCAGCTCACACCCCCGCAGCGTTGGATGCTCAGTTACCCAGCCTGGCGGCTACCCCGCAGCTCTCCTCCCGCCCGGGTTCAGCAGCTGGGCCCGCAGTGATGCGGGCGGTGGGAGAGGCAGCGAGGCTGCCCGCGGACCGAGCCGCCCACCGCGCTGAAGCCGGGAGGGAACAGGAGCCCAGCCGCCGGCTGCTCCGGCGCAGGAAACGGGCGGTGCCAAGCGCACCCATCGTGGCTCTGCGCTTTCCACCCGTCGCGCAGGAGTGGTGGCCTCTTCGTCAGGCTCCGTCCCCACCCAGCGAAGCGCGACTCCGCGTGTCCGCGATATTCAGAGGCGAGGCCGGCGGCTGCGCCTGCCTTTGTCCCAGGCGGGAAGCGGCCGCGCGGAGCTCGCGTGGGGCTCCAAGAAGGGAGTGGGGAGTTTTTTAAAAAAGGGCCTCGCGCCCGAGCTCGGCCCGGACCCCCTAGGAAGCCAGTTCTGCATCCAAATGCGCCTCCCGGTCCCGCGGACTTCGAATGAGACGTTTCCCGCGAATTCACACGTTTGCGGACACGGGAGAGCCTTCCACGTGGGCTTCCCGGCGCCCTGTGACCCTTGGCGAGTTTACAAGCAAGGTCCACTCCCAAGCGCCCCCCCCCCCCCCGCGAATTCCCACGTGAGCGCGCCGCAAGGGCGTGAACCGCAGCCCGAGAGGGGGCCCAGGCGCCTCGCCTTTATTTCTAGGGGCTCGGAGTTGAAGGGCTGAGGCTCGCCATCCACGCTAAGCTAGGTATTGTCCTCTTCTCCGTCGTCTTGGAGAGAAAAAAAAAATGCCGTTTTGAGCAATCTCTCCCTCTTTTTCAACAAGGGCCTGCCCCGAAGGACACACTTCCGGAGAAATGGGCCCGCGCGCTGAATTCCGTAGAACTTGGCCTTGCGCTCCAATCGGCCAGTTCGCACGGGCATCCCGCGTGGGGCCCTGGGCCGGAGGCCTCCGAACGGGCTCGTGGTGAAAGCCGAAGCCGAGCCCTCCAAACGCATATTTGCCCCAAGTCTCCCCCTCCCCCTGACGTTTCCCCCGCGGGAAACAGCCTCCTCCTAACTTGTGAGGGCGCCCCTCCTGCTGCCTGGCGGCCCGTGGGGAAGGAGGCAAAGCCTTGGGGAAGTCATCCCTCGCGAAGCCTGAGAGAATCCCCGCTGCTGTTCCGCGGAGCCAGGGTCTGGCTTCGTTTGGGGCGGGCTCGGTGTTCTTGGGTTTGCTACACTCTCCCAGCCCGCACGTCCGGCTGCACGCGCGCTCAGCCTGGTCCCCGGCTGCCCGGCACACGTGCGCATGAGGGGACGCACTGCACACTAAGGACATATGCACACGAAGGACATATGCACACGAAGGACATATGCACACGAAGGAACAAAACCTTCCAGACCCAGCGCTTCCGCCCACGGATCCGGGGAGGCCGCGGTAGCCTTCTATTTCATGGACTTGATCCGATAGCACATGTAGGTCTTGGAGTTCCTGTGCTAAGACCTTACCCTTTGAGGGGGAAAGAGCACGAAGGAACGGGCAGTCTCGCGGGCTGGCTGCGAAGGAAGGGTGCAGCCAGGGAGCCCGGATCCCCCCTCGCACCCCCTAGCCTAGAGCGAACCAAGAAGCGCGCGCCTAGGAACCAGAGCCCAGAACTCCTGTGGCCGCAGCGCCTTACAGGCCTGGGAGCCCGACGGAGCCCGCGTCTCCCCGGCTGGAGTCGGGGAGCGCCCTGCAGGGCCCACGTCCCCGTCCTCCCTGTGCTGCAGTCCCCGCGCGGTCGTGGGCGGGAGCAGGGCGTCTGGAAGCCGTGGGGCTGGCCGCGCGCAGCAGCTCAGGGAGGCGGAGGTGTACGGGGGCGGGGGGGGGGGGGGGCTCCGTAAATTCCCGGAATGCGGAGAATCCCGGCCTCGCCATCCACGCCGAGGTCGATAGTATCTCAGGACCCCAAGTCTGCGGCCCCCACCCGCCGCCTCTCAGCTTCTGAGGCTTCCCTTTCAAAGACCCAAAGGACTCTTGTGACTTCATAATTCCTGCACATTCTCGCGGTATCCCCTCCGGCTGACTGAGGAGGTGTAAGGCTCGGTTCCTAAGCCGCCTTCCCCCTTTGCGCCTTTTCTCACACCTTAACCTCGGATAAAGAAACTGAGCACATCCAGAAAAAAAAGAAAAAAAGTAGTAAAACCCGTACCAGAACGAGGCATAGGGCACTTAACAGTCACAAGACTGCCCCCAGGTGATGGTTTTCGGCAATAACATTTGTGGGCAACTTTCAGTCCCTATCTCTCCCTTTTGAGCCAATGTCATCTGTGGTAGAAGTTATTGAATCCAAACGTTTACATTAATCTCTCAAGAAAAGGAGTAATGGCCCCGAGAAACCTCCTTCCCACAGACGCTGAGAAATTGTTCAATTTGTCTTTCTAGCCGCACTGCCATTGACGTTTAATAACTGCCCTTTCAAAATCAAACTCTCCTCTCCCCAAGGTGCAGACCTGCTCCCACCCATCCCCTTTTCTTCTTCTCCCCCCAGCCCCCTCCGCGTCTCCTCCTCTGAAACAATAGCGCGGGCTGCTGGAGTCAGTCTGATGATATAATCCTTAAGGCATTCACGGGCAGACCAAGGGCCAAGCTATCAAAGGGTTCAGCTTCTTCTTTTTTCTAAGCTGTTTACTATTCAGGAAATTTGGTAATTATTTTTTTTCTACATGTAGTGGTATTACCCTCTTCCTTTTGATATTAGATCCTCTATGGGCCCCTGGCTTCATGCTGTAGAGACAGGAGAAAGATGAAGGGGCTGAATTCTGCATCAGAATGTAATTTTCCTTTATGTCATCATTGCTGCTAAAGACCAGCTGAGGGCTTCCTGAAGCACAGGAGCCCCCAGAGCAAGCAGATTCCTCCCATTTCCAGGGCAGAAGAGAGAGCCGGTGCCGGTGCCATTTATTTTACAACACAAACTTGTTCTTTCCTGCCTCACGCCACCAAAATACTTTCAGTACTTTGTAGTAGGAAGGAAAAGGGAAAGGCACATCAGGAAGGAAGAAGGGAGATAATGACCAAATTGGAATAAATCATTTGTTTAGAATGCTTCGAGATGAATCAAGTTTTTTGCCTGGGCTATTGTTGATCAGTAGTAATACTTTCTGATGCATTATGTTTAGCAAGGTTTTCCCTGTGCCCAACATAGTACCTTACTCATAACAGACAGCCCTCGATAAATATTTGTAGAATGAATGGACAAATTGTTTGAGAAGGATAAAGCAAAGGAATACAAAAAGGATTGGATACTTAACTTCATTTACTTAAAAAAAAAACAAAAAACCTCCATGATCCATTTCTTGAGTGACTGTCCTCCAATGCAAGACTATTTTTGCTAGATTGTGACCATGTTTTAAAAGGACTTAAGTTTTGTCTCCCTGACTAAACTGTAATATACTGAGATCAGACACTCAATGTTATTATGTTTGTTATACACAATGTCTTGCATATTGCTGGGTACCACCGATCCCCCGTCTTAGAGTATGGTCAAGGGGAAGACTCGACCTGGAAACGGTGAAGAAAAATTTCATGTGCAGGCACCACTTTGGGCAGTGCTGGGTCTCCCAGTGAAAGGGCAGTAATGGTCCAGGGGCAGGCAAATCTCTGTTCAGATTCCTTCTTCCATTGGGTCATATCTCCTCCTGCCCAACTTCTAGAACCGACATCCTTGTCTCCTCTGCCTCCCCACATCAGGCTAGGAAAGCATAGAGAGGGGGATGCGTTCGCTGAGGATGACTTCCTTGTTACCTCCCACCCCACTACCCCACCTGTAGCTTTTTTAGCTGCTCCCTTGTAAGCTACGATGGCTGGTTGCTCAGTGGGTTTTTATGGGTACTGATGAGATCATTACTAAATCTCCACCCACTTGGGTGCTAGTCAGATTGGCCCATTCCAAGCACATCCATGATAGCCTTTCCTATAAATGTATGTTACTATTTGGCCAAAGGGAACTGAGAAAGAGCCACCCTTAATCTCCTCACAGGAGATAATGTTTTTCAAAAAAGGTATGCTAATTGGATTTCACCCGTACAAACTAAGGCATCACATAGGTTTATTTGCCTGTGTTAGATGGACTATGTAATAAAAAAAGACATAAAACCCACTTTCAAGAAGCTTTCTGTTGTCTGCCTCTTTTTGTACTTTTTGTTTAGAATTTCCCCAAAGATAGGCACTCAAGATCAAGTTGTTCATCATTTCCTTGTGGCTTTCCAGATAGACTTCCTGCTTTCTGGAGCCATCTCATTATTTAGATGTAAAGCACAGTTCACAAACCTTTAAAATGCTTGCCTTCCTACCAATGACTAGTTCATCCTTTGATTCCTCATTATGCTTCTGCGTTAGCATGTACAAAAGCCTCAAATATTTGAATTAAATGTTGGCTAAATTAGAAGGCAAACAATGTTGGGTCTGATCCTAAATCCACCAAATCAGAAGTACTTTCCACCTCAGCTGCACATCCTGCATCTTATCTCATGATGGTGAGTAGCAACTGTCACCAAGGCAGGCTCTTTCCTTTGATCAGTTTTTAAAATTTTTGTTAAAGGATTCAGGGATTGAAAGCTGACTAGAAAGTAATGGGGTTGATATGTATTTTTTAAATACCAGAGTTGATTTGAATTGAGTTGTCCTTCAAAGAAGTTACCCTGGGGTTCTCTATCTTATTCAAATGATTGCTGAAAACATTTTTGGAATGCCATGTTTGGAAATGACTTCGGGATAGTTTCCCAGCCACATGAAAGACCACATCATCACTTACGCCAATACTCTTTTCTTCCTCGCCCACTGCGAGGGAACCAAAGCTGCCCCTCGCGCTAAAGAACTAATTGTAAGCTGTCGTGTCAGGTGCAGAGCATCGTCTCTGCCTAGAGAAAGTGTGTCACTTCAGTGTTCTCCCTGTGACAGCAAGCAAAGTGGTGACCCAAAGCAACTGTGCCAACATCATCCAGTGGCTCCAGACCTCTGGAACAAAACAGCACCGGAAATCAGGGCAGATTCCTCCAGGAGGCGCACCCACCTGGGCGCCCCAGATATTCTGGTCCCTTATTTGAGAGAGAGAACGTTTTCCAGGACAGCATCCCTATTGCAAGTTTTTAAGATGTTCTATGAAGGCTTCAGAGGAATTGGGCTAAATTAGCTGTCAGGCCCCTCACATTTCCAAACCCTCTAACAAAAAAACAAGTGCTTTAGATAAGAAATAAACGAGTAAGGCCGAACAAGTGGACTCTCAAAATGTGCTGAAGGCTTAATTGATGATGGTGTGCCCTGGCTGGTGTGGCTCAGTTGGTTGAGTGTCGTCCCGTGCACCTACAGGTGGCCAGTTTGATTCTGATCAGGGCACATGCCCGGTTTGTAGGCTCTATCCCTAGTAGGGGCCATTCAGGAGGCAGCTGATTGATGTTACCCTCTCACATCAATGTTTCTCTCTCCCTCTCTCTTCCTCTCACTCTAAAGTCAATAATAAAAACATACTTTTAATTTTTTTAAAATGATGATGGAGCATCTATGGGTTAAGAAGTAACAGTCCAACGACAATCACAGATCTCTGAATGTCCCCAACATAATCCTCCAAAGAGACTCCATGCTCACTACCTAGCTCAGCCCCGCCACCCAGGATGTGCTGGAGATATGGGGGATCTTATGTTCCAGCCTGTACACAATACTGGCAGCTGGAGGTGGAGGAAGTGTCCCCTTTGCTTACTTCCAGATCATTATCCCTCTCTTTCCCTAAAAACCTCTGGTTTGGGACTCATATCATCAGCCGCCAGACTCTCAAGACCACTCCCTTCATTATACATATATATTATTGATTTCAGAGAGAAGAAGAGAGAAGAAGAGAGAGAAACACTGGTGTCAGAGAGAAACATTGATTAGCTGCCTCCTGCATGCACCCGACCGGAAATTGATCCTGCAACCTGGGCATGTGCCCTGGCCAGGAATTGAACCAGGGCCTCCTGGTACATAGGACGAAGCTCAATCAATTGAGCCACACCAGCCAGGCTCCCCTTCATTTTTTGAAACATTTCTTCCTAGTTTACTCTGTCTCCATTGCTACTCTCGGCAAAGTCTTTGTGGTTGCATATTGAAGTAAATGGCCTTTATAATTCCCTAGTCTTTTTTACTTTCTCTCCTAAAGATCATATATTCCACCTATTTCAACAACCATTCCTCAAGCCATACCTCCAATTTTGTCAATACCAAGAGTTGCATGCCTGTATCTTGAATACAAACTCAGACCAACATCTGTGTTTTCATCTCACTCCCTCATTTTTTTGACACCACTGGGACCTTCAATCAATTGAGTTTACCATCAGTCCCCTGTCTCCACACCCCTCACATCCTCATTCCCCCTTGCCCCATTGGGAGGCGGTGGCTCATTGTTATACGCACTTAGTTCCTTTGCCCCTTTGCCCTTTTGTTGTAATCACTTAGCAAAACCCAGCTCTAGGCTAATCCAACTTTGCTTACGCTCTGCCTACACCCACACAGCGGAATGTGGCTGGAGCAAAACAATCAACTGGTTGGCTGCTCTCGTAAAGTCATGTTTTCTAGCCTCAGGAGAGCCCTTAAGTGCTGCCTGGCTGTTCTACTGCATGTCCCTGGTCCTCCCCTCTCCTTCCCCTAGATGGCTGTTTCACACCGCCTCCTCCTCCCTCACTCCTCAAACCTCCAACACATCTTCCCGCATCCTAATTCCCTGCTGAGGACCCTGAGTCCTATTTCATTAAGAAAATGGAAGCAACAGAGACCTTTTACTTGTTATTCTACCACATGTAAAAATCCATCTGTGCCCATGTCCATATATTCTTGTCTTCTCTGGTCTCCCATCTAACTCCAACTTCTTCACATGTGCTCCGGATCCCATTCTTCCTTACTTCCTCAAAGACATGCATTAGTAATTGTTCTCTCTCACTCCTGTATCATTAACCTTTCCCTCTCTACTGGACCATTCCCATCAGCATAGAAGAATGCAGTTATTCTCCCAACCTAAAAAGAAACAAAACGCTCTCTTGACTCTATGCACTACCATACTGTCCCATTTCTCTGCTTCAAAGTAGTCAAGGTCACTGTCTTTAATTTCTCTTCTTCCATTTACTTTTAAATATATTCAGTTAGACTTTTGATCCCATCATCTACCCAAACTGCTTTGATCAAGGTTACCAATATAGTTATATTCTCAGATACTGGGGGTGGAGGCTTCAACATATGAATTTTGGGGGTGGAAGCACAAGTCAGTCCCTAACACACTCCATCCCCATGTTCTTTGTATTTCTACATAGCTTTCATCACCTGGTGACCAACCATTTACTTTCCATGTTGTTTTAATTGTCTGTCTCTCTCTACTACAATGTTAACTCCAAGAGGCCAGGCATTTTTGTCTATTTTTTCACCGTTGTATCCCCAGTGTCCAGAGCAGCACCCAGCACATAATAAGCACTGAAATCATATTTATTATTTCATAAAATTACAAAGTTATCTGTCTCGTGAAGCCATATGAATTTGCAATCCCCAAACTCTCTCGCTTCTCGAGTGGTTTTCAACCAATAAGCATTTATTTAGCATCTACTCTGTGTCGGTCTTTGCTCCAGACTATGAGTAATTTATAAAACAAAAACAATAATAAAATCCCCAACAAGTACATATATGGTGCAAACTTCAAGTGCAATAAGCAGATTAGCTGGTGCCAAAGTACTCAGGGAAAACTTTTCTGTAAAATGGGGATAAAATTCTTATGCTTCAGACAGGTTTGTGAACAAGAAATATGGTTAGAATTTACCAAACACTTTATATGTTAAATTAGGAAAAGATTAGAAAGTTATGAAAAACAAAATTGTTTGGGGCCACGTAAGCTCTCTTGTGGAAGGTTCATGAAGATCAAGGAGTTAACCTGCCTGGCTGCGCCCAGGGGTCTGTTGGGCCTGGTCAGCCAATATAAGCAGATCCCAGTGATGTAATTCTTGTAACACGAGTCCTTGCTGGGGTGCAGTGGTGGGGCATGCTGGGCCTCACAGAGGAACCCCTCTCTAGCTTGCCCACACAGTTCAATTTATTCTCAATAAAAATGCAATAAAAAGCTCACTTGCCTCCAAACTGTTGAATGCTTTTGACTCCAAATTATTTGGAATAGAAATCCTGACTGACAGTATTTTGGGATAGAAGATGGATGAAGTCTCCTTAGAGGGATAAAGGAGGAAAAGAAGGAAATAAAGTGGTTGTATTTTACCAAACTGGAAGGCAGTTTAAAGATATTGCAAGATTTAAAACAACAACAACAACAACATATAAGCCAGAGCTAAAATCATTTCTAGCAGCAAACGGCAGACATACAAAATGACTTTGTGTTTCTAACAGTGGGCGGGGAAATTAAACCCTTTCTTCTAGAGATTCACACAGCTTTGGGGAAGATGGGCAATACTAACTGCTACTTCTTCATTATCACAAAGTCTAGAGAGTTTCTAAGTTTCAAGTCTGGCTAGTTTGGGATGTGTTAATGCTTTTATATGTTAGCACCATCCAAAGTGTTTAGCTCCTATGCCAAAGACATAATATCAGTTCACTGTGTGTAGTAATAATAATATTTTATTTAAGTTTTGGACGATTTCAATGATCTGGGTTGTCTCTTGTGAATAAGACTAATGGCACACTGGCTTTAATCATAAATCACAACAAATTCTTTAAAGAATGGCATCCATTGCCTCCCTTATTTTTCTCTACCTTAATTGCCCATTAAATCCGAAGTGTGTACAGGTTTTTACAAAACACACTAAGTACACGAGTCTCTATTCTCAGGCAAGCTCCTTTCCAGCCCTCCACAGTAAAATGGGGATAACAATCTTATGCTTTACACAGGTTTGTGAAGATGAAATATGGTTAGAATTTACCAAACACTTAATATGTTAAATTAGGGAGAGATTAGAAAGTTATGAAAGATGGAACTTTTGGGGGCCACACTGGTCTCTTCTGGTCTAGCCTAGAGTTCTGAACAGGGAAGATTAAGAGAATGAGGGCCGTGCCAGCAAAGATGGTAGTTCCTATATCCACATCAGCTATTTTCAGACATAACTGAACATTCCTAACTTGTGCTTAATGAAATTTTGTGACTGTCTCACTCATAAATTTAATCCATGCTCAGCTGTTTAATTTCTAGGTCATATAACCCTTTACAGGGTAATAAGTACTATAATTTTACTACCCACTGTGTAAAAGAACTCCCTCTTCTTATTCATCTCTCTTGGCTTCAGGAGATCTTCGTTAACTCTGGTATTGGTGATCAAATCTCTGTTTACTCCATTTACAAATGTAAGTTCAGTCATTTCCCCTTTTAGGATTTTCATAGGCCCAAATGACCTAAAATTTTAAACTGTCTATAAGTAATAGTCATATATAAACAAAAACAGTCAAAGCTACATTGAATGAATATGATAAAAAATATGGGGGGGGGACAGGAAATAGCAGAAAGTCAAAACAATAATTATGTTTTTATGACTGGTTATTGCTTTTCTTCTCTTCCTTTATTCTAAACTCCTTGAGAGAGGCTGGGTTTTATTCTCTTTTTATCCCCCAACACAGTGGTTCTCAAACACTAATGTTCATCTGATTAGCTGAAAGGCTAATGAATTGCTGAGCCACCCCCAGAAATTGCCATGCAATAAGTCTGGCGGGGGGGGGGGGGCGGGGGGATGTCTGTGGGGATTTGCATATCTAATAAGTTCCCAGGTGTGGATGATGCTGCACTACCCAAGTCACTAGCCATCAGCCACTGAGGATACTGGGCCCTTGAAGTTGCTGCTGCGGATGTGAATTATTTATTTAGTCACAATTTAAATGAAAATGGCCACGTACTGTATTGGACAGGGCACCTTAGAGCACACTACACCAAACACACTAGAAGACAGTGCAGGAGCTGCTGTGGCCTAGTGAGCTCTGGATTGGATGACCTGATTCTACCTCTCAGAGGCTGAACTGTCTTAGGCAACCTACTCAACTGCCTATGCCTCAGTTTCATCCTTAGTAATATATCAGTATCGCTTTATTGGGTTAGGAGGAAACGAGAGAATACACATAAATAAGAGGTTTATTTAAAACAGAGATTGCTATGTGTATCCCTGAAGTTTTGATTCAGTAAGTGTGGGGTAAGGCCAGAGAATGTGCACTCTGAATGAGTCCCCAAATGGTACTCATGCTGCTGCTCTGGGGACCTTGGAAAAGGGAGTTTAGAATAGAGAGAGAGAAGAAAATTGAGGGAGTTTAGAATAGAGAGAGAGAAGAAAACCAGTCATAAAAACATAATTATTGTCTTGACTTTCTGCTATTTCCTGTCTGTCTCCCCCCACCCTCCCTTTTTAATCATAGTCACTCAGTGTAACTCGGAAAAACAGTTGTAAGACGTTTAGCGTGATGGCTGACACATAGTGAGAGCTCAATGGTATCAGTTACTGTTTCATGATCAGCATCTGCATGATGTACATCAAGAGGTTTCTGAGAAACCAACCAACCAACCAACCAACCCACACTTTATTAGGAACCTCTAGCCCATGTCCCGACACGGGGCATGTCTCAGTCATTACAGGCGGATTTGGGGCTTGAGCCCTTGGGTCACTTTCAAAGAGTAACAACAGCAGGATGCACACAAGCCGACCTCACCTGTGCAGGGTTTTGCTCCTCGAAGTCGTCACATGTCGTCTGGTTTCTCTCATCTGAGAGTCCTTCCATGGTGCCTGTAGTTCCGTGGACAAAAGGTGTTGCAAGGGGGTAAAGAAACACACAGAGAGACAAACAAAGAGACATTGGTCTGATAGATCCACCTTTAATGGTGTCTTTGTCCAGTATTCACAATAGGGTTCCTCTGAAAGGAAAAATAAAACAGCCTCGGAAGAAATATGCCCCCAGAGGCTTCTCTAGGACTATTGATGCCCCATTCCAAGCAAGGATCCAAAAAAGGTCTTTTACTTTGGATTCTGGATGCGGTGTTCTGTGGATTTATATCTGTTAATACAAGGACCTTTTTACTGCCCTCTCTGAAGAAACATGAGTAAAAATTCTTTGCCCAACATACTAGTCTTTTGAGTATAAATGACGATCATTATACCCATTGGCAAAAAATGATAAGCAATTTCTGTTACAAAATCAATCTTGCTAACAGACCCTGGCAAGTCAGGATTACCCTTTCCGTTTTCAGGTGTGGGAAATGGGAAGGCAGGTTTCAGAGTGACTTGTTATTACTTAGAGAGACGAGGTAGGGGATGGGAGGTTTCCACTCACACTGCTCCGGCCTCCCAGCTGTTGTAGTCTGGCAGGGTATACTTGGAAGTGCCTCTGCAAGAAGTACAGGAGATAGAACGTGGGACCTGCGTCAGGACTAATGAGGAGCAAATGTGATCTGGCATTGGCTGAGTTACTGATAGAAACAGTCTCAGTAGTTCAGGTCTTATATTTCCAGGACCTACCTTCAAAAGGTTGGAGGCTCAGATAAGGAGCAAAGGTTTTCATCTTGGATTTGCCTCTCACTTCCCGAGAGATACTGTCCAAGCTAACTGTGTCCTCCGAGCCTCCCTTTCCTCCATGGAAAATGGCAATTCCTCTCAAATATTTCACAGGGGGGTGGAAGTACCTATTAGGAACATCATCTAGGGCCTGGGTTCTTGAACAATAAATATATCAAGTTGAAATAATACAGCCTTTTTGAAAGATTATATGCATCTGTGAATTAAAAACAAAAACACACAAAAAAACTTGCCAAAACCATCAGTATAATCTCTTGGGAAACAAGCAGCTTAAATGCTTTAAAGCAGGCACGATCTCAGTGACAAATGAACTATACCAATCAGCTTATTTTTATGAAATCTGAATACAAGTTGGTCCCCACGGCATCC
Organism: Plecotus auritus; assembly: GCF_963455305.1. NCBI lineage: Eukaryota > Metazoa > Chordata > Mammalia > Chiroptera > Vespertilionidae > Plecotus > Plecotus auritus. The sequence continues at coordinate 33,688,525 of NC_137778.1, forward strand.
TAAGGATTGTACTAGTAAGTCTGAGACCTCTCCCTGTTACTGTAAAAGGGTTGGGACAGATAAAGTGATGGCCTCTGAGAGTACCCACTTGAGAAAGTCACAGATGATACCCCCTTTTGCCAAATGACCAGTCTCCTCAGTCACGTGTGTGTATGTAAACCAGGCTGGGGAGTGTGTGCCTCAAATATTGAGGATTCGGAAAGCCATGCTTTCTTTGCTTTTTTCTTTCCTGGCCACAGCATTTTGCTGATGGGATTTAGAAGACTGCTCTATTTGCAGGCCACATAACATTCTTCATCAAATGAAGCCAATATCAAGTATACCGAATTAAATATCCCCAAACTACAATTTCCTGCTTGTCCAGGAGGAAAGCTGCCTTTCTCGGAGTGCACAGACCACAGAACAGAAGAACCTTTCTGCGATCAGTTGAAACTTCCTACTGAAACCCCACCAGCTTCTTCACCTCCTGGCACACAGGATATGCTAATTCCTTGGCTCTGGCTGACCCCGCTTGTAAAACCTTCTCTAAGTGGTCCTTGTCCATCTTCAGTTTTTCAATTTCACTCTTAATTGGAGCGAATTTCTCAATCACAGCATCTGCCACCAGCAGCTTGTAGTGGGCCGTGTCGAGGCCGGCGCTCTGGCGGACCACTTCCTCCACGGGGAGCCCTGTCACCGCGGAGTGGATGGCCACCAGATTGGAGACACCCTCACGGCGGGCCGGGTCGTAGGTGACCTCTGAGGTGAAGTCCGTCACCGCCTTGCGGAACTTCTGCACTATCTCCTCTGGGCTGTCTGTTATTCTGACGGTGGCCAGTCTGTCCGGGTCTGATTTCGACATTTTGGCAGAAGGATCACGGAGAGATTTTACCTTCTTCATCGATGCTTAGGTAAAAACACAACACACACATCCCAAACAAAACAAACAACAAAACAATGACAACATTAAGAAAAAATCATCAGGAATGTCAGTGTTAATCTAGATCTTTAAAAATCCAAGAACACCAAATAACTATTATTTTTATCTGACTATCCTATATAATAAAAGGCTAATATGCAAATCCACCGAACCACAGAATGACCGGTAGCTATGATACACACTGACCATCAGGGAACAGACGCTCAATGCAGGAGCTGCCCCATGGTGGTCAGTGCGCTCCCTCAGGGAGAGCGCCGCTCAGCCAGAAGCCGGGCTCACAACTGGTGAGCGCATTGGCATCGGTGGGAGCCTCTCCCTGCTCTGTGGCAGTCAGACATCCCCTGAGGGCTCCCGGACTGCGAGAGGGTGCAGGCTGGGCTGAGAACCCCGCCCTCCTGCAAGTGCATGAATTTCATGCACCGGGCCTCTAGTATAAATATTAAATTCTCACTGTGCAAAATTCAAGGATTTCATAAGCATGAAAGTAAACATCAAATATGTAACATTTTGTTGATCATATCTTTATGCATTTTGGATGCACATGTTCACATAAAAATGTACAATAGTATCATACAAATAAAATTGTATTAATCACACTGTTTTTGCTGTGCGCACCATTATTTCTTTCCTCTCCCTCTCTCTTCCTCTCTGTGCTTCTCTACTGGCTAATCACCCCCTACCCATAACCACTGCCCTTCCTGTCCCCAAACCAACTTTAACAATCTGTGTCGATCCTTCCAATTCTTTACCCATGATTATAAAAGTATATACGAACATACACACGAGAAGCTTGTTTATTACTCTGATAGAATCAAGATGTTAAGCCGTGCTTCATAGACCAGTGTTAGTAATAAGTACCTGTTTTATGGCTATTACAGAAGCATATAAAGTTGAAATCAGTAAAATAACAATAGGCCAAAACATTAAAATGTTATTACTCAAAGAAGGTTGATTTGGGTGTTTGGGGTGCCCTGAATTTATCTGTGGGAATAACTTAGACATTTATACCCAACTTAGGTTTCTAGATTGATACTGGGTACATGGTATACTCCTTTAAAATGCTGTCAGTTTAATAAAGATGGACAGAGCTTAGGTTTCATGATTTCTGCCCCTGCCACAGGTTTGCACAGCTACAAGTATGTTGGTAGAGGTGTACAGCTTCTTTCCTCAAGAAGATTCCAGACTAGCACAGCCCGGCAAGTTGCAGCCGAGGTCTCAGATTCAGTAGGTGGACTGTACATTCCACCTTAGTTGTGCATTTAAGAAGGCAGAGTGTGAGGATGCTCAACACCCTCTTGTTTTATCTACATTATGACCCAGCAGTTCTCAATCTCATAACTTTTGTTTTATTGTGAACAGGGAAGCGGAGGTAAACTGATTTTGGAAGGAGAACTCAATACAGGGCCCAGGTCTGCCACTAATTAGATACAGGACTTGAACACAAAGTTAGCCCTGCCAGGCCTTAGTTTCCTCATCCATAACATAGGGAAAGCTACCTGTTCTACCAAATGAGGGGGTGTGTATGATAAATTATATAATACTTTACACATAAAAATTATTATTTTTAGTTTTAGTCTCCCTACTTTTCAAGTTTTGGTTATTTCATTCAATTATCCAATGAGGTCTACTAGTCCTACATGACAGAAAAAAGATGAGGATTCTAGTTATAAATCCTGAAGCCTGTCCACAAAGAAGCCAAGTTTAGTTCCAAGAAAGTTCTAAGCTTTGGTCCATTATACAGACTTCTCTTTGACACATACCCTGATTACTAGACTTACCGGGGTGACCACTTTGTAAGTTATATAAATGTCAAATCACTATGTTGTATAACCTAGAATATAATATAATATTGTATGTCAATTGTAATTGAAAAATAAAAATTTTTTAAATACGGAAATATTATAAACAGCCCCAATTTATCAATCACATGTTTGTTACTTACTTAGAATGGCTTTGGGCACCGGGAAGAACTCCCCATACTTCTTGTTAAACCCTCGTGCTAGATCCTGAACCAGCTCCATGTGCTGGACTTGATCCTCCCCGACAGGAACGTGTGTGGACCTTTAATGGAAGACAGACAGAAGAACTCTGCAGGGTGCCTGCTCAGACGGAAATGATACTGCAAGCAGCTGCATTTCCTGTGCCTGTTTCCTGTGGTCAACAACTGCTCACCAACTACAGAGGGAATGCCGGGACCGGGACCGCGTCTGTCTCTGTGCACCAGACAAACGCCAAAGAGACGTCAGGCTACTCAAGTTCTCTCTTTTCCACAGCGGAAGAACACAGCCGTCAACCACACCAGTGGGACAGGATCTCACTGGGAGGGAGGTATGGGATCTTAAATAGCACAGGCTCTAAGCATAATGGTATTTTAAATCCCCTTCGGTCCCTCACCCAGTCAGCACACATTATCCTGGCCTGGACCAGATGCTTCTTACTTCAGAGCTTGTGCTCACACTTGAAAGACACTCCACCCCACGCCTCAAATCAAACATGGCAGACGGCTCTGCAGGCGAGAGTTTTCCTCCTGCCACACAGGGAGTGACTCAAATCTTTTAGAAATATATGCTCTTTTGTTTTCCAATACATTGCAACAATCACGGAACAATTAATATGCTGCAGGAAACGTAAATGAATAAAATCAAAATCTATTAGTACAACGTAGATGGATCTCAAAAACAATGTTGAATGGAAAAAGCAAGTTGCAGAAGACGTAGACAGCAATGACACTTATGTAAATCTTAAAAGCACATATGAAAATTCTATGCACCAATACATATGTAAGTTAAAAAACACATTTGGCCCAGCCGGCATGGCTCAGTGGTTGAGCATCGACCTAGGAACCAGGAGGTCATGGTTCGATTCCTGGTCAGGGCACATGCCTCAGTTGCAGGCTCGATCCCCAGTGTGGGGCTTGCAGGAGGCAGCCAATCAATGATTCTCTCCCATCATCGATGTTTCTACCTCTCCCTCTCCCTTCCTCTCTGAAACCAATACAGATGTTTTAAAAAACATATTGGAAGCCCCTCCACAAATTCATGATTGTAGCTGCCTCCAGAAAAGAAGGGAAAGAAGGGGCTTGAGGAAAGGAGACCTGGATCTTATCTGTAAGACTTTATTTTATTAAAAAATAAAGTGGTGAAACATAAATTATCAGAATACAGGGACCGTATTTATAATTATTTTAATCCCATATGTACTAGGAAAGTGTTAGACCATGGTGAGTTATGTCAAACAAGGGAAGAAGGAACCAGTATAGAGAAGTCTTGATGGGGAAAGATTACTGAAGTATTACCAGGGGAGAAGATGGGTGATTTGAAGACTTTAATGCTGGCTGGGGAGTTTACATTTGATAATACAGTGAATAAAGTGCTGTAGTTTCTTAATCAAGGAAGTTTAATATGCCCCCTATGAAAGCAGCAGCCTTAAGTGAACTTGAATATTTAAATAATTATACATTTCAGAGGAAAAATAACAGCTTTCAAAAGAGCCACGGCAAAGGAAAACTGCTAGAAAGCTATGGTGCTTTGTTATAGAGAGGAGAACCTCCTAGCCCAGGGGTAGTTAGTGATTCTCAAAGACCTGGCAGAGACCGTTGATTTTCCTTGCGAATTACTGTCCATAGGTTACTGGTCCATTTAACGTAGTTGTCTAGAGCAGTGGTTGGCAAACTGCGGCTCACGAGCCACATGCGGCTCGTGAGCCGTGTTTTGCCACTCTGTTATGAGTTTGCCGACCACTGGACTAGAGCATGAGAAAGTGAAGGAGGTTTTGACTAGCATAAAGACTAGCTACTTTAAGATAGTAAAATACTTGAGAACATTTTGAAAAAGTTTGAAATATCCCTCATAATTCTAATTGTATTTATTTTTGCAAATTACTTTCCAGTCCCTGTAGTTGTCTATATGTATTTTTACACAAAGCAGGCATAGTATGCATTCCACCTTTCATGTTAACATAATGGCATTTCCCATGTTTCTATGTGGTCTTCATTCATAGAATTTTAATAGATGCATAGATTGTTCCTGTACTATAGTTACAGAACCATAAGGAACTTACATTATTTTGTGGCAGATTTTTTTAAAGATTCATATAGGAAGAAATTTTTATTGGAGTGGGGAAAAATTATCTTTTATAATAACTGAAAGTCATCTGGAGACAAATCTGGTGAATGAATGTTCCATACTTTCTGGTCAGAAACAAGGTGTGACTGTCAATTCATGAAACTAATATTTGTTTGATAAAATAATTCTGAATATATTTCCAAAAGAAGAGCTGATATATGTTTTGAGTATTAGAATAAGTAATAGGTTTTAAAGCAACTCTCTGACACTTCTTTTGCATGGAAGTCAAATAAAATACATTTTATGTATTTAAAAAAATCCCTGAACATTAACATATATAGTTCCTCATATACTCACGCAGTTGTAGTGTGTGTGTGTGTGTGTAAGCACGCGTGTGAGCACATGCGAGATGCAGTAGAGCACTCATGTAAGATAACAGGCTTGGTGACTAGGCTAGCACCAGATCCTGACTCTGCCACTCTTGTCTATGTAACTGGGAAAATCACAGAATTTCTGTCATAGGCAACTTCCTCATTGTAAATTGGGTGTAATAACAGTTACTTACCCCACACTATTGTGGAGATTAAACGAGACAATGCATGTAAAGTGCTTAGCACTGTGCCTGCAACTTGGCAAGCTTTCAAATCATGGTAGCTAGGTAGAGAACAGGATTCTCAAATGGTGTATGTGTTCTATTTCAGAAAGGTGCTCAAGACACACTTCCCAAAGAACTAGAGGTTCAATCCTTACCTGACTCTGATTCCAACTTCTCTCCAGACATAGGGACAGTTTGTGAAGGGAAAAAAATCCCAGGTCATCGTGCATATTTAGCAAAGTGGATAATCAAGACCTGATAGGATATCTACTTATATATAAAGTTTCACAGAAGAGTAAAAATAAAATATAATCAACACAGATCAATGAATTCGCTTATTTTTCTCCTTTTGTCCCCTAAATATTGCCATTTCTAAAAACACAGTCTTGGCCCTCTGCTTTCCTCTCATCATTGGCGAGCATATCAACTTTCACGTGAGGATCCACATGTCCCTTCTCTTCTGATTTCTAGGGCTCTGTTGCTAGCTCTGCCAGCTCTCTGCAGGCTCAGGGCTGCATCTCTGCCTTCCTACTAGATACTGGCATTAAATATCCCACATTCACTCCCAAACTCAACAGTGAAGAATCAACGCTCCAGGTTTGAAATGATACCATCACTGTGGTAGAAAATAACCTGTCTGAATGTTTTACCCAGAACACCCATGAAGATAGAGGAACTCTAAATAACTAAAAACTAGCATTAAGAGTTAAAACTACGGACAGAATTTGAGAAGACTTCTCATTAACTGTAAAGATCAACAGAACTGAACTAGAAAGAGCCATTGGTTGAGCTTCTTGTCATATGTAGTTGGAGCAAATGACCCCTTGCTGGAAACCTACCCTAGCCGGAGATGAGGGCAGACATCCATCCACGGCAGCTAGATTGCTATTGGCCCTTTGTTCATCATCAGCCTGACTCTCTCCTTCTACATTCAGCTGTGAAGACAGCTCTCAGAAAACACCAACTGCACAAGCCGTGGAGGCAGCAGGCACTGGTCACAGTCACTGCCTCCTCCTGAGAATGAGCATGTGAGCTCCATGGCAGCAGGGACGTGCTGGTCCTACCCGCTCCTGTACGCCAGGACACAGAGCGTTTCCCGGCGGGGGTGGGCAGCACTCAGGGAACATTTGTGGAATGAATAAAATAAAAGGTAAAGTGCTGAAGGCAGGCAGCAGGAGAAAACTCTATCTCAGACCAGCAGTGCTAACCTGGTTGAGCAACACGAGCCATTGGACCAAAGTGCAGCACACTGCTCTGCCTTCCTGCTGAATTATGAGCACAGAGTTCAAATAGCGTCCAAGTGGCAGGAGGACACACGGGCCTTCTGCAGATTTTGTCTATTGGCTGACACTATTTGAATATAGTTTCCTTGTTTTCCAATATGGATTTAAAAAACCCAGCACACCTCTCTTCTCGGCCTTTTGGCTAAGATCAAGTGCAAAAACCCAGCACATAAAAATCAAACAAATAAGCCAGTAGAAGACCCCGATCCAGAGCCTATGAAAAATAATGTGGAATAGGGAAAGGCAATTTTACCCTGGAGACTCTGAGGAAGATCAGACATTTGAAAATGAACTTTTACAAGAAACAGGTAGTTTTTTTTTTAAAAGAAAATTGCTTGGTAATCTCAATAGGATTCCAAAAGACATGGTTGTTTTAGGACAAGAACAAGAAGTCACAAAAGGAGGATAGCATCGGTGAGAGAAAAAAATAAAATGGAGAGAAAGTGAAATGATGAAGTAAAGAAAAGCCAACACGTAATCACAGAACCAGGAGCAGGAAGGAGCAGAATCTAAGGACAGGTTGTTATCGGTGGCCTGGGCGAGGAACGCGAAGCTCCTCAAGAACTCAAAGCCGGAGGAAAAGGAGAAATGGGACCAGCAAGTGATGGGTTGGAGGACCATCCTCTGGACTATGATTAGGGTCCTCCAGAGGAAGGCACCAGGACCATCTGAACTGAAGCCATAACCTTAAAACTGGAGGGAACTTCACTCGATTAGAAACAAGGAAGCAAGCAAAACTGAGCATGCATATTGAATGGGCTCAACAAGTTTCAGGAAAAACACCAGAGACTCACACTGCAACACAACCCAGAAAAAAAACCCACACTGAATTATAAAGTTAAAGAAAAAAAAAATCCTCTATTCCACAGCCAGAAAAATAAAAAGAAAAATGAGAAAAATCAGGTTAATAATACAACAATGAAACAATGTTTATAGGGTTGAGAGTAGAAGGTATTAAAAAGCTAGCCAAGCTGCCTTTTATTGTGAACTATAATAATAATTATTATGATGATAATAAAGTAGCTAGTGGCTAGGAAACACCCCCTATATGCTGTACACTTTGCTAAGCACTTTTAATGTATTATTATTGTCCTCAATCCCATTTTACAGAGGAAGCAAGCTAAACAGAGAGAAATTCTCAGGCATGTAAAGGACTGGAAACAATTCTGAGTCAAACCTAAGGACTCCAGAACTCAGAAGCGGAAATGCTGGGGTATAAAGACAGGCTGTAAACATTAAAACACAGAATCTAAATTTTGTTCACAATTTGAGGCAGAAAATGCAATCTAAAATCAATACATTTATAACAACCTTCGTTGAAAATCCCAGGTTAGTTAACAGAATCAAAAGGAAGTGTGAGTGTAGACTGAGGATCTCAGTGCGATTAATAACCCATCTGACCACATGATATCATTTTGTACTTGGAACGATTAAAACAAGGCCTCAAACATAATTCCTGGAAAGAGAGAAACTGATATACAAATGGGCAAGGGCCAGACAATACGTGACCAAAAAACCATGACCCAAAACCTTTCAAGCAACCAGACCAGGAAGCCAAATCACCACCTCTGCAGCCACTGGCCTGGAATGGTAGAGACTTGGGCAGTGACCGCCAACTTCCCAATTCTTTGTCTTCACTTTGTCCAACTCAGGACCCACCAGAGAAAGTCAAAATGCTCCCCGAATGAATCGCATCATATGCCCCGCTTCTCCTTAGCCAGCCTTCAGCTTCCCCATGGCAACAGCCTCAAAACAGAAAGCATACCTGAAACCTGCCTTTCCTATAAAGTTTTCCACTGCCCTCCTGCTTCGAGCCTCTGAGAATCACAAGCGAGGGTGGCTGACTCCTCGCTGCAGCCAGCTCTGAATAAATAGTGTCTGTGTGTTCTCATTTGGGTGGTCTTTGTTTAGTTCAAAGACAACCGCTGCTAGAATGGGAAACAGAAAGCACACCTTCCAATCACTGGAATAGATAAAAGCAAAGCAAACACAATCTAGATAGCAAAAGATAGAAAACAAAGAATCACACACAGGAAAAAAATAAAAATAAAACAAACATCAGAAAACATTTCAATGATGTGGGGAAATATAAGACAAAAAAGCCAGGATGCCAATTTTTTTTGGAAAATACACATATTGGCGTGAAGAAGGAGCCACCGTGGTTGGAGTGGGGACTCCGGTGTTAGGCAGCCTGCGGTCAGATTCCTGCGCTCCAGCCGGTGTTCCTGGGCAACTTATTTAACCTCCTTCAGCCTGGTTTTTTTTTTTTTTTTTTTTTTTCATTTTTAAAACTGACTAGTAATAGTTCCTGCACAAGGAGTGCTTTGAGGAGTAAAATAATGTGCGCAAAGCTCGCAGTCTGGTGCCTGGCACGTAGTATGCAAACAAGAAATGTTAGCTTAAGAAACTGATTTGAAGGAAATGCACCAAAATGGTAATAAAAACAAACAGCAGCAGTGATTTTCAATTTTTCCTAATGAATATAGAAAGAATGTTTTAACGATATTAGAATATTAAATTAACCCGTGAGAGGCTTGACTCTCCCACTACGAGACCCTAAAAATAAAACGAGCTTTTAAAAATAAGCTATAAAGTAAGCTTTTTGAGTTTGTCTGTCTTGCTTTTCAATATATTTCCAATAGAGTTGCCTGGTATGCACGAGGAGCTTAATAAATACTCATTCAAAAACTGAATGATCTAAAGAGGAAGCCACTACAATCTGTACAGTCACTATAGTTCCTACCAAGATGAAATGTATAATGCAGTCAGTTGTGATCCCTAGAGAGGATAAAAGCAGGAACTCAGAAGTCAGACTTTCTGAATTTAAATCACAGCTCCACCAGCTACTAGGCACGTCATAGCCAACCTCCTTCCTTTTCTAAACCTGTTTCCTCTGTAAAATGGAGATCATAACAGTGCCTACCTTATACAGTGGTTTCATTAAACCCGATAACCAAGCATAGTACTTGATAGTAAGAGCTCAATAAACACTAGCTATTGCTATAACAGATATTCATTAATATCTGACACGATGCAGGATAAAATAGTGAAAGAAACCCCGATACTATTAGATACCTTGGTATGAGGTACATGGTGACTTTCTGCAAACCATGATCACTTTCCTTGTTCATAGCTGCCTCACGCCATAAACATAAATATCAACATGTAATCCCAGAGACAGGCACAAACCTGGGCAGCCATCCTGACAGGTATGAGTGCAAAACATATTTGAAACGGACGGTTCACTGATTAGGTAATTCCAAAGTATAAATGGCATGCTATAGGCATTCTGAGAATTCTTTAATTCCAGGGAAACAGGGACAGAACAATGAATGGGAAAGGCAAAATGCAGGGACCATGACAATGGATCAGGAAGTAGTTTCTCTTCTTCTAAGGTTCATCGATGAATTCAGGAAATTCTACAAAATGATGGTTCGGGCTTCGTCCCTTGCTCTTGTCCACACAGCCTGGAGCAAAAAGGCACTGGCCCAGTGCATGGTAAAAACAAACATGCTCCAGTGCCCACGACCCTGCACACGCTCCTCTCCGAGGAGTGCACCCCCGCCGCCCCCCGCCCCCCGCTTCCACATTTCTCTTCTTTGACTGGACGTCGCTACTCCTGTCTTTGTAATTACAGTGAGGCTGACACGCAGAGGTCACCTTGCCTCTCCCAAACCAAATTAGCCAACAGGGCAGGTTAAGAAGCAATTACGGTAGCCCATAGGAAATCACAATGGACTGCAACTAACACAGAAAAAACAATTACCATAATCAATACACTTTAAGCACATCGAAATGAATATTTCCACATGTCAAAATGGTTCCAGATTCACAAAGCAACCAAACTAAACAGAAAACACATTTAGTTTTCATAATGACTCTGCATGCGTCTTTGCCTCATGCCGGACCCTCGCCTCTTTTCTTGCCATTCTGTGAGATTTTGCTTTAAAAAAAAAAAAAAAGATTTAAAAAATTTTAATTTTTTTCACCTGGTCCTATGGCTGCACTTGGCTTCTTCATCTGATTTCGGTTTGTTTGTTTCTAGTCTTTTCTCCCCCTGCTCCTGCTGCTCCTTTCACCTCCTGTAATTTATCTTGGCCCTTCCTTCTCCTCCATTGAGTTTACACTTTACATTAATTCAGCCTGTCTTTGATTCTGCACACTTATGGGGCTTATTCTCTTCACATTTGCAACTTCTCTCCTCATAGTCTTCCTTTCACTTCAAATAATTTAGTGCTGCTCTTTTAAAATTTATACCCTCCTTAACGATATCCATATTAATGCCTTCTCTTTGTCTCCACATCCTTTTTTTTTTTTTCTTACCCCGAGTGTGCTTTCTTAGACACAACATAAAACAAAAGTCTTTCATAATTTTGATTGTTATAACTTCTGTCACATAATAATGCGTCTGATCTTCTCTGGTGACTAAACCATTTTTCTTCTGCTGAGTTTCTCGTTGCCTTTACGTGTACTTGGGATCCACCCCAACCCTTTGGCAGAATTAGTGTCTAGATGAATAATCGTGGCCTACATATATCTGCTCGCAGAGATTAGTTCCCTTGGTGTGCTTTTTTTCCTACTTCTTTGGCTGTTTGTGAGTTTTCTGTGCTGTTGCCTTTAACCAGCCCAGCTGGGACAGGAGTTCGGTGCTGTTTTTTCTTTCATAAAAGATTAATTCGCCATCACTGGTCGTGTTGGATATGCGGTGATGACTCTCTAATGTAGCAATTCCTCATGGAAGACCTACGATGTGCAAGGCCTGGTGCTGGGTACTGGCAGATAGACAAGGTTTTACCGTCCAGGGAGTAAGGCTTCCAGGAGGTGAGAGAACACGGGATGAAGCTGTACCTCCTTCTGGCGGGGCCCCCTGCCGTTTTCCTACCTCCGTGAATGGCAACACCATCGATCTGGGAGCACAGTCCGAAACCTGGGGTCAGCCCTGATACCTCCTCCTCATTCACATCCAATCATTACGAGGTCTTATCCATTGTACCCCCTTAACATCTTGGAAGTTTGTCTACTCCCTTTGTCTTCACTGTTGCCATCATGGTCCAAACAGACTAGTAAAAGAGCCTCTTAATGGACGCCGCCCTCCCCCCTCAGCTGCTTTTGTCCCCCAATTTATTCTCTGCATTTTAATCAGTCCTCTTTTAAAAGTACACATGGAGTTATTTCATTCTGTCCTTAAAATGCACCAATAGCCTCCCATTGCTTTTAGGAGGGTGACTGGATTGTCTGTTGACATCTCAGGGCCCGTCTCTCCCTTCTATCCTGTTTCTCAATTTTCAGGGGCCGGCAGCCTGAAAGCTACATTTCCCAGGGTGCCTTCCAGGGGACTCTGGGTCAGTGTTGGCATTTGCCTGAGAGCTGGAAGGTGGAAGAGAAAGAGGAGAAATGATTGCTTTGGCAGTTGTGGGTGGGTATGCAGACATCAGCAGACAGCTGACATGAGGTTTGGCCAGCATTCTCCAGGACCTCAAAAAAATGTGGGACAGACTGGCCTCACAGACAAAGGATATAATTCAAGAACTGGACGTCTCCAATGCAGTTTGAGGAACTATCTCAGCTGTCCTCAATGGCAGTAGTCAGATCCTGAGAGTTACGATGACTCAGCTCTTCCCTGGAATTACCAAGCAGGACATTTCCAACCAATCGTCTTACTCTCCGTACTCTGTTTTGGGTTCTGCTTACTCACCATTCCAGGAGGCCTGTTTCCTCATTGTCCCATCACCTCAGCTTTTGCTTTCACTATCTTCTTACCCTAACCCCATATTGCCCTGTTCAAATTCTGGAGGAAGAGCAAGTCATTAACCAGGTAATCACTCTCGTCTCTATTTGAGTAGGTTAGTGGTACCTCTCTCAACTTCCATTTCTTTATCTGTGAAATGGGGAGAATCCCGCTTAGCTGTGTTACAGAGCTGTTGTTGTGGAGAGAATCTGAATAGGTAATGTGTGTGCAGCAGCTAGTATGGTGCCAGGCAAATAATGCTCACCACACGTTAATTCCTTCCTCCCCTTTCTCTCATGCCCAAGCACAGTGCCTTTTTCTAGATTCATGGCATTACAAGTACTAACCAATATTTGCTGTATATTCATGAAAATTATGTGTGTGTATGTGCAGAGAAAGAGAGAGAGAGAGAGAGAGAGAGAGAGAGAGAGAGAGAAATATTTTCTTAATATATATATAGCCAGCTATTTGAAATTACTCAGAAAAATAATGCAGATGCAAAATAAAAATTATGAACACTTGCTATTTTTGAGTATTTTGCCTCTCTTCAAATATCTGCTACTTTATTATACTTAAGTTGGTCAGGCTTAAGATGGTCTCAGCTCTCCATTTCTAGATTCCTTTCTGCCAACACAATTACATCAGCCTGCCACACATTCACCCGAAAGGCTCCTCTTCCATTCCCTTCGCAGACCAGGGACCAGGAACCACACATTCTAAAGCTGACTTTGACAAAAACAAACACTAACTCTATGCTTGCCCTGCATGAGCATTTTAGGAAGAGGGCACGTATAGAAGATTTGCTGGTAGGAGACAATACAAATGTTTTATCTATCTATCTACCTATCTACCTACCTATCTACCTTTGTTCTTGGTATCTGTCTACATTCATAATTTAAATATTCACACACATTCTGGCTATGACTTTTTCAAAATCCAGCAATATCTGAACCAAAACTAAACAAAGTCCAACTAAAAATAGTCCAAGTGCTTGAACTCTGTTACAGAGAAAACAATGGTACAGGCTAAAAATCAGACCTGGGTTTGAGTCCTGCCTCTGCTATTTATTACCAAGCAATTAGGAAGAAATTATATATTATATATTTTTTTGACATGTAAATATCTATATATATAAAAGGCTAAGCGACCGTCTGACTGTCTGATCGGCCAGTAGGTCTGATGTGCACTGACCACCAGGGGGCAGATGCTCAACACAGGAGCTGCTGAGCTGCAATGACTTGGCAGCAGCGGTTCTCAGGTGACACACCTGGAACCAGAGAGGAGGGAGCCCGATTCTGGGGCGCGTCACCTGAGAACCATGCTCTCGCAATCCAGGACTCCTCAGGGGATGTCGGAGAGCCGGTTTTGGCCCGATCCCTGCAGGCCAGGCCGAGGGACCCCACCTGCCAGAGGGACCCCACTCACTCCACAGACGACCTTCTAGCCGCAGCGCCACCCCAGGTGTGGCCGGCTGGGGAGGGACCGCTGGAGGTTGGCCTGTCTCGCCCAGTCCTGCCCTGCTGGCCACCTTCTAATTAATTTCCTTTCAATGTGCACAAATCCGTGCTTCGGGGCACTAGTAATACTTAAGTAATACATAAAATGATAATATGTAAATAGAAATATATAATATATGACATCTGTATTTACAATATATAAAAACTAGAGGCCCAGTGCATGAAATTCATGCATGGGTAGGGTCCCTAGGCCTGGCCAGCGATCAGGGCCCATCAGCTGCTGGCTGGGGCCTTCCTTCATTCTGCGCCGCCCCCTGGTGGTCAGCGCATGTCATAGCAAGCGATCAAACTCCTGGTCTCTCGGTCAAACTCCTGAGGGGACACTTTGCATATTAGCCATATATATATATATATATATATATATGTAAACATATACAGATTTGAGGATATTAAGGAACTGTTTTTGACAATTTCAGCCTTTTCAAATGTTGCTCTTGTACTCCTAAAATGTTTGCATTGACTATGTACTAGAGGATTCAATTCATACAGAATTTGTTTAATAACCTCTGAGTTATATCCCATTAACCCACTTTGTAGAGGAGAAAAACTGTAGTGTTTTCTCATTCTGCCCAATGCATTTTGGGCAATTGATAAAAATAGATCCATCATCACTTCAGCATACATGATCTTGGATTGTTCTGGTTGCTCACGGGTGATCCTGTCTCCTGACATGATTGCTGGAAGGAAGGTCAGCACTGGCCTCAGGAGACCAGAATCATGTGCTGAGCCTCCACTGTCCTCTGACTGGCTGCATGGCTTTTGGAAAATAGTTGAACCTCATCGGGCCACGTGTAAAGCAAGGGAATTGAAGAAGGGGTCGTCTAAAGTTCTTTCCCACGCTGTGGGCCACGGTATCCTTCCTGGTAAACTTTACTCCTTTTCACAGCCTTGAGCTCGGAGGACTTTCTCATTACAGCTCTTGGACTATTAAGGAAATCCACCATGCTCATGTGCTCCCATATCCTGGTGCGAAGAAATCTCAGCCCATTGCTCTAGAAACAAGTAGCCCTTGAAAATTAAATTAGATATAGGACTGTCATTGTCAAAAACATACCCATCATTGATCATAATTGAGCTCCCAGTCACTGCACTTCCTGGCCCATAGTTCATGTTAATCTTCTAGTAATCCTGTGCAGGGTGATCATTATTCCTATTTCACAGGTAAGAAATGAAGGGTTTTTTTTACAAGTGGAAACAAGTAGCCCTTACAATTGAAATTATCGGATCTTTATTAGCCTCTCACTTGCTATTCCTGGGGAAAAGTATTCTACACTTCTAAAAGTCACTTATAATAAATAATAAATGCTACCAGAAGCCCAGCACTCAATACAAAAAAGGCACTATATATATATATATATATATATATATATATATATGTATGTATATACTGTATATATACACACACACACTAGAGGCCTAGTGCACAAAATTCATGCACAGGTAGGGTTCCTAGGTCTGGCCAGAAATCAGGGCCAATCGGGGCCTTCCGGCTGCCGGCTGGGGCCTTCCAGCTGCTGGCTGGGGCCTTCCTTCATTCTGCGCCGCCCCCTGGTGGTCAGCATACATCATAGTGAGCGATCGAACTCCCAAACTCCTGAGGGGACACTTTTCATATTAACCATATATATATATATATATATATATATATATATATATATATATGTGTGTGTGTATATATATATATATATATATTATATATAGATGTGTGTATATATAAATTATATATATATATATATATATATATATACACATATATATATGTGTGTGTGTGTATATATATATATATAATATTTTTTAAAAAATCAGAATTAAATAGCCTGCACGTAATACTGGACATTCCTTATCTATAAAGCTAAGCAGCTGCTCTCTGGCTGTTTCCATCATAACTGCACAAGGGTGCTGGGGTCATGCCACAGGGAACACATACTGTCATCTCCAAGCTATTACCACACTTACAGGCAAAGGAGTTAGTTCTCCTGGGGAAGATACTAAATTATGGAACATCCATCTGTAATTTAGTATCTGTTACCAGAGAATAGATGAAAACAGATTTACGTGTCTGAGCCTTTCTATGTCCCCTTTCCCCGTGAACCAAATATATTTGGAATAGGATAAAACACCCTCTTACGCATGCATATGTGTAAGACCAGGGTGGACTCCGCTCCTTACTTGTACAGCAGGACGTCGGCTGCCTGGAGCACCGGGTACGTGAGCAGGCCCACAGTTCCATCGTGCTTCTGCTTGGCACTCTTTGCCTGTAGGTGTGAAAAGAGGAGGGAAAGAAATCTGACATGAACCTAATTATACTGTAAATTAAGAAATCTTTAAAGCAAGCAAAGGGTAATCTAAAGGCGCCTGCAATGACATTACATCTCAGTTCCTTCTAGCAACTCTAGCGATCTTCTGGTGGCTTGTCTTCATGCCCCAGGCTTAGGCAGGAACAAGGTGAGTCCACTCCACCACTGCCACTATTTCCCATCCATTTTATTAAAGCAAGGGCATAAGAGTGTTCAAGGTTCCAAATCAGATACTTCCCGATTTCACAGTTAAGGGCAGAAAATGTCATGAAATTAAATGTCTATAAATTAACATGAGTTAACATCAAATGCCTATTGTTTATCCGGGGAAACCTCCCCAAAAGTCTCACACTGTGCTGTTAACAAAACTGGACTGTTTCCTTAAAATTACATTTAAGCCTGACTGGTGTTGCTCAGTGGTTGAGTGTCAGCCTATGAACCAGGTCACAGTTAGATTCCCAGTCAGGTCACATACTTGGGTTGCAGACCCTACCCGGTTTGGCTCAGTGGATAAAGTGTCAGCCTGTGGACTGAAGGGTACCAGGTTCGATTCGGGTCAAGGGCACATGCCCGGGTAGCGGGCTTGATCCCCAGTTAGGGGGCATGCAGGAGGCAGCCAATCAATGATTCTCTCTCAAAATTGATGTTTCTATCTCCCTCTCCCTTTCTCTCTAAAATCAATTTTAAAATACTGCATTTAAGGAAACAACTACAAAGAAAATCATGGCATTTAAAAAATAAAATGAAGAGAAATTTTAATCTCCCAATCCTAATTACCTGCATTGATCTTTATGTGCTACAGCAGTGAGAGTAAAGTGATTCCAATGAACTGGACAAATTGCATAGACCAGAATATATCCTTAATGGGGAAGCTGATGGAAACACCAGAGGTGACATCAGAAATATTTAATAACTGGTGAGCAAAGGGTGCCAGCTATAAATTACTAGTTTGTACCCACTGAATATGAGCCCTAGTAATACCAGCTCCCTCCTGCGGTTCAATAGTGCTGATGGGTAACTTGGTTCTCTGAGTAGGGCTACTTATTAGCAGGGAGCACTGTGGTGTAGTTCACTGGTAATTGCATATCATTACATGTAAAATGATAAATAGGTATTTTGGTGTGTAGATAAATCTCATTTGATTAGTTAATAATAATCACTCCTCAGAGGTCCTATTATTTCTGAATAAACTGAACAACTAAATGCATGGACTAGCATGATCCCAAGGACCAAGCTCAACAAGGCCCACAACTCGGGCTTCCCCCACCAACGTGCAAACACACCCCTTGAGTCGGGGTCTGAAAGGCAAAAGCTTCTCGCTCATAATTCAGTTCTGGTTACTGTTCAACTTAACTGTAAGCAGGAGTTTCTTGCTTACAGCAACTAATGCTATATAGGACACTCAGAGAAAATTTGAAAGTTTGAACTTCAGTGTATCTCCTTCTTACAAAGTCCATGATAAACGCCAGTTGGCAATGATCACTGGGTAAAGATAATGAAAGTTTAATTTGGAAATGAGCAAATGGGAAAAGAACTCAGTTGTTTAAAATTGTCACTACTTTAGATTTATAGTCTTTTAATATTAGAATACTGAATCTTGAAATTACAAAGAAAAGGGAAAGATGTGGAGAGCACTAATATTTATTGAGTGCCTATTATCAACCCCAGATGCTTTACATCTGTATTATCTCATTAATCCTCCAAATAACCCTGACCTCAGCAGCTCTGAGCCCACCTTTCTAGCCTCTGGTCCCACCCCTCACTGTGCCAATCAAAACCAAGGTAGGAGCTCTTAGATCTGGCCACAGCACTGGAAACTTTCCTTTTTGTCTTTCACACTTTCTATATATATATTTATTTATTTATTTATTATTGATTTCAGAGAGGAAGGGAGAGGGAGAGAGAGAAACAGCGATGATGAGCATCATTGATCGGCTGCTTCCTGCACGCCCCCTACTGGAGACAGTCTGCAACCAGGACATGTGCCCTGACCAGGAATTGAACCATGACCTCCTGGTTCACAGGTCGACGCTCAACACTGAGCCACGCTGGTGGGCCCTTTCACACTTTCTGAGTACTGGGTTAATTGCCTTTTCTCGAACAAACTACAAGCCTCATGAAAGGGGCTGTGTCCACTTGCCTGTTGACTGCTGTGGCTCAGCACCTAGCGTGGCAGGAGACTTGCAGGAGCATCACAGATATTTGTTCACGAAGAGATGACCACGGAAGGCAGTAACGTGCTCTAGGTCAGTGGTGGGCAAACTGCGGCTCTTTGACCAATGAGTTTGCCAACCACTGCTCTAGGTGAAGGCTGGCACTTGAAATCCATGTTTTCCCCACAAACCAGGCATTGCAGGCTCGTGGGAAGGCTTCTCCAGGATGTCAACAGGACATTCACTAGTGATGTGTTATCAGGAGGCCCTTAGACACTAGTTTAGAGTGGGGACGTCTCCCATGAAATTAGTATTCAGTTCTTAAAAAGAGGGTTTCAGCATTCCATTGGGTGCTGGAGGGCTTACAATCAACCAGGAAAAGCCTGGCCTAAAACCAAAGCATTACACAGTTTTGTTGGTAACGCTTGTCAGGTAATGACGCTGCAGCATTATCAATATCTTCTCTAAGCTCCGTCTGCGTATCTCTGCAGCGGACACAGAGGCTGCTGAACCATCTTGCTGGAGAGCAGCTTGAAACTGGAATTAGCCTTGACAGAGTCAGGGGCTATCTGCCCTTGGGTTATCCAACTGCAAAAATAAATGGAAGTAAAGTTCTATGAATTATCCAATTCACCTTTCTTAGTTAAACTTCTAAGAAAAAGTGCAGCCTTAGTTTATCTGTGGGTTTGAGCTGCTGCCTGGACTCGACTTGTTTAAATGTTAAATAAAATAGGCTGTCTCTTCCCCCCACAATGGAAACATTCTTGCCTCACTGCCAGGTAATTCCAGTGCCGATGGGATAACTTTAGAGTCCGGTAATCCAGAAATTGTGATTGTTAAGTACAATGTGGTAGCTTCAAGGTCATTACCAAGTTTATCCAAAGGGCCCTGTGATTCAGCCATACACAGATCAAATCAAGTACGTTGGATATTTTGATACAGTTTTTAAGTTGGAAGGAATCTTAGAGAACCCTTTTCGTTTCCATTTAATACCCTGAGACACAGAGTTTAAACACAGCTTTTCTAGTCACTAGTGAGTAGCAGACCAGGAAGGCAGTAAACTTGGGATTCCCAGAGCCAACTACAAAAATAAGCAGGGCGGGGTGGGGGGGGGGGAGGAGTTGGGAGTGGGGAGCTGTAATTCGGACCTTGAACTCCTTTCTGTTTGTTAATCAGATTACTGGCATTTACCTTCCACTGGTGTAAATGTTGTAATCGGGGTAGTCTGACCATGCAGGTAAGGATCCAACTTAATTGTGTGTGTTCAGCCACCTAAAGAAATAAAATAGAACATTAACAAAGGTGGTCAATACTTCCTTACATTCATGAAAAAAACTAAACAGACGACAGGTATCACCTTAAATGGCTGAAAATACCCCAAATCAAGGTAATTTTGAAAAAGGACAGGTGAAGGGGACTTGCACAGAATTTTAGGTGAAGGAGAAATCTTCAAAACCAAACAATATGATTGCTAGTATAGTGTTTAAATCCTCTTTACAACATCCCTAGCAAGACTGTTTTGAGAGGATTTCATTAAGTCCTGAGACATCTGTTCCATCTTTAAAAAGCCAACGTTATTAAGAAACACACACACACACACACACACACACACACAGGTTCAAATCCAGTGGAAATGCTAACTCTCTGAAAGCACCCTGGCAGTGGCTCCGTGGGTTGAGGTCATCCCGTGCACCAAAAGGTCACCAGCTCCATCCCCTATCAGGGCACATGCACAGGTTGTGGGCTCAACCCCAGTAGGGGGCATGCAGGAGGCAGCTGATGGATGTTTCTTGCATCGATGTTTCTCTCTCTTTCCCTCTCCCTTCCTGTCTCTAAAATTAATAAAAAAATATTTTTTAAAAAATAAAATAAATATATGAAAGCAGCTATGATACCTTACATGTAAATGGTAGAGAAAGGTACTGGACTTAAAGATTGATCCTTTAGACCTAGAATAATTTGAAATTTAGGAATCACTTTATCATCCCAAACTATAATTTCTATTGTCCCTCCTCTTCCTTCTTTTTTTCTCTTGTTGTAAAAGAAGAGGTCTAGCCCTGGTCGGGTGGCTCAGTTGGTAGGACTGTTTTCCATGCACATAAAGGTTGCAGGTTTGATCTCTGGTTGGGGTGTGAACAGGGGGCAGCCAATCCATGTTTCTCACATCAATGGTTTTCTCTCTCCCTCTCTCTCTAAAAATCAATGAAAGCATGTCCTCAGGTAAGGATTTTTTTAAAAAAAGGTCTAGTCAATAAGAAAATATAACATTTTCCCAATTTGTTTTTGTTGCAACCAAATTTAATCAAGTAACCAAACCTGGTTACAATTGGGATGATTCCTGGGCCCAGGCCAGGTTCTAACTGATGACCTGGAATTTAAGGCCCATGCATCTTGTTTCTGGACCCCGGGGATTCCGAGCCCTTCATCCATTGTGGCTTTATTTGTGTCCATATGATTTCCTTCAAAAGCAGAGACCGTTGCCAACTCTGAAAAGTGGCCCCAAATGTGTTCTTTGTGGGTTTTGCAAAAGGAACATGAAGGAATGGGGCTGAATCAGCACAGGCCTATTTTACTAGCAAGGAATCGCCATCTGGCGTAAGCTAGTTTCTCATTTTTCCCCTCAAGTCATGGAGAGGGAAGAGTTGTTTTTCACGTATTTGACAAGGAATCGCTTTTCAAGTTTTGCAAGTTGCTGGGCTGAATCTGTCATCTTTCTTCCAAGAACCATTCAGGCTTCACTGAGGCAGCGACTTTGACAGCACTGTCCCTGCAAATTGCTAACTGCTGCCGCTGCCGTAAACAAACAGCTATCAGGCAGAAACAGTGAGGCTGGATGGAAGCAAGAGGATTCTGGTTGCTTTTAATCATCAAGCAAAACACATTCCCATTAGAAGTAATACAAGAGCTTGTTTTCTGGCATGAAGTTGGAGAGGATTTCTGTTTCTTCTTTACTGAACTGGGGAAAGAAATGACAGCACAGAAAATAACAATGGGCGTGAGGAAAGAGACAAGATGACCCCTCTCCTTCAGTCCCGGCTCATGTGCTCAGCTTGGGCGATACGCAAAAAGCTAGCACCAGGTCTCCAAGAAGTCAAGTATTTCCCTTGGAGTAGCTTTTTATGTGGACATATGGAATGAGACTTTCATATTCTGCAGAAATCTTCCTGGTGTTTCCAAATAAGGGGGCAGGAAAGTAATCCAAATTATATCTTAGACATAAAAATGTAGGTAAAAAGTCAAAGAATTGATTTTCACAATTTATTATTACTAATGAAATAAGAAGGGTAGTGCTCTTCAGGACTTGGTTCTTTTAATTTACTCATATTCAAGACAACTGCTTGGAAAGGTTTAGATTTTTATCTGGAGAAAAGTGAAAATGGTATTTAAATATAGTCTGTTTTGAGTTATGTTGTGAAACCACAAAATAATAATATAATGTTTTAGCCACAGAAAAACAAAAGCCTGGACCGATAAGGTGGCCATCCACAAACAAGCCAGTACTGACTGAAGTTCTGACCCCCTAATCATAACAGTGAAGACACATGCGTTCGTCAGAGCAGTTCTGCCTATATTGTTTGCTGCTGTTAAACAAGAGTCTGACACAATGTAGGTGCTCAATAAATACTTGAATGTATGAGCAATATCAAAGGCCGCAGAAAGAATGGAGAGGACCAGAAAGAATCCATCAGAGTTAACAACAGACTTGGTAATCCAGGCAAAAGCAGTTGCAAGGGAGTGACTGGAAGCTAAAGTACAGAGAGGTCGGTTGAAGTGTGAGTATGCGGCAGGACCTGAAGGCAGATGTACAAGGAGTATGGCAGAGTGGTTAAGAACTCTCTCTTTGGAGTGAGGCTGCCAGGATCATAAAGCAAGTTCTGCCACTTATTAGCTGGGGACCCTGTGTAAGTGACTTAACCGCTCTGTGCCTCAGTTTTGTCATTTAGAAAAGGAGGTTAATGATAATATCCACCTGACAGGGCTTAGAACAGTATCTAGCACACAGTAAGCATTCAATAAATGGTAGTTCTTTTTATGGATACTTTATAGGAAGACTTTTTTTTTTTGTTTTAACTTTTTATCTTGAGATGATTCACATATAGTTGTAAGAAGTAATACAGAGAGATCCAGTATACCCTTCACCTGGTTTCCCCCAATGGCAACATCTTGCCTAACTATAGTACACTATCACAACCAGGAAAATGAATTTGACACAATCCATCCACCCTATTTAGATTTCACCAGTTTTACACGCACTCATTGTGTGGGTATACTTAGTTCTATGCAATTTTACCAGATGTCTTTCTTTTAAAAAATGTTTTTATTGATTTTATAAAGAGAGGAAAGGAGAGGAAGAGAGAGAAACATGGATGAGAGAGAATCATTGATCGGCTGCTTCCTGCACACCTCCTACTGGGGATCAAGCCCTCAACCCAGGCATGTGCCATGACTGAGAATCGAATTGGCGACCTCTCGGTGCATAGGACAACGCTCAACCAACTGAGCCACACTGGCCAGGCTGAAACATTTTTTAAAGGAAGGATAGAGATGGCAATAACCAGTAGGGTTTAGAGAATAAAATTTTGTTTTATTTTTTAACTAAGGACAGACCTACTTTTCAGAACATCTTCCAGAGAAACAGGAGGGGAAATAAATATAAGATGAGGTTATATCTTGTGGGATAGAATCAGAGAGCAGAAAGTTAGAGGACTTCACATCTAATGGGCTCTATTATCTCTGAAAATAGAAGACAGGGTGATTAGAAACAAATGGGATAAGGAATATACTCAACGGAATTGCTGGGTTTGATAGGAAAGAACAAAAGATCTTTTGGAATAGAGTTATATAAGGCTTGATGTCTTGGGGATGTTTTTGTGAATTAAAAAGGGCAATCATTTGTAAAATACACTCTTTGGGAAACATTGCTATTCTTCATAGACGAAAGTGTTCTGCCTAAATGATAGGTCTTTAAAATTTTTTGCAGAAAAATTAAATCAGTTGCATCTTTAATTTTCTTTGGCCCATAAAGATTTTTTTAACAGGATCCAAAAAGTACTAATCACAAAGCAAAAATCTGGATAAATTAAATCACATAAAAATTGACAACTTTTTTTATCCAACGCCACCATTTAAAGAGGGGAAAAGGCAAGTTACAGAGTAGGAGGTGATATATGCAAGTCTATGTAGAATATATTGGTATACAGATTTCATAAAAAACTACAAATTCATAAAAGAAAAGCAGAACACCCCATGAAAATTGGCCAAATGCATTACATGCAAATTAAAGTGGTATCACTGTGATAGCACTACGTACACATCAGAATGATTAGAGTGAAAAGGCTGAATAATACCAAGTATGGCAAGGATATTAAGTAAGTAGAACTCTCATATACTGCTGTGGGATGTAAACTGGTAGTACATCAACTTTAAAAACTGTATCCACTAACACTCAACATTTATATAACATTTGAGCAAGGCAGTCCATTTCTAGGTATATATCTAACAGGAGTGTTCTCAAAAATATATGTACAAGAATAAAATGTGACAGCCCCAACTGTAAGCATTCCAAATGTCCACCTATGTAGAATGGATAACTTATGGTATATTCATACAATGGAATGTTACAGCAATGAGAATGAACAATTGCATTCAACAACACAAGTCAATCTCAGAAACACAATGTTGAGTGAAAGAAGCCATACACCATACAGTATGTGCTAAATAATTCAAATGATATTAATTTCAAAAATGTTATCTTGGGAGAGGGATAGTTAGCGGCTAGAAAGGGCAGGAAGAGCATTCTGGGTGTGAGTCGCATGGGTGTGTTCAGTTTGTGACAATAGGTAAGAGGCTAGTAAATCCAACTACAGTGGTCTTGAATAAAATAAATGAAAACCTTGTTGTTGTTTAAAGCAAGGTGGAGGGACTTCTGGAATAGCCGAGTAACCCCTGAAAATCTGCACCTTCACAAAAGCAATGAGAACACTAGCAAAAATTGTCAAAGTCAACTTTTTCTAACTCTGGAAGTTAACCCACGGTGGCAATAATCTGAAGAGTATTTTTTTAACAAAAATATCTGCATCTCAGTAAAATCAAAGAGCTTTGTGGCATTTTAACTCACCCTATTCCCATCCACCTCTCTCCAGGTCGGTGGTAGCCATGGAAACCAGCAGCCTAGCTGTCACAGGAAGGGGATGACTGGGTTGGGAGTGCCTCATAAAGGCCCATCTCCAGAGAACTGTCACTACTGGACCTGTCTGACAGCTCCCTGGAAAAGCCCCATGTGCAGAGTTTGCTGTTATTTCACTCTGTTGGGAAAACCCCATCCCTAGGACGTTTTTCAGAAATAATCAGCAGCAAAGACTTAATATTGCAACTTAGCCTGAGGTGCTAATTAGCCTGAGGTGCTAATACCAGCAGGGGAAAACAAGAGGCTGGTCAAGCAACCTAAAGAGAAAAGCAGCAAAAATGATATGCCCATTGAGTGCTTTGAAAAGACCTGACATATTCCCGGACATCTGGAAGGCCACATGCATGTGCAGGGCTATGCACATGTCCAGCAAAGACCTGAGAAACCCCTACTCGCTCACCTCTGTCTCACTTTACGGCCCCGTGTAAGCCCCTCAGCCAAGGATTCAAAGTATAGGATCAAGGCATTTGGAAATTTCTGTTCAATCCGTACTTGAGCACAAGCTAACCCAGCAGAGACTATGGTGGCCAAACATGCCAATGAAAACAGACTATAGAATGACTGCAAAAAATCACTAAACAAACCATAACAATGAACCATAGGTGTGGGGTGATTTCATTAGTGAATTCTAACGGTTAAAAAGTTAATACCAATTCTTCACTAATCTCTTCCAGAAAATGAAAAAGGAGGGCACACGTCCTACTCATTCTAAGAGGCCAGTATTACCTTGATACAAAAGCAGGCAACAACATCACAACAAAAGAAAACTGTAGATCAATGCCCCTTGTGAGTACAGATGCAAAAATCCTCACCAAAATGCTAACAGATGAATCCAGCAACATATATAAAAAATGATACAATCTGAGCAAGTAGGATTTATTCCATAAATGCATGCTTGGTTTAATATCCAAAAATCAATCAATAATACCACAATAATCTGGACAAAGTAGTACTAGTATAAGGCTAGAATACATAGATCAATGGAATATAATTTAAAGTCCAGAAATAAATCTATACATCTATGGTCAACTGATTTTCAACAAGGGTGCCAAGACAATTCAGTGGCGGAGAGATGCCAGAGTTGCCAGTGTGTTTGGTGAGACTCCCCTTCTCCTTAAACCCATTCCAACCAGGTTTTCACCTCTACCATGCCATGACCACTCATCACTGTCGGCAATGGAGATGGTATCAAGCTATCATCGACTTGACATATTTAGCAACATTTGACACAACTGATGACTTCTTCCACCATGATTCATTTTCTTGACTTGGCTCCCAGATACTGCATTCCTGGTTCTTCTCCCTATCTCATTATCTCAATAGTTTCTCTTCTCAGTCTCTTTGTGTGGTTCCCACTCATCTCCCTGACCTCGTATGATTGCAGGCACCCAGGTTTTAGTCCTTATTTCTTTATTCCCATTCTTTTTGGCACTCACTCTGCAATTTCATCTCATCTCATGGCTGCAAATGCAAGCTGTATAACTGATGACTTCTAAATTCATAACTCCAGCCAGACCACTTCACTGAACTCCAGACTCATATATCCAACTATCTACTCAGCATCTTTCTGTGGCTATCTAATGGCATCTCCAACTCAACACTTCCAAAACCAAACTCCTGATCGTCCATCCCAAACCTGCTCTATCCACAGCTGTCATCTTTGTTGGTGGCAACTTCATCTTTGCAGTTACTTAGGTAAAAACTCCTCTTTTTCTCATACTCTGTATCTAACCCACCTGCCAATCTTGTTGCGTCTACCTTCAAAATATCTTCAGAATCTTACCAGTTTTTACCACTGCTGCCGCTACCCCTCTGGTCTAAAGTACCATCAAATCTCAGCTAGATTCCTTCCTAACTGGTCTCCCTGCTTCCACACTAGCTCCCAAACTGTCTATTCTTAACATAGCAGCCTAATTGACCCCTTAAAACATACACCATGTCACTTCTCTGCTCAAAATCCTGCACGGGGATGTCTAAATAAAATATAGCATATTTATATAATGGCATATTATACAACAAATAGAGGAAATGAGCTAGATTTGTGTGTATAAACAAATATCACAAAAACATAGTGCTGTGTGAAAAAATAAAATTTCAAAAAGGTACTACAATGTGACACCACTTATGTAATTAAAAAACACACAAATCAACATATTCTATATTATTTATAGAACTGTACGCAAAAAAAGGTATGAAAAACTGACTAGATTGATACACATCAAATCTAGGATTTTGGTTGCCTTGGGATAGAGAAAAGGGATGCAGGGAAGAGGGGCAAAAGGAATAGGCAAGGAAAAGAATTAAAGGGGCTCTCAACCTTGTAATTATCTATAATAATAAAAGCATAATATGCTAATTAGACTAGATAGCTGAACGACCTTCAGAACGAAGCCAGGGCTGCAAGAGCCGAGGCAAGCCACCATGGCTGTGAGGGCCAAGCCCCTTGAGCGAATTTCGTGCTTCGGGCCTCTAGTATTTTAATGTAAGGAAGTCAAGCAAATATAACAAAATGTTAACAATATTCATCCTTGGTATTGGGAACATGAATGTTTGTTATACTATTTTATGCATTTAAAAAATTTTTCCAAAATATTCAATTAACAAAAAGCATACAGAATAGCATGATTTCAAAAGATATAGTTGCTAGGTATCAAACCCATTTAAGCAATTAATTGGTTCAGTTAATACTGGATCAAATGTCTAAGATAACCTCAGTGTCCCTTGGAATTTTACTATTTCCCATAAATGTTATCTTCCCAGGAATCAGGTCCTGTTTTGGTTAGGACACCTGGAAAACCGTTCGGACTCACAAATTCCCAATTACCATTTCCTCTCAGAAACTAGTAATTTCATGCTAAGTTATTTTTATTAGACTCTTATCATGCCCATGACAAATCCCCTTAACAGGAACCTTGTTTGGGGATCTGATTTTAATTAAAAGAGCTCTGTTATCAATGATAAACTCTCATTCACTCCCTTCAACTAGTCTGCCTCCCGTCAGTACTTATGTTCACCAATGAACATCCCTCAGCACACATATGGATTTTTCTATATTTTTTCTTAGTTCTATACTTCCAAAGCTGAATAAACAACTTCTATCAGTCTGCTCCTGACTTAAAAGCCACCTCCATCTAAATTCCATTGCTTGTTGTGTATATGTGTGTACTTGTGTATTTTTTATCTATAGCATTAGACTATGCTGGGTAGCAACCCCAAATATAAGTGGCTTACCACAATGGTTTCTTTCTCATTCACATTACATACTGGTAGTTACAGGCTAGTATAACTCTGCTTTATACACCTTCTCATTCCAGGACCCAGATTGAAGAAGTACCCCCATCTAGAACATGCTATTCTCAAGTTAGAAGGAAAAAGAGCAAGAGAGTTAGAATAAACAAAGAACTCCTATGACTCAAAACAAAAAAACAAACAACCTGATTAAAAAATGGGCAAAGGACTTGAACAGACATTACTCCAGTGAAGTAATAGAAATGGCCAACAAGCAAAGAAAAGATGCTCAACATCAGTCATCACTGGGAAAGTGCAAATAAAAACTATATTTTTCTGAGTATTCAAAACAAACAACAAACTCTTTTAAAAATATTTTTATTATTGAGTAGAAAGAGAGGCACTGTTATTAATTTGACACACGCCCCCCGTTCCATCTTCCAATTCCACTCCACCCATAAATAAATCAAGGAGCCTGGGTTGTGGGCAGTATGTGCGTAGTATGGTAGGATGAGAGGAAGTTATCATCTGCTAGGTATTATACATCATATTGTTTAAATATCCCATTATAGACATAAAAAGGGGGCTCAGAGAGCTTGAGTACTTTGCCCAGTGTGTCACAGTGAGGTTCAGGCTTGTGGCCCAGAATGGAGGAGATGCAAACACTACAACTTGCTCATCAAGTCACACAGGAGCATAGATATGGGGGAAAAGTGGTACTACCTGCAAACTTCCTAGAGAAGGAAATAACATGAGGCGTTTGGCTATTCTTATTTATGCCATGGGCCATTTAGATCCTTTGCCGCTCCCTGGAAACTTGGGAGATGATGCCCGTTTTACAAATAGGTCCCTCAAGTCCATCCATCTGTCAGATGTTTGTTTGCTTCTTTTCAGTTATGAGTTGAACATGCACCTGTTATTGGTGGTCTAACCACTTGAGAGGTCAAATCAGTACTCAGATATGCTTCCACTATTACTAGGACCAGTGAAAACACAAGAGATTCTCTGTCCAAGGTTAGGCCACAGCGTTACACCTCTCAGATAAGAGGCCATGGTGCAGGCATAACTTTTGTTTGTATTCAGCGAGCCAAGATTCATGTAGTCCGTTCCACGGGCCTTCATTCAGAAACTGATTCCCCTGTAGCTCCCTTTCCTTTATTATTATTGATTTTAATTTCCTGGGAAACACAACATGACTCTTTAGCGAATGAGGCCACATTCCAAAGCCGCAGATTCCGTTCTCCTCCCTCTACTCTTCCCTGGCCGGTTTGGACCCTGTGTAACATGACGTCTCATGGTCGAAACTGTCCTTTGCTCCTGGCCTTGCAGGAAGGCATGCCGCAAGCTACGGTCTCCAGCTTTTATTTTCCATCTGCAGGGTGATTCACTGCAAGGAGAGTAACAGCTGAAGATGTGGAGACACACACCTCACAGACAGCTGTGGGAATCAGATTGGATCTGCACTCGAGCATGCTGGAAATAAAAGACCATTGACTTTGGCATTGGGATGAAAACCTCTGCCAAACACACACAGACAGTCTCTCTCTCTCTCTCTCTCTCTCTCTCTCTCTCTCTCTCTCTCTCTCACACACACACACACACACACACACACACACACACACACACACACACACCTTTCAGAGAGACTGTACAGTCCCCACATATGGCAAACATATTTTCGGGGAAGCACCATGACTAGAGGCCAGTGGGAGAGAAAGAAAAGGAAAATAATGAGAAAAATCTTCAATAAGCCTAAATTGTTCCAGTCAGACCGCTGAGAAAGAATGCAAAGGATTGGAGATGAAAATTATTGGTAAAATCAGCATTATAACCTAGCTAAATTCTTTCCTACTTCAAATGTTACTAGAGCTTACTCCGAAGACAACAGTAGCACCTGGGGAACGAGCCTTTCTGTTTAGCTGGAAGCACTCTGCCTAACACAACAGACATACGTGAAAAGGGTACATTATCTAAAACAAAAATGTTTTCCTCTAATTCACAATTTCAAATATTCTTAATTTTACTTGTAAATAACTGCGTGTGGGGGAGGGTGCGGGGGGGAGGAATATATATATATAACTAATTTTTTCTAAATTTAAATTCTTTATTGTTTAAAGTATTACATGAGTCTCCTTTTTCCCCCATTGACCTCTCCTCAGCCCCTCCCACCCCCCAGCACATGCCCTCACCCCGCTGCTGTCTGTGTCCATTGGTTTTGCTCATATGCATACATACAGGTCCTTTGGTGATCTTTTACCACCTTACCCCCTGCCTTCCCTCGTAGGTTGGACAGTCTGTTCGATGCTTCTGTGTCTCTAGTTCTATTTTTTGTTCATCAGGTATAACTAATTTTAACTGGCATTGGCTTCCAACACTTTTAAGTACAATTGTACTCTAAATTTCTGTTTTCTCTGTGACATATTTAATGATCAATTAAATGCACTGTGAAATTCCCAACATAAAGGAACTAACAAAATCCTTGTTAGAATGTAAACAACTGGTCTCTAAGTTATGTTTTATAAGAATTGATTTATCAAATTTTCTAAAAATAAAACCAGAGAAAAGACTCCAGTTTCTGCTCTACGGAGTTATTGGTGAAAGTTAATCAGATCGCCTGAAGGAACACAAAAAATCTGATGACTGAAAGTGGTGGAGTGGAAGAAACACTGGCGTGGTGTTCTTGGGGCCTCATTCTAAGGGCTCTCCTTAAACTGAGTTTAGAGTTTCACCCCGAGGGTGGAAGGGAGGTGCCGATGCATTTTAAGTAGAAAGATGACCATGCGACAGTGTGGGAAATGGACTATCCATTTCTGAGACTGACACAGGAGTAAAAGGGTAATTAATTGTCCAGGCAAGAAATAATGACGGCCTTGAGGTCAGTCTGCCTCTCCACTGCCCGTGTGCAATCAGCTCCTGAGGCAAAGGGCTGGTGGAGGCAGAATAAGGTTCTTCCCATGAGTGTATCTTCCAGAAGTGGTACCTTGGGGAGAACAAAAGTCCTGGATTTGCCACCTTCTAGCTGTATGACCTCAGGTAGCTAATTAAGAAGATATATTTGTTAAGCATTTTACTAAGTATGAGGAACCCCTCAGAGATGGATTTAAGTGTATTTTCTAATTTATTTACTCTTCTCATACCTTAATTTATTCATCTGTGAAAGAACAGTAATGCCTGACTTATATGCTATTTTGAGGATGAAAAGAGAGATCATATACATGAAAAGGCTTCATAAATCTTAAAAAGGTTAGCTATCTAATAAAGATTGCTTTCAATATTTTTTCCTAGATCTAAAAATGCTATGAGCATTTTCTTTCCAATCCCCAACTATTGGAGACTCCATAGGTTGATGAAAACAGTTGTTAATTGTTGATTTGTATATTGCAAGACATAAAATATGAACAACTATTAACGCTGGCGGTCTTGATCTGGCATCTAGAAGGGTTCAGGAAACCTGGAGAAGGGGCTGTGTGTAAATTAATAGAGTCCAGAGACGAAACATAATTTTGAAAGGCATTTGGGGGGGCAGAGGAACTTGGCTGAAGAAACTAAGTTCTCCTTGTCTCAGGACCCCTTGCTTTTTATTAAAACAATTTGTCCTAAGGCAAGGTGGAGATATACACATCAAAGGCCAGGGTTAGGTACAGAATCCATTGTCAGATTGGGGAATTGCTTTCGGCTGTTCAGGTGTTTGGCCAACAGGAGGCAATAACATGTAGACTGAGATGCCCTGAGCTGTCTGGCAGCAAGCAATCATCCTTTTCAGGTTTTGGGAAATGCCTTTAGCCATTCCCAGCAGGCGATAACATATGTGACTCAGCCCTTGTTGAGTCCCCAAGTTCCATCAACCTTTCGATAAAACTCTTGCAATTATGACATACTGGAATTGGCTTCTGGCAAACTATGATGATATTTTCACCTTCCAGAACACTGCAAACATGAGGTCAGGTGTTTAAAATAATAGCTGCTAAAGAGAGACTAGTTTATTTGATTACTAGTGGCCTGGTGCACAAAATTCGTGCACATTAAAAGGGGACTAGTTAGAGGAAATAATTTAATATTGCTATGTGCCCTTTCTCTATAATAGAAGTGTCAGAGATGAAAGAAAATTAGTAAAATGTATATGAAAACCTTCCTCCTGTCAGAGTCTGGGGCTTACCATGGGACCCAGAGTCAAGTCCCAGCCCACCCACATGTGCCTCAAAATCGCGTGAGACCCAGACCTGGCCAGCCCCCACCCCCACTGAGGTCCCCTGTCAAGCCCCGCCAGGTGGGGACATGGCCTGAGGTCCCCCATCAAGCCCCGCCGGGCAGAGGGTGTGGTCTGAGGTCCCCCAGCATGGCGCTGGGGCAGGGGGAGCAGCCTGAGGTCCCCTAGCCCAGCACCAGGACGGGAAGCGCACCTTGAGGTCCCCCGTCAAGGCCCGCCAGGCGGGGGGCATGGCCTCAGGTCCCCTGGCCTGGCACCGGGGCAGGGGGCGTAGCCTGAGGTCCCCCAGCCTGAGGCCAGGGCAGGGGATGCGGCCTGAGGTCCCCTGTCAACCCCTGCCGGGTGGGGGAGGGCATAGTCTCAGGTCCCTGCTGATTGCTCGTTAAGGCTCCTTATGGGAACTTGGCTTCAGCTGTGGGTGCAGCCATCTTTGTGACGGAGTGATGGTCAATTAGCATATTCCCTCTTTATTAGATAGGATACTTCTGCATGAGAATGGCTCTCAGGAGCAAAAGCCTTCAGTTTCAGAATAAACCATCAGGAGTAACTTACCATCCTCCCCCGCGAATAAATGAAACTTTATGGCCATTATAAAGGACTTATGTCTAGGCACTCCTTCCTAGGCACTCTATGGGCACTAGGCAAGCACAGTTTCTATTCTCACTATTAAAACGGTGATGAGCTACTATGTGGGATGGTGGTTTATGGCCACCAAACATATCATTCCTTGGCTGGGGCTTTGCCATAAGGTGAAAGCAGATATGTAATGAGGACGTGATCCATTTAATATTTTCATATTTTTTGCTCGGGAATCTCTTAAGGGCCCTGTCTCTAGGCAGGCTATCTTCCTGTCCCAGAGTAAACAGATTCGTCCGCAGTGAAGACAGGAGTCAGTATTTGGCTCTGTTCGAAGCCTTTCCTGGCTTGGACTCAAGTCACTGGACATTGCCTTCCAAATTTCCCAGCTACTTCTCTCAAATCTTTTCAAAAGCTATTATACGAAGAATGAACAATGGGACTTCTAAATGCAATGCCCAATAAAGCAACATTGGAGTTACGTAAGCCACTGGTCGCTAAATTCTATCCTTGATCCCCAGGAGATTAGGCAACAGTATGAAGTCATCAGTTTGAATGCAACCCAGTACAGAAAACAATTCCAGGGTCAGAAGTACTAATAAGACGCAACTTTTGGTATATGAAGCACTTTACACTGACCATGTATGGTAGGGGAAAAGTTGAAAAAATACCACTGCATTATAGTGATACTTAATGATATGAATACAAGGAAAACATTTAAATGAAACAATCACATTGGAGGAAACACCTCTAACCAGTTTTTTAAAAACTGAGCTAGGTAAACCCATTCAAAAATTTCCTCAAAAGAATCTGAAAATAGAAGTGTTCTGGGTTCCCATCTGAGAAGCTGACCTGAGATTGTTGGAAAAGGATGCTCTTCTCTGGGTTTATGCCACAGGCAAGGAGAGCCGCAGTCATGTCCAAGATGCTCTGGCGTAGGACCGCTGGGTCTTGGGGGACAGTGATGGAGTGCAGGTCAACGATGCTGTACAGCACGGAGCCGGGCTCGTTCTGTAAGCTCACCCAGCTTTCAATGGCTCCCAGGTAATTGCCCAGGTGGGGGGTTCCTGTGGGCTGAATGCCAGAGAATACTCGCCTCACGGCATCTTTCTGGAACAGAGGAAAACAGACATATTTGCTTCTGGGGTAGACTCCACGAATCTTATGTCCAGGTTACCATAGCTACAATGGCTAGGCTTATTTTTTTAAACTGTAATCTTGACAGTCATCATTCTTATGTGTTTGTTTTGTGCCTACTCTGTGCAAAGCACAGTGTTAGGTGCTATTAGGGACAGAAAATTATATTTAAAATGTGGGGTTTGCCCAGCAGGCGTAGCTCAGTGGTGGAGCATCGAACTATGAATCAGGATGTCATGGTTCGATTCCCGGTCAGGGCACATGTCCAGGTTTCAGCTCGATCCCCAGTGTGGGGCGTGCTAGAGGCAGCTGATCAGTGATTCTCTCTCATCATTGATGTTTCTATCTCTTTCTCCCTCTCCCTTGATTTCAATTTTTTATTGAAATCAATAAAAAATATATTTTAAAAAAATAAATAAAACATGGGTTTTTTTGGACTCAAAAACTTACAAAGACGCATATACAAAACGGTTTGCATTCCCCAAGAGAATGCAATGTAATTGGAGAGAGAGGATATGTTTATGAAAAGATAAGAGTACAATGTGGCAACATGACCTTGATCAGTTTGGAAAGATAAATAGTGGGGTAAGGCGGGAGTTCACAGAAAGAAAAGATGACTGTGGATCCAGTGAGAAAGACTTCAGACACAGAATCAAATTTCATTGGAAAGTAAAGGGACTTCATGGGTTTTTCATGCGATTTCATCCATTTTGAAGTAAAGGCAATGAAGGCCATAGATTAGGGATAAAGGCTACTATTTACTTAATTCAGTTTTCTCTAACAATAATTGCCGATGTAATATCAGCAATATTATATAATTAAGTGTATATATTAAATGTAGTTAATTATATAATTAATAGAATTAAGTGTGCAGGATCTTGGGCTAGAAATTTGGAAACCTACACTCTATTTCTAATATTACCTCTTGATAAAGTTACTTAACTTTTTCATACTTCAGCTTTTTACTTTGATAAATCGTACTTGGTTTTTTATTCCTTCAAAAGAAGTTACCCATCGTTGGCCCTTTACACTTATTACTCAAGATGATTTAGAATCATCTTGTCAAATTCCAAGAGAAAAGAAAATTGTTGGGGTTTTTGATCAGATTACGTGGAGCCTATAGATTGCTTTGAGGAGAACCAACATCTTTGTACAGTGGGTCCTCCAATACAGGAAACACTTAGCATGTGAGTGTCTAAGGTAAAACCCGCGGCTGTAGTTGATAGCATTGTGTCATGTAATTGCAATTTGCTAAGAGACCAGAAGTTAAATGTTCTCACTAAAACAACAACAACAACAAACCCACAAAAAACAAACAAATAACATAAATATGTGAGATGATGGCTATGTTACTCAACTACATGGGGGAAATCCTTTCACAATTATATCATATTAGCTCCATGCTCACTTAAATATCTTACAACTTTATCAACTATATCTCAACAGAGCTGAACTTTAAAAAAAGTAACATTAAAAAGCCCTTATCTTTATACCTGCTAGCTCCTAAGAGAGATATGTGAGTGCCAAGGCTATTTATATTTGCCTTTCCCGTCCCCAGGAATTCCAAACACTACAAATACGGTCTGTTTTCCCCATAGCTGCTCACTTTTCTCTCTGCTCCTGAGATAGCCCTAAAGTAGAATGCCATGTCATAGGTCCAAAGTTGCACTTGATCTAAGCACTCAGGAGACCTAAAAGATTTTTGACTCTGAGAATATGAAATATATCTTCCAAGTAACTGCAAA
The DNA here is from genome assembly GCF_963455305.1 of Plecotus auritus. Lineage (NCBI taxonomy): Eukaryota > Metazoa > Chordata > Mammalia > Chiroptera > Vespertilionidae > Plecotus > Plecotus auritus. Next base: position 33,724,161 of record NC_137778.1, read on the forward strand.
CAAATATATCTTACCAATTAAAACCACACACACACAAAATAGGCCTGCAAATGACTAACTCCCCAAATCATAATTTAGAAATACTTCATAGTTGAGAACTGAGGCTCAGGGAGCAGAAGAGAAAGAGGGAGGGGGGGAGGGCAGGGAGGGAGGGAGGAAGAGATGGAGGGAGAAAGAGAGAGGAGTTAGCATAGAATAAGTACCTATCACTGAGGCTTCCTCCAGTACCTTGAGACCTTAACCAGCCCTGGGTTCCTGATATGGGAATAAGCAAAGGAGCTTTCAGTGTGGTAAAAATGATTAATGGGCGTTAGGGTCTGATTGATGAAGGGAGAAAGCAAAGCAGAAAAACAAGCTCTGAATTTAATAAACGGAAGAGAGAGAAAAATACCATCCAGAAATACTTGACCTAGGATTAAGAGAGACTCTTTATGTTAATGTAAAGAGTTATGAAGAGTAGAAATATCAATCTGGAAAAAAAAAAAAAGGAGTAGGAATATTTCCACATCAATCCCTCCATGGTCCAAGTAAGGACTTATTCCCCAGGAGAAATGGAGAAACTAATTCTTGAGAAAACAAGAAGAGAAAAGCATCAGAGGTCAGACAGAGGGAAAAAGGAATCGTGATCAGTGGGACAGGCCTGAACAGGATCTAATACATCTTTTTCATTCTCTGGTTTCTGTGATTTTATATGTCCACGCAGAGGGAATGATGTTATCAAGAAATAAGAGCAACAAGAAATGTTCCGTTCAGTGTTTAAGCAGCCATTAAGCAAACACAGCCTGTAAATGAGAACTGGACTTTTGGTCTTAAAAATATACAGAGAGCATCCTGCTCTTCTGCAGTGAGTTTATGTTCGCGTCTGTTCCCGGGCAAGAGTCAGCAGGCAGCCGGGCGGCGTGGTGGGGGAGATACGCCCGGTACCATGAAATCACAGGGCTGGAATGTGGAGTTTGGATGGGGGTTCTGTGTTCAAAAGCACTAGAGTTGGGGGAGGGGGGAAAGCCTGGGCTTCCCAGCGGACTGGAGGCAAACCACAAAGAAAAGAGCTTTAGGACTAGCCACAGGCATTCACTCACTCATGGGAAGCCTGGAGCATCAACCTACAATCCCATCACAGAGTACTGAGAGTACAAAAAGGAGCATTTTCACAAAACAGGGCTTCATTTTTATTTCAGGTGTCTTTCCTTAACAAATGCCACTTCCAACCAGTACAGTGATTGGCTCATTTTGTAACAGGACCAGCATTCCCAATGGGCAGCTGCAGCTGAAATGTTCCAGAAGAGAGGGTGGGTGTGCGAATCAAAGGGAGAACATACTGATCAATCTGGCAGATGTAGCTAAAACCTGAAGGTACAGTGCATATGCAAAAATCATAATTATCTTAATTTTAACTACTGCACCCAAATACAATTGAAAAATCCCAAGCTGCTAATTATGGGAAAAGATAGTTTTTGTCATTAACTAAATAGAGCTTCTGTCTTTAATCGCAAGTGAATAAAATACATTAAAAGGAGGCTGCCTACTAGCTTTGAAACTCAATGACGGTGGGAACCAGACATCAACAAATGATTTCAAGACTCATTACAGAATCCTGCTTACATCCAGCTGCAATGTCAATTGTTCATCACACCTGTCTCAACCAGAGTCAAAGGTAAACCAAAAACTTGGCTGAACAACTACTATGTCCAATTGGTCCTATGAATAGCATGTTATCACAGATTGTGATAAAGGAGTAATCAGCCTAGCCCAGGGGTGGGCAAACTTTTTGACTTGAGGGCCACAATGGGTTCTTAAACTGGACTGGAGGGCCGGAACAAAAGCATGGATGGAGTGTTTGTGTGAACTAATATAAATTCAAAGTAAAGGAGCAGAGGGGAGAGCAAGAGAACCCTCCGCTCTTTCAGCTCCACAGGCCGGATAGGACAGCCGAACGGGCCGGATCCGGCCTGTGGGCCGTAGTTTGCCCACAGCTGGCCTAGCCAGTGTGGCTTAGTGGTTGAGTGTCAACCTATGAACCAGGAGGTCATGGTTCAATTCCTGGTCAGGGCACAGGCCTGGGTTGCAGGCTTGATCCCCAGCAGAGGGCGTGCAGGAGGCAGCCAATAGGTGATTCTCTCTTGTTTCTATCTCTCCCTCTTCCTTCCTCTCTCTGAAATCAATCAAAAAATATTTTTTTAAGTAATCAACAATAGTGTCAACTAATTGGGATGAAAGTCTCTTTCTGTAAGTCTATTTATTCTGTATGTAAATAAAATATAGAGCTTAACACTCTCGCTCCTTAGTTCTCTGTTAGCGTTTCTCAATTCTAGCCTTTATGTCATCCAACTATCTCAATCCTAGGCTCCTCGAATATCTCCTCAAAACTCTTTAAAATGTGTCCACTACCAATTAGTGATTTAAGAGCTGAAACAGAGCCGACCCTGCATAACAAAATAGCACTTCAGCTGGGAGGACCCAGGTGCTGTGTCTTTGAAGCTTTCTTTGGCCGCGGCTCAGCATTGTTCTGCCGCAGTCAGCTCTTTCTTCCAGAAAATACAGGAGCCCGGCGTCTGGAGAGAAAGTGCTGACTCAGCACCAAGAAAAATGGGTTTGTTTCTGCTTAGAAATGAAACCAGATGCTCAGATCTGGGAATCAATATAGTAAATATTAATTCAGTATAAGAGAAAGCAGGTCATAAATGGCCCCCAAACAAGAAATAATATGTAGGTCAACAATTAAAACAGAAGGAAAGATTGTTTTTTAAAAAGGGGGAAAATTACCTTTTTTAAAAAAACTGCGATTTTCTTAAGGGCGTAGGTGATAAGCACTTGGTACCTATTGTTAGGCCAGTAAAAGAATTTAAAAGGAATAAACCTGAGTTTTAAAAGTTTCCTAGAGACTTATTTAAGCCATTTCCAAATATTAAGAGCTGGGCACCTTTTCCCTGTGTGCCTGTGCTGGCTGTCCTTCCATCAGATGATGGAATGCTCTCACACAGACTTTCCCTTCTCGGGGGAACATCCACTATCAGAACTTCCCTGGCACTTGCCATCCTCATCTCAGGTGATGAACAGAAATCACTGGCCGCACTTCCCAGGGAAGGACAGGCAAGGTTACATAACCTGCACAGACAGCAGATCTGGATCCGAGCTCCCCCTCCGTCTGTCTCCTTCCTTCACGCAGGGCTGCATCCAGATAGCATTTCCTGACTTCAAGCTTGGCTTAGCCTGGTCTTGAGGAACCCTCGCTCCCACCAACACCTCCCCTCCACCCACACACTTCTCAGAAGGGGAAAGCGTGCCACAGAGAGGTTTACCAAAAGGCCAAGGGCACACAGCAGCTGGGACCAGAATTCTGAACTCCAGAGCTCTCACTCTCTCCTCCCCTCCCTCCTTCCCCTCCCTCTCTCTCTCCCAGAGATTCCTGCCCCCCTCCCTCTCCCAAGAACCCTTCCCTCCCTCCCTCCCTCCCTCCCTCCCTCCCTCCCTCCCTCCCTCTCCCAGGGATCCCTAGCCTCCCTCTCTCTTTCCCCAAGCAGAACAGACCCCTCCTTCACCAGCTCCTCATTACTGCACATATCACACTGGTAACTTGGTAAATATTTTCTTATTTGCTTAGTAAATATTTTCCCACCTAGAATACGAGCTCCTCTAGGCCAGGGGCTGTCTCTCTCATCTTTACATCCCAGTACATAGCAGTGCCAGGTACATTGTGAGCACCTAATAAATGTTAGCAGAATGAATGACAAATCTTTTCCCCCCACTTTGGCTCCAAATGTAAAGGGCAAAATAACTGTAAACAAAATGGACCAAATGTTCCCGTTATAGGCAGTTCTTGAACAAGCTATGTTCTAAGAGCTTGTTTGCAAATTGGTTTTCTGAAACGCACAGACTCAACTCTTTAAATGGTGGTTAAGCTCCTGGAAGGCAGCCCATGGAAGCCTCCATGAGCCCACAGTATTCCAGAAGAATGATTTTAATATCCCATTTCAGCTCTACCTAAACACCATTCATAAAATGGTTTCTGTGGGAAGATGAACTCCAACTTCGATTTGGGACACCAGAAACCCACCCAGTGGCGGCTCTGACAGTGAAGTCGAAAGGGCTTAAGGGGAGCAATCTGATGTGAAGACAAGGTTGCATTTGCATATGGAACAGACTTCAAAAATTAGACCGTATGATCACTAAAAGTGGGGCAACATGCCAAAGCTTCCTCAAGCATCCATTAGCTTTCCTTCACTGGTACAGTGAGGACAGCCCTGGGGGCAGCTGCCCGGGCCACGTGGAAGAGCAGAAGGAAGGCGAAGCCAGGCTCCGGACCCTTCAGTATGTGCTAGTACCCTGTACCAGCAGCAGCACCAGATCAGGGAACGTGTTAGAAATGAAGCCGGCCAGTGTGGCTCAGTGGTGGAGAGTGACCTATGAACCAGGAGTTCACCGTTCGATTCCTGGTCAGGGCACATGCCCGGGTTGTGGGCTTGATCCTCAGTGTGGGGTGTGCAGGAGGCAGCTGATCAATGATTCTCTCTCGTCATGGATGTCTCTATCTCTCTCTCCCTCTCCCTTCCTCTCTGAAATCAGTAAAAAAAATTTAAAAAAAGATACAAATTTCTTTGTCCTCACCCAGAAGTATCATAGCAGAAATTCTAAGTGTGAGCTTAATCCAGAAGAAGAAATGAGAAGAGTTAGGCAACCTGGGCTTGAACAAGCCCTCAGCTCATTCTGATATAAGCTCCCGTTACAGAGGGATTTAGGGGCACCAATGTCTATGCTTCAAATTCCTTTCAACTATGTAAAATGAGGTCCAGATGAAAACACTAGAAATGGAAAAGGGAAGACATCTTCTTAGCCAACAGTTCTGTCTTGGCTGCACAGTGATCAGCTGGGAGCTTTAAAAAATACCGATGCCTGGGCCCCATCCTCAGAGATCCTGATTCAATCAGTCTGGGATTTGGCGTGAGCATCGGGATTTTTAAAAGCTCCCCAGGTGATTCTAATGTGCAGCCAAGATGGAAAAACCACTGCTCTAAGCCAACTACTACACAATCATTTTCTGCAGCTGCCAATCTGCTAGGAAACACACACAAATAAAATAAAAAGACTGTAAAAATGTGAAAAGTAAGTCCACTTATAATTTACATTTCAAGGCAACACAATCCCTGAGACTGTTATGTATTAACAAGTGATCAGAGGCCTGCTTGGCTTCAGGCAGTTCTGATGTCCCATTCAGCAGCCACCGGTCAGCAGATTTGAAGGTGTGCTTATAGCCTCTAGGGTGGGGAGAAGAGGCACCTGTGACAGGTAAGCACACCACCTTCCACGGTTAAGTGAACTTACTTGGCAATGTCCAGTGCCATAAGTCCTTATGGCTCAGGGATTCAGGGAGCCTATACACCCCGAACTTCACCAAGAAAATAATCCCACTAAGAAGGTTTTGACCTCAGAATTGTAATGGATAGAAAACAAGCATTTCTGCAAAAAAATCCTCTAAAGCCCTCTGATCCCTATCAGAGAGTCTGAATTCAACACTCCAGCAGCTGTGAGTCTCACGTTAGCTCAATCAGATGACCAAAGCCTGGACTAACAACAGGAGGTCTTGGCTAAGTGAAGCTGAGATGCCAAAAAGTCTTATACACACGTATGAAGCAACTCCATGACCATCTCCAGTGTTCTGAACCTCTGAGGAGAATTTGTTACAAAGTACTCATAGTCCAGAGGGGAAAACATTTCTAAAGTTATTTTCATGGCATAAAGATAGTTCAGAGAGAGAGAGAGAATATGAATGACTTGGCTCTCTTGGGTGTCTTGACCACTACTAGGAGAAAGAAGTCTCCTTTTCCAGCAACCCATGGCTCCTTTCTCATCATCCAACCTGTAGCCGGATACAATCCCCAGGGCTGTTTTCAACATTCACATCAGTTGAGACCCTCTGTCAGCTCAGGTTAACTCAACTTTAGACTAAGTTACAAAAACGGCGAAGGCAAGCAGTAAAATATGATAAGGATAATTTGTGTGGTTATTAACCATGGTTAAGAAGCAAGCTCTAGCTCTGGGTTGAAGTTCTGTCTCTATTACTTATACGGCCTTGAGCATCCTCACAGGGTGGCTGGGGGACTAGAATGAGATTATCAGTGTGAAGTGCTTGGTGCCTGGCATGCAGTGAACAATCCATAAATTAGCTGACCATTTAGGAAGGTAAAAAATTTAAGTGTCACATATATGTAATTGTATATATGTATAACTTGAATTTACTGGGGTGGCATTGGTTAATAAAATTATGTAGGTTTCAGGTATACAATTCTACCACACATCATCTGTATATTGTATTGTGAGTTTATCACCCCAAGACAAGTCTCCTTCCATCACCATTTATCCCTCCTTACCTTCTTTTACCTCCCCCCCACACCCCTTCTCTCTGGCAATCACCATACTGTTGTCTGTCTATATATATGAGTCTTTCTTTGCTTAATCCCTTCATCCTTCTCACCTAGCCCCTGACCCCATCCCCTGACAGCTGTGAGTCTGTTCTCTGTATCCATGAGTCTCTCTCCACTTCATTAGAAACAAAAGAAAAAAATACAATTGGGACTACATCAAACTAAAAAGTTTTTGCACAGCAAAGGAAATAGTGGAGTTAGGACTTGAACCTAGACAGATCAGCTTCAGCTGTCTATACTGCAGAGGGAGACTAGGAGGATGTAAGCAAAGCATTCAAGTAATTGTTTGCTTTTACCCCTCTGATCCAATAAATGATGCTATCCTTCTAGAAAGTATGACCTCAAATCTGCTTTAATTTTACATTATTATGTACTTCTAAGGAGACGGGTGGTGTTCTCTCTCTCTCTCTCTCTCTCTCTCTCTCTCCTCACAACAAAGATAACTGCCCTGTGTAGGTCTTGTTTTCACTTAGAAGTGGTGGTCGGCACCAGGGCAGGTGACAGGGACAGTAGTTCTTATTCATCTGGGCAGCAGCTTCCGTGCTAATTCTAAACACAGGTGGTGAGAGAGACAGCCAACGGAAGGGGGAAGGAATCACCGCTGACATGTGCAACCGGGAAGATTGATGGTTTCCCTCTCTCCTTTTCCCCAATGCGCCGGCCTGGGGGCAGAGACGCGGGCGCTGCTGTGCTGGGGACAGTGAAACACACAGCGTAGTGTCTACCTTGCTGCAACGCTGATTAATGAGACTGAAATGACACAGAAAGCAGGCAGCGCTCCGGCCAGGGAATACACAGGCCTTTCTTTCTTTAATGATTTCCACAAAAGCAGTTCCCATAAACAGCCGGACTTGAACTGGAGTACCCTGTGGCTTGAGCGTGGCAGGGGTGTATTTGGAGGAATGCGCCGAGCAAAGGGTGAGGGTGGGAGGGGAGCTTGTAAGGAGTAAATTCACTTATGATCGGGTGGGTACAAATCATAATGAATGAATTCCCCTCCTCTATCTGTTTCCAGGTAAGAGTTATTCACATACTCAACTTAATGTAGAGAGGCCTGAGAGGACACTTTCACGAAGATTTCCCTGCTAACAACACTCTTGGTGTTTTGAGCTGGGAGATAATATCATCCATTTTTCATGTTCTACCGTAGCTACATAATGTATACGTTAAAACAATTATTTCTCTTTGAGAAAAGAGGAATTTTAACACCAAATATTATTTCTGGTACTTACTATCAAGTATCTATTGGGCATATCCATTTGGAGGTCCCACCAGCAGCTCTTCAAACTTAATACCATATCAAAAATAAGTCTAATCATGTCTATGATTTTTTTTGAAGCTCCTTAGGATTCTTATAATGCTTTGTATGAAATAAAGAAACTTAAGGAGAAAACAAGAAAAATTCATATTTGGAAAGCAGCATCAGCTGATCATGAATTCGTATCCCTTTTTATGTTGGAAAGATTATCTGAATAATCTCTGGGAGCTCTCGATGATAGGCCACGACGTTAGGGAACAAAGAGTCCACCACATTTTGACATGCCACGTAGCTTCCTGTGTGTCGCATTTCCGGGCCTCTTACACAGGTCTGAAAGTGTACGTACGTAGATGCAGGAACTGTGTTGTCAAAGAAGTATCGGTATTGGAGGCATTTCAGAATTTTCAATTCCTCACACTTACCAATAAACCTTAGAATTTCCCACAATCGAGTGCTTAGCTCTTACTGTAAAACTTCACCATCACGGTCAATTTTCTACTCCTATTTAACGGTGACATCACAATTCTGATTTGTACTCACTCTGTGTGTACATGTATGTGTATATCTGAGTGTATAAAATAAATCAACAGTCTTCAGTCAGTTGTCTCATTGTGCCTACTAAAATTCAAGAATATTTCTTTAATTACAAGAGCCTTCCCTTTCCTGATTGTTTACACAAATTGGTGACTTTTTTCTCATTTTGGTATTAAGTTGCCTCACCATGTATTGTGCAAGCTGAAGAAATAATTATTTTATCAGGAAGGTAATGTAGCATTATAGTTTCATTCCTCTAATTCCAATGATTTCATTTGGAATTTGTGCATTCCTGTACTAATAAAGTTGTGAATGTATAAACCATAATAATGATCCTCCTTTATATTTTAGTTTGATTTCCAATAACTCCAAAAAATTGCCTTTATTCGCCAATGAGTATTTATCATGTCCCCTTTGAGGTTAATGCTGTTTTCCAATTAGCTTTCAACTCTGATTTTGCTTTTATATATTATGTAGTTTATATGGGTATATTCTATTTTTGTAAATATGCTTTAGTGAAAAATGATAATTTTTCAACAGCATCACCACAAAATCAGCACTCACACTGAAACTATAATGATTTCAAATGCAATTTACTTCTGAGTTTTTCAGACCACTTGCTCTCCAATTGGAAATGTTTTACATTGTACATAATTCTCTTCTATGAATAAATTACAGTGGGTAAAATAATTAGTACTCTAATAGGTAAAATAATTAAGTAGGTAAAATAATTTAGAAAAGAATTAAAATAAATAATAGAATATTGCTCTCATTTTCAACAATTTCAATCCAATGGTTGAAGGTACATCATTTTTCATCTCCTTATTATTGAACAATTATTAATCACAAAATACTTGATACCACAAGTGACACCTCTGGTTGTCAAAAGCAGCAACACTTTGACATTTTTGTGAAAAATAACATTGACTTTTATTTTGATCTTACTATCAAATAATCATAGTTATTGAGAAAGTGATAGCAAATGCTCGAATCTGAGCCACCAAACAGCAAAAAGAGTGAGTGACTTTCTTTATTTTCCATCTTCATGAGGACTTTTTTAAAGCACTGTTGCAGAAGAGAATAGCCCAATGCCCTTTCAGATGATTTATGTAACAAGTATTTTACAAGTTCTCCCATATTCCTGACAATTTTACCTTTTTTGCTGGTTCCTACCCCACCAGCACTGCTGAGTTAACAAGGCCCACGTCTACCTTTTCAGCCTTTTTCTCCCACCACCCCACTCCACGAATTAGCTATATACCTGTCTTAGTTCCCTGAAGAGCTGTACTCTTTCTCCGCTCCAGCCCTCTGTACATTCAGTTCTCTCTGCCTAGTTGCCTTTCTCCACTTGACAAATGTCAATTACCCCTTAAGAACCAGTTCAGATGTTGCCACCTTTGTGAGGTCTTCCTCCCACCAGACCTACAATGCTTTGTCCTCCCTCCTTTATAGCACAGAGCTGTTCTGTAATTCACTCTCCCTACAAGACTACCACCGTCAGCAGCCAGTGAATCTTCATGGGTAAGAACCATGTTTTTATTCCTAATATCAACAAGATGAAGGTTCAATATACATAGATGAAGGAAGTAGAAATGAATACTAACTATGTGTGGCTTAGAGAATGCAGGAGCTGGGAATCAGTCTTGAGTTCCTTGACACTCAGCAGCCCCAGGGGAGAGGAGAATAAGAAAGGATATTTACCAAGACTAGCAGGGCATTTTCCAATGATCCCTTCCCAGGTTACCTGTGCAAATGCTAGTTATGTTTTAGTCATCAATATCTACAACACTCAGAACACTTTCCCTAATTCTTAATGTGTTGTCACTTTAGTTGAATCTATACTAAAATGCTCTTGGAATAAAATGTCCTGAAAAATATTTTTACAAACCCCTTAAAAAGTGGCTCAACTCTCTGTAGAATGCAAGCAATCTTACCTTAAGGTTCAGAGTGAATTTTATGTGATGATTTCCTGACACTTCATTTTAATAATATGCTGTTAAAGAGGCATTCACAAGTATAGAGGAGCTCATAGAATCAAGTCAGCTCTGCCCTTGGGGAGAGTGTGTCTAACCTACAATACAGGGTCATTTCCTCTTTTCTGGAGGACAAGCATCGCATGCACCCTGCTGGGGACCAGGCGCACCCCTGGTCCAGCAGGGGCAGAAACACAGCAGAGCGCTCGCTGCAGGACCAGGATGTTCTGAGTTAAGAAATGGGGTTTATGAGAAAACCTAGCGGAAATGGGTTAACGTTTTTTTAATCTGAATCTTTAAGAAGGGTAAAATAAGAATCTCACAATCAACATCAGATGTCGGGTGACGACTTCAACACGACAAATAACCTCTTAAAACAAAATATTTTGAAATCTAGTTCCTCCTTCACTTACCTGCTGCTGCTATGGTTCAAGGGGTCAAGGCTTCCACTGTGGCGGTTCCTAAAACCAAAAGCAACGTGGAGAAAAAGGCTTTGGTCCTACTGGTGTCCCCAGTAATGAAGCAATGGCAAACTCCTAATGTTGACTGGGAAGTTGAGGAGAAATGTATGTTTTAGTATCTGGATCATTTTAACTTCCCTTTGTTAGGAAATAATCCATTTGGAACATTAGTTCACTGATTTAAAGTCATAACAAGACCATGCTGTATTTTATGAATACATTTTCCCAGTGAACAAGTCACATTTGACTAGCCTCATCTTAAGGAATGTCCTCTGTAGACCACGGTTGCTCCATATATAATTACTAAATGAATGAGAGTTTCATCACCAGGTTCCTTTTTATTCTCACAGAAAAATAAGTATTTTTCCTTTGCTTCTCAAACATGTCCATCTCTATCCCCCTTTCCCTTCAAAGGCTTTTACTGAACTAAAGGCACATGCTATTAAATCGGGGATCTTGACGTTCAGTTTTCATATGTGATACAGGTTCCCAAGCCTCTCGAACGCACCATGCTAGCCGTTCAGAAAGATCTGAACTATCTCAAAGTTAACGGACCATTCAGATGAGGGGGCACGCAGGAGGCAGCCCGTTGATGTTTTGCTATCACATTGATGTTTCTCTCCCTCTCCCTTCCTCTCTCTCTGAAAATCAATTTTTAAAATCTTTTAAAAAAATGTTACATGTACCGTAACTCCTCACTTAAAGTTGTCAATAGGTTCTGCGACTTGAAGTGAAATGACATAAAACAAAACTAATTTTACCATAGGCCAGTGGTCAGCAAACTGCGGCTCTGTTGACTAATGAGTTTGCCGACCACTGGATAGGCTAACTGACATAAGCAAGAGTTTAGTTCCTGGGGTATCTCATCAATGTTATAACGGAATGATGTGGAGCAAAAGGACATTATTCAAGGACCTGCTGTATGTGCACAAAGCTTAGCAGGGATAATGCTGCTAAGAATCATCAACATTGCTTTGCTTGATTTATGTTTGGAGATTTTGTTTTTCTTTTTTTTTTTGTTAAGTCTCACCCAAGGATATTTTTTCCATTAATTTTTAGAGAAGGTGGAAGGGAGGGAGGGAGGGTGTGAGAGAGAAACATCGATGTGAGAAAGACACATCGATTGGTTGCCTCCTGCTCACACCCAGACCAGGGGCCAGGGACTGAACCCGCAACCCTTCAGTGTGCAGGCCAATGCTCCAACCACCAAGTCACACCAACCAGGGCTTGGTTGGTTTTCTTAATCTAGAACTACTTGTTTTTCCCCCAATACCAAGACATCTGAAGAGAGAAGAGAAGGACAGGGAGATTTTGAGAGTAAAGTCTCTGAATGACACCAGTTTGGAGCAGAATGAGAAATAACTTTGGCTCTACTGGATACACTGAAAAAAGTGCAAAACCAGAGTGCTGTTGTCCACAACACTCCCTTTAGTGAGCTGGCCAGCAGCCAGCAGGGGCTTTTCCAGCTTCCTAGGTCAGCAGGAGAGATTTGGGAGTTTCCCTAGTATTTAGGGTGCAGCTTGGGGCCCATTCCTGTTCTCTAGGAAACGTTGTGCTCATGGGTAGGGCTTCGCAACTCTTCCTGCCATCCCATCTCTGTGCAAGAGATAAAATGGCAGCGGTCCTACAATCTTACCTACTGCAGAAGCTATAAATTCATCCCTCAGTACATCCTGCAAACACCCCAGCCAAAGCCTGCTTTATCGGAGCTTAGAGTTAGATGGCCTCCAGCTACCTTAAAACACAGCCATATGCTCCCTGGTATTACAGGTCTCATTATGCAAGGCTCCTCCCTGATCCCAGAGGAGACCAAACGACATGCCATTGCTTGCTTTTGCTTCCTATCCACATTTTAAAATAACAGAAGAAAAAGAAGAAAAAAATCAGCCACAATTGGCTCCAGTTGGTGTGAATAATGAGACATGGTTGTCAGATTCCTGGAAAGCTGCCAGTCTGGTCATTAGCTGGCCAGATACTGGGCCCACTTATCCAGAGGATAAGGAATACAGTTTTAAATGAGGTCAATTTTAAGGAGCCTTTAAATTTGGCATTTGGGTGTGGGATGAAACCATCTAGGAATTAAAATCCTCCTTACGTTAAGTGCTCGCCGTAAGAGGTAGACTGGAATGAGACGGAGCTTCCTCAGTTTTGGACAGCAAGCCTTGCCCAATTAAAACCTGGTCTTTTTTTGAAGTGTATGATGGAAGAATCCTAGCTTTGACAAGTTGGCAGTAATCCTTGTGATCTATTTTACTGGGATATATATACATATATACTGCAAAACTGGAGAGCAGACCCTGCCTGTGATCATTAGACAGACTGGACCAAGTGCCTCAAGCCTTTGATGCCCCTGACATATTATTTTCTGGATGGTGTCCAGCAACCCAATGCAGAATAGCTTTTTCTCTACTGTATCCAGATGGCAAATGGAAGAGATCAAATTCAACAGTTTCAGGGCTAACCTTAATGGATGTGAAAGGCTGGCTTCTCTACCAGCTTTTCAGGGATCTACAATACAAAAAAGGCCTTTGAACAAAGAGACAAATAATTGGCTCCCCCTGCCCCCCCACCACCACCTCTTCAAAACTAAACCATGGATGTGGTAATCTGGTTCAAATCCATCTTCTGGTTGAAAAGGACAGCCAAATATCTGATCAGTTCTAATCACTGATACTCTCATGACACTTGCTTTCATTTTTTTTAAAACAGTTTTACAGTTTTTAATGCATTTTAAATTAAGAAGGGAACGAAAGGCTCTAATGGTACTTTGTGTGAAGAAGTTCAGATGGGTGCTGTTCTTAATATTCTCGACAGCATTTCCCTCCCTTCAGGCAAATATTTTCAGTCTTCCTCTATTTCCTCCAAAACTTTAATAATAATAATATATATATACATACACATATATACATATATGTACATATATAATTATATATACACACACATGCACACATATATACACACACACACATATATATACATATATACACACACACCAATATGTACATATTCCTAAATGTTTTAGCAGCAACATCTTATAGTAAGACTAGAGGCCCAATGCCCCGGCTGCCTTGGCCCTCACAGCCCCAGCTTCGTTTGGAAGGTCGACTGGACAGTTGTTCTGCTGTTCGGTCTAATTAGCATATTAGCTCTTTATTATATAGGATTCTCATACCCCCACTACAAGCTGAAATTCAGATTGGGCTACACATTTTTATTATTGTATAAGCATAGGCTAGGACTTCCCTACAAAGCCATTTGTGCAGGAAGGAATAAGGTAGGAAGGTCTGCCTCACTCTGCAGGCTTATTGAAGTACCAGAAATACCTCATTATAAAACAATTTCACATGAAAGTCTTACTGTGTGGATCATAAGACGGGCTGTGTAATGAGTAAGCTGTAGAGGAGGCAACTGTGAGGAAGAGGGCTCAGTATTTGAAAGAAGGGAACAAGTTTAACCTGTGAGTCAGCAAAACAGAGATAAGGTGATTTAAAGTAGGAGTTCTTAACCTGAATTGATGAAATTGTACACAAAGTTTTGAGAATTTATGCACATATTTTTCTAGGTCCACATCTTAATCAAAGGAAATAGTGACACCCCTCCCCTCCCAAAGTATAAGAACTCTTAGCATAAGACTTAATAGAAACAAGATGGAGGACATTAACATATCTAAAGAAAGACTCTGCCCCCTGGATGGGTGGAAGCTTAGAAAAAGGAGCTTTACTGGAAAAACCTTGGCCATGTGTTTAAAGACCTGACCAAGGGAAATGGTGCTGTGACAGTGGCCAGCAATACGTAGCCCAAGGAGTATGTCCCATAATGGAGATAGAGCTTTGGGTTATCATAACTTGATTACACTGGCCAATGAGGTGATCCAATGAACATCCCTATCAAGCTATCTTATTTAATAATTGGGCTCCCCAAATAAATTTGCCTGCAAATGGAGACTATGACAATCAATGAGTAAAAGTAGTTGGTACTTGAGATCATTCTTTATTCATATACTAGAGGCCCGGTGCACGAAATTCGTGCACAGGTAGGGTCCCTAGGCCTGGCCGGCGATCAGGGCCAATTGGGGCCTTCCAGCTGCCAGCCAGGGCCTTCCTTCATTCCGCGCCACCCCCTGGTGGTCAGCGCACGTCATAGGGAGTGATCAAACTCCCGGTCTCCCAATCAAACTCCTGAGGGGACAATTTGCATATTAGGCTTTTATATATATATAGATGATATGTCGTGTGCATGTGTGTATGTATGTGTACGTGTGTGTCTATGTGTGTGGACAGATACATGTGAATTTATCTAAGAAACATCTTCCTCACTTGGTTCCCAGGATGTCACCTTCCACTTTTTCTTCCATCTCTCTGGCAACTACAATCTTAGCTGGTTCTTCTCATCATCCCAATCTCTTAATGTTGGAATGCTCATAGACTCAGTATTCGGATCTCTTCTCTTCTCTTTCTACAAGTACTGCCTAGATCAAGGGTGGGCAAACTTTTTGACTCGAGGGCCACAATGGGTTCTTAAACTGGACCAGAGGGCCGGAACGAGAGCATGGATGGAGTGTTTGTGTGAACTAATATAAATTCAAAGTAAAGGAGTGGAGGGGAGAGCAAGAGAACCCTCTGCTCTTTCGGCTCTGCGGGCCGGATAGAACAGCCGAATGGGCCGGATCCAGCCCGCGGGCCATAGTTTGCACACGGCTGGCCTAGATGATCACACCCAATCACTTAGCTTTAGACACAGTGTATACTGAGGACTCACAAATTTGTATCTCTATGTAGACTTTCTCTTGAGCTTGGTCTATACCTAACTGCCTCCCTGACGTCTCCATGTAGATGTTCATGAGGCATCTAAACTCCACATATCTAAAACTCAACTCCTGATCTCCACCCCTCAAAGTCTTATTTATTCCCTTTTCACTCGTTACCGTCTCATTGTCAAATTCATTCTTTCTGTTGCTCTGGTCAAACACCTGGGAATTATTCTTGACTCTTTCCAATCTTTCATCCTACATCTAATCAATGTAAAAAATACATTGTCGGTTCTACATCCTTTAAAAAATAAATATCCAGAATCTGACCACTTCTCATGAAACCATCTTCACTACTCATCCAAGTCCAAGCCACCATCATCTCTCACTCGAATCTTGTATTAGGTCCTAACTGGTCTCCTTGCTCCTCTATTCTATTTTTTCACATAACAGCCAGAGTGAGGCTTTAAAACCTACAACAGATCATGTCATTCTTCCAAACAAAGCCATCCAGTGACTTTTCAACTCTTACAATTGTTTCTAAAGTTCTATACAATTGACTTCCTCGCTTCCACTTTCCTATTAGCCATCTGATTTCATATCCTACTACTATAATGGGCAGCATAATGCAAAACCAACCCAAGCTTAAGGCCCTGGTTCCCTCCCCTTCTAGCTAGGTAGGTTTAGACAACTCATTCTTCACTTATTCACCTTAATAGCTTGAACACATTTTATTAACTCATTTAATCCTCACAGTAATCCTCTGAGATAGATGCTATTATTGGGATAAGACTTAATAGAAACAAGATAGGGACATTAATATAGCTAAGGAAAGAATATGCCCCCCTTTATATGTTTTATAGGTTAAGTGAATTGCCTAGGACATAATGCTAATCATGGATTTAAGTAGTTGGGTTTATTAGCTCTAAACCCTGGCAGTTTGGCTTTTAACTTTTTAAAAAATGTTTTTATTGATTCTAGAGAGAAAGGAAGGGAGAGGGAGAGAAAGAGAGAAACATTGATGTGGTCAGCTGTTTCCTGCACTCTGACCTTTTCATGTATGGGACAATGCTCAACCAACTGAGCCACACTGGCCAGAGCCTCAAGCTTTTAACTTTTAATTCATCTTACAGATGAAGAAAATTAAGCACAGAAAGGTTTAGTAACTTGCCCAAGGACATCTAGTTATCAAGTGGAATAACTTGAATTTGAGCCCAGAGAGTCTGACCTTAGAACCCATACATTATACCACTAACCTATTCCATCTCCTTGGGACTTAAACCCCCTGAAACAATTACACCCATCAGGTTTTGGAGTCCCTAGATTTCCCAGCCCATTCTCAGCAAACTAATCTAGACCCACGGCCACCTCTACCTCTCTTTCCCAGTCTCAGAGTTGATCTATCTCTCCTAGTGTTCAATTGTTTGCTCTGGATTGCATTTCTTCCATTGCTTTCCATCTCTTTCCTACATCTGCAGCCTACCCATCTTTACTTGCTCCTATAATCATGCTCATGCTCAAGTCTCTTCCATCCTAAAAGATCCTACCTCCAAAAAATTCACTTGGTCAGGCCATTCTTTATAGCTCCCTTCACCCTCTCTGGCACTTCCGTCTCATTCAGACTTCTTGAAAGAGCAATCCTCACTTCCTCACCTTTCATCTCCCTATAATTAATCTCCTGCACTCATAACTTTTCCAAGTTGTTGTTGTTAATATCATTCATGATATACCAATTATAAATTATAATGGATAAATTTTAGTCTCTATCATACTATATACTCACTATCTTACTCCTCACTTTTTTTTCTTTGAAATTCTCTAGGCCCTCAGAATCCTTATATCCACACTCTAATGAAACGTCTCCCACCTCTGTCTCCTTTTTGGATTCTTCAACTCTGGTCTCTCTCCCAGTTTGAGCCTACAGTGGGTTAAAAAAATATTTTTCCCACTTTACATGCTTTTCTTGATGATCTTTCTGTATTAAAAACAAATTTAAGTGTTATTCAGCTGAAAGTACTCCCATCAGTGGTCATGGCTTTACTACTGCTCTTTGAAGAGACATTCCTCTCTCTCCCCATCGCTTTTCACATGTGGTCCAAATGGAAGCTGGATGGCCCTATCTCCACATGGTTAGTCTAAAGATGGGCATTTGACTTTCAAGAAGACAGGTGTCATGCAAGCCTGACCAAAAAGTCTGCTATTTAGACAGAAAAATAAGATGAGAGGATAGCTGTGTCTCTATTTAAATCACAGATATGTTAATATATTCCCAATCAAAATTAAGGACACATGGTCTGCTGAAGAATTTCTGGTCCATGTTAGAATGTGGAAAACAATGTGGGAAATGTCATGTGGATGCTGAAATGTTGGAATTTCCAAGACATTTAAAAGATTTATAAGTACAATTGGTCCTTGATTTAACAAGATGTCTGGCCACTGTAGTCACAGACTTATCAGGAAGATGCTATAATCAAACCTCTTCTAGCAGAGATGACATTCTGTGACATTTCTATGATTAAGCTTGGTTTATTTCAGGTTTTATTAAACATGTTAATGATAAACTGATAAGCAAGTATAACAGTGAAACTTTCCTTACCAACTACTTAAATTTCCTTACCAACTACCAGCCAGTTTAAAAGAAGAAAATGTAAGTTCTTTGTAATGTACATATAAATTGCACTTAAGTCACACTATTTCATTCTTATCATGGTGCAAAGAAAAATGCAATAGCACTAGGTTGGAAGCTTACAAATGACCTTATTGTCTACATAGTGTAACAGTGCAGTGAGACATAGGGCTTTTTCTGTATCTATGTTGAACATACCAAGATCTATAAAGCAAAGGTACTAGGCATGGTTTGACAGGTTGCTTTAAAGGGACCCAAAATAAACAATTAAGAAAAATGGCAAAGTTAATACAATAAGTGAACTTATTTCCTTCATGAGTTGATGGAAACATACTTTTGATTATAATAGTAAAAACTACAGTGTCAGTTGTTGTATAGATAATACAGCACATTTATTGAACCAGTCTCTTGAGGCAAAATGGTCCTCAAAATAAAATTGTCTTGTCTTAATCCTTAACCCTATACTTTTTTCTATATGCAGAGGCAACGAGCTTTAGTATAATATACAGAGGTAGAAAACGCCAGTATAATTAGCTACACCTATGAAAAATAAAATTGGGGCTAAAGTAATGAAAAATGTCATTTATAGCACGTTGGAAATTCATAGCCTACTTGGAAAATCATTAATATTATCTCCCAATCATCTAGATATTTGGGGCAATAATGAGATCACTTGTTAACTCTAGCACTGAGCATCTTCTGTAATTAAATACTTAAAATATACACAAAATGTATGGTTTAAATTCAACAATATGCTAAATGCCAATGGGATGTACTTTCTCTTATCTCAGTTTTATTTTTCACTGAATTCATTAACCCAATAAATACTTACTGAACTCTTTCTGATACAGGAATTAGTAAGCCAAAGATTTAAGTAATAACTCCCTTTCCCACATGAATAGTTATCATAGCTAAGGTGCAACAGAAATAATTCTTCCTGCCCAGCCAGCGTGGCTTGGTGGTTGAACATTGACCTATGAACCAGGAGGTCATGGTTCAATTCCCGGTCAGGACACATGCCCAGGTTGTGGGCTTGATCCCCATTGTGGGGCGTGCAGGAGGCAGCCAATCAATGATTCTCTCTTATCATTGATGTTTTTATCTCTCTCTCCTTCTCCCTTCCACTCTGAAATCAATAAAAAAAATATTTAAGAAACAAACAGAAATTAAAAAAAAAAAAAGAGTTCTTCCTGCCCACCTTTCACTACTGGAGGTGGTGAGGTCTGCCAGCTGAATGGCAGCCTAAGGCTGTACCTATGGAACAAGGTATTTATTACAAACTGTTTCCTGCTGGAAAGTTCAGAAAGATCTAAATTTTAAAAAGAGCATGTTCTATATCTGTCCTAAGCAAATACCTATAAACAGAGACAGAATATAGGGAAGGATGTGTTAATTTCTATAAGAAAAGTATAAAGTCCTATAAAATTTCAAAATGGGAGCAATCATTTCCAGCTTCAGAACAAAGTTTTTTGGAACCTACATATGAGTGATTTTTGGGTTTTGCCTCATTTTTAAAGAATGGTGGGATACTGACAAGGATGGGAATAAAGGCCTTTCCAAGAAGAGAGAGTGGTTTTAACAAAGAAGTGAAAGGGAACAGCTCCAAGCAAACGTGGCAATTCTATGAACGCCAGGGCAAAGGATCCATGGAAGACAGCCATGGCCTAGAAAGTGTTTTGGATCTGGACGGTGACAGGTCTTGAATGTGGGGCTACAAGGAGTCTAAACTTTATGAGAAGCCCCCAAAGAGGCTTTAAGAATCAAAGCTCTGCTTTTGGGAGATTAATCTGATCAGATTGATTTTTTGGGGGGGTAGAAGGGACAAGAGAATGTGGATATGGGGGGAATCAAAGGATTATTAAGATTGATAAGGGTGGAGGAGAGAAAGGTTGTTGAATAGAATTACATATAATTAAAGAAATAATCATCGTCAGGCATGGAGGACCCAGTAGGTACTGAGCACTGGCCAAGGGACTTTATATACATGGCAGGATCTCGAATCCACATAAAATTCCTACAATGTATTATTATTAATACCTTATAGAGGAGAACACTGGGGTTTGGTGAGGTCAAATAGCTTGCCTGGCAACATACAGTTCATATGTGGTGGAGCCAAGCCCAACTGATCCCCAAAGTCACACACCTTCTGTTTTATCCACTTCCTCTTGGTGAAGAGCTGGTCAACTTTAAATGACAAGTATAATGTTCCTGTGACCACTTATCCTCTAAACACTTGCTTCTCTAGGTTACTGGGTTTCACAGCTTGGTGGCATGGGGGAGGCTGGGAAGGTGCCAGCCAGAGGAGAAGCCAAAGTTGCCTGCAGAGAAGGATTTTCCTTCACAACCAAGATGGCCAGGTAACTAGTATCCACAGAGGGCCAACCTGGCTCTCTCCCCAGAACTGGCAAGGGCTCCACATAGTCTGGTTCTTAATATCTCCCTTGGGACTCCACCTTTATCCTGCACACTTACCCCCAGCCCAAGAGATCTCCTCTCTTCCAGCAAATTTATGAACTGGCTGCTCAGACCATTCTCCCCATGGGAGGACAGGAATCCAACTCGGGGATTTGAGTAAACAGCTCCATTTCCCTTCACCATTACATTCTCCTGCTTCCCAAAAGGGGCCTAAAGTAAAACAGCGAGGAAAGCATGGGGCTGAATGAATATAAAGTAGAAGGGCCTATGCAAAGTCTCTGTCCATGGGGAGGAAAAGGAACAGTTCATGAGGAGCCCTTTGTTTCGTGTATAAAATAAACTGTTTAACATTGCTAAATTTAAAGCCTCAATAGATTCCTAATTAATGTACTAATTGGTAATAATTCACTTTAATTCAATCAGTGAATTATAGATCCCTTTAAGAACTCTTTGGAATCAGAATCCTTTTGAATAAAATTCTTACTTATCCCTTGCTAAAATGGCCCACAACACTAATTACTTTCATCTCTCTTCTCTTCCCACTTTGCACCTCTGCTACTTTTGAAGAAAGTACTCTAGCCATAAATCCCAATTAGACCCTAGATAGTGGTCCCCTGGTCATCCATCAGCTTCAACACTCACCACCTCCCCTCTGCCGGCAGGGCTGTGCACAGGTTGACCTTTTCACTATAGAATGTGTATAAACAGAACTTCCTACATGCACCTTGGGACTCATGTGTTAAAAGCCCTTATTTTACACAGGGTAATCCTAGTGGCAGTAGCCAAATAGAGACATGGAGATAAATTTACAAGACAGCTTTGCTCCTTTCTCATAATTCATTGAGCCAAACAAGACTGTAGGAACAGCAACAACAAAGGATGATTTATCATTTCTGCTCTGTGTGTCACCATGGCAAGATACACCAGTGGCTTTCATGGAAGAGATTTAAAAGGTGCAAAGCAGTCATCAGCGTATTATCACAGATAATTTGTTTCAGAATTTAATATCATTTTATTATTTATTATAGTTAGTGTACAGTTTGGCGTCAGGCTATCTGGGTTTATACTGAGGCTCTAACACTTGCTAACTATATGACCTTGGGTGAGTTATTTAACCTCTCAGTATCCTCACCTACAAAACAGGACTAATATTAGCTCCTAGCTCATTGGGTTATGAGGATTAAAAGAGTGAATGTATGTCAAGTGCTTCAAACCATGCTTGGTACATAGGAAGTACCCAATAGATGTGTGCTAGTATCACCTCGCCCATCATCATGTTTAGTAATAATTGCAATTGCAATCGGATCCCCAAATAAATCACACATTCAACTAATTTTAGTACAAATGAAAAAATAATACCCCCTGAACTAAAACTTGAATACTGATATTTACTTATTTAGATTCACCATCTTACAAAATTGGTTTAAAAAATAGGAAGACAATGAAAATTTAATCAGTGAGTAAAAATTTTAGATGACTAAATAGTGAAATTTTGTATTTGTAATGAAGATTAATGAGCAAACATGAAGCATTTTAAATATTATAATAAGAGATTCCACTTAAAAATGTTTTACAAGGCCACATTTGTTCTTTTATTTTATGCTTTCAAATACCTTCATGAAAAATCTACAACTATCATCTCAAGGACCTGGGCTAAGAAGCAACAGCCTGGGTGGTGTGGCTCAGTGGTTGAGCACTGACCCATGAACCAGAAGTCACTGGTTCGATTCCCAGCCCAGGTTGCGTGTTGGATCCCCAGCATGGGGCATGCAGGAGGCAGCTGACTGATGATGTTTCTATTTCTCTCTCTCTCTCTCTCCCTCTAAAAAACCAATTAAAAACCATATTTAAAAAAAGAAAACATAACCAAGGTCATTGACTCAGGGCTCCATCCATGTGGAGTTGCCTGGCACTGTAGTAAGTCCCAGCTGGAACACCAGAACAGGAATGAAAAGGAGACTGACATCCCTGCACACTGCTTAGTGTCCTGGCCTGGAGGGCAATGGATGGTGAAGCGGAAGTTGTGAGAATCAGGGTGGCTTGACTCTGCTTTGAGGAGACAGAAGGGCAATCAAAAAGGCAGTCCCTTAGCCAACCTGAGTAGATTCAAGAGATGCAAGGAAGACTATGTGCCAAGACAAAAGAGAGCTCCAAGTGAATTTTGACAAATAACTGGAGGACCAAAAGACCTCAGATGAAGGGACAGTGAGAAGACCTAGATATGACCTTGCTTCGCTCAGGATGCAGGGAAGTGAAGAAAAAGTGTTAAGCCTCCAACTGGGAATAAAAGATAGAGTATTGCTCAGAAATGATATATAGAGCAAATTGCGAATGCCTGAGCCGAGTTAAATTAAGTCAAGCTGGAGCCAATGGATCATCCCTGCGCCTATAAATTATCTCTCTTCATCTAGTGTCTCACACTGGCAGAGCAGCTTCTACCCGAAAGGAGGAAATTCTTCCTGGGGAAATTCAGGAAGAAGCCTCAGGCCTCAGGTTGCAGTCTCCAGAAGAGAAATTCCTGAGCCCCAAGTGGTGGTGGTAGAAGGGAATCAAGAGCAGACCTGGAGTAAGTGTTCTTTATGAGGAGGCAAGAGGCCAGGTTCATCATAGCAGTGACTAAATGAATCCATAAAATCATCTTGTGCACAAAGATCAGCACCTTATGCAGAAGGAAGCTGTGTCTGGAGAGAAAGAAGGAAGGAAGGAAAATTGACTGCCATTATCTGAAGTACTTGTGTAGCTTTAGATAAATAGAATATATGTTGTATTTCACTGATAAAGTACATATATATCAAAGTAAATATTCCCAAACTACTCATTTACAGGGCAGCTCCTTAAAACGAACCCATCCATCACACGTGGTCCTGAGCCAACAAACTCACTTGGATATTTAAAGAAGCTGAAGGAGTTTTCGAATGCATCATAAAAAATCCAAGATTGTGTGGCACCACCTCAGAGGCCCCTGGTGGGAGGGGTGTGGTGGGGTGCAGAGGTCAACAAGCAGGGCTGCCGCTACTCCTTCAACCAGAAAAACCTCTGCTTTTATCTGATTTATCTAACCCGGGTTCATATAAGATTACCTCTGATAACACACACTACTGGGCAAATGGGAAAAGCATAGGCAAGGGTGAGTTTGAATCCTGGTTCGGCCATTTACTAGCTCTGTGACTTGAGAAAGTGATTTAATCTCTTAGTGCCTTAGTTTCCTTTTTTATAAAATGGGTAAGCCCAGCCAGCTTGGCTCAGTGATTGAGTGTCAACCTATGAACCAGGAGGTCACAGTTCGGTTCCCGGTCAGGGCACATGCCCAGGGTTCAGGCTTGATCCCCAGTGCGGGGCATGCAGGAGGCAGTGATTCTCATCATTGATGTTTCTCTCTCTCTCCCTCTCCCTTCCTCTCTGAAATAAATATAAAAATATAAAAAATATGTACAGGATTGTTGTGAGAAGTAAATAATGTAAAGTATATATAGCACATAGTACAAGGCTTTAGCATATAGCAGGCACTAGCTGTTAGTTCCTTTTCTAAAAGACATAGGGATGTGTGTGTATATACATATATTTGTAGGCTTAAGGAATGTATAAATATATAATTGTGCAAGCCTCTGCAGACAGTTCTTCTATGAACTGCAGTCACGCAACAGATATGCTGAGAAAGGATCTGGGGTCAGTGGCCTCAATTTCTTCTGCATTTCCTGGCTGTAGCTGCCATAATAGTTGCTGGCATAAATCCTCAGCATTGATCTACTATTCCTCCTCGTTATTTTTAGTAGATACCAAGAGTTTTCATTAACTCAAAGATATTTTTTAAAGTGAAATATTATTTCTAATAAGCTAAGTCAGTTCACAAGGAAAACCAACCTATAGAGCATTTTATTTTATTTTAAATGTATTTTTATTGATTTCAGAGAGGAAGGGAGAGGGAGATAGAAACATCAATGATGAGAATCATTGATCAGCTTTCTCCTGTACGCCCCCTACTGGGGATCGAGCCCGAAATCCAGGCATGTGCTTTGATGGAATCGAACCCAGGACCTTTCGGTCCACAGGTTGACTATCTACTGAGCCAAACCGGCTAGGGCTATAGAGCATTTTAAACAAACGAACTCCTAGACTGACTGAGCTTAAAAGGAGTTTTAGAGTGGACCCACGCAATACCTTTATTTACCATTTAAGAAAAGCACAGAAAGATTGAGAGACTGATCAAACTGGCAGTTATCATCCAGCAAAATTCCCAGATGGCTAAAGCAGCTCCCATAGGGCTTCATGCTGATGAGCTCATGTTGCATGTTGGGCAGACAATACAAGGCAGAAAAGAGCTAAGAATAAAGTCACTGGAAACACTAATGTTTAATGTTATTAGATCACAGACCTACAATAACAAATACTAATTGCAAAATAGGGAACGAAATCCCATTTAGTAAATTTCACTATCCTAACTCCCCAATTAATTCGCTTTGTGACATTATGCAAGTTACTTAACTAAAGTCTACTTCCTCATGATTTAAAAGAAGGTGCTGGTATCTGCCTTAAAGCCTTGTTATGAACCATATCTCTACTGTGGTGTTCTTTTTTAAAAAACTATGTTTTTATTGACTCTTTTAGAGAGAGAGAGGAAGGGAGAGGAAGAGAAACAGGGAAACATCGATGAGAAAGAGAACCATCAGCTGCCTCCCACATGCCTGTTAGCAGGGGTTGAACCCACAACCGGAAATCAAACTGGCAACCTCTCGGAGGATGGGGCAATGCTCAACCAACTGAGCCACACTGGCCAGGGATTCTGTGGTATTCTTGCCAAAATCCATAACCCAGTCTAATATCAAACACAAATTGAGAGATGTTCTACAAAATAATTGACCAAGTCTCTTGAAAAGTGCCATGGTCGTGAAAGACTACGGAAGTGCCATAGATTGAAGGAGACATGACAACTAAATGCAATATGTATGGGATCCTGGATTTGATCCTGGACCAGGAAGAGCTAATAGAAAACCTGCTAGCATTGCACCAAGTTAATTTCCTGGCTTTGATCATTGGATTGTGATTATGTAAGAAGAACCTTGGTGAGGGGTATACAGGAATACTCTGTACAAATTTTGCAACTTTGTAAATCTAAAATTATTTTAAAATAATTTTACTTAAAAAGAGCAATTTTTAAAAAGCCTTATTGTAAGAAAGAAATACAAGATTAAAAAAAAAAAAAAACCCTAACACATTGTCTATTGTTTTTGCAGGCATAATTCCTTCATCTAATGGCTACACTTAGTGGCCATTAGCTGTAGGAACAGTATATTAATACAGTATGGGCCAAACCCAGGTTGGGACAGTTAATAGCAAAGTGTGTTGTTCAAGTGTGATAAAATTGGGCCATTCTATATTTCGACTGAGTAATTATAAATATTCAAGCAAAACTCCAGTAACCATCAATATTGCATTCTTTGCGCAATAAAATCCTAAGTCAGTGTTTGAGAAAGTATGGAGTCTGTGTTTGACTAATGATGACAGGCTTTTATTTACCTAATGCCAGCAGCATTTAAACATAACATGTCAGACCTCCATTCTGACTCTAGGACTATTCCCATCCTGTCAGACTTCAACAGTTTTCTGTCAGGCGACACCTGGCAAAATAAAACGGCTTTCATATAAGTTGTAGGCATCTCGAAATGACTATTGCTTGATACTCTGTTATTTCTGTTTCCCCCCTCCTTTTTATTTTAAACTTGAGCCTACATCTAGCCTTGAGGCGCAAAAGCCTGCCTCTGAGATAATTAAAGGTCCCCAGTGCCAAGTTTATTACCCAAGATCTTGCTTTTTTAAGAAAACAAAACAACCGAGGAATCACAATACTTTATCAGTCATAGTTTCTAACAAAGGAGCTGTAGCTCCCCCAATTTTGCTTCTCACCTCAGGAAGTAATTGTGCAGCCAAAACTATTAACAAGCAACTTGGCTATTTCTTAGTTTTAGATAGAATCATCCATATGATAAATATACATTTCTATTATTCTACTCCCTTGCAAAAATAATTTTTGTTTTCTACAAAGGTTATGAGATATCATAAAAATGTCTAATGCATCTGGTTTAAGAATCCAATTCTTCCTTCACATATTTCTGCATCTGTTCACAAAATCTCTTTGACTTCAAAGGAAGCTTTTCAAGAGAAAAAGAAGATACACACAGGAAAAGTGGCCATAAATTTTTAGGAGTCCTTTTCTAAGGCCATTTTAATAACAGCACTGTGGGACAAGTATCTCTCTGAGACCTAAAATATCCCAGATGATATTAATGGCTATGCATTTATACGGAGATTTACACTTAAATTCTTATTCTGTGTCTAAAAGTGATATATCTTCAATTTAGAACATATGAAAAATATGAAAAGCTTAAAGAAGAAAACTTAAATCACTTTTTTTTGTTTTGTTAATCCTCACCCAAGGATATTTTTCCCATTGATTTTTAGAGAGTGGGAGGAAGGGAGGGGAGGAGGAAGGGAGAGAGAGAGACACACACACATCGATTGGTTGCCTCCTACTCTCACCTCGACCTGGGCCAGAGATTGAACCTACAACCCAGGTATGTGCCCTTGACCGGGAATTGAACTGAAGACCCTTCAGTGTACGGGCCAACATTCTCACCATTGAGCAACACCAGCCAGAGCTTAAATCATTTTTAATCCACTACTTAGGAAAACCTAGCAAAACAAGAAAAAGAATGGTTGTTTCCTTCCAGTCTTTCTTTTTCTCCTGTGCATATATTTATATAAATATTTATTTACAAACATAATATTATAATTACACTATTGATGCAATTTTGTATCTTTTTCAATTGGTCTTTTTCAAAGTGTCCTTCAAACCATCATTTTTAATGACTGAAAATTATATGTAGATTTATAATTTTAAAAGACACTCTCACGTTTAATTCTTATTCTAATCAAAGCTAAATCAAAGGTTTAGAACAGGCGTCCTCAAACTACAGCCCGCAGGCCACATGCGGCCCGCCGAGGACATTTATCCGGCCTGCTTAGCAGCCGACTCGTCCCGGGCCCACAGTGCGCATAGGAATTTGTTCATAGTTTTTTTTTTAAACTATAGTCCGGCCCTCCAACGGTCTGAGGGACAGTGAACTGGCCCCCTGTTTAAAAAGTTTGAGGACCCCTGGTTTAGAAACACTATTCTGTTCTGGAAATTCTACTTCTTGAAACAATCTAGGTTAACAGTTGATTAACTTCAAGATAATCGATTTGGTAAATGCCAGTGAAACAATAGATGTTTAAGAAACTTTTCTTTAGCATTTATAATGACTTAGTCACCTTAACTTCCCTGGGCTATTGTGTGTGGGCTGTAGTTTCTTTTTCCTTTCTTTTTGATTCTCTGTTTCTCATGACCTCCTTAGCTCTTGTTTGGAATGAGAGGAAGTTGGGGTCTAAGGCTTAGTTACTTTGATAACATAGCTTTTAACAGGCTACTATTAGCTATCAATACAGTAACCAGCCAATTCTGGTTCTACAGAATCAGGCCTTAGGGTTTCAAAGAGGGGAGTATTGGATTTATCTAATTTTTAATCAATTCTTCCCTAACATTGCTGCCTGAAATTTAAAGTAACATTTAAAATAGCTATTGTGTTGATGATGAGCTTTCTGATGTAATATCCTTCATCCTCACAAGAATCTTATTAGGCTCCTATCAATGAAGAAAACTTAAGTACCGAAAATTAAGAGATTGATGGGATGATTAGAAAAACAAGTTGAACTTAAATCTTGGTTTTCATAATCTCATTGCTGTACTTTGGATTCACAATCATGAAGCCGTAGATTTCCCAAAGTTTGAAAGAACATAAATGTGGCAATCGGTCCAACCCTTCCTCCACCCATTTTCCTAAAGAGAATAAACCCTGCGAGATTAGGTGACTTGTCGTGTCCCCCCACTAGCAAGTGGCTGACAAAGCCCTTGACCTCTGGTTTCCTAACTTCCAGTCTAGTGCTCGTTCCAAAACACCACTTACCCGACAACATCCTCACGCCTATGCAATACCACTACGAATGTGCACAGATGCCAGGAAATAACCCAATAATCACAGAATCTGGAGTTTCTTCCTAGTTCCCAGAAGACAGCTCCCAAGAGATGTATGGCATGTGGCTACCAGTGAGATTAAACTTGGAAGACGTTTAGTAAATGTCTGAATGAATGAAACACACACACACACACACACACACACACACACACACACACATTATTATTTTTTCTTTTGCCACGAGGGTAAAATTCCAAATACTGACGGACAGGCTGAAGGCCGTGTCCTGCTCTCAGCCCGACAGAGTAATTGACGGTCACAGCAGTGCTGCCGGGCCCAGGACAGGACCACGCACTTGGGCAGATCTACTTTAGGGTAAAGGAGAGGAAACACTGGAAAATGCACCGACATTCGCTCAAGCACCGCGCAGCGCCGCACCAACGTACACCTCCCAATCTCTAACACGCTTTCTCTACTTTCTCCTGGGTCCCAGGCTTCCGATTAGGGAAAGGACCATCAGCCCGCAATGATACCAGAAGGTGGGCAGTCCCAGTGCGCAGGCGGCGGTACGCTCCTCCCACCGGGGCGCGTTACGTCATCACGCATCCCTGGAACGTCACCACGCTCCAGGTAGAAGGGCAGTCTTAAGGGAGACGACTTTACAAGAGAAGCGACCGGGTACTCTCTAGAGGAAACGGGGGCCGGATGGCGGGGGGAGAGAGAGAGAAGCAAAAGGAGGGAGGGAGGAGAGACGAGAAGAACGTAGGAGGATGGAAAACGAGCGGGAGAAGGGCCAGCTTTGGTTACCTGGGGAGCAGGAGCAGCTTCGGGCGTTTTATGAAGTGCCCGGATGAAGCCCCAGCACCCACGCGTCTTCCGCATTGAGCGCAGCGCCATCTTGAGGAGGGCGGAGCTTTCTTGTCTTGAGTGACATCTGCTCGGAGAGCCAGTGGCTGTTCGCTGCTCTTCTGCTTGCTGCGCCTGCGCTCTTGCCTTCGGGGCGGGTCGCTGTGCCCCGGCCGCGGACTGTCCTGTCTTTGCAGAGCAGGTGGGGACGGGGACGGGGCGGGGCTGAGCTTCAGCGTTTCCCTTGGAGACCTAATCTCTGCACTGGCTTCCTGGAGGGAGAGGCTCTGGGCGGCGTTTTAGACGGGAAGAAAGGCTAGGAAGTTGCTTTTGGGACTCTAGCCGCCCAGAGGCAGCTTTAAAATTTCTGTAGGAATGGGGCCTTCGCAATCCTATTAGAGAGCAGCAAGTCCTCGATGGAGACCTGTATGGCCTCATTTCACCCGGTCTGCAGGCACAGCACTGAAGGTACAAAGAAAGACACACATCTTTCTTTCACGAAGTGTACGGCCTGTGAGGAGCAGATACATAAATGATGCCGTGTTTTAGCTGTCACAGAAGCCCACACCGAGACTGGGGAGGAAGGGTGGTTCGGGTTGGACTGAGACCCGTCCAAGGCAGGCCTCAGAAGAAGGTGATACCTGACAGAAGAATTTTTCTGTTTTGAGTTCAGTTGTGAGAAGAGCACGGTGCTCCTGCTTCTGTTAATGCACCCCACAGCTCCCAGACATCTAAGACAGACAGCAGTAAAAATATAACGCAGAGATTCGGCAGAATTCCTTTCTGTTTTTGTTGTTTTATCCATTGAACAAATACTAAAAATTACCACATTTCCAGAGGGAGACGTAGGAGATAAATGGAATAAGGCTGCCCATACTCTTAAAGGAACTGGAATCTAACAGGTGAAATCAAAATTTATAAATCAAAGCCATACATTAAAATCTCATAAGAGTGGTACAAAGCACAGATGAAGTTCAAGCATAATTGGTGTAATAATATAAGCAGGGAAGAAATTGTAGGGTGATGGGGGGGGGAGCATCTAAGAAAATTAAGTCTCGTTCTTCAACAAAACTGGTTTTGTCTCTGTCAAATTTGAGGTGCTTATAGTACTCCCAAACCTGCCGCCCATTAGATAGATAGGTCTGTCTGGATCTCAGAAGAGAGGTCTGAACTAGGAATCAGATGGTAATTGAAACCAAGGAAGTCTTTGAAACCAGGTATTTGTGGATTAAAAGTAGGAGTAACCAAAAGGTACTTAAAAACCTCCAAATGTAGTAATACTGAAACCCGGGAAAGAGATAAATGCCAGTGGAAGTGATGATCTTTAAAACGATATACAGTATCCCTTGTATATATGCAGTTTTCTAAAATGTCTGAATGTTTTGTACTCATATACGCAGCAAAGCATTAAAATACAGGGTGTTGTGTGTTTTTTGTGTGTGTGTTTTTTAACAGATGTTATTAATTAGTTTCACTGACCTTAGGAATTAGTAAGATTAGATTTATGACATCCTACACCATCTGGATTGTAAAATAGAGCCTAAAAATAAGATGAGGGTTACAGCAGATAGCTGACAAAGGGTCTGCCTACTCTATTTCCTCAAGCAGCAATTTTCGTCTTTTATCTACTAAGACTCACATGACTGATATTTCCACGTGAGACATACTCCCATTGAAGAAGGTATATCAGAACACAAGTGTAACCATTTCGATACCTGTATTTTTTAGGTAAATTATTTTCACACTTAGAAGTAATAAGTTGTGTTTCCCGCCACAGTGGTGACCTGATGACTTGAGTGTCACTCTGCCAGCAGGGTTGCTCCCTGGACAGGACTATATTTTGTATTTTTTTACATTTCCCCCAGCATGTAGTAGAGTGCCTTACATAGAGTAGGCATATCTTTTAAATCTAAATTTTATTTTGACAAAGTAACATGATTAATTTTCAGAGGTTGATAGGCTTTTAACATGCCAGAAGGGACAGCTGACAGCAGAAAAGACACTAGATCCACTAAAAGGAAGCTAGTTTGGCTGCTTTTGTACTTTTTTTACAGCAGCATTCTGAACCCTTTTGGTGTTGGGGAAAGTATCACCAAAAAGCTCACCATCGTATAAGCTCACCATCTTGTTCTCTTCTAAGTACAGTGTATTAAGCATATTTTAATAAGGATTTTAAATGCTAATCCTGAACCTTCAGGAAAAGATATGTTGTTGGGTACATCCTTTAAAGAAAACAATAATACGCTTTTGAAATGTTTCCATACAAAATGGTTAACATTTTAAAGGTTATATAATGCAGTTAGTTTGGTTACATGGGAAGTTCACTTATGGAATACCCCATTGTGCAAGAGTGTTGTTTAAATGAAGCAACATTTGTATTTATTGCAATAGTTTACCATTGCTATCATTTGGTAAGCCAAAGAATTTTCGTAAAATGAGATACAAATGTTGTATTGGAAGCAGACTTTAGATAGACTTACAATTAAAAGCCCTTATAGTCATACACGTATGCACTGTATGGCTATATAATAGGTTCATGCTTACAATTTTGAACACTTGTTTAAAATTTGGTTTCTCATCAACACTTTTATTTTATAGTAAATTCTGGTAATTTTGCTCTTTTCTTCACATTCCCTACAAATCCTGTCCTGCTTGAAACAATAGATTAAAACCAGACTGGCAGTTGGGGAACACTTTCTATTGCAACCATGTGTGTCAGAAGAAAGGATTAGGTTTCCTTGTCCAAGAACATCAAGGGGAACCTCCACCTCTGCAGACACACCTCTATTCCTCAGTAATGGGGAGTTTATATCTAGTTAGATTTAAATGGGATAAGGAAAGAGTTTAAATCCACTCCCAGCTCCAATACTATAATCAGCCCTCAAGACTCAAAGTATCCAATTTTGTTTCTCTAATTTAATTCTAAGTGTCAGGTTGATATTAGATGCTGATCAAGGTAATGGAGAG
Organism: Plecotus auritus; assembly: GCF_963455305.1. Classification (NCBI taxonomy): domain Eukaryota; kingdom Metazoa; phylum Chordata; class Mammalia; order Chiroptera; family Vespertilionidae; genus Plecotus; species Plecotus auritus. The sequence continues at coordinate 33,756,413 of NC_137778.1, forward strand.
TTATCCTACACATTTATTCACTTAAAGAAGAATTTTGCAGAATGCAGAGACTAGATGGCATCTGTGTTCAAAACTTACTTAAGGCACAGCCATTCCCCTCTGACCTTTAATTTATATTGCATATGTTTTTAAAATAGTGGAATAGATCCCACAATGCAAGCAAACCCTTCTTTTCATAATTTTAGGTACAACTTGCGTTCTCTGGTCATGCTGTCTTATGCTTGATTCATTATAAGGACTTAAAGTGAGGCAGAGTCTGCCCTTCAGTGAGATGACTTCCAAGAGTCATTAACTATACGAGAAACCATGATCATGATTTGGAGATTTGTTCTTTCTCACCTTTGTCTTAATTCTAATTCCACCCCTCATTTTATAGCTGATAAAGCTGGTCCAAAGATATCAAGTATCTTGACAAAAATCACACAAGGAATTAGAGCAGGAATAGGAAGAACTTTAATTTCCAGACAAGTGTCCTGCTTTTTAAAAAAAAATACATTTTTATTGATTTCGGAGAAGGAAGAGAGAGAGAGAAAAACATCAATGATGAGAGAGAATCATTGATTGGCTGCCTTCTCTACTCCCCACACTGGGGATCCCAGGAATTGGATGGTGACCTCCTGGTTCATAGGTCAGTGCTCAGCCACTACCAAGTCACACAGCCATGCCAGATGAGCACCCTACTTTCAGTGACAGCTCTGTGAAGCTGAGTAGTTACAGCTAGAGCTGGTCCAGGGGAAAGGAAAGGCTTCACAGAAACACACATCCTTGTGCCATGCTTCATCCCCAAAGCAAGAAATGGCTAATTACTAAAGGGCGGGTGCTCTTACTCTCCACCCCCAACATTAAAAGACGCTCTTTCCCTGGTGGTTGTTGAGGAAGTGCAAATTATAGCCCTTTCTTTGTATGAGGAGAATCTTCAGAGGCTGATTGGTCTTTGGAAAAGCTCTTAGGGGTTTTCAGGGAGGCATTACAGTACTATGACCTTTTTTCCTGGAAGGTGTCAGCCAGCAAAGAAGGGATAAACTGGGTGATGTGGATAGCAAACTAGAAATTTTTTCAGAATACCTTTCCCTTAAAATCAGGGACCAAGACCATCGTTTTTTCCAGATTTAACTTCTTAACCTTAGGGACTCTATCCTACTCTGCGATGATGGTCATTTTGGCTGGGGTTGGGAGGTGGTGGGAAGGGTGGGGAGAGTCAGAGCAGACCTGGGTGAATAATTTGTGTATGTTGATCTTCAGAGAACTGACTCCATTCCTTCTAGAGTCCTTAGGGTGCAGGATCACGAGGAGGATGGATTACATGGGATGTTTCAGGCCCTGGAATCCCTGTTCACATTGAATGTTTTCTCTCGATACTCTTTGTCAGATTGCCGTTCCGACATCAGAGTACAAGTCTTCAAAGAAGATGGAGAGTTGCTCCCTTAATAAAGTGTGGATCTGGAATGGAAAGAATACTTTTGGAGAAAGGTAAGAGACTATTTTCAATATCCCCCATGCCCACTGTTCACCCTCGGTCTTAAGACATGTGCTCCATGGAGGAAGTGGAGCTTAAAAACTAGCTAATTAAAGTTCAGAAAGAGCATTTTACTGTGTTGCTCTGCATGCCAGCCATAGTAATTAGTTTATGTGTGCCACGAGATGAAAAAGGTTGAAAATCACTGTGATAGACCCATTACTGATCTCTGTGAACCGTTTAACCTATATGTACTTTTTGTGAAAAGAGTAAAAAATAACAGGGCTAGATGACATACATTGTAACTCTTGTGGTTCTAAAAACTAGTTTCTGTTTGGTTCCAAATTAGAGTCATTTAGAGATGCAAAGATAGATATTACAGTCAGGATCCATATTACAAAGCATGTCACCTGAACTCTTGTGCATGTCAGGGGTGTGTGTGTGTGTGTGTGTGTGTGTGTGTGTGTGTGTGTGTGTTACATGCAGTTGAGTTGGTTCCGACCCCTGGTGACCCTATGAATGAGTGATAGCCACAGTGTCCTGTAGACACATGCCTATGGCTTCTTTTATGGAGTCAATCCATCTCTTATTTAGTCTTCCTCTTTTCCTGCTGCTTTCTGTTGTCCCCAGTATTACTGTCTTTCCCAAAGAACCCAGCTTTCTCATGATGTGCCCAAAGTAAGACAGCTTCAGTTTTGCCATGGCAGATACCGAGAAACAAATACTGAGAATGGGTCACAAAATTTTCTCAAGACTGTGCACCACGCAGCTACTCTCAACCAAGTAAAACTGTCCCTCCATGTTATCTTGTCATGGCAGGGTTAGGTGTATGAAGAACAGAGAATCTGAAACTTTTCTCACCCAACTGTGACCATGAAGTGGCTTTCCACAGATCTCTTTTCAGAGGGTAAGTAGGAAGAGCGTTTTGACCTATTTTCATTCTCTCTGGCTACTTTAGGTAGCACTTCCTTAGTTCCAACTCAGCTGTGTTGCTTTCTGTGGTTTCTCAGAAATGTACTCATTATTGTGTAATTGGCAATCACAATGATTTGTATGACAGCTGCTAATCCATGAGCGTTCCAGGAGAATGTTATCCAATAGGTTCTGTGGTCTTTAGGAGAGGAATATAGCCACTGTCCCCACACAACTTGGCAGGTGTGGGGAATGAGGTGTGTGTTGGGGGGGGGGGGTGCGGGGGAGGCAATAGCTCTGCTTATCTCTTCCCACCCTCTGATCTTCTGATCTTTTGATTTCTCCATTCACTGAACCTCAGGGCAAAGGAACTTGTTTATCTGAACCATAAAGGTCAGTCCTTCCCCCTCGCCCCCCACCATTCCCCAGAAGCACAAAACAGGATGCAAAAATGGTAGATAGTGGATCTGGAAGGCCAGATGGAAATATTTAGTACAGAACTAGAAATATAACTGTGAAAACAGTGATAAAAATCTGAGTAGTCTTAGGATAACTTTCTAACCAGGCATTAAACTTGAAGTCAAGACCACATTTTCATCTCTGACCAAAAGAGGACCTGACATCAGAGGAAAGCTCGATAAATATTGGCAGGTTGATTAAATGAACAGATGAACACATGTGAGGGGAAAGAGGGAGGTGTGCGGTGAGATATTTTAAAGATAGACAGTGCAGGGAATTGGGGGGGAAATTTTAAAGCCTAAAATAATCCCTGGAAACATTTTCTAAATCTCTGATATATGCTTGCTTTCTTGTGGTTTGCTCTTTCCACTAAAAAGCAGAATGCATAAAATATTCTGATTAGTCGAGGGTTATTACTTAGGTTCCAACTAATGTTTTATATATAAATCTAAATTACTGCTTTTCCTTCATTCTGCTTCTCTTTCTGTTTGGTCAAATCCCTGTGGGAGGGAGCAGCATTCCTGTGGTGGGTAAAATAATTTCTATGGAAATTATTCAAAACACAATTTTTGTAAACACTATGTGAGGATATGATTTATTTCTGGATTCAGCCCTTTCTCTTGCATCATCTCCCTATTTATCATCAAGTTTTCTGTTTGCCAACATCCCTCTTTAAGAATTTGTCCAGCCCTGACTGGATGGTTCAGTTGATTGGAGCATCGTCCCATGCACCAGAGGGTTGCAGGTTCTATTCCTGGTCAGGGCCCATATACCTAGGTTGTGGGTTTGATCCCAGGTGGGGGCACATATGGGGGGCACCTGATCTATGTTCCTCACATCTATCTTTCTCTCTCTTTCTTCCTCTCTCTCTCTCTCTCCCTCTCTCTCTCTCTCTTCCTCTCTCTCTTCCACTCTCAATCAATAAATACATATCCTCAGGTGAGGATTCAAACATTAAAAAATAAAAACATCCATACCAGTTTTGCATCTAAGAGGATCAGCTTCCATTAGGAGGGTTGAGACAATGGGAAGCAAGACAGAAGGGAAGAGACTGCATTCCAGAAGGTAGCAGGTTACTGAAAAGAACACGCCTCAATTCCCAATCCCAACTCTGCCATAACTAGCACGGTGACACTGGGAAGTTTTTAACTTCTCAGCCTGCTTTTTATCTTAAAAAACGGGAGTGGTTGAACCAACTGATTATCAAGGTTCCAGCCCTTAATTCTGTAATTGTAAGCTCCTGCAGGTGTCCCATTTTTAACCCAAGGATCTTCCAGTGCTTTGACGTGACATCTACAAGGCTGACAGGTGAAACATCCCTGCCCTTGTGACAGATGGTCCTGCTGGGACCTCAGCGAGTCTTTACTTGTAACATTGTCAGTCTGTGGAAGACTCAGACTGTGTCTCGCTAACCTAGTATTGGAGAAATGGAGCCTGAACTGTGACTAACCTGAAGAGAGCATTGTTAGTGAGAAAATCATTAGATAATAAGACAAAGGTAGAATAATGAGTTTTCTAGTATTATCATATGCTTTTTAGCGGGTGTTGGGGAGCTAGTGCCAGAGGAGAGAACCTGGAGGCAGAGTAAGAACTGGAGGAGATGGGAGAACCCTGTAAAGGTTGTTAGGCAAAGGTGCCAATACGTTTTTATCCGTTCATACAGTTCACTCATTTAAAACATTTAATGCATGCTTACTGTGTAAAACTGAAGACTGGAAAGGTGATCTTGTGTCTCTCCAGGTACCACATGTACTTCCTTTCATATGTTACCGTACGTATCCCCTTCTCCTCTTGGCTCCAGTTGCCTAGTTCCCACTCTGAAACCTCAGAGACAAAGGGAATTGGAAAGCCAGCATTCTTCTCTCCCTCCTTCCCTCCCCCCTCCCCCCTCCCTCCCTGCCTCACTACCATCCTTCTTTCTCCCTCCCACGCCTACTATTAACCTGGACAGCTAAGGTACTGAGGATCCACAGAGGATAAAGACATGGATTTCACCATGGAGAAGCTGAGTATAGCGAGGAAGATTTTTTGTAAAATTGTTAAAATATAACGGGATAGCTGTCATTCTAGAGCACAGACATGGTACTGTAAAGTCCCCCAAGTTTTAAAATATTAGCAGTTAGATAACAGTATGAATCCACAAGTTCACAGACAGAACAAGCATGCACATTTCAGGGCCTCTCTCCCGGTCACAGGCACAGCTCCCACACCAGCCCTGGCTACACTTATCAATTATATTGTCGCTGCTAGTTTCACCTCAGTAAGAACAAGGTCCACATGCCTAGGGCACAGAAGGTCACAGGAAATGGGACTGGGGTTTCTTCTCAAATAATAACATCCCTTTAGATACAGGGGTGGGCAAACTTTTTGACTCGAGGGCCACAATGGGTTCTTAAACTGGACCGGAGGGCCGGAACAAAAGCATGGATGAAGTGTTTGTGTGAACTAATATAAATTCAAAGTAAAGGAGCGGAGGGGAGAGCAAGAGAACCCTCCGCTCTTTCTGCTCTGCTGGGCGGATAGTACAGCCGAACGGGCGGGATCCAGCCCGCGGGCCGTAGTTTGCCCACGGCTGCTTTAGAACTTATTTTATCTCTGTTGTCTTTGGCAATCAAGGAGGGAAGGAAAAAAGGGGGCTCTCTAGCTCTGATGGCTACTGTGTTAGGAAGATTCCACTCCAATCCTGGTGCCACATTTTGTTGTTGTTGTTAAAAAATAAGGTATCACCCTAGCCGGTTTGGCTTAGTGGATAGAGTGTTGGCCCGTGGACCAAAGGGTACGAGGTTCGATTCCAGTCAAGCACATGTACCTTGGTTGCAGGCTCAATCCCTGGCCCTGGTCGGGGCATGTGGAGGAGGCAACCATTTGATATGTCTCTCTCACATCCATGTTTCTCTCTCTGTGCATCTCCCACTTCCTCCCACTATCTCCTAAAATCAATGGGAAAGTATCCTCGAGTGAGGATTAACAACAAAAAAGTAAGGTATCATTTTCTAGAACACTCAATTTAGCTCTCGTAGATTCTTAGACCTTTCCACTGTCTGACATTTAACACCATGAAGTGGTGGGTTGGGCTGGAGTAGGGACATGTGATGTTACTAACACATAAACACAGACTCTCCAGGGCTTGCCTTTCTGTTATCTACTCATCTAGCAAAGACTGAGTGCCTGTCATGTGCCGGACACCATGCTAAGTGCTAAGTACACAAAGCTGAATAAGATCTCCACGCTCTATGAGATCACAATGTTATGGGGGAGACTGCAATTAGCAAACAGAATTTCAGGGAAAACATCTTTGTATCAAGAAGATCTTTTACTTTCCTTCAATTCACACCTTAGGGGCAGTCCTGGCTCCACTACCTGCTACTTGAATGACTTTGGGCAGGGTCTGAGCCCCAGTTTCCACATCCAAGAATGGGGGCGAAGGGTAATGAGCTGCTCAGGTGCCCTTACAGCTCGGAGATGAGTGCTGAGCTGGAATTTGAATTGGAAAGAGGAGCAAGGTGCTCATAAGAGGGATAACTGCATGAAGGAAGCCTGGGTCTGTAGTTAAACAAGGTGTACAAAAAGGTGAAGGTCAAGAGAATAAGGTATTAACACATCTCCCTGCTTCCATCCTTGTCCCCTTCAGTCTATTCTCTCAATCAGCAGCCAGAGGAACTCCTTAAAATGCATGTCAAATCATAGTCACTCCTCTGGCTTTCCATGTCACTGGGAGAAAAGACAAGTCTTTGCCCAAACCTATAGGACCCAAGTGATCTGAATTCCTCATGCCAGCCTCCCTCCCCCACAACCTTGCTCTGCTCAGGACACACTGGTCTCCTCACCCACCGCTCAACACTTAGCACCATCTAATATATTTTACTTAATTCATTTTCTTCTCCTTTAGAATGTAAGAACATAAGAACAATGACTCCTGTCTGTTTTATTCTATATTCCTTAAGTTTAGCATGTGTGTGGCTAATAACACACTTGTTGAATGAATTTCCCCAGCTAACTAAGATCCAAAGAAGGAAAGTGTCTGAGGTCAAGTGTCTAAAGAACAGTCTGGACCATTAAGCACTTAGATATTCTGTCTCTCTGGCCCCCTGGCTCTGTGGCAGACAGAATAATGGGCTCCAGAGAAGTCTACATCCTGATGCCCAGAAACATGGCAAAGGGACTTTGCAGATGTGATGAAGTTAAGCATCTTGAGATGGGGATGATCCTTTTGATTGTTGGCTTAACTTCTGGCATTTTTTTTTTCTCCAAGTCTCTTCAACTCTTTAGATTTATTGAGTCACTCATTTATTACTTCATTCAACCAGCATTTACTACATGTATTGATCTATGTGTTTTAGCAAAAGAAAGAGGAAGGATATGAAAGGGGAACTTTTACATGTCTATATAATATTTTTTAAAAGCAGTGGAATTAACAGAGTATCTTTTACTTTAATTTGAGGATTCCCAGCATTTTTTAAATTTAAAAAATAGAGACAAATGTTTTCTGAGAGATACTGTGAGCCAAGCATGATGGCAGACACTGGAGATAAAGAAAATTCTTGAGCTAGATATACAGTTTAACAGGGGTGGCAACTGAACAGAGATTATCGTAGAACACAATGTCACTTTGGCCTTGGGGTGGAGAGGTGGCAGGTCGAGAATCCCAAAAGTAACATCTCAGTTGAGTGGTCTGATCAATATCAAGGTGTGGGCCCTTTGGGCTTGCCTATCCCTGGCCTTGGCTGTTTTATGGGTGCCTTTTCCTTCATCACTGCCTCCCACGACCTGGCATGACACAGGCATTTTCAGGCTCTTTCCCAACCATCTATTTAGAGCCAGCATTCTGTGCAGCTCATGAGGAGTCAGAGCCCATGAGGAGATAAGGGAGGGACTTGGAAGAAAATATGATGAACAAGGGCAAAGCCAAGAGGCAAATATGCATGTTTTCATTTGCTTTCCTCAAACAGGATGCTTTCACACCACTTTCTATAATCCAAACAGCATGTTTCTCCTTAACATACTGTGAAGATGTGATTGCTATCAATTGTAAAGCCGGAGGAGACACTTTCTTCTCCCCAGATGGGGTTAGCACCCCTCCCGGTGCTCCATCGGCACCCCACGCTCCCATATTTCATAGGTTCCCTCACCCCTTATCCCATCTCCTGACTTGTCTTTGTTCTCCACAGACCCCCTAAGATCCTCCTAGAACAGCCAAGAAGTGCTCAATAAATCACTGTTTCATTGGATTGAATAGTACAAAACAATATAGGTACTGGTTTCGGCAAATTTTGAAACATCTGAAGTCAAACTCTCATCTTGGAAGGCTGGAAAATCGTTTTTAATTTTAATTGATTGTTTCTAAGAAAACAAAAATGTTCCCACAATTCTCCAATAAACATTCACCAATGACATTTCAGCTTTATTTGACAGGCTGAGGGGTGGTGGTACAGACTAAATACATAAAAACACACACTACATTTAATTGTCCTCTAACTTGTGGTTGTGTATGAGAAGGAGCACGATATATGAGGGAAAATGCTTGGAAAACTCTAAAGTGGGTTGCAGATGTTTAGGGTTTCCCACAGCTGCAACAGAAACTGCCCATTCCCTCAGTCGCTTGCAGACTGAGGCCGACATCAGTGTTTGGATGGTGGGGGGAGTGGCTGTTCATTGCACAGAGCATTGACTTGTTCTGGGCTTAGGCAGATGGCTTTCCGTGGCTGGAGTGGGTCAGAGATGATGGAGGGAGTACTTAGGCTTTGCCTTCACTTAATCAGCAGTGCAGGATTTCAAGAAACCTCTGAACAATAACACTGTTCAGGTACCTAGTTAAGGAGGGGAACTCTTGATTAATTTCTAAAAGTCAAATCACACCAGTGACAGCAGCACACCCTGGTGCCATTTCATACCATTCCTGACTTCTCAGAAGCAGTTGACACTAGTTTCTTCTCTGGCAGGGACTGCTGGCCCTGGCTTTGCATTGGTCCAAGGAGCGTGCACTTTTCCAGGGGGCGGTTACAAAATACTTCTAAATATTCTAAACATGAAATTAAATACTCATTTTATTTTCATTTCAATATGCCATCCAGTGCTTTTAGCAGATGTTAGTGCTGTGGAATGACATGGCCAGCCATCCTCTGCTGCAGCTCTGAGGTGCCGCTGGGGCTCCTCAGAATAGGATGCCGATGGTCCTGCAGTCCAGTGCTACTTGATTTTCACCTTGGCCGGCTCTGAGGGTTAGCCGGCACTTACCTCTCTGTGTGGCTGTAAATATTTTATAGGTTCAAGGTGGTCAGATGTCATTTCATAAAGCCTTAGTTTCGTAAGTTCTAGTGAATTCTTTTTCTGTTGTTTTATTTATTTTTATTTTTTGTATTTGTAATTTTTATTTTTCAATTACAGTTTACCTTCAATATAATTTTGTATTAGTTTCAGGTGTACAGCATAGTGGCTAGACAATCATATACTTTACAAAATGTTCCCCTGAGCCCAGCCAGTGTGGCTCAGTGGTTGAGCATTGACCTATGAACCAGGAGATCATGGTTCCATTCCCAGTCAGGGCACATGGCCAGGTTTCAGGCTCGATCCTCAGTTGGGGGTGTGCAGGAGGCACCCTATCAATGATTCTCTCTCATCATTGATGTTTCTGTCTCTCTCTACCTCTCCTTTCCTCTCTGAAATTAGAAACAAAAAACAAAATGTTCCCCCAATATCTCCAGTACCCACCAGGCACCATATATATAGTTATCACGATATTATTGACTATATTCCTTTTGCTGTACATTACAAATTCTAGTAATTCTTAATTTTTCTATAGTAAAGACTGGTCAAATATTCCCTGATAAGTAAACAAGCATGCATATCTCACAACTGTAATTTTGGTATGAGAAAACTATTTTCTGGTCTCCAGGGTTGAGAAAGTAAACAAACAGAACAAATAATTAGTAATGGTCGGATCATCGTCAGGGAGGCAGATGTTGGGCACATCTCCACCCCAAGCAATCCACTTCAGATCTCCTGATCTCGTCCTTTTTGCTTAAGCGTATCTTGGTGTGTTGCCTGGAGTTGAAATGTGTTATGATAGCACAACAAAGAATTATGTAAGACAAAGCCCAGCTTGCTCACCGTGTCCCTCCTGGGCCTGCTATAACTTACACAAAACTCAACCGTGTTTCCTCTGCTGTGTGGGATGGCTGCTGAAAAGGAAAGATATAGAAAAAAGAAAGCTCCTGGGACAAGTGGGATATGAAGGCATCATGATCTGCTTAACAGGGAATTGGAACTAGAAGCCATGCCCAAGGACATGGAAATTGATTATTTAAAATACCTTTTGTTTTCTGTTTTAAAAAGAATACATGTACAGAGTGAAAAAAAATCAAATTGTAAAGAAAAATACAAAACAAGGGGTCAAAGTTCTGTTCTCCAGTATCCTACCCCAACTCCGGAATCCCACTGCCAAAGAATCACTGTTAGCCGTCGCTCATCCTTCCAGAAGCATCCTCTGCATAGTACAAAGATGCTACAAATACCCACATGCTTTCTTTTCCAACAAGTGCTGTAACTTTATTTTTTCTCTTATTGCATTAAGCATCTTTACATATCAGTAAACATCAATATCTCAGTTTAAAAGAAAATTACAAGCTTCATAGTATTCTGATGAGTGAAAATATCATTATCTGTAATAATAAAAGCATAATATGCAAATTGACCGAATGACCGAACAGCAGAATGACTGTCTGGACAGCCATACTATGACATGCACTGGCACCAGGCCAGCCAAGGCGGGTGTGATGCAATTGGTCGGGGGGAGGGGCCGCCATCGCCTTGTAGAGGGAGGCCCAGGCCACCCTCTGCAGGGCAATCGATGGGGGGACTCCACGATTGATCGCCCCCAAAGAGGGAGGCCCAGGCCACCCTCTGTGCAGCAATCAATCGCGGCGCCCTGACTGAGCCGGTGCGGCCTCCCTCTGCGGGGCAATGGATGTGGGGGGGGGGCTCCACAATTGATCACTCCGCAGAGGGAGACCCAGGCCACCTGGCTGGTGGCGCTGCGGTGGATGGGTGGGGCCACCCTCTGCGGGGCTATCAATCTGGGAGCCCCTGCGATCAGTCGCCCCACAGAGGGAGGCCCAGGCTATCAGCCAGCAATGCTGTGGCGGGTATGCAGGGCCTGCGATTGCCCCACAGAGGGAGGCCCAGGCCAGCCAAGTGATCGCACCCCACGCCTGTCACCCACAGAGGAAGGCTACCAGTGATGGGGGCAGGCGGGTGCAGTACCATACAGATGGCAAGCAGCGGCAGCGGCGGGGGTGGGGCCAGCTGCCAGCAGCTGGGGGAAGGAAAGCCCTGATAGGCCCTGATCGTGGCCAGACCTTGGGACCCTACCCAAGAGGTCCTGGAATGTGAGAGGGCACAGGCCAGGCTGAGGGACACTCCCCACTCCCCTCCCGTGCACGAATTTCATGCACTGGGCCTCTAGACTGTTTATACAATCCCGTCTCTGTCAACATTTGGATTATTTTTAAATCATGACTGTTGCAAACAAAGCTTCCATGAACATCTTTGTGAATATATATTTGTACATATAAGAAAATAAATCTTAGTATCTTCAGGGAAATTTTTTTTAAGTGGAATGACTAATTTTGAGTTTATATATATCTGCATCTTGATAATTATCTCGTAATCTATCACCAAAAACGTTAACCAATGTATACACCCAACAATAGTGCACAGGAATGTTTTCCATTAGCGCCCATCACTGGGAATTTGTTCTTATAAATAACGTATAAACACTGTCATAAGTTGCCTCTGGTGTTTAAGGAGAGACGTTTTGCTTTTATAGACATCTGTACTATGTACACTTGATACAGGGGCAGTGTTTTCTTTTGTAATTAACAAATATTAAAAAAATATGGAACTCTTGTTTGGCCCAGCCTGCATGGCTCAGTAGTTGAGTGTCAACCTATGAACCAGGAGGTCACGGTTTGATTCCCAGTCAGGGCACATGCCTGGGCTGTGGGCTGGTTCCCAGTAAGAGGTGTGTGGGAGGCAGCTGATCAGTGATTCTCTCTCATCATTGATGTTTCTCTCTCTCTCTCTCTCTCTCTCTCTCTCTCTCTCTCTCTCTCTCTATCTCTCTCTCTCTCTTCTCCTTTCTCAAATCAATAAAAATACATTTAAAAAAAGAAATAGGGAACATTTGTTTGTAACTCTTATGGGAATAAAATTTTACTTGGAAAGTAAAGGCTAGAATATGAGACCATTCATTAAAAGAAGACCAGGAGAGAGCAGTTAGAGGTAAGAAAGCAAGGCAGGGGAAGGGAGGAAAGCTCTTTTGTACAGAAGATTGTCAATTCATTTATGTAGAAGGAATGATAAAATTACAAATTTACCATTTTGCAAACATCCATGCCATGATTGAGTCAAATAAAGATCATCAGCCCTGTCCTGACCAATTTGGCTCAGTGGATAGAGCATCGGCCTGTGGACTAAAGGGTCCCAGGTTCGATTCCGGTCAAGGGCATGTACCTTGCTTGCGGGCACATCCCCAGTAGGAGGTGTGCAGGAGGCAACCGATCGATGTTTCTAACTCTCTATTTCTCTCCCTTCCTCTCTGTAAAAAATTAAAAAAAAAAAAAAAGATTATCAGCCCTAACTGGTTTGGCTCAGTGGATAGAGCATCGGCCTGCGAACTCAAGGGTCCCAGGTTCGATTCTGGTCAAGGGCATGTACCTTGGTTGCAGGCACATCCCCAGTGGGAGGTGTGCAGGAGGCAGCTGATCGATGTTTCTCTCTTATCGATGTTTCTGACTCTCTATCCCTCTCCCTTACTCTCTGTAAAAAATCAATAAAATATATTAAAAAAAAAATAAAGATCATCAGTGTGGATGTTAGAGTTATTGTGAGGATCATTTCACAATATATACATATATTAAATCATTACATTGTACATCTGAAACAGATATGTTATGTCAATTATATCTCAATAAAAAATGAAGACTAAAAAATCAATGTTGAGCTATAATTGGAGTGCATAATATTCATACATCTCAAAATATTACATCACAGATGCTTATTAATTACAAAGCAAAAGATATCTTTACAGTGGAAACATTCCACAGATGCCACTTACTTAAGTGGTTCAAATTAGCATCACCAAAGGGACAAATGCCACTAGGTGTATCTGCTGTGATGCAACGGGAAGTGTGCATAACCCATGTAGTATATGCACCCAAAATATTTAACCTGTATCCAAATTTGAGGCACCAACCAGACAAATCCAGATTGTTGGACATATTTCAAGACTACTGGCATAGGGCTTAAAAAAATATCAATGTCATAAAAATGTTCAAAGGCTAGGGGGAGGACTATTTTAGATTATAGAGATAAAGAGACTTGAAAACTAAATGCAATGCATAACACTTGATTTGATCCTGGATTGAAAAATAGCAAGAATAGGACAGTATTGAGTCAATTAGCGAGATTTGAATATAGGCTGCATATCAGGAAATACTATTGTATCAGTATTAACTTTATTGGTGTGATAACAGCAACATGGAAACAGAACAATCAATTTTTTTAAATGCATGCTGAAGTACTTAGGTTTAAATATTGTGGTACCTGTTACTTACATCAAATGGTTCAGCAAATAACTGCTTGAAGTTTTATAATTTTAGGATTTACATATAGATGTATAATCCATATTGAGTTAATTTTTGGTATATGGTGTGAGTTATAGATTGAAGTTCCCCTTGTTGCATATGAATATAAAATTGTGTCAGCACCATTTATTAAAAGACTATCTTTGCTCTTCTTAATTGCCTTTGTACCTTTGTTAAGAATCAGTTGATCAGCCTCTCTGTTCTGTTTCATAGATCTATTTATCTTCTTTGACACCAATACATATTGTCTTGATTACAATAGTTTTATCATATGTCTTGATGTCAAATAGTGTAAGTTCTCTAACTTTGTTCTGCTTTTTCAAAGTGTTTTAAGTATTCTGGGGCTTTGTCATTTTCATATAACTTTTCAAATCAGCTTGTCAATTTCTACAGAAAAATGCCTGTGGGTATTGATTGGGAAAGCATTGAATTTAGAGGTCAACTTGGAAAGAATTGACATCTTGACAATATTGAATCTTCTGACCCATAAATGCAATGTATCACTCTATATTTTAGGTCTTTTAAAATTTCCCTTAGCAATATTTTGTAGTTTGCAGTATATAGCTATTAAACATCTTTTATCAGGTCTATCCCTAACTATTTTATATTTTTAAGTTCTATTGTAGATGGTATTTCTAAATTTCTCGTTGCTAGTGTATAGAAATACAATTGGTTATTGTATATTGATCTTGTATCCTGCAACTTTACTGAACTCACTAATTAGTTCTGATAGCTTTTTTGTTGCTTCGCCAGGATTTTCTACATAGATTATCATGTCACCTGTGGTGGAAGGCAGTTTTACTTCCTTCTTCCCAACTGGATACCATGTATTTATTTGGCTAGAACTTCCATTATAATATTGAACAGAAGTATTGGGGCAGACATCTTTTACTTATTCCTGATGTTAGAGGAAAATCATTTAGTCTTTCACAAGTAAGTATGATTATTAGCTGTAGGTGTTTTTTTAGATTGTATTTAAGTTGAGAATTTTTTTTATATTCTTAGTTTGTAGAAACGTTTTAAAATCACCAATAGATATTGGATTTTGCCAAATGCTTTTTCCTCTATCTATTGAGATGATCATAGATTATCTTTTGGTTTTTCTTTTTTGTCTCTTAATATGTCTAAAAAAGTATTTCACTTTAATTTTGAAAGATATTTTTGTGGACTAAAGAATTCTAGTTGAATAGTACTTTTTCTTTGAGTACTTTAAAGATGTTGTACACTATCTTCTCTCTTGCATAGTGTCTGACAAGAAATCTGTCATCCTTACTGCTATTTCTCTGTATGTAGAGTGTCATTTTTCCTTAGGCTTCTTTTAAGATTTTTCCTTTATCACTAGTTTTAAGCAAATGGATTATGTGCCTTCGTGTAATTTTCTACATGTTTCTTGTGCTTGAAGTCCATTCAGTTTCTTGGGTCTATGGGTTGATAGTTTTCATCAAGTTTGAAAATATTTTGGACATTAGTTTTCAAATGTTTTGTATGCCTCCCCTTGCCTTTTTTTCTTAGTGACTCCAATTTCACACCTGTTGGACTGCTTGAAGTTGTCCCATGGTTCAATGATGCTTTATTTGTTTTGTTTTGTTTTTCTTGTTCTTTTTAAAAACTCTATGCTTAATTTTGGATATTTTCTGTTACTATATCTCCAAGTTCACTTATCTTTCTTTTTATGATGTCTAATCTGCTGTCAATCCCATTCAGTGTATTTTTTCATTTCAGATATTTTAGTTGTTATCTGTAAAAGGTCAATTAAAAATATCTTTCATGACTTTATGTAGTATGTTCTATCTGTCTCCTAGTTTTGTGCTCCTATCCTGTAAGTTCAACCCTTAGTCTCAGATGTTTTCCTCAGTCACATTCTTGATCAGTTACCAACAAAACCTTGAAGGGAACCCTTTAAACATCTCGGTTCTCTGTGCAGTTGTCTCCTGTGTAGTTCTCTGCTCTGAGAACTCTCGCCACATTGGCGTACCTGTACTTCCAGTCTCATCTCCTCAACTCCAGGAGATCACGGGGCTCTACCCAAGTTCTCTCTGTGTGATGACCTGGAAACTCTTCAGGAAGCCAGGCAATCCTGGGGGTCCCCTCATTTGCTTTTCATCACTCAGAAATCAATGACCATCGCTGCTTATTTCCAATATCTTGAGAGCTATTGTTTCATATATTTGTCCAGTTATTTTTCTTTCTTTCTTTTTTAAGTTATTTTACACAACTGGGTAAATATAATTCTTTATACTCCATATTGGCCAGAAGCAGAAGTCCCACACTATTGCTTTTATTCATTCTAAAATTACCCCTGAGGCAACCTCTAGCTGGTCTGCCTTCCCGGGCATTCAAGTTATGTCCCACGCAATAATTATTGTTTTTGTTAGTGCTCTGGTTACAGAGTTGAATATATTTTTCTCCTTTTCCCTCTTACTTTAACATGCAATTTTATGGTATGCAGTGTTTCTGAGGAATGAGTGTATTGTGGTATAGTGTTATAACCTGTCCAACTTAAGAACCTATGCTATGGTTGGCATATACTTTAAGCAAAAGCAAAGACTGCATAAAGAGATATTTTTACGAACATTTTCAAAAATAAAACTATATGGTCTGATCTTCTAGGGCCATTTTTATTTTGTTTAAGTCATTGTATTTTCTTTTCCTGTAGTTCCCATAGTTCCTCCAAAACTTTTGCTGATTTGCTATAATAGATTTATTGACAATTCAGAAATATATTGTTATGTTCATTATTATGATTATTACCAGCTATTATGTATTGGTTGTCTATTGTAAGTTAGGCACTCTGCCAGGCACTTGATGCAATATCTAATTCACTCTTCATTAGGATGTATATACTTTTTTTAAAATCCATCTTTATAGACAGGGGAATGGATTCAGGGAAGGAAGTCAAATAACTTGCTTAAGACCCCATGGCTAGTAACTGGTATTATTAAGATTCCAAACCCAGGTCTGTCTGATTCCAAAGCCCAGCTCCTCATGTTGCTTCATGAATCATAACGGAGCTTAGTGGTTCTTTTCTCTAACAGAAACTCCCTTATTTTTCTTTCATTCTCTTAAAGAAGAGAATAAAAAGAAAGTAATTTAGGACAAGACAGTTTAACATGCAGCAGAGCAGGTCAAGTAAGTACGCATCTTGAGTTTTCTGAATTTACACACAGATTGTGTTCAGGGTGATTTCACTTGGCTGCCTTATACCTGAACACCAGGAATACATTATGTTCCATAAACACAGTAAACTGAAAATATGCCAGAATCTCTTATTTCCTTTTAAAATAACCTTTGCAGTTCCTACCAAGAGACAGGTATATACTTTTTAAGCACACCCATTTTTTTTTTCAGTCTTGACAGGAAGTGTATTTCACCTGGAGTCCCTTTCCTGAGCTATGCAAGAGCTTCTCTTAGGAAGGACCTAAACTAGATGAAAAACTGAGTTTTGATCTCATATAGTTTTCTTCCTTGGCACATTTTTAAAAAATATTTTTTTTTATTGATTTCAGAGAGGACGGGAGAGGGAGAGAAATAGAAACATCAATGATGAGAGAGAATCATTGATCGGCTGCCTCCTGCACACTCCCTATTGGGGATTAAGTCTGCAACCTGGGCGTGTGCCCTGACCAGGAATCAAACCCATGACCTCCTGGTTCATAGGTCGACACTCAACCACTGAGCCATGCCGGCCAGGCTCATATAGTTTTCTTAGTAATGTTGTATGGGCTGAGCAAGCATGTTCCCTGGAAAAGGGAGGATAAATTATAGTGACCTCACAATGGGGCATTTCATTTTCCCACATGTTGCTCCTCCATAACCAGGAAACCGATTTTCATGTTACTTGGGGGCTGGGTATGAGCCATTGGGGGCCGGAGGGTTGTGAACAGGAGCCTGTCAGTGAAGGGAGTCAAGGAACAGGAGTCCAGAATGTCCTCACCGGGGAAAAGAAGCCTGGATCCATGGACAGGGCCTATCGTTTATCTGAATCGCAGTCAAGGTTTAGCATCAGGTCACTGGTGCCTATCACTGTGGTCAGAGGGATTATTTTTATTAAGCATTTTGTGTTTATCCAGGGACTTGCCGTCATTAATCATTTAACTCTTGTTCCCCGGGAGACTTCTGTGAAGTGAATGGGAAAGAAATAACTCGATTCTTATTTTACAGATAGAGAAACTGAAGCATTTTTGTCCACCACTATTACACACTGAAAGAGCTTGAGAGACCCAGGCCAGGAGTTTGATGAGCTTTTGTTCTACCACAGAAGTGAGGGTTTTTTGTTTTTTTACACAAAATGGACTTGCATATTTTTCATTTTGAAAGCAGCATGATTGATGCTGAGGTATAGTGAAGGAAAAAATACAAGACTTCACTTCCTTATATTATATAGTCTGAAAATTGTACTGAGTTCCCACAAAAATTTTGGAATCTAAATGTGAAATTAGGTTTAAGTAGTAAAGATTGTTAGGCATTGCTAATCTTGATCTTTCTAAGAGAATATAAGCAGACACATCCAATGTGGTTATGAATAGCCAAGAGCAAGTTATAAAGGGCCATTAGGGGGATGGCATGGGGATTTTGCTGCCTGGAATTAATCTGGTGGGCTTCCTGGAGAGGGTGTGCTTTGAATTTCAATTAAAAAAACTATTTCAAAGATGGGGTGTTCTTCAGCCCAGATGCTTTGAAATGTCTTTCCTGTTTCTATGCAGTGTAAACACCACACAAAGAAAATTGTCAGGTATCACAAGAAGAAGGAATTGACTGAGGGGTCCACAAGGGCACATTGCAGGGTAATGGAGAGGAAATGAAGAAGTTTTCTGACAGTGAGATCTTTCAGATCTCTTAACAATGAGGTAGTTCAAAGGGCAGATGGGTTAGAGTGGTAGGGGGATGGGTGTCAGTGGAAGCCATTAAACCAAACTAGATAAAGCATAGGAGGATCAGCATGCCCTCTGGTGGGGCTGGGAAATACAGTGAGGGCCAGACTAATTGACTTCCTTTGGAATAAGACAGACCTTGTATTCAAAGCCACTTAGAAGTTATGTGATTAAAGTCTCAGGTGCCTTTTTTAAAAATGGTATGATCTGCCAACAATTAAATCTAAAAAACAAAATAAACGAACAAGCAGAGCAGAAACACATTCATAGATACAGAGGACATTTTGACTGTTGCCAAATGGGAGGAGGGTTGTGGGATGGTGAAAAAGGTGAAGGGATTAAGAAGTACAAATTAGCCCTGACCGGTTTGGCTCAGTGGATAGAGCGTCAGCCTGCAGACTCAGGGGTCCCAGGTTCAATTCCAGTCAAGGGCATGTACCTTGTTTGCGGGCACATCCCCAGTAGGGGGTGTGCAGAAGGCAGCTGGTTGATGTTTCTCACTCATCGATGTTTCTAACTCTCTCTCCCTCTCCCTTCCTCTCTGTAAAAAAGCAATAAAATATATTTTTTTAAAAAAGAAGTACAAATTGGTTGTTACAGAATAGTCATGGGGATGTAAGGTATGGCATAGGGAATATAGTCAACAATATTCTAATAACTATGAATGGTATCAGAGGAGTATGAGATTTATTGGGATGCTCATTTAGTAAGTTATATAATGTCAGGTGCGTACACCTGAAACTAATCTAATATTGTATGTCATCTGTAATTGAAAAATAAAAAATGATTAAAAAATAAAAAGTTTCCAAGGGGGAAAATAGTTTGAATAAGACTAACCTTATAAGTTGGTGAGTGAAATAAAATAAAATGAAAATCACTTACACCAGAAGCAAATTTGGGTTATATTGGGTCTGAGGCTTATACATTATTGGAGACCTTCTTTAAAAAAAAGAATACACAGTTTATTTATAAAATTATGTAGTATTTACTTAGAATGAGAAAAGATATCACAACAAATCACTTAAAAAGGTGCCCAACAAACAAACATCACAAACAACAAATTCCAGTAAAACAACATGAAGTTTTAATTTATTAACTACCTGAAATACCTCTATGTTATGTGTGTGTGCGTGTGCACAAATGTGTTTATAAATACACACATACAGATATACATATGCTACATATTTTGATGGCTTCTTCACATGACAAAAATTATATCATGTAAATATGTATGAAGAGAACAAAAACATATTTCAACTTTCCTCCGGTATGATTTATCAAACTTTATTTTTTATTATTGATAGTTTGGGAAATTTTTTTCAGCACCACAACTTGTTCCCTGTAACATATGCAAAATTTTATAATTGTTGTCAAGTTTGGAAAAACTTCTATCAAGTTTTTTGTTGTTGTTTGGTTGATATATATATATTTTTCTTTTTTTTTACTGATTTCAGAGAGGAACGGAGAGGGAGAAAGAGATAGAAACATCAATGATGAGAGAGAATCATTGATTGGCTGCCTCCTCCATGCCCCATAATGGGGATCAAGCCCGCAACCCCACGAATCGAACTGTGACCTCCTGATTCATATAGGTCGATACTCAACCACTTCGGCCGGGCTCTATCAAAGTTTTAATAAAGAGTGGTAAGATTTAGATAAGTCTTCCATGAACTAGCTTCTGATTCTGTTTTTCTTCCACTGTCCTCCTAATTTCTGGGTTAGGCATTGTAGGACACATTCACATCCCAGCATGACATACCTTGCTCTCCCAGCTCCCTGGATGAAGAAGCAATGACAGTGATAGGAGTGTTTGTAGAATTCATCCCCACAACCAGGTGACTAGCAACCAACCATACACAGAAGTGATACGAACCACATAATATATCCCACTCCACTCAAGCTAAATGTATCTTCAACTCAACTCCAAAATCAATCCATACAAAGTGAAATGGGACAGAGGGACAGTCAGGGCAGTATTAACCAATTGGTGTTAAATACCTTAGTTTTGTAAACTTTACAAAAACGTATAACTAGACCCACACAAGGATAGAGCCCCCACCAGAGACTTGGAAAGGACTCGTGCCATTAGCTTCATAGTCACCTGCCTCTGTGTGTCATATCCCCGTGCTGAAGAATTCTGTCCTTCACACTGGCTAGTCTTGCTGCAAGTGAGCAAGATGGCGGTGGGGATTTATGGTTACAAATTCAGGAGATTCCCCGAAGACAATGACTTTCTAACCACAGAGATGTTACAGGTCTCCTTCAACAGTGGTGAATCTAAATGAAATCGAATTTTGAGGATCTGGTAGTGGCATGTGAGAAAGAAACTTTTTGTTTTTCTTGTATTTTGCTGTCTTCTTCCCCCAGAATCAGCTGGTTATATTTTAGTTCAAAACTCCTCTTTTAAATTATTGTGATTTACCTGACTCTGAACTCTTTCTCTCTCTCTTTTTTTTTTTTTTAGAAAATCCCTCTTGGAGCACCTTGATCCCTTGGAGCGTCATGGTACCTGGACAGGGTGGAGGTGAGCTGGTAAGTTTGTCAAACCTGCCCGAGGGCCACTGCACCTCGCCCTGGCTAGAGGTACTTTAGAGGCTGGTGCGAGCAGCAGTTGCTGTTTGAAATGGGCCGAGTGCTGGGGTGGCCATTCCAGAATGTAGCCCCTCAGAAGCGTGCTGCCCAGGCCTTGTAAGAAGGGTAAAACAAATAAAGCTGCCGCCTATTTGGAACATACGCTGGCTCCTTCCACATCTGCAGGACATTTAGCTCCTTGCATCTGGTAATGTTTGTGCAAATATAATTCCATATTCACTAATAATTCCTGGGGCTAAAGGCCCCCCCTTGGGTAACCTTGTTAATATTCTCTCAAGGCCTGGTGTGAATGCCTCATAGCATTTTGATTAGAATTCAATCTTGTGTTTTTTTCCCTCTCTGTCTCTTTTTCCCTCTCTCCTCTCATACTTTTCTGGCCCCTGGTTTCCTGGCCACCCACATCAGGAGACATTCTCCTCCCTTCCACTCTCCATTCTCAGTTTCAAGGAATTTCCTTGTGTCAAAGGCAAAGTGTGATTGACATATTTTTCCCCTCTTAAGAGCAGTCATCTCAATGTTTGATTTAACCATCTCCTTATGGGGCTCATACAGTCATTACCTGGGTAAAAAAGAGACCCCCTTCTCACCCTCATGCTCAAGCACCAGGCTCAGACCCACGTACCTTCATGTTTCATATTTTTATAGACTTTTAAATTGCTGCTCTCCTTCCTTTTTTCGTACTTTTTTTTTTTTTTTGGTTGGCACTAGAAATGATTCCCTGGTGCATTGTACCCTGAGCTGTAAAGAATTTTAGTTATCCGCAAACAGGTAGACTAGCTGCCTCCTGCCAGTGTCCTCTGCCTGCCAAGAGTAGCATTTGCTGTTCTTTAGACCTGGGAGAAGGAATGGATATGTGAGTTCTCTAGATTTGAATTCACCACCTCTGGCCAGGTTGTATTCTCTGGGTCCTTTAGTCTTACCTGACCAGCTTATTTGTCTTTCAAGAGAAGAAAACAGAAAACAAAAAACAAAAGCAAATTAACCATAGCATGAGAAATTAAATTTCAATCCAGGAAGAATTTCTTGGCAATGAAGTTCTCAGTGTTGGGATGATTCTGGAATGCATGCATAGGCTCAGGCCGCCATAGCAACGAATCACTGTGGGTTCAAAGGGTTTCTGCCTGAAGGGGATGAACTAGATGACCTTGGAAGGTCACTTGCAGCTTTTTAATTCAGCAGTGATCCCCTTCTTCTCTGGGAAGGGCCACACTTCTCAGTGTTGGAACAGACTCTCCAGAGTGGCCTGAACCACAGCCCAGCTATTTCTCTTTAATGAATCACATCTCCTCCTCCTGATAATGATGTGTGTCTAGTCAAAGCTCTCCATTGAAGGCAGCTCTGTCGTCATGCAAGAATTATATCTCAAGTCACCTCCTGCGCCCCCCAGTCCCATTGTTTCAGAGCAAAGTGAAGTACTAGAAAATTAAGGCTTAAATTTTCAGTAACAGAATTGATTTTTTTTTCCTGCTGGGATTTCAGTAATTAAGGTAGTTTGAATAAAAAGCTGTAAAGTATATAGCTACAGAACCTTAGTTTATGGCACAAAGCCAGCATTCAGTGACATTTCATTTTTAATCAGGATAATGGCCTGTCTGTAGCCATTGCTAAAAGCGTTTTTACTAACATAGTGTGACATAAATACTTGTTTGTTGTAATTACCATCCATGTTAAGGTAAAGCATAAAGCCAATCATGCGAAGCAGGCATATGTTCTCACATGGCCAGTAACAGCAGTATATGTCTTATAAATTGATGTTTTAGCCCATTGCTTTGGGAAAACTTGGCTGTAGAGGAAGTTTTAGTACTTGCCAGTATATAAACACCCATAAGAATACACGTCAGTCCAGGGTTCACCCAGACCAGTATCTGAGTCTGAAAGAATTCCAGGATTGTGTGTGGAAAGTAATGAGTCCCTAAAAAAAATACTGGTCACAAAGGTTAGGATGGGCTTCAAGCCATTTCTAGCTTATCTCAATTTTCCTGTTGCAGGTTTCTAAGGTCCATTCATAGAAGTCAAGACCTAAAGAACTCATGTGATCTACAATGTACTGAAATCTTTTCTGTGCCTAATTTACATTCCACCTGCATGCCCACTTGAGATAATAGGTTTTATAAATTCACTGTCCGCTTTGTGAATAGTACTTCCTCTTAGTTGTTGTATCTGCTTCTTTTAAACTCAGGTTGTCTCGCCAGGTTTGAGAACTCCATGATTTGCTTAAAGAGTCTATGGTTCACCACTTCTAAATCCTCCATGACTTGGAAAACTTTAATCAGATTTTTATTACTTACTCTCCCCATCTGTCCATTCCCTCCAGATGGATAAATGAGAATTTTCAAAGCTTGTCTTCATGTATAATCCCTTCCTTTCCTCCTCAATGTTTTAGTTGATGATGTCCAGAACCTTCTTTAGTACCTAAATCATAGTGCCTAGTATTGGATATTTCAGTTCATGTCGGTGTAGGCTGGGATTATTTTTTAGAAGAATTGGTATATATTCATGTTCTTTTATTCAGCTGTTCTGCAGTATTTCTCTGTTTAAGATAATGAGACTAATTTTATTAGCTAATCATCATTAATAAGTTTAATACTTAAGCCAGTAATTTTTAATTTTTCAAGTGAAAATTTATATGGAATACAAAAATATGAATATGGTGTAAGCAACGGAAGTTGGCGGACCATTTGGCCTCCCTCTGGTCCCTGAGGTACTCCATGAAACTAGAGAGTTCCATGAAACATGCCTTGAAAATCATGAAGCTTACCAGCCACCAAAGTGAGCACCAACCCTCTTTTAAAAGTTCACTTAAAAAAAGCTGGGACTTAGTCTAGAATTCATGCATCCACATTTTCTTAACCAATTCTTTCTTTACAAAACTAATTATTTTATATGCACCCTTTATTTATGATCACTCAGATATCCAGACCTCATGGTTCATGAATACATGAGCAGGTATACATGGTTCAGCACAAGGTTTACTGACCTGGTCACCTTCACCTGTGGAATGGCAGGACCCTGGCCAACTTCGGAGGTGTTCTTACCCTGCAGTGTTTCTCAGGGGGTCTCTAGGAAGTGTCTTGCTATGTTGCCACCGCCCCCTCAGCAGTAAAAACTTAGACATATTGTCTCTGAGTATGAAGTGGATTTGCTGCTACAGAAAGTTCTCTACGGTTTGGTGCAGACCAGTGCTCTCTGAGGCCACAACAGCCACCACCACACTGCCTCTGGGTGCTGCTGTCCCCTGTGCCCAAGAGTGGACACAGATCCTTCCTTTACTATCTCAGTACATCCACCAAGTGGTTGCAACATTTAATATCACTGTGTGTGTGTGTGTGTGTGTGTGTGTGTGTGTGTGTGTACAGCCTCAGGTATAACCGAATGGAAGTATATACCAAAGTCATTCTCCAGCTGGCAGCTGTACATCCTTATGCAGTCTGTTTGCTATAGACCACATTTCTGCTCACCTGTGGCAGAAAAACCTTCCACCCACAAAATCCATTCTCTCCTTTTGATACAGAAAAACAATTTTACCTGGGGGATGAAGCAGGCTAAAAAGATATTTTTCCCAGCCTGTCTTGCAGTTAGGTATGGTCACAAGACTAAGTTCTGGCGAACACAACAGAAATGGACTTCTGGGAAGGCTCCTTGCAGGAGTTGATACAACTGATCCATGTTTCACTTGCCTTTTCTGTGGCCCAATGTGAGTATGTGATGACGGGGGTTCCAGCAGCCATCTTAGAGCAGGAGGTGGTTTTGAGGTTGGAATTCAGGTGCTGAGAATGGTAGAGCAGAGAGAAAGTCATAGAATCCCTGATTACATGGTCACCGCAGTATCCTTGGAATAGCTACTTTGGGACTCCTTGTGTGTGTGTGTTTTCTGTAATCTGTAGGCAAACGCAATCATAGCACAGCAGCAATGAGCCAGCCTCCCTCCCTTGCTCTGAGGCTGCTTAGCTCCTGACCTGGTTGCATATGGCAGAGCCCAGCTTCTCTCTATCACATGGGAAAGCCCTTTAGTGTGTCTAGACTCCTCAGAATGTTTTCCCAAGAGAACCATTGCTCAGAGAGAAGTAATTCTCTCCTTATCCACAGTATAAGGCCCAGCTGCCAATTTTTCCATCTCCTGACCCAGAAGCTGTCTCTTTTCCAGATAATTGAGAATTATAATGATTATTCCCTCAGATCCTACTCTGCCCCCAGGAGTGTGTTCTCACCTGCTGCTACCAAATAGTAGGAACATCGGGCTCAAGTTTTAGCCACAGCTCAGTTCCTTCATCTGATAAATGGTGAAAATCTATACTAATAAAAGCATAATATGCTAATTAGACCGGACATCCTTCCGGACGATCTTCTGGATGAAGCAGGGTCTGTGAGGGCTGAGGCAGCCGCCATGGGCCTCTAGTTTTAAATAAACATAAACCACAAATAGTTTTAAAATATACTCTTAGGCATTCGTTTTGGAATCCCTACCAGAGTGGTCCTTAACTTTTATTTTTGGTTCATCTTATTTTTTAAAATATTTTTTTATTGATTTCAGAGAGGAAGGGAGAGGGATAAAAAGATAGAAACACCAATGAGAGAGAATCATCGATCAGCTGCCTCCTGCACACCCCACACTGGGGGTTGAGCCTGCAACCCAGGCATGTGCCCTGACCAGAATCAAACCTTGAACTCCTGGTTCATAGGTTCACACTCAACCACTGAGCCATGCTGGCCCGGTGACTCATCTTATTTTTGGCTCATTTTACCCATATATGCATCTTCTTAGATACCCAGCAACATGAACTGTAAACCCAGAAATGCACACAAGCTGGTACATGTACACATGTATGCACACATAGACTTTTATATATACTCCCACATCGATACATATACTCTGGTACACTGATACACAAGCTCAAAGGAATGTGGATTGAGGTTCAGCTGAAAGAAAATACAAGAAATGCAGTTAAAAAGATGAGGCAGGCAGGTTACAAAAGAACAAAGCATCCTCATGGTACTCATTTTTTAATGGCAGTGCAATAAAGTACATTTTCTATATGCTTCAGGGATAGGCTCAATGAGGGGCTGATTAGGGAGATGGACCTAGGGCACAGCCCAGTGCTGCTGCTAACCTGCTCTGCGGCAACCTGGCCACCTCACTGGTCACTTCTTGATGGTAGAACGATCACGAGCTATCATGAACTTCATGATATTAGCAGGGAACTGCAGTTCTGTTTCCAGTCTGATCATAGGCACCCAGCAAGGTTTTGAGATATGCAGATGATGAATATACTGTGCACAGACAGCATCCCCACTGTCTGACCCTCATTGCGTATGCATGGAGAAGCGAGGAAAAGCAAGCAAAGTGGCCACTTGGATCCAGGAGAGAACCAGTTCAAGGAGACGGGTAGTGGGGAAGGGGAGCTTAATAGAGATGAAAAGGCCTCGGTGGTGACATCTCACCCCTGGCCGGGAGCTGGTGTGGGCTTATAACTCTGCAAAGGTAAAGGTTTTCTAGGATGTGATCCAAGGAACAAGATATCCCTCGCTTTCCTGGGGAGGCTGCTCTGGAGATACAGACAGACAAAAAGAACGAGATACTGTTTTCTTTTCATACTTTCATCTTTCTCCTCTTCACCTCCTCGACTGTTCCTCTCCTGTCCTGGTGTTTGAACTTGTTGAATACTTGTAGGTGCTGACCATGACCTGGCCCTGCTGTCATTTAGCCAAATTATACACATTTAGGTCTTTTCATCTTTCTTTATGAACCAGTCTCTCCAGTCTATTTAATCATTTTGGCAGTTCTCTTCTGAATTCCACCCAATTTAAAAATAAGCTAAGTTCTCCACCCCTGTGGATTGAAAAGCAGGCTGTTGGGAACCCATGCAGAGCTCTAACCTTGGTTGGATGCGTGTGGAGGAAAGATACCCCATGTTTTTAAAATCTCTATTCCCAGTTTTCCTCAGCAGTGACAGCCTGTACAAGGCAGGAGAGATAGGGAAGGGGCAAGAAACTTGGCTGACCAGAGCTGGAGGCCATGGAGATTACGGCAGGGTTTGTTTTCAAATGTTCTCATTGATTGATTTGTGATTGGTATCGGTGATAGTTGCATTTGGTTCATCTAAAAGGTACAGAAGTATTATACAGTGAACAGAAAGTATTGCTTCTATTCCTGACACCTACCCACCCGCTCTGAAGCAGCAATCCGAGTAGCATGCTTCTATGGAGTGATACCTCTCCAGAGATATTTCATGCATATACAATCAAGTATGTATTATATCTGTGTGTGCATGTGTATCTCCTCATCTCCAAGTTTTTATGAATGGTGATATACTATGTGCATTGCTCTCCTCTTTGCTTTTCTTCTTAGCTATATATCTTGGAGATTGGTTAGTCCAAATTCACACATAAATATCTCCGTTAGTATTTTTATGGCTACCTAATATCGATACTATAAATGTACTATATAATTTTTTAGTCCACAATTAATGAGCATTTATATTCTTTCTGATTTTCTATAGTCACTATCAATGAACATTTAGGGATCTTACCAAATTTTTTATTACTGACAGTGTTTCACTGAATAACTTACACATTTTGCACATGCATGAGTAGATATGGAGGATAAAATTCCTGGGTTAAAAAGTATGTACAACAGGGTGTCTAGTTCAAGTCTGACTTGTCAATGTATACCTACCACTAATGTCTAAAAATACCTGTTTCCCCATACC
Source organism: Plecotus auritus (assembly GCF_963455305.1). NCBI lineage: Eukaryota > Metazoa > Chordata > Mammalia > Chiroptera > Vespertilionidae > Plecotus > Plecotus auritus. The sequence goes on from NC_137778.1 coordinate 33,784,053, forward strand.
TACACACATAAAAAATTTTTTGAATTTGACAATCTAATAGGGGAAAAGTAAGTCATTTTTTTGTATTTCTCTTCTTGTGAGTGAGGTTGGTTGCTTTTCACAAATTTAACAGCCATTTGAATTCCCTTTTCAGTGGACAGTCCATTTCCTTTCTTTACATTTCTATTGAGTTGCTGCCTTTCTATTGATTTAGCAGGGCTGTTTATATATTAGGGAGATTAGCTCCTTCTGATATAAATTGCAAATATATTTTTCCTGTTTGTCATTCTTTTCTATTTACATAGATTGATATATTCACTTTTTAAAAATATATTTTTATTTCTTTCAGAGAGGAAGGGAGAGGGAGAGAGAGATAGAAACATCAATGATGAGAGAGAATCGTTGATCAGCTGCCTCATGCATGCCCCACATTGGGGATCGAGCTGCAATCCAGGCATGTAACCTGACCAGGATTCGAACCATGACCTCCTGGTTCATAGGTCGATACTCAACCCCTGAGCCACGCTGGCCAGACATTATTTCATGATTCCTGGGTTTTGGTTTTGTGACATACTTTGACAAGTTTTTCCCACTTTAAGATTGTTTCTTAAAAATTCCATGGTTTCTTCTAGTACTCATATACCGTAAATGACAGATAAGTCAAGTTTTGTTTTTCCAGATGGCTACCCAGTTGTCCCAATGTCAGTTATTGAATAATAGATTCTTTATAGATTTGAAATGTTATTTTTATAATATATAAAATTCCCATTGCATTTGTGCTTCTTTTTGAGATTCTTAATCTGTTCCATCTAAATTGTCATGCCAATATCACATTATTTTAACTATCTGTAGCTTCAGAAATTTTTATTATCTAATAGAAATAGCTCACCTTCATTGCTTCTTTTTCAGAATTTTTCTGTTTCCCTTTTTAAAAAAATATATATTTTATTGATTTTTTTTTTTTTACAGAGAGGAAGGGAGAGGGAGAGGGAGTCAGAAACATCGATGAGAGAGAAACATCAATCATCTGCCTCCTGCACACCTCCTACTGGGGATGTGCCCGCAACCAAGGTACATGCCCTTGACTGGAATCGAACCTGGGACCCTTGAGTCCACAGGCCGACGCTCTATCCACTGAGCCAAACCGGTTAGGGTTGTTACCCTTTTTTTTCATATGAATTTTAAAATCAGGTTGTCTAGTTCAAAAAGTACCATTTTGGAATTTTAAAAAATCAGGGGCATGTTAAGTGTATAGATTAATTTAGGGAGAGTAGGCATCTTTATGATATTGCTTGCTCCTCCCCAACAACATGATATGCTCTTCCATTTGTCTATATGTGTTTGTGTGTGTGTTTCTCAGTAGCATGTTAAAGTTTTATTCTTGTGAATTGTGCCAATTTCTTGGTAATTTTATTTCTTTTTGGTTGCTATTATAAATTGATATCTTACATCATCTCTTCCAACCATTTTTATGTGTGTGCTTTTATTTTCTGCTGATTAATTTTGTAATCACCAGGCATATTCCCAAACTCTCTTCTCTTCTCTCTGAGTTTCTCTTTAAGGTTATTCTAGGCCAAGGTTTCTCAACCCTGCATGATTAGCATTTTGTGCCAAATAATCTTTGTTGTTGGGGGTGGGCAGGGAGGGAGGTGCCGTCCTGTGCACTGTAGGACGTTTAGCTGCTTTCCTCGCCTCTCCTGGGTGACTGTGTGGTTGTCTCTGACTAAGAACCATTGTTCTAGTCCATAATCCAGGGAAGGTCTTCATTATTTCCACCCACTCCCAACATACTGCTCTGTTAGACAATATTGGGTCTAATCATGAGAGAGGAAATAGCTAAGGCCCAATTTTCTGTTATGAGAACAAACTGCCTAGAAGTAGCCATAGAAGTGATGGTTGTGCCTCGTTCATGGCCAAGCCACATGTGGAACTAGGTCACAGGTACACATCTCGTGAATTTAAAAGTTAAATGTACTAGAAAGAGGGAAGCAGAATCTATTGCTTCTATGTCACTCATATATAGAAACATATACAAAACTTAAATGTATTGCCGTGGCCCATGTGCTCAGTGGTTAGAGCATTGGCCTGTGCACCTAGTTTGATTCCTGGTCAAGGGCATGTACCTGGGTTGCAATCAATTGTGATGTGTTTATATCACATCGATGTTTCTCTCTCTCTCATCCCCCCTCTTCCTTCCCTGCTTTCCATGCTATCTAAAAGCAATGGGAAAATCCTTGGGTGAGAAATATGAAAGAGGAAGATGGTATTGAAAATGACTCTTTTGATTTCTATTTGAGTGACCTACTAGATAATAAATGCAAGGATAAGACCTGACCTGCTTAATCTTTTCTTTAGCCTCTTGGATGTGTGAATTATAATAACTGATTTAATGTCCTTATATATTACTGCTATTATTTCAGTCACTTCTGGGTCTGGTTTTGTGGATTGATTTTTCTTCACATTATGGGCTGTATTTTCCTGCTTCATTGGATGCCTGGTGAATATTTTCCTATGAATGAGGCAGAACTCTTCTGAGCGCTTTACCTGATGCCCCATGAGTTTGGAGGTTTTTCACTGTGGTTGGTAGCAACAGGAACTGTTTCCATTCCTTTGTGAGGCATCGTTTTCTCTAGCCCAAGCATGTCAAACTCAAGGCCCACGGGCCACATGCCTCATTTATTTGTCCTGTGTTAGTCTTTGAGTTTGACATGCTTGCAGCCCTTTTAAATGGTAAGGAAAGGTCTCTGTTATCCCTCATGTTTTCTTCTAAATCTTTGTTTTATACATTTACTAGCGGCCCAGTGCACGAAATTTGTGCAAGAGCAGGCCTTCGCAGCCCCAGCTGTCTCAGCCCTCGCAGCCCCGGCTTTGTCCGGAAGGTCGACAGTCTTTCCGCTGTTCAGCCGTTCGGTAGATTTGCATATTACACTTTTATTATTATAGATATCTTTAAACCATCTGGAATTTATGTTTGATGAGAGAAATATAGTTTTAATATTTTTTTCTTAATGCATAGCCAGTTGTCTAAATCACATTTTGAATTCTCTCCTCCTTACCCAGTGTGCAATGTCACCTTTATCATAAGCCAAATGTTCATAGATATTTCAGTCTCTGAATTCTTTATTTTATCCCTTCGCTTTTACACTGCTAGGCTTTTGCACATGTTATTAACAAATCACAGCCCTCCCAAACAGATCTCCAGTAATCCCATTGCATTGAAAATGCATGTCTCTCTTAGTTCACTGCCATCTCATCAGGGCCACACATATTGCCTATGCATAGTTGGCAATAAATACTAATGGAATGAATTAGTTAATTTCTGAATGGCTTCCTCTGACTTCTGCTGAAGATGCTATGTTGTTATCTCGGCTAGGCGTGCCCTCAGATTCAAAGTAGTCTTCAGCCAAAAATCCAAATGGCCAGTTCTCCAATTGTCTGGAAATGGAGAATTTATTGTGGATTTCTTCATAATAACTGGCATAGTGTCTTAAACTGTTGTTTGAGAAAAGGCTTCTTTAATATTAGACTTCTTAAACCTTCTTCCAAATTACCCAAGTTATTCATCTAAGTAGGCTCATGGGAGAATGAAATAAAGGAGAGTTTAAGGCAAAAATGACCTTAGTAGTTGATTTCTTTCAACAACTCAGAGGTGTTCATCTCAAAAATAGTGATAAAGAAAGGAAGGAATCCCCATTATATTAATCTGTGACTCTACTTAATTTGACCATTAATGAACTGTATACTGAACTACTTGAGACACTCGATGGTTTTGAAAAAGTAGACTCTTCATTAAGTATAGCTTTCTAATGACTATTCCTTGGATTAGATGTAAACAAGAAATGGTTTAGATTGGTATAATATCTTCACCCTGAAACATCCTGAGGTAATTTCTGATGGAGAAAAACAGGGTGCTCTTGTTTCAGGGACAAAATTTCTTCTCTTCTGATAGAAAAATAGGTTTCAGCACTCAAAGCAGCCTCCATGCAGGGGTCAAGTCTTAACGAGAAAATGAGAATTTAGCAACTCCGAAGCCTGCTTAGACATTTTAGATCTTGGGCTGATGAGAAGTTTTGTAGACCAAGTGGATTCACTTGGAGCCTACTTCCTCCTTTTAAACATTTATTTTATTTTATTTTAAGGGAAGCAAGGCTTGAAATGCTTTAATACCCCCTTAGAGACTGTTTGGCTATTACATAGCCCATAAAAAGCAATATTTGGATGATTTAAAGGGAAATGAATCAGAAATTTAAGGGTTCAGTTTTCCTTGTATGACACAAGATTTTTTCCCCCCAGAGTCAATAGAAATGGCCCTTAGGGTAAAATAAATCTTGGATTTTATTGAAACAAAAATTATTATCTATGTATGTGCAGATAGTAATGTCTATTTAAAAATATCTTGCTTTAAAAATATTTAGACACTCAATCTTACTTTTTTCTACAGATTAACAAGGGTTCTAACAACTTTTTCAATTTCTGCAGAAATGACAGTTTTCTTGCATCAAAACTGGTCAATTAAATTCTGTATTTCAGAGCCAGGTGGAAATGTGATCTCAGTTCCCCAGGCAATGTTTTCATGAAGTTTCTCTCAAGAGCTATTTTAGGCTTCGCAGTTACACTCCCCAAAGGGGTGATGGTGGTATAGTCCAGAGTGTCCATATGTCTGGTTGGCAATATTTTAAGTGTGGTTATTCCTTATACATTTAATATTTATTTTTTCTTACATTTAAACAAGACTTACATTTAGGCATTGGACTTGTGTGATGTAAGCATTTCTATGTGGATTAAGAAAGGGCTTCACCCTCCCCAGATGTGAAAGAAATGGGAATCAACCAACCTGGGTTTCTCTCTCACACTGCCGTTACTTCCCTGAGCGACAGTGGCCAAATTCCATCATGGTTTGGGCCCTGTTCCCCTGAATTAGAGTGGTCAACACGAGCTCTAGGATTCTTCTCACAGCTGATGTGCAATTTTGGCACATAGTAATTATTCATTAAATGGTAACTTTATTTTTATTACGAGCTTTCTTCATGGTGAATATTGGAATATCTTCATTTTCGATTCCTAAAGAGCCTAGAGATTGATTCAAAAGTCTGGGACTTGTGTCTTGCCTCTCACTATTTACTAGCTGTGTAATCTTGGGAAATTTTCTCCATTTTTAGAAAACGCATTGTCTTCATCTATAAAATGGGGATAAAGATAATACTATTAGGCACAGTTCTTTGTTGAAAAAAATGTAATCCACTCTGGCTAGTTTAGACAGAAAAAAATAATTTGTTATAAATATTAAGCAACTCAGAATTCTCTGGAGGGCAAAGGAACCAGACTTAGAAGCGATGAGGCCAGAAACAACACCAAATGAGACTGTGGCATTTGCTCCAGTGAAAACACCATCGCTGCCAACACTTGGCAACAACTCTACTTCTTGGAGAGACACTGTAGCTTGCATTATAATGCTTGGTCCTGGATGCCAGAAGTTGAGCCATTGAGCCCCTGTGGTCATGTTCACCTGGGATGGATGCCATTCATACCTGCCTCCTTGTAGCATTAGCTTCCAAGCTGAGGACTCACCTGGGTGTATCTGATCGGCAGCACCTAGTTCACACATCTGATGGCAGCAGCAAGGGAGCCTGGGACAGTGACTTCTGGCTCTACCTTAGGGGTTACAATGTGAGAAACTCTCCAAAACTCAGAATAGGTTTGCTAATGAGTTTAGTCATGACTTAGCATTTGTACATATACATGAGCTAGTCTTGTTTGTATATTGGGTTATGCTAGTGAATGGTACCTTCCATCTATCTGGGTATTCTTTGCAGAAGTTGTAGAATGAACCCTTATTCCACCCAAGATTCCTACCAAATCTCCCTTCCAGAAACACCTCAGATCTGCTGACTTTTCTTCATCAATACCTTCTCTACTCTCATCTACTCCTCCATCATCACTGAAATAGTCACCTTATGGGTCTACCCATTTCTTTGTGTTTTTTTTTTAAGCCACACACACACACTCAGAGAGGAAGGGAGAGGGAGAAAGAGATAGAAACATCAATGATAAGAGAGAATCACTGATTGGCTGCTTCCTGCATGCCTCACACTGGGATTAAGCCTGCAACCCGGGCAACTGACTGGGAATTGAACCATGACTTCCTGGTTTATCTGTCAGTGCTTAACCACTGAGCCATGCCAGCTGGGCGGGTCTACCCATTTTTAAACATATGCTCTTTCCTTTTGCACTTAGGTTAAAAATCTAGGTTCCTTGTCAAGGTCTACCAGGCCCTTCATGTTATGGTCCCGCCTACCTCTCCATCCCTGCCTTGTACCAGTGTTTCTCTCACTCTTGTGCTCTGGACACACTCCCTGCCCAGCAACACTCTTTCCTGGCCAGTCTCTACTTATTCTTTCTCACTAAAGCCTTGCCTGATTTGGCAATATCAAACTGATGCCCCTATGTAATCACTCATCCTACCTTTTTCTCTTCTTTCTTAGCACTCACAAAATGTGCAATTATGCATTTATTTGTATGTTTGTTACATATCTGTCCCTTAGCTCTAGGAGGTAGGTACTATTTTGTTTGCCACTTCATCTAGCATAATGCTTTGTGCATATGAATTGCTCAATAAATGGCTCCCAGTCTAGCAGTGGAGACAGATACATAGACAATAGCAATGAGCGAGCAATGAGCGCAAAAGCCAAAACAAATGTCTGGAAATAAATGTCAGGGGCACAGAGGAGGAAGAAAGAAACTGTGCTGGGGGACCCTCCCACTGGCAGGTTACAGAGAGAGTTACTCATTGATGAACTAACTAACCTCCCCTTGAACGTTATTCTCTCACAGTTGACATGTCGATGGCACTCTATGACCATTTAACACACAGGGAAGGCATTGGGTCCATGCCAGATAATACATGCACAAGTTCCAAGGGACTCAAGGAAGCAAAAATGTGTCTGAGCTCCTGGCTCACACACAGAGCACAATGGCAGCTCCGAAGGGGCAGAAGTCCTCCGCATCCACAGGCCCTGTTTATTTTCTCCGCCAGCGGAGCGGGTGGCGTAGGTCAGCTGAAATGGTGCATCCTGATGAATATTTATTGACCCAAAATGTTACACTGACAGACATGTGGACAGGCAGACACAGAGGCCTCACTCTTCTGCCCCCAAGGCTGTGACACAGCTGACATCTCCCTGCACGGGTCCTGACCTCCAGCTGCTCCCAGGGATGCTGGTGTCTCCCTGCCGGGGGTCAATGCAGACACTGTGCCCCATGCTTCCCGTGCTGCCACCCAGGCCTCTGCCAAGCCGTGGTCTCAAGATGTTCCCATTCCCCCAACACACACGTACTGCCCCCTAGCCGGCCTTAATTCCATTGCCAGAGACACAGGTGGCTAAATTAATTGTGCATTTTAAAGAGGGAAGCCCTAGGTGGCACCAAGAATCATCCATGTGGTAAAGAAATGGGTCTGCTTTTGCTATAAAAAGTTTTTTGTGGTCATAAATGTGATCCTTTTTCTCTCTTGTTCTTAATATTTTCCTCTCCATTTCTTGGGTTTTCTTTCCCATCATAGCTGATTATTGAATTAATTTAATTTTTACTTTAGAAACTTTTTTATAGTTATAACTTTTTAATATATATTTTTATGGATTTCAGAGAGGAAGGGAGAGGGAGAGAGAGATAGAAACGTCAATGGTGAGAGAGAATCATTGACCAGCTGCCTCCTGCATGCTCCACCCTGGGCATTGAGCCCACAACCCCAGTATATGCCCTGACTGGGACTCGAACTGTGACCTCCTGGGTTCACGGGTTGACGCTCAACCACTGAGCCACACCGACCAGGCTATAGTTATAACTTTTTGTTGTTATAATGTAAGTAACAGAGAACCATAAAAAGGAAATGTGCAGGTTTAAATAATTGTTTAAGTCTAGCTCTCTTGCAAACACAACCCACCAGAAGAGAATTCTTCCAGTCACCCTGGAAGCCCCCTATAGGACACCTTCTCAACCACCACCCCTCCCTCCCTGCTAGAGTAACCGCTATCTTAAGTTTAATTGCAACCACTTCCCACTTTTCTTTACAGTCTTATCACCTAAGTGTACATACGTTTTGCCTGAGTTTTTTTAAAAAAAAATCTCTTAAGCATCTTTTGATACATAGGTTTTGTCCTCTATCTCCTTATTCTTCTTACAATTCATTTATTGAAGATGTGGGATCACTTACCTGCAGTATCCTGCAGTCTAGATGCTGCTGGTTGCTTCCCCAGAACAAAGTTTAGTCTGTTCCTCTAGTCCAGTGGTTCTCAACTTTCTAATGCCACGACCCTTTAACACAGTTCCTCATGTTGTGGTGACCCCCAACCATAAAATTATTTTCGTTGCTACTCCATAACTGTAATTTTGCTACTGTTATGAATCGTAATGTAAATATCTGTGTTTTCCGATGGTCTTAGACAACCCACAGGTTGAGAACTGCTGCTGTAGAGCTTAAGACCATCGGAAAACACAGATATTTACATTACAATTCATAACAGTAGCATTTACATTACAATTCATAACAGTAGCAAAATTACAGTTATGGAGTAGCAACGAAAATAATTTTATGGTTGGGGGTCACCACAACATGAGGAACTGTATTAAAGGGTCTCGGCATTAGAAAGGTTGAGAACCACAGCTCTAGTCTCTATGTTTCCACTTATCCTAACCCGGGGCTTTTTGTTTTTGGTGTTTTGTTTTTTTGGCATGACAACCTTGTGAGTGATGTGTTCTTCATCAGGAGGCATGCAGGTCTCAAGGTCTCTCTCTTTTTTGTGATATTAGTAGCTATTGGTGTCCAATACTCTTTCTTACTTCATTAAGATTCAATTCTATTATTCTTCCTTCATTAATTTGAAGAAATATTCTAATTCAGTACCCATATAGTTTTGTTAGTTTGTTTTTTAGTAGTATAGTTTGCTTAAGAAAGGCAGGATAAAGGTTATTTAAAAAAAAAAAAAAAAGTTGGTTCCCCAGCGTCTTCTAAAGATACGAATTTGGTTTTTTAGAATTGACTTGGTAAGTGGTTAAATAAGCAACTAATCGTGTAGTACACTGACATCCCTTCAGAGGATGTCACACATCCTAGGAGAGAGAAGGGGACTGAGGGCAGGGAACTGGAAGCCCTGAGCCGGGGGAGGGATTAGGCCAGCAAAGTGGGAACCCAGGGAGGAGCCCAGCAGGCAGACAAAGCCTGGCATTTGCTCAGAGTTGACCTCCCATCTTCCGGTCAAATCATGATTGTGTCTAAAGCAGATTATGTTGGCCACACTAGTGGATCGTCAACACTTGGGAAGGGGTTCAAGAGGCCTCTCTGAAGACATCATGCCTTCCTTTCATGTTCAGCATGCGATCTCTTCTCAGGATCTGGCAGCTCATCTCTCATTATTCTCATTCCTCTGTCCACCCTCCTCCCCACCCTCTTGCAGAGAATATCGGCAAGTGTCAAGTGTGTCTCAGTTCACTTCCAGCTGCTGATTGACGTCTCTCCTCCTAGTTATTTCTTTAGGGGTTGTGGATCTGGGCTGCGGTGCAGACGGAGTTGTGGGGTAAGGAGGAGGAGGCTGGCACTCTGTAAACTAGAAAAACTTTTCAAGTAGGGATTAGAGTTTCCAGCAAGGCCCTATAATTAGGGCCTTTGAGCAATATCAAATTCTTCTTTTAAATGTTTTTATTGATATATAACTTACATACCATACAGTTTACCCTTTTAAAATGTTCAATTCAGTGGTTTTTAATGTATTCAAAAGGTTGTGCATCTATTACCACTATCTGATTCTAGAACATTTTCCTTACTCCTGAAAGAAACCCTGACCTATTAGCAGTCACTCCGCATTATCCCCTCCACCCAACCCCTGGCAACCACTAGTCTACTTTCTGTGCCTCTGTGTTTTTCTGATCTGAACATTTCATATAAGTGAATCATACAATATGTGAACTTTTGTATCTGACTTCTTTCACTTACTATGGTTTTAAGGTTCATCCATGTTATAGCATGTATCAGTACTTCATTCCATTGATGGCTGAATAATATTCCATTGTATGGATATAGAGCATTTTATCAGTTAAAGAACATTTGGGTTGTATCTACCTTTTGATTATTATGAATAATACACCTATGAACATCTGTGTATGACTTTTTATGTGTACATATGCTTTCAATTCTCTGGGGTATATACTTAGTAGAATTGCTGGATCATATAAGTCTATGTTTAATTTTTAAAGAAACTGCCAAACTGTTTTTCCAAAGAAGCTACACCATTTTATATTTCAACTAGCAACATACAAGGGTTCCTGTTTCTCCAGATCCCCCCCAGCAACACTGTAACTATCTGTTTGTTTTTTTAGCCTTCCTAATGAGCACGAGGTAGTATTCTGATTTGCGTTTCCCTAATGAATAAGATGTTGGGCATCTTTTCATGTGCTTATTAACCACTAATATATCTTCTTTGAAAACTATTTTTAAAAATACTATACATGTTTCTAGAGAGATTTGGCTTTTATTAGTTCTCTCTAGTTTTCTTCTTTTCCCTCTCCTCTTCCCCTTAAAATATCAGGGGAAGTCCCAGTGTATCCCTGGGCCGCACTTGTGCTTGGAGAGAACTGTACAGCAGAAGCACATGGGGGGAAGGGGACAATGTTCTTGTTTGTGTACTTTGAAAAGAAGTCCCCTAAGGGAGAGTAAAAACTCCCAATCTGTTACTGCCTATCTTTCTCTTTGGGTCCCATTTTTTTTAACAATTCCTCCTTTGATATCTATAAGAGAGTGAGGGAAATAGAGGTACTAGAAGTCATGTTTCTTTGTCTGAGAAGGAGAGACCTTAAAAAAAAAAAAAAAAACAAAAAAAAACAGCCCTAGCCGGTTTTGCTCAGTGGATAGAGCATTGTCCTGCGGACCAAAGGGTTGCGGGTTCGATTTTGGTCAAGGGCATGTAGCTCAGTTGCAGGCTCCTCCCTGGCCCAGGCCCTGCTCAGGGTGCATGTAGGAGGCAACCAATCAATGTGTTTCTCTCACATCAATATTTCTCTCTGTCTTTCCCTCTCTCTTCCACTATCTGTAAAAATCAATGGGAAAATAGCCTCGGGTGAGGATTAAAAAAAGAACAAATCCGTAAAAAAGTTAATGAGAAATTCATGGCCAGGACTGGCTCCAGGCACCTCTTCCCCTGTCCGCCTTCCTTCTCCCCAAACTCTTCTTCCCGCTCTGGCATTGAAAGGCTTACTAGTGGCTCTCAAGTATCCTCTCAGCAAAGGACATAATGAATTCCTTAGTCTTGAGCCATAGGGACTCCATCATGTCTCCAGGGTAGTCTATGTTATGAACGAAGCTTAGATATATTTCTGTGCTTCGAACTGTGCTGGGTGCCTGGGTCAGGTTACAGGAATGATACAATCGCTTATTTTCCCTCGTTTATTCAACAAGCATCTTTGAGCACCTACTGTGTGCCAGACTCCGTGTTTCCCTGCAGGGGGACTAACGTGGGGGACAATAACTCAGAACCCAAGTCAACATTAGATGCATTTCATGTGAACGGTCCCCATATGAGCTAGAGCCTGAGAAGAGAAGAGGCAGGTGGAGTGCTGAATGATGTCCCCTTGAGGTGTAGAGTTGTGGGTCGTGGCCAGGGGTGCAGCTCCCACAATTTGCTAAAGAAGCTTAAACAGGCAGCCCCCAGCCTGAGGAGGGAGGAATATCATTACCATGACATGCATGTGGAAACAATGTTTTTGAGCTTTTGCACATTTTCCTGAACTTCTCATCTGATACCTTATAGGAGGCTATCTTATTCCATGTGCTAATATTATTTATGGAGGCAAGAGGTAAACTTAATCCATCATCAACTGCTAGGAGAGTATTACCACTTTAAATATAATCTTATTGAGCTCCCTGCACCTTTCCATTGCCATTTCCTTTTTAGTCAGTGTCAATTAGTTCTCCATTGCTGGTTTTAGTTTTCTACTTGATAAGCAAAGGTTTTGAATCCATCTTGATTAAAGCAGCGAGGCCCCAACTCCATCCTGCCAGCTTCCTTTGAAGTTCATGTAAACTCTATATTCAGATCAGCTGCCCAGGGCATAGAGAAAGATGAGCTATGAGCTGTGACAACACAAGGGCACCAGGCCAGATGCTTCAAGGCAGTCAGCTCCTTCTGTGAATAGAATCACTGGAGTTTCATCCCTCTGGAATGGTTTAGGTGTGGCTGAGGGGGGGAAAAGCACACGAAACAGAAAATGAAAAAATGATTTCTCAGATCTCTTCCAAGCACTGATTTTCCAAATTAGGATTATTTGTTAAAGCTATTTGGTGGCAGGCTTTCCAACACTCCAGATTGCCCAGAAATCAGTATTCTTCCAAGATGTCCCATTTGGTAAATTGGAGGGTTGGTTCATATACAGAGCAAGTCAAGAGAGGGAAGTATGGGCTATTGTTAAACATACATCATGGTGTTTTCTCACAATTGTGCAACAACCACTTTGTCTTTCTGCCCTCTTACAAGACTGCCTTGTCTTTTTCTCAAGTCTCTTGTGTTTTTCTTTATTCTTCCTCTCTCTGTTTCTCTCTCTCTCTCTCTCTCTCTCTCTCTCTCTCTCTCTCTCTCTCTTTCTCTCTCTCTCTCTCTCTCTCTCCTCTCTCACCAATAACTTCCCTCCTTTGCCTCTTCCTCTTCCAATTATTTTGCCTCTTTACACATCTTTTCAAATGGAAGTCATGGCTCTGATACTAATACATTTTAAATAAGCCACTTTACCTCTTTGGGGAAGAGTTCTTCATCTCTAAAATAGAATGATCTTTAAATTGTCCTCAAATACTAAAATTCTATGATTTTTTGAAATAACATTTTGTTCCAAGAACCCAGCTTTCTTCTCAACCCCTTAAAATCTGTGGAAATGGACTATATCATGACTGAGAAGCCAAGTGATAACTCAATCCCCTTTTCTTTCTCTTTGGGGACCCCTTACCCCTGCATCAATATTAGAAAGTTAGACACCATCTCTGACACTCCATGTTTCCGCACATCATCCCAGAGGCCTGAGAGCAATGGTGGTATGCCTCTGCAGCGGCAGCCTCGGGCATTTCATCAGCATCAGAAGCTCAGGACCTGGGGAAGAGGGAGAAAGAAGATGAAAAATTTGGAAAACACAGTTTTTAAAAAGGAGAATTTTTTGTGGTGCTGAATTCCCGAAGATGATTATATACAGTGTGGATTGGGTGCCCTGCTGTCGATGCCAATTATTTTTAAGTTCTTTCCCAGGTAGGATATCTAAGAGAGCCCCCTCGCTGCAAAAGAATGATTTTTATTTTTCATATGGTACATGCTAGCAATCCTGGCATTTGATCATTTTCATATAGACATGCAGAGATACCTATAAATTATTGGCCTTATCCCATTTTTGAGTTTCCAACTATGTACTACAGTGATTACAGCTGTTCTTACTTTAGCCCCAGAAGATATTTCGGTCCATGTATATGGTTGATTAGTCATTTAGACCGTGGACTATATTTATTACATTGTTTGGGGGTGGGGAACATAATAGATATTCACTGGAGGCAACAAGAATCCAAATATAAGCCAACAGTTTTTCAAACTGGTGGAGGCCCCCTAACCTGAACAACAACCCCAAATAACCACGGACCATCAGTCACCCAGGGCCACCCCACATTCTGAGATGACTTTGGGACAACCTGAGTCCTCCTCCAGGGTGCTTAGATTGAAGAGAGCAAGAGGCCAGCAGAATGAACAGCCTCACTCTCTAAAACCTGGGCTCTGTCCAACAGATCTGGGGCTTGTCAGCGGGGAGGGGACCCGGGGCCTCAATAATAGCATTGTAGGAATCTTGGCAGTAAAGACTAAACTGAGCTTTCTCCCTCCACTCCCTCCGCCCCACCCCTTACTCATCCCCACCGCAGGTCTCACTGCTTAGCCCAGGCTTAGCTCAGAGTCCCTCATGTTGGGCTCTAGCCTGGTGCCAACATCTGGGCCAACCTGCAGGGGGCGCCCTAAAGCTGCTGATGCCTGTCAGCTCTTTTCCTGAAGTATTTGGAGAAGTTATTTCACTATTATTTATAATTATCCATGCGGTTTATTCACATAACATCTTCGTTTTAGGCACTTGCCTCCCTCCCCACCCCCCCACAGAATTTGTAAATGTTTTATTTCATTTTTTATTTTATTGCCTCGCAGTCACCAAGCAAAGGTTCTCTGTATAGAGAGGTGACATGATTTCACTGAGTTTAGGTGGGAATAGTGGTAAAGACTAGATTAGAAGTCCAGCATCTGAATTCCTAGACCTTTCTGAAAAGATTCTTTACAATGAGGATGATAATAAACAGAAAATATTTCTGCTATTGCTTTTATTTTCATTTTCCTCTTTAAAATTTTGACATTTTTTATTTATGTCAGTTCCCCTGAGATCAGTTTTCATGAAACTCTAGTACTTTACTGGCTGTCCTCCATACTCAAACAATGTTGGGTAGGCTCTCCAGTCTTGTTCTGATTTATTCAGCAGATGGAGAGTTATTATCAATATTTCTTCAGAGTTTGAGGGGGTATTTTTGGATGATAAAGTTAGTTTCCATTTATCATCATTTTACCCCCAGCACTAGCTTTGGGGTCTCTGATTTTTGCTGTATAAATATGACTGCCTGGCTGGTGTGTCTCAGTGGTTGAACATTGACCTATGAACCAAGAGGTCACTGGTTCGATTCCCAATCAGGGTACATGCCCGGATTGCAGGCTCCATTCCCAGTGGAAGTGTAGGGGGTGGGGAGAGAGGGCATGGAGAAGGCACCTGATTGATTTTCTCTCATCGATGTCTTTCTCTCTCTCTCCCTCTCCCTTCCTTTCTCTCTAAAATCAATAAAACCATTTTTTTTTTAAATATGAACCATGAGGTCACACTCAGCTTGGTCTGTTTTCAAAGCCAGAAGAACAGGGGCCTTTGGCAAGTTGGTGGAAATTTCACACTGAAAACCAGCATTGACCCAGATCTTTATTTGTACCTCCTTAGAGCATAGAAAACATTGAATAATTTGGGATCAAGGTTCTTGTTCTCACCCATGCAGAAAATGAGACTCAGAGAAGTCAGTAGACCTACCTGAGGTGACACAGCCCCTTAGTGGCAGTGCTGGAAACAGACATCAGCCATTTGTTCTGGGTCTGAGGCAATATCTGTGAAACCACAGGGCCTCTTACAGACAAGGGCAGGCTACACCTGGAGCGTGCTCGGGGAGATTCCCTGTGATTAATTCAGCTCAGCTTAACAAACGCTCCCTGAGTCCACCCCAGGGAAAACCAGCGAGGCATCAGGTGGAACCCCACGGGCTCAGCAAGCTGGCTGAGCAAGGCCCTCCTTTCTCAGTTCTGTGCTGAGGGGCCTCCTGGGATATCACTATGTCTGCGTTGAAAAATCCCCTCTGAGGACTAGGATCCTTTACTTGGATGGATGAGACCCAGGCCTTTTCTTTATTTCCTGTGGTAACAGAAAGGAAGGCCATGGAGCAGCTTTCCTACCAAACCACAGGAAGATTAAAGGGCTAAGGAGAAGGAACGCGTTTTGGAAGTCAGAGTTCTTGGGCCCAGAGAGGAGCCTTCTCATTATTAATGGTGGCTCTGCCACAGCTGTGGCTTGGAAATGGGGAAGACGTGAGGCGGGAGAGACCCATGTGTGGGTTTGTATTGCTCTGACCGCAGGCGTGTGCTTTGGACACTGTGCCCCACTGACAGTTAGAGGGGGCCGAGTCCTCGCTGCCAACGTCTGACAGTCCCTGCTGGCCACCTTCTCCCTCTCCGCGTCAGTGAGCGAGCGGTGGGGGAGGAGCTGCAGTTGCTAAGAATAGCCGTGGTCTCTGGGACTTGCTCTTTCCGAGGAATCAATGGAATTAGAAATGAGATATTAGCTCTAATCAGTCGCATATGTTGGGTGCTTAGCCCCTAGGAGAAGAATTTCTGACTGCGGCTCCTCACCCACTGGGGGAGATGCATCCACACCTGTGGGTCTGGCAGGCCGTTTTTCTGTCCTCCAGAGGGTCCCGGACAAAAGGATCCCTTCGTATGTGCTGTCAGTCTGTCATCCAGCCTGATCTGAAGTGGCCAGACTTCTGACTAAGCATCCCCTATGTGGCTTTTCAACAAGTGTCGAAGAATTTCAAGGCACACATAGACCCAGCCTGAGCCAAGAAGTGAGGGCTGGGGGAGAATTCCACACCCCTCCCTTTGTCCTGTTGCTTTTGTGTTTGAGGGAATTTGGCATAGTGTGAGAGGATGGGTCTTTTGTTTTATTTAACTTTGTATCTTATACAAATTTAACCTCTTAATAACTTGCAAGAACAGTCCAATGAACTCTCTCCTGTGTGCCCTTCATGTAGATGCACAATTGGTCAGCAGTTTTCTCTGAGCACGTGAGTTTCTCCATACAGTCCCCTGGCCACCTCTGTCAGAATCACCCCCAGAGCCCTGGCTCAGTTGGTTGGAGTGTCCTTCCATGCATCAAAGAGTTATGAGTTTGATTTCTGGTCAGGGTGTATACCCAGGTTGTGGGTTCAATCCCCATTTGGGGTGCATACGGCAGGCAACTGACCAATGTTTCTCACATCTATGTTTCTCTCTCTCCCTTTCTCTCTCTCTAAAATCAATAAAAACAGATCCTCAGTGAGGATTAAAGTAAATCATCCCAGACCTCTTCACATAGGACCTCAGGACAGCCTGGGGTGCCCCCTCTCTCTGGACAGGTCCAGGCAGTGTTGATGTGCTGATAGCTCTGAACTGCCCTCCAGGGAGCCTCACACCAGGTCACATGTCTATGAATTTGCCCCTTAGTTCTTTGTGTTACCAACTCCACTAGCTCCAACAAGTAGTCAAAATACTGTGCCAGTGAATACTGTTTCTTTAGCCCCTGTGTTATACCTTCAAAAAGTAAACAAGGAGAATCAGCCCATTTAGTTACTATGCCTGACCCTTATTCACAGACCTGCAATGCAAATAAAATCTCGTGCTAAGCTGCTTGCCAACTTTTTAATATTTAAGTTTAATTTATGATTCACATTGAAAGTTTATTTTATAGCCCTGGGCCTGAGCTTCACTACAAATGTCCTCTGTGAATCCTTTGTGTGCGGGTGATGGGTGTGAATGCATACACACACTCACACAAAACACTAGTAGAACTTTTCAGTGTCAACATCTGAGTATTCCAAAGGGAGCAGAGAACAAAGTGAATTTTCTGGAGAGATTCGAAGTCCAGCGTCTAATCTAAAGTTGTTTATATTTTAGGGTCTGGATTATATCATTTAAAACAAGCAGACTTAAGCAAACAGGGGTGGGTGAAATGGACAAGGATGGGGCTGGGTGGTCAGGAGCGAACAGCAGCCCAGGTGTCAGCACATTAAAATCATGGTCAGGCATGAGCCATGGCCAGGTAAGAGACTTCAGCCCATCCCCACATGCTTCTTCAGATCGCTAAGTGTTTCTCAGGCATATTTGCGTCCCCCACAATACCATGCACACAACTTCACAGGACACGTGCTCGGAGTTTGCTGAATTCTCACGAGAGTGCCGTCCCTCAGCTTCGACACCACTGGCACAGATTCAGGGCTGAGAAAGGGCCAGAAGACCTGTGACCCTGCCCCTGGGGCTCACATTTAAGTCTTCAGTGGCTTCCACTGCTCAGCCACCAAGATGCACAACCTCAGGAACCATGTCCACTTACATAGCACAGAGTGTGAGTGCCGACCCAGAGCTGGGCACCTGACAGTTCTGCACCCGCAATGCCCCTGGGAGGACCATGTGACTACTACGGGCACAACCCCCACTTACTCCCCACCCCCGGCTTAGCCAATGGGATTCTGGTGGTTTACACTGACACTCCCACCGGTCACTCGCTCACAAATGCTACTCTTCTCCAGGTTGTGCTGCTTTCTCAGGGAAACCTAGGGCCCATTTGCCTTTAGGGAATTCACCCTTCTCTTCCTCCCCAATACCTTTTATTCTCAGCATTCCTAACCCTGTTCTCTAAGCAATTCATGAATGCCCAGGGGGTCTGGGACCCTTACAGTTGAAGACATTTTTACTTTATCGAGGTTCTAATGAAAGGCCTTAGAGTTATGGCTCTCAGAGAAATGCGGGATAAATATGATATTTTGGGCACACACTTTTTCAATTATGGGCAGCTCAAACCTGGTATTGCTCCTCATCCATCTCAATCTGAAGGCTGGTGGGAAGGCTGATCCTAACATCTTTGCACACTTAATCTCAAACCCCACTCATGCAGCTTCTAAATTTTTTAAGATTAATCAAACCTAAGTCTTGCAAAGTGCACATTCTGATTTATATAGGTTTTGGCAAACAGGCACACCGAATAAAAACCCTCTTAGTTGGAAATGACAGCATCAGGGGAATGAGGGCGGGAGAATAGTACCAGGTTGCCCTGTTTTGATGAGCCAGTGGCAGCTCCTGGACCTCGGTTAAAGGACTGTAAACTTGGCGTCATGTTAAGGCGGGAGCCTCTAGGTAACATGGCAAGGACCGGTGTGGTCTTTCATCCTTAGATTTATTTTTGAACTCTAGTTCCCATGAAGGAAAACTCTAGAAAGTACAGTCTCAGAGGAAATGGCACCAGGCTGAGCAGGGATTCTGTTACAGGGGCTGGAGGCACAGGGTGGGAAGCTGGAGGAGCTCTGACTCAGGAGCTCATTTCTAGAAAGATGACCAATGTCTAGGGCTCAAGGGGGCCAGTGAATTCGGACTTGCTTGAAGCCATTACTATCCAAGAAGGTCCAACATATAATGAATCAATATGGCAGCAATCAATAGAGGATAGTAACGTAGAGTCAGGCCTGGCACGACTTTATGGTTTTGGGTTAGGGCAGCAGGGAACTTCCAGCCAAAAGGCTTCAACTTTCAGTGCTCTTAGGAGACAAGCTTAAGTTTGTTGAAGATTAAGGCTGAAATCAGGGTTAACTCCTGGTGGGAAATGCTTATAATGGAATATTGCCATGGGAGTCTGGAATGGACAGTCAGGCTGGATGGCTCAGTGGGCTGAGACTCAGGCAGAGTGCCTGCCAGCCCATGAAGGCAGTATTCAATAGGGAATAAAGGCAGAAGCAAATAATGGTGTGAATCCCTGGAAAAAACATTGGTCTTTGTCAGACTATCGTCAAAACTGGATAGGGCTGCACCCTGCAAGTACCTGGGAAGGAAAAACTCTTCGAGATATACAGGGTGGTGCAAAAGTAGTTATTCATAGGGGAAATAATACAATAACTAATACATATTAATACAAGATAAATTCGGTGTTTCACATACTCACAACTATAAACCTACTTTTGCCCCAACCTGTATGTCAAGGGAGCAGCACCTTCTATGAAAACAGAAGAGAGTTTAAAATTAGCACCAAGGCCCTGGCTGGATACTCAGTTGGTTAGAGCATCATCCTGATACACAAAGGTTTCAGGTTTGATCCCCAGTCTGGGCACATACACGAAGCAACCAATAAGTGCATAAATAAGTGGAACAACAAATCTCTCTCTCTCTCCCTCCCTCTCTCTCAAATCAATTTTTTAAAATGTAAAAAAATTGCACCCAGGAAAATTTTTTTTTAAAATAAATGTCTGGTTTGTGTTATTCTGGCATATGTTAGTCTACGTTTTTGAAGGTCTTTTGTAATACATGACTAGATTTTCTCAACCCATCACACGCACTGAAAATTTTCCCTGAAAGGACAGAGAAATTGTGTACCTTCGTATGTAGCGGGCAGCAGGAGTTCAGAGCACAGTTTAACTTGGCGGGCCAGGTGTCTGGTCTGCTTTTGCAGAGTTCATTGCTCTCTGAGAAATAAGATTAACATACAGGAAATTGCAAGGACCCATGTAAGCCAGATGGTGAGTGCCATAGGGATTCAGAGAAATGAGTGATAAATGAGGTTCATGGTCACAGGGAAAGGCATAAAAGACCCAAGGACAAATAGGAGACACTGGCAGGGGAAGGAGGAGAGTGACAGATCAGAGAGGCAGAGTGCTCATAGGCCTGGAGAAGTGGTCTCCAGCAGATGGAAGACAGAGTAGGGTGACAGAAAAGAAAAGGGGGTGTTTTCATTTTTAATCTTTCACTTTATCCAGAAGACCCACTGGAGATTTAGAAAGATATCAAAGGACTTCTGAGGCTTCAGTTCCACTCAAGGGCAAAGTTGAGTTAACCAAATTATTTCATTGAGTGTTCAGGTGTGGCCATTACATCTAGGTTAGTAAAACAAAGTGGCTTGGTCTAGCTAGAATTTGGTTGAGGTTGGCCAACTTTTTGTTTTTATCTCCTGAAATATCTGTGTTGCTCTAGCTTTAACAGCAGTGGTAGCCGCAATAACACCGATGATAAGTACACACTCCACGTGCCAGGCCCTGTTTTAAGCTCATTTGATGTATTAATTCATTTAATCCTCACATCAGCCTGACAAAGTAGGTACAAGTAGCATTCCCTTTACAGGCCAGGGAACCAGGGCACAGACAGTCCTGCTTTGCACAGACGCCTCCATCGCAGCCTCTCCTAAGTTACAGCAGGGTGATTCCAGTGCACGATGATGGCAGGGCCCAGCTCACAGGTGCTTTGTTTGGTTTTGCTTTTAATTATTATTATCACCTGTTCTTAGGTACCTTAAGTCACCTGGGAGTAAATATTTGAAACCGGTGCCTGGTCAAGCAGCGCTTCCTTCCCAGCGTGGTTGGGGATTTGGGATGGTGAGCTGCAAGCTGCCCACCTTTCTGCCCTGGACTTTGCATTCCACACTTGGAATTGGCTCCACTGGGTGCTGTTTATGTGGGCACAGTATACAAGGTAAGGCTTCACACTTTACAATTTGCGTCATGTAATTATATCAGACCTTTAAAGACTTTTAGTTTCTTGAATTTCATTGTGTATTGACTAGTAGCAAAGCATGGTAAGTGCTGCCAAGAATACAATGATGAATAAGAAAAGGACTCTGACCTCATTTATAATGCTCTGATGTAGGCACAGCAAGTAACACGGGGTAGGCATTGTAACGCGAAGCCAAGCAAAACAGTAGAGTGTCAGAGCTCGGCTTGGTTCTGTTCTTCCCTAGTCCAGGACTTACAGGCTGTGTGATTTTAGGCAAGTCACTTAACTGCACTGAGCTCAATTTGCTAATTTGTACAATAGAAAGAATGAGAATTTATCCAATAGGATTGTCCTGATGATTAAATTAAATATTTTGATAAATGCATTGTAGAAATGCTGAGAAGTGCTATGCAAATATTAATTACTATATTTCAACTATAATCAATGCTCCAATAGAAATGTTATGAGTTAAGGAAGGAGAATGGAAACCAGTGGGAGTGTCTAGTAACTCTGGTTGTAGATAATTGACTCTTCCTGTTTAGTCCTGTTCTAGTCACCTTTCCCTTTCCCTTTTGGAATATAGAGCTTCCGTGGTTGAAAACCTCCTGTAGAGAACTAATGGGAAACCCTGGGAAGGAAAGGCAGGAGCTGGGGTGAAGAGAACGGAAGGTAGCTGTTTGTGAATGATTGGCAGAGTTATTTCCAATCGCAAAAATACCACAATCCAGGTATTAATCTGGAAATGTCCTAAATAAAGGAAAGCATACCTGCTCTTTGGTGAGAAAAATGAGCCCCACGGATTATTCCTAATTATTTTCTTCCTTTAATCATGTCTGATCTTCCAAATACAGGATCAGACATCTTCCCACCTCTAGATCTATTAAATATCTATTCATTCTTTTTTTCATTCAATACATATTCATTGAGAATATGCCAGACACTGCACTGGGCCCTGGGGCTTCAGACATGGATAAGGCACAATCCCTGATCTTACAGCATTATGTCTCATGAAAGATGCAAATGGCAAATTTCAAAATGATGTGTTATGTTAGGTGTTTCCGAAGGGAAAGCAAGGGTGCTCTGGAGCCTAGCTTTACAAATCTGCCCAACACAGGCTGCGGACACGGGGAGAAAGCCTCCTCAGAGGAAGTGGCAGACGCAGGTGAACTGGTTACAAGTAAGCCTGCTCATACAGAACCTGCCTATCTGTGAATGGTCTTGCAGGCTTTGTACCATTTGGGACTATTTATAGCCAACTGATGTGTGAGCCCATTTTGAAAAGACAGTTTTAAAAATGAAACACCATAATTTCATATTAATCAGTGAGTGGGACATTACTGACCTAGTGGAAATGTCTTTTTGAAGCATTCAGGCCAAGCAGAAGGTTTGCTGTTATAATGCCTAATATTTATCAGGTCCTTTAGATGTTTATTTCATTTATTCCTCACAATAACCCCATAGATAGGTCTTATTACTATCTCCATTATTATTAACTCGTGGTGGGAAGTGCTTATAATGGAATAGTAACCCTGAGTGGCTTTGTGGGTAGAAGAAGGTATGAGCCTTTGATGAACAGGTGGCATCCATGTTTCTTGGGACTTCAGTTGGGGAGCAACTGACTCTTTTCCGTATTTCGGTTTCAAAATAAAATCTCTAAACTAGATAAAGATTAATTAAAATGGAGTGATTCGGCATTTCAAGTAATCAGTGTCTGAGAAACAGAAAAGTCAGCTTCATCAGAAATACTTAGGAAAGGAGGCAGTAGGGCAGTTGGGCCTGGTTTGGAGGGTGTCAAAATGCGGGTGGGCATGGAGGTAGGGAGCAGGAAGTAGAGAAGGATGCCTCCACATTCCTCCATCAACAGCAAATTGCTTTGTAAGGGAGGATTCCCCACTCAGGATCAATAAGCAGTTCTCAGCTGTATTCTGTTTAAAGCATATAAAAGTGTGGAAGCAATCATACCGTGGGGGAGTTTCCATGGGGCTGGAGGTGTGCTGGGGTGGAAGAATGAAGGCTGCCCTAGAGAGCTCGAGAGAGAGAAAGGGAAACAGCTGTGAGCATCTCTGGGAGGAAGAAACCCGTAATATACACACACTGGGTGGAAGAGAAGGAGCAGGGAAACGGGAAACAGAAAACAGCACATTTCCATTCGTTTCACTTTGAAAACGTAATCGTCTTGTTTAAAGGAAATCAGGAACGGGTTCACACTGTATGAAAATTTGTTTTCAACAAATGAGTAAACAGGCTTTAACTTAAAAAATATAATTCTTCACCTTTACTGTTTACTGTACATAGATTGACAGTAAAGTTTAATACTATTGTCACTGAATTTAATGTGTCTAGGGTCCAATGAAACTGAGCACACTGATCCAAAAATGGAAATATGGTCTATGCTACTGCTTCTCCTTTTGTGAGGGCTGGAAGTTTGTTGGTCTGTAAAGCACCCAAGATAACAGGAACATATGTTGGGAAACTAAATGAAAAGAAAGGTGGATAGGGGAGAGGTAGCTACTACCAACTGTGCTGTACATTGCCTTAATCTTTCTGAGTCTTTGTTTCCTCATCTGATAAATGAGGGTAATACCCATCTCATGAGCTTGTTGTGAAATCAGATTAAACAAGTGCACATAACAGGGCTTGCCTTACGGTACTAGATACTGAGCAAATAAATGTTGGCCCACTTTCTCTGACAGACCCACAGGTCCCACCATGTTCTCTGGAGAAGCATTTGTTGACTGCCATGTAGGAATGCACTTCATGTTGTCTAAAGCAAATGGGAAGTGGGTAATTGGGTCAAAGTTTTCTCTTCCTCCAACCTCAAGAGAAAGTAGTTAAGTTAGGAGGATGGGTATTTTGTGTTGTTTGCTGTGTCAGAGAGCTGTTGGCTGTGGAAAGTTGGGGGCCGGGAGTGATGGCTCTTTAGATGTCTCTGTGAATCATACACTATGGTTTCCAGGCATTTGAAACGACTCCATTTTCTGGCATGGTTTACTTGCTGCTGGCCTGGTATGAGACAGTCTTAGAGAGGTTCCCAAAAGAAACTCAGCAGTAGGTGGTGTCCACTCCTCTTGGATATCATGGTAGGCACTTTCAAAGGCAGTACCCCATTTGCTCCTCAGATCTACGCTGGGCAGTAATCTCCACTCTAGAGAAGGAAAGACTACAACTGAGAGAGGCTAATTTGACTGTAGACTTATTATAATCAGTGCCTGTGTTCTGAAACTATAGAGAAATATTGGGCCAGTGAAAGGGGAAGGAAAGAAGAAAAAGAACCCAGTCTGTCGGTATTGATTTAAGGTGCTCATTGCTTCTGCTGTGTACTTCTCTGCAGTGTGCTTAGACAACCTCTGGAGGTATCCAGCACACATAGAATCTCTCCAGCCTCCCCACAGCACATCCCCGGAGTCTCTGCTCAGGAGATAAGCCCCTGTGCAGACAGCTACTCACAAAAGGGGCTGTTTCAGAAATTAACTTTTCATTGATGAGTTTCATTTCATTGCCAAACAGACATGCCTAGGTTAGCCATAGCAATTTGGTGGGGTGTCGCTCAGGGTGGTGGCAGGGGGAAGCCAAGTGTTGGTTTGTTGGCGCCAGGTCCATGGTGCCGTTTATTTTTAAATGGCCAGTGCGCATCATGGCAGCTACTGCATTGAGCATCTGCCCCCTGGTGGTTAGTGTGTGTCATAGCTACCAGTCGGGCGGACGAACACTTAGCCTTTTATATATACTAGTATAGATAGATTCTTACAATGATAAAAGAAATCGCCACTTCTTAAATACCTGCTGCCTATGGACCAGCATCTTATGTACATCATTTCATTTAATTCTCACAAACAACTCTATGAAGTTTATATTATCACTCTCATTTTATGGACCAGAAGGCTCAAGGAGGTTACGAGGCTTGCTGAAGTTTACAATAATTGGCCAATCAGTGATGTGCAATGCCATCTTTTTAATGCTCAAGCCTGTGGTCTTTCTATCTCACCACTGAGTCTCTGAAATAATTAATCCCTACATTGAAATGGGTGTCAAGCCTGGGCTCTGAGATTTAAAGTCTGCTGAAAGAAGCTCTCCCTCTAGAAAGTTAATTTCCATCCCTAACCCTTTACACCCAGATAGATTGATGGATCAAAGATAAGAAAGATGATCTGTCTCTTCCTAGACATCTCCCAAGTGTATGATCCTGAAACCTAGGGCACTCCCACTGGATTTAGCTTTGAACCATTTCTCACCCTCTATTACGTATGCTAGCAAGATTGTTGAGTCTTTCTTTCCCAGTGTTTCCTGTATTCACTCCTTGCCATATAATCCCATTATCACCACTCTCCTGTATTATTTCAATGGTTTCCTAACTTCTCCTTGCCTCCAGGCTTCCCCCATTCTAAATCCTGCTGCTAGATTAGTCTTCCCCAAACATTTTTTAAATGTCAGTTCTCATTCAGAAACATTCCATTGATATGATGCAGCCATTTAGGCTAATGTTGGAAAAGAATAGTTAATGAATGACACGATATGGAAAAATATGTTCACAGTATGTTACTGGGGGGGAGGGAGGTTACAAAATACACCAAATGTTAATGTGGTGATCTGTGTGTATGGATGACTTTATTTTCTTTTTGTTTATCTAGAAGTCATAATTTTTTGCAATACATATTATTCTTGTAACACAATTTTTAAAAAGTAGCCCTAGCGGGTTTGGCTCAGTGGTTGAGAGTCAACCTATGAACTAAGGGGCCATGGTTCAATTCCTGGTCAGGGCACCAGTGAGAGACGTGCAGGAGGCAGCAGAATCAATGATTCTCTCTCATCGTTGATGTTTCTTTCTCTCTCTCCCTCTCTGTTCCTCTCTGAGATCAATAAAAATATATTTTTAAAAAATAGAAATTATACGGGATTCATCAAAGTGAAAAATTTGCATAAACTTTAACCCAACTTACTAGTTTTAGGAATCTATCATATAGAAAGATGGTCCTAAAGTTTGATCTAGACCAAAAGCATCAGCATCACTTGAGAACTTGTTAAAAATGCAAATTCTCGGGCCCCACTCCTGACAGAATTCTGAAACTATTCTGTGTCTATTGTTGGGCAAAGCAAAGCAAACTAAAAATACTTATGTCATCATGTGGTAGGCAGAATAATGCCCCTCTTCTCCAAGCATCCATACCTGGAACCTGTGATATGTTACCGTATATTACTGGCAAAAGGAACTGTGCAGATAGAACTAAGGTTACCTGAATTTAGGGAGATCATTCCAGATTATCTGAGTGGGCCAAAGGAAATCACATGGGTCCTTAAAAGTGAAAGAGAAAGGCAGAAGAGTAAGTAAGAGAGAGGCAACAAGGGAAGGAGAGGTAGGAGAGAGTCAGATCATGACGTGGAGTCAGCCTACCACTGCTGGTTTTGAAGATAGAGTAAGGGGCCATGAGCCAAAGCATGCAGGTAGC
This sequence comes from Plecotus auritus, assembly GCF_963455305.1. NCBI lineage: Eukaryota > Metazoa > Chordata > Mammalia > Chiroptera > Vespertilionidae > Plecotus > Plecotus auritus. The sequence continues at coordinate 33,810,337 of NC_137778.1, forward strand.
CTTCAGAAGCTGGGATTAGCCCTCAGTTGACAGTCAATAGAGAAATGGCAGCCTTAGTCCTACAGTCACAAGGAGCTGACTACCATCAATAATCTGGATGAGTAAGAACAGACTCTCCCCTTGAGACTCCAGAAAGCTACGCAATTCTGCTGACACCTTGATAGTAATTTGTTATGGTAGTGTATGAGTTTGCTAGGGCTGCTGTAACAAAGTACCACAGACTGGCTGGCTTAAATAACAGAAATGTGTTATCTCACAGCTCAGTCCAAATCCAAGATGCCTTCTGAGGGCTGTGAGAGAAGGATCTGTCCCAAGTTTCTCTCCTTGGCCAGTAAATGACCATCTTCTCCCTGTTTTTATATCATCTTTCCTCTGTATGTGCCTCTGTGTCCAAATTTCCCCTTTTTATAAGGACACCTGTCATATTGGATTAGAGCCCACCTTAATGATTTCAGGGTAACTTGAATACCTCTGAAAAGACCTTACCTCCCAATAAGATGACATTCTGGGATACAGGGGTTAAGGAATTACTACATACATATGTATACACACATACACACGCACATACTTTATGTTATATTTTATTTATAAATTTCCCTCTAATCATGTCAACTGTCAGGACCTAGGAGTAGTAACATCACTGCGGCAATGAGCACACCCAGCACCCAGGTCTTGATTTCTAAATATCATTTCCCACTAAAGAAATCAGGGCCCTTTGAATTGAAGAAATGACTGCTCTGGCTCTGGTGCAGGTCCAACACAAGTGAGCCTGGAGAATCTTGGTGTGCCAGAAAGAAAGGAAATACTTAAAGATTAATGAGGTCATGTCAAAAGGACACAGGATCCTGCTTGAAGGGGTTCCCACTTGCCAAGTTTGGGATAATTTGAACATCAAAAAGAGAATGACAGTAATGGATTATAATCCATTGAAGTTTTTAGGGGGAAAAAATCCATGAGTCCATAATTATACTCAAAAAAGAGACTCTTAAAGAAAAGAATTCCACCTAATAAATATAGAAGGAGAGATAGAATTAGAAAATCACTGCATTTCAGCCCCTAATGTAATAACTGATTCAGGCACGGACCAACACAGATGCTAAGCACTGAGCACAAGGCTCCTGAGGACCAGGATGTTCACGCAGCATCAGTATATCTCCTCACAAATTATTTAATTACAAAGGGGGAAAGACACTTTTTTTAAAATAGAGAGATTTGGTGACCACTGCTTTAAGTGTTAGCATCACCAACAGTGGAACATCTGACATTATTTAACCCTTTTGATATGAGGCCCACCTACTATGAAGTACACTTTTAGATTATTTTTGCCAAAAAATACTTAACTTGAATTTAACCATGAGAAACAACCATATAAATCCAGAATGCAACACATTCTATATAGACAACTGGCCTGGATTCTTTGTAAAAATGGATGTCATAAAAAAACTACAACTGAAAGAGAATTCAGGGAACCATTCTAGTTTAAACTAAACCAAAGAAAACACCATATGCAATATGCAAACTTCATTGCATTCTTCATTTTTTTAAATGCTTTAAATGACATTTGGAGAACAATTGGGAAATTTTTAGTGGGAAAAGTATATTGGGTAATAATTATGAAATGTGTTGCTAATTTTTTCTTAAGTGTGATAATAATGTTGTAATTATGTTTGAGAATGTCTTTATTCTTGGGAGACACATGCTGAAGTTATTTGGTTCAGTGCCATGATATCTGCAAGTTATTGAAAACAGTTTAGAAAAATATGGTGTACTCGAACTGGCTCTTACAGCTCCTGAGAGCAGATAAATATTCAGGAATTTTGCATGCCGTTTGTTTAACTACTGGTTTAATTTCAATATCTTGAAATCAGCCATGGTGGGAGTTTTTACACCACAGAAATTGGCAAATACTGCAAGCCAGGGCTACTCCTCTGCCCCAGATGCCTGGTTTATCAGCACATCTCTGTATATGGAATCACATGTCAGTAATTGGTGAGGCAACTTAAGTGTGCCTTGTGTTCAGTATGATATTCCTTCAACCTTTGTGAGGATTTAAAAAAATTTTTTTCTAAATAAAAAATTGGGAAAAACTGAAAAGGAAAAGTCCTTCCTTCCTTCCTCCCTTCCTTCCTCCCTTCCTTCCTTCCTTCCTTCCTTCCTTCCTTCCTTCCTTCCTTCCTTCCTTCCTTCTTGGGCAGTGGTCAGCAAACTGCAGCTCACGAGCCACATGTGGCTCTTTGGCCCCTTGAATGTGGCTCTTCCACAAAATACCACGGCCTGGGTGAGTCTATTTTGAAGAAGTGGCGTTAGAAGAAGTTTAAGTTGAAAAAACTTGGCTCTCAAAAGAAATTTCAATCATTGTACTGTTGATATTTGGCTCTGTTGACTAATGAGTTTGCCGACCACTGTTCTTGGGAATCCTGAGAGCCACAGAGAAGGATATGGGTGTGTGTCGGGGGGGGTGGGGGGGGTGGGGGGGTGCATTTAGGAATCTACCAGGTGAGACCCTGAGACTCTAAGATATGTCAGTGGCTCCAGGCGTCCTGAGTGGGGGAACAACAGCATGAGGCCCATCTGACGCCCCCAAGAAAGGGGAGCATGTCCTGCTTTTCCTCGGTGTGCGTGAGCCACTCCCCTCCCTTCCCTCTGTGCCTGGTGCTGGCTGCTGTGTTGGTAATTGGCCTGCGCTTACAGGATCCTACAGGAAGCTTCCAGTTTTAATTCCTTTGGAGGAAAACGTCCAAGGTAGCCTGTGGCTTGTGCAGTGACTGAGGCAACTGTGAGTGGCTGTCTAGGCTTCTCTTTGTTTTCCTTCTCATTTGTCTTCCCATCACTGATTCCCTGTTCCTCTACTCCTCCTCTGCTCTCTGTACTATCACTGTTACTCAGGAATGCCCTCCCACACGCCTGCTAATCTTACCCACGCTTCTAGAAGACTCTCAAGACCCACCTCCTCTATCAGACCCTCCACAATAACCCCTGCCCTCTTCTTCATGCCTCATGGCACTGATGTCCATATCACCCCTTTCAGATCTCTTCCAGGATTGAGTTCTGTGCCTGAGTTTTTAAACTGATCCTTAAGCTCCCAGAGGACAGGAACTAGATTCTCTATGTCCTTGCTATGTAAAAACACTATTTTATCACAAGTAGAGGTTAGCATAACATATCCATTGGATTCTATTGAATTTCTTCCCTCTCTATATCTTCTCAATACTCTTTTTTCCTTTTCCATTGCTGTCTCCTCTTTTCCTCCTGTTTATTCCATTCACCCCAGGCCCTGCCCTTGCTCTCATTAGCTTGCTTCTTTCTCCCTCTACTTGGCCCTCCAAGGCGGAAGGTGCGGTTGGCCCTGATTCAGGCTTGCTTCTCAGCCCCTTGCCATGGAGCTCTCAGACACCTAATTCCATGGCAGGAAGAACAGCTGCCCCGGACAAACGCAGCTCATCATCCACTGTCCTCACTCAGGCTGCCCGTCCCCAGAGCTCCCGGCTCCACAAAGGAAGCCGTGTGGGGCGCACAGAGCTCCAGACATCTGCCTCCCACATTTTTTTCTCTCTCATCCCCTCTCCACCCACCACCACCCCCCTTGAATTCTCTGGACCCATTCTTGTGGTAAAATCTCACACATTTTCTCAATCTATATGCAAACCAGGTAGGATTGACAGCTGAGGAAAGCTGCATGTCGCCCGGGCCCAGCGCTATCTGTCTCCCTCTGAGGGAGATCTTTGAGCTCCGCGACCGTGCCTGGAAGCCATGGCCCTTGTCCTAGGCTCTGCCCTGGCCCAGGCGAGCGCCTGACCCCTGCTAACGTGTGGGGCCTTTAGCCGTGGAGAGGCGGGGGGCGGGGAGGGGGAGGTAACCAGAGCCCCCACATGCCAGTGACTCATGTCCTCTGAAGGGATCAGACTGTTATTAGAAACCTCGCCTGCCAAACGCAGGGCAAATGTAACCAATTTATTAATGCCGGAAAACCAGTGTGTGAAATTGGACCGAGAGGAGAGGGGCGCCAGGCCTCTGCTCCCTTCCTGCTCGCAGGCAGCGGCGGAGGGAGGCTGGTGGACAAAGGGTTTGTCTTCTGCAGGAGGCTGTCGGTGTCCTAATCGCATGTGATAGTGGCAGCAGATTCCTGGCCCAAGTTTCAGAGGCTGGGAGGTCACTGTGCCCACCATCCCCCGGCTGGCTGTGAAGCCTGGGCCTGAGTTCCCAGGTTGGGCAGGAAGGCCCAGCGCTTGGGCTCCCACGGTCCCAGCTCTGCTCCTCACTGTGGGTAGCCAGGGAGAAGGGAGGAGCAAGAATGCGATGCATTTCCAGGCACAAGTCTCTCCATTTCTAAAATGAGCTTGTGTGCTGGTCACTTAGCCTTTTCCGACAAAGGGCCTTAGATCCGTCCCTCAGTGTTTCGTGGTGGTTGCAGTTTCCTTCAGAACAGTATGAATTTTTATGTCCAATTGCCATTGATTGCCTTCTAAACAGGAGACTAGGTTAAAGAAGAATTAGCAGTCACCATTTATTAAAGGGTTACTGTATGGCATGTCATTATTCATGATCTCATTCAATACCCACACAAATACCCTCATGAGGTAGGCACTGCTATTCTCCGTTTTTAGTTAGGGAAACTGAGCTCAGAGAGTTAATGAACCAGCCCAAGAGTATAGGTTTCAGAGGACAGAATTCAAGCCCCTGCCTGTTAAACTACGCTCTTCACAGCCCTGGTTGGAGCATTGTCCATACTCGGAAAGGTTGTAGGTTTGAGTCCTAGTCAGGGCACATCCCTAGGTTTTGGGTTTGATCTCTTGTGGAAAGGCACTGATCAATGTTTCTCTCTCATATCAATGTCTGTCTGTCTGTCTCTTATCTCTGTCTCTCTTTCTCTCCCAAATCTCCCTCACCTCTCTCTTTCTCTCTCTCTCCCTCTCTCTCTCTCTCTCTCTCTCTCTCTCTCTCTCTCTCTCTATCTCTCTCTCATTAATAAACATGTCCTCAGGTGAATATTGAAAACATGACAACAGCAATAATAAAACTATGCTCTTCACCATCCAAGATTAAGGAGTTGAAATCCTCTGACAGTTTTGGGTAATTTGGTGAAATATCAAGAAACAAATACAGAGGATTTTTTTTTGCTAAGGCTGCCTCAAATTTCAGATGACCAATTCTCAAAGAATTGGTTCACCATAAAAACAATGGCTACACATTTTACAAGAGCATAAATAAATCATTATGGTGATTCAGATAAATTCAGAAACATATCAGATGTCAGGCTTTGGGGCTGCTATCATTATCATTGTGTGAGACTGTGGGGATGGGAGATGAGATCTGGTTATTTTAGATTCCTATTAAGATTCTGGCTAATTAAATGCCATTTATTTTGTAATGTGTCACCACACATGTCGTGTCTCAACACTAAAGGCAAGGTAATATCTAGTAGGGAAGTCTGATTAGTAAATCTTGAATTAGTGGCTTGTTAATAGTTCTTTTATGAAAGACTAACTGTTGTTAACTGTTAGTTCATTATGGACATGATTATTTGAAGATGCTGGTGAGTCCCCATGCCCCAAAGCTAGTAAATCCACAAGTTCATTTCTTCTGGAAATGGGCTTAATGCATTAGTGTTGTATTCGGATTGGCGTGCTGTGCCTAAAGGGCAGAGCAGCCTTCCATTTCTGGGAGCTTTCTCTCCGCCTCCCCTTTCCAGTGATGTTTACACAGGTCCTGAGGCGGCTGTGGCCATGAAGAGGGGAGGAGGATCATTTCCAGCATTACTGAGATCTGGAAGGAAAGTTCAGTCTTCATTTTGAATTAAAATCCAATTTCCCTTGCTCATTTCGGTACCTAGAAGAGTGTCCCTATTTCTTCCTTCCTCTCCTATAAACTGTAACTCACCCAAATGTTTTTAGGGGAATAATCACTCACTAAAAAAAAAAAAAAACAAACCTGCAAGCCAATGAGGTTATATTTATGTATTTAAAACAATTTTTAATATCTGAAAAAAAAGTTCTTTTGTCCCTACAATATGGCAACAATGAAGGACCCCCCTGGAGGACTTGAAAATTGGGTTGTCCTCTGAGAGCTGAATGAGTAAAATTCACACTCACTGGCAGTGATTAGCCATCTATAATAATAAAAGCGTAATATGCTAATTATACCGGACATACTTTCGGACGACCTTCTGGGCAAAGCCAGGGCTGAGAGGGAAGCCCAGGTCCCAGGTGCCTGCTGGCGGCTGGAGGGAATCCCGGGTGAGGAGGGAAGCTGGTGCCGGCAGCCAGGGGAAGGAAGGCCTACTCTTGCACGAATTTCATGCATCGTGCCTCTAATCTAGTATAAGAATAATGGTAACTCCAAAAATAATAACGGCAGTAATCATAACGCAAAGGATTAGCTATATAAGTGTCAATCCAACCAAAGGTTGAGCCAGAAACCCTTCCAAGGAGACATAGCTGAAATGTAAGTATAATCCAGTAAGAGGAAATAGATACAATTCTATCTGGAGAATGACTGTAAATGGAGGTTGTTGGTGGGGCATGGCTACAGTGTTTGGACAGGTCCAAGCCTTGGACTGATGAGAGGGCACAGTCCTCTCGTGGCCACGTGCAAGTCCCAGCTTGGAGGGGCAGAGCCCTCCCAGCACAACTATAGCCAACAGCTGTAGTTGTAAGCTTGAACCTATGGTCCAAACACGTGGCCCCACATGCCTAAGTGATACAGGCTGCAAGTAAACAAAGCTTGATCAGGTGCATGTAATTGAGTAGGATCGAAACTCACGAGAATATTGTGAACATCTTGATCACGCCCTTATTTTGCCTTGTGGCATCTGCTGTAAAATAAAGACACGGCCTGTGGGCGTCGGTGCTGTTTCTCAGGAAGCAGCATCCCACCGAGACCCAGCTTTCATTCTCTTGTCTTTCTTTTCTAAGCCTTTCAGCCCCCCACTCAGGGTCACCCTTGGCTGCGTCGGCGTGGCACAATTGTTCCTGAGGGTTAAAAGGAAATTCTGAAGAACACTGATCTTAAATCTTTTCGAGCCAAAGAAGCCATTTCTAAAGGGCTTCAAACAATGTGGTTCTCTTGGTAAAAGTTTTCCAAATGTGAAGAGTCATTGCTGGCACGTGATAGGCCTAGCCAGGCCCACAGACAAGTTTTGTTTGGTCCACACTGAATTGACTCATAGTATTTTTTAAAGTTGTCAACTAATTTCACATAGAAAAATATAGGTGTCTAGCTTTTATTGAAAAATTGGGAAGACCTGAATTAACCACACAAGCAACAATGGGGTGGAGCTATAAAGTAGTAGCTGCTCCCTTTAGAAAGGTGCATTCTCCAGTTTGCCGCAGTCCCCACTCTTCCCTATCATCACCTGCTCCCTGACCTGCTTTATTCCTCTGTGTTAAGCTTTTTTGAGCCTCTGTTGGTGTTTGAGTGTGTGACCCCCTAGTGGGTAAGCTTGCCTTCAGCTACTTGAGCTGAAATTAGCTTCTTAAGACCCTGAACTCTCCTTGTTCTGTCTTATTCCACACTCAGCATGCAACCTTCTGAGAATTTGGCTTCCATGTAATTTGCCTATAACGAAAGAATGCATTGATCTTTTGCCCTGAGCATCTTGCGCTCTATGAGGAGGTGCATAGAGTAAATGTAAAAATGCTTCAGCTTCTGAGTCAGACGAATCTGGTTCCAATTCTAGCACTCTCACTTACTAGATAAGGTCACCAGGAGGCCTTGTGGCACCCTGCCAGTTACCTTCTCCTGGAGATGTCACCCTGGGTCACCGTGGGCCACATACCAGAATATTCAAATTACAAAAACATTTCTTTGAGCAAAATTGATACTCCTAAGTCATAAATTATAGCATCTCCAATCCAAACAACCAACAAACATAAGTTTCTCTAGAGAAACATCCAAAAAGAGTAGAAGGTGTTGGTCAAAGATACTGCTCTGTGATGGCTCTCTGATCTAGAGAGGCAGAGAGGGACTGGGGGCTGGAACATGGGGTTTGAACTTAGGAGACTTGTATTTAAGCCCTAGTCTTTCCTTCATTAACTATGTGGACCTAAGAAAGTTGTTAACTGGTCTGAGTCCCTCAAATATATATTCTCTCCCTACATACCTAATAGAAACTTTGTGAGGATTAAATGAAATAAGGAGGGGAAGACACTAGGAAAATTGTACAATGGACTGGTTAGTATCAAATTTTTATAAGCCCAGTGAACACAAGCTTTGGAAATAGAAGGAGAAGAACCCAAGAAGGCCTTACCAGGAGTCTCTAGACAGCCAGAGTAGTGTTCACAACCAAAAGATTCATGCCAGGCTCAGAGCACCCATAACTATCAGAGCCTGGAGTGACCTCAAATCAGACTCTCTGCTTTGTGAAATAAAACAGTAATGTCCAGTGATGTTGAGGGTGGGGGAAAGGGTCTCACAAACAATGTGGATGAAAGTGTAAACTGGGACTAAGAGGGTAATTTGGTGGTACCTATCGAAATTTTAACAAAAAATATTAATAGTTTGGCAGAGGATCTATTGGTAGGTGGTGGCACACGATGATCCACTTTTCTTTTTACACCTCTCTGTCACTTTTGTTCTATGTGGCTTCATTCTCAAAAGAGAGAACAGGAGAGATCTGAGAATAATTACAGAGAGGGTAAAAGAGGACAGGACTTATTGAATTTCCATCTTGCCCCTAGGCTCTGAGATTGACACTCGACACACTTTCTTTTATTCACTCTTTATAGCAACCCTATCTATAAGGGTGTAAAGGCCAGGATCTGAACCAATATTTGCTAGACCCTGAAGTCCATACTCTTTACTCGTGTGAAATCAAAAGGGCTTGGTGATAAGGTTTCCAGCACCCTTACTTCCATAAACTTTGTGAGAATCACTGTGGACACCAGCCTTCAGTAGCCCTGGGGAAGAATGTATTCTGTTAGGTTACATTGTGCTTAGGGAAGTAATACTTCTTATATCATGCAGAGTTTGAAGACCAAGTGGTTGGTTGTTCACCTTATCTAGCTCTGTATTAGTTTTCTATTATTGCTGCTGTAACAAATTGTCATAAACTCAGTGGCCTAAAACAATACAAATCTATTATCTTACAGTTCTGTAGGTTAGAAGTTTGACGAAGGTATTGTGGGACTAATATCAAGGTGAGCCAGGGCTGAGTTCCCTTCCAGGGGCTTTAGGAATTCCTTTCTCACCTTTTCAGCTTCTAGAAGCCACCACTTTGGATGGTGGCCCCCTTCCTCCAGCAATGACAGGTGAAGTCCTTTTTTAAAAAAAAAAAAAAAAAAATATATATATATATATATATATATATATATATATATATATATATATTTATTGATTTCAGAGAGGAAGGGAGAGGGAGAGAAAGATAGAAACATCAATAATGAGAGAGAATCATTGATCAGCTGCTTCCTGCACGCCCCCTACTGGGGATTGAGCCTGCAACCCGGCATGTACTCTTGACTGGAGACCCTTCAATCTGCAGGCCGACGCTCTATCCACTGAGCCAACCCAACTAGGGCTGAAGTCCTTGTTACATCGCATCACTCCAATCTTCTCCCGCCCCCCTCTGCCACTTATATGGACACTTCTGATTATATTGGGCTCACCTGGATATTCCAGGACAGTTTCCCCATTTTAAGGTCAAGTGATTAGCAACCTTAATTCCCTCTGCAACCTTAATTCTCCCTTTGCCATGAAACAACATAATCACAGGTTCTGGGGATTAGGATATGGAAATCTTTGAGGGAAATCTCTGCTACCACTCCTGTGCTAGTTCTGGAAATTTACAAGGAGAGGCTCTGAGAAGCTGTGGTGAGGAAACAGTTAACTAGCCATCCACGAAACACAATGATCTCTTGACAATGTTGAGTGTGGTGTAGACCTGTGGGCCAAGAGCTGGGCTGTTGGGGTAGGTGGCCCACATCTTCGAAGAAAAGCTCATCAAGCCATGACCAGTGGAAACCAGGACACCAGTCACCTGGGAAACCAAGTAAACATAAACATACAGTCATCTATCACTGCCATCTGGAAAAAATTGGGTAGTGAGGGTCTTCCTGTTAGACCCTGCTCCAGTATTTATTTGTGTAGCTGGAGATTGCAGACCAGCCTTTCTGTCAGCGATGCTTCAGTGAGGTGCATGGGGCTGAATCTCAGCCTGGAACTAAAACATACCACCGTTCTGTGTGCATGTGGATATAAATATTACCAGCAGACAGGTCACTCAAGAGATAGGTGTCCATATTTCCAAGTCTAAACAATCTCTGTCGGTCAGGTAGGGAGGCCCCAAGTGCTTGTTAACAACATGGTCTTTTGAAAAAGTCTGAATTCCCAGTGAATGCGTCCTGTGTTCTGCTCTGCCCAGGAGCTGTGGTGTCTGGGAGCTCTGTCCTACAAGCGATACCCTGGTCAGTTACTTCAGAGATGTGCAAGGGAGGGATGGTTTTAGCTGGGTCCACTGTACCCAATGATACACATAGGTTACACAGGCTTTCCTTCCAACAGTCCTTCCTCACTATTTTTAATTGCTGCTCCCACAATGGTGAGAGATTTGCCCTGCTCCCTTCATGTGTTCTCACCCTGTCCCCACAGTGAATCAAAGATATTGACAAGGCAGCTGGCTGGAGTTTGCAGGGGCAAGTCTGAGGCATGGATCAGAGCAAAGTGAAGTGACCCGTACAGGGAACAAACCTATGACCTTGGCCTCCTAAGCTCTATATCAGGGGTGAGGAACCTTTTTTCTGCCAAGGGCCATTTGGATATTTATAACATCATTCGCCGGTCATACAAAATTATCAACTTAAAAATGAGCCTGCTATATTTGGTCAAACATTTAATTAACTCACCCCTAATGCCTTGGCAGGGTCATACCAAATGATTTCATGGGCCTTATACAGCTCACGGGCCAGACATTTCCCACCCCTGCTCTATATTCTTACAGACTCAGCTAACAGAGCACTCTGAAAATCCACCTTCACGCAGGCCCATATGCTATATCAAAACACTCAAAGGCTGCCTTGTTGCAGCAAGAACATTCAGACCAGTGCGATTTCCTAGTATTGTGTTGTTTCCTTACCTTGAAGATTGATTTGGGGACTCCTAGTGTGGTGATACTGAGTCAGAACTCAGCCCATTCTTGATGACCATAGAGTGCAAGGGGCTGGGTAGAGACTCTCCCAGCCTCATTCATTGTGAGCTCCTGAAGCTCATGGATGATGCTGTACCGTCCTCAGCACAGAGTAGATGCTCAAAGCTTGTTAGTGAAATAAATTTTAAAAATGAATGAACTAGTGAAATAAATAAATTTGTCACATATATCCAACTTTGAAAGGTGGTTCTCAAAATCCTCACATTCCTTAGCACCCCTATGTTCATAGCAGCACAATTCACCATAGCTAAGATTTGAAAACAGCCTAAATGCCCATCAGCAGATGAGTGGATTAGAAAACTATGGTACATCTACACAATGGAATACTATGCTGCTGTAAAAAAGAAGGAACTTTTACCATTTGCAGCAGCATGGATGGACATGGAGAGCATTAAGTGAAATAAGCCAGGCAATGAAAGAAAAATACCACATAATCTCACTCATTTATGGAAAATAAAGAACATTATAACCTGATGAACAAAAAGATAGATACAGAGGCAGTAAAGCACCGAACAGACTGTCAAATTACAGCGGGAAGGCTGGGGAGTATTGGGGAGTGGGGGGAAGAGATCAACCAAAGGACTTGTATGCATGCATATAAGCATACCAATGGACACAAGGCACTGGTGGGGGGTGTGATGAGGGCATGCGACAAGGGGTAGGGGAGGCTAGGGGAAGTTCAATGGGGAAAAAAAAGGAGATATATGTACTACTATATGTAATACTTTAAACCAGTGGTCGTCTAACTGCGGCTATGTGACTCAGAGCCGCGGTTTGCCACTCTGTTGACTAATGAGTTTGCCGACCACTGGGATAGGGGCTTAATCACAAGGAACAACAACAACCTGTAATTATTGGAATCGAGAGGCTAGGTCAGTGGTCCGCAAACTCATTCGTCAACAGAGCTGCAGTTTGCCGACCACTGCTTTAAACAATAAAAAAAGAAAGAAAAAAATGAATGAACTAGTGAAATAAATATATTTGTCACATATATACAACTTTGAAAGGTGGTTCTCAAAATCCTCACATTCCTTAGCACTAGTTTCATGAATGGGAAATAATCTAGACCAGTACTGTCTATCCTATATAATAAAAGCCTAATATGCTAAGTGTCCGGTCGTCCAGTCGGCGTTCAACCAAAGTGTAATATGCTAATGATATGCTAAGGCCGCTCAACCGCTCGCTATGACGTGCACTGACCACCAGGGGGCAGACAGTCAACCAGTTAACCAATCGCTATGACATGCACTAACCACCAGGAGGTGGACGCTCTGACCGGTAGGTTAGCTTGCTGCTGGGGTCCAGCTGATCAGGACTGAGCGAGACAGGCTGGACACGCCCTGGAGCCCTCCCGCGATCCCTTCACGGCTAGCCAACCTGGCCCCAATTGTACACGGGTGGGGGTTCCTCCATGGCCCCGATTGTGCACCGGTGGGGGTCCCTCAGCCTGGCCTGTGTCCTCTCGCAATCCAGGACCCCTCGGGGGATGTTGGAGAGCCAGTTTCAGCCCAATGGCGGAACGACCAGTTGCTATGATGCACACTGACCACCAGGGGGCAGACGCTCAACGCAGGAGCTGCCCCCTGATGGTCAGTGCGCTCCCACAGGGGGAGCACCGCTCAGCCAGAAGCTGGGCTCACATCTGGTGAGTACAGCGGCACTGGCAGGAGCCCCTCCCGCCTCCGCGGCAGCACTAAGGATGTCTGACTGACGGCTTGGGCCTAAGCCATCAGTCGGACATCCCCCAAGGGCTCTCGGACTGCAAAAGGGTGTAGGCTGGGCTGAGGGGACCCCCCCTCAAGTGTACAAATTTCATGCACCGGGCCTCTAGTGAGAAATATAATACAAGCCCAAATGCAAGCTACACAATACTTCTATATTTTCTAGCAGCTACATTAAAATAAGTAAAAAGAAACAAGAAATTAACTTTAATAGTGTTATATTCTATTAATCCTATATATCTAAAATATAATTTTACTAGAAGTTTATTATAAATATAATAGAAATTAATTATAAATATAATTTTATAATAAAATTATAAATTTATTATGATTTATGTAAAATAATTAATGAGATATTTTCCATTCTTTTTTGGTGCCAACTCTAGCAACACATCTTAAGTCAGACTCACCATGTTTCAAATGGCCACATGTGGCTCATGGCCACTACACTCAACAGTTTAGCTTTAGATACCATCCACTCTCATTGGTCAATATTATTATTAATTAACATCTGAATAACTCTTAATAAAGAATCCTTACTTTTATTAACTCATTAGTAATGAGCATGCTGATAAGTGACATGATTTCTACTTTATAGTTAAAGAAACAGGGTTATCTTGAAGGGATTAAGTGGTGGAGTTGGGACATGAAGTCCCATGCTTCCCAACACATCACATACTGTCATTCCTTTTAGGGAACCTCCCCAGAGTGTAGAACAGATGGGGATGCTTCTGAAAAGATCCAATGAAGTGAGTCTTAGTTTTAATGAATTATCATGTGATAGTTAATTCAGGTCAAATGGTTTAGGTGGGCACGGCCACACTGTAAATGTCATGTCGTGATGGCATTTAAGACTGGCCAGGGTTCAGTGAGCCACTGACTTCAGTTTGAGACCTACTACCTGACTCTTTCCTAAGCTCACTGTGTTAGCAACTGTCCCAGCTCTGGCTGGGCACCTTCAGATTCTGAGAAGAAAAGCAAGGCTTGTGGAGAGACACATTTCTCTGTGCCATTACACTCAGTTCTCTACCTTCCATTATTTTGTTCATTTCAGAGCTCTAAGGAACTTGCCTGAACCTTTGAGTCCTGCTTTCAGAAAGAAAAATGAATTCATCTTTATTCTTTTCTTTCTGATTTTCTTTCAAATTTTATAGTATTTGATAACACCTCCCAATTTTATTCCCAGCAGCTGGTGCCTTCCAATCCCTTCCCAGTGATGCTCTCACAAAGGCTTAATTATGGTTGTTTTGTGGTATTAATTTTTGCACAGTCTGGCTGGCCTAGAATGCCCCTTTGCTTGAAACTCTGATGCTTTGACTTTCCTCTTGAAATCGACATCATCTTGGAAAAGACAACCAGTGTTTCACCCAAACCATGTCCAAACAGGTCTGGTCCCCAGACCGTATCTGGCATGAAAAGAGGCTCAGTGTAGCACACAATAGATGACTGTAGTCCCATTTTAGACCAGCTGGTTCTGAAGACCATGTTTCTTCTCTGTTGACCCCACTTCTTCCCCCCATCAGACCAACTCCTAGGGGAGGGACCCTGACAGGCATCACGAACATGCAGGAATGAACACGTGGATTTTCCTAAAACATATGTGAATCTGCTATCTTCCTGGTTAAGATACCTCAGTGGCTTAGTACACTCTACAAGATGAAGTCCAAACTCTTTAATCATGCAACAAAGCCCTCCCTGTTAGGACTCTTTTCTACCTCCCCAGCCTCCTCTCTCCCAATGGCACAAACATCCACATCCCTGCAGTTTTCCGAGAAATACCAGGTGGATTCAAGCCTGTGATCTCTATACCTAAATGGCCAGTTCTTCCAACCGCATCTCTGTGTATCTGGCTGACACTCACTCAAGAACCGTTCCCCCCTCCCCATAGAAATGATCACTTTTTCAAACACTGCTCAATCTCCAGCACAACACATACGTGCTGCTGTACTCTTTGTTTAGATGGCTAAACAAAAGGCCCCTGGGGGCATGACTTGGTCTTGGTTGTCATTGACCCTCCTTTGCATGTCAAGATGTCTCGTGGATGAATAAGCATCTTATGTATTTACTAGAGGCCCAGTGCACAAAATTCATGCATGGGTAGAGTCCCTAGTGGCTGCCAGCTGGGGCCTCCCTTCCCGTGGTTGGCTGGCCAGCTGGCCGGCCCCACCCCCTGGTTGAGCCCTTGGTTGAACTCCCAGTCAAGAGGACAATTTGCATATTAGGCTTTTATTATATAGGATGAAGGAAGGAGGATAAGGACACATATGTAATACCTTAATCCAGTGGTCGGCAAACTGCGGCTCACGAGCCACATGCAGCTCTTTGGCCCCTTGAGTTTTTAGCAAAGGCCAGCTTAGGAGTACCCTAATTAAGTTAATAACAATGTACCTACCTATATAATTTAAGTTTAAAAAATTTGGCTCTCAAAAGAAATTTTAATCATTGTACTGTTGATATTTGGCTCTGTTGACTAATGAGTTTGCCGACCACTGCCTTAATAAAGAAAAGAATCTTTGCTGCTACAAAAAAAAAAAAGGAAGGAGGCATAGACAGTTATTACAGAGGTAGAATGGTGCCCAGCTGTAGGGAAAGGGTTTTACCTACTTCCCCCTCACTTAGCTCCTTCTTCTCTTATTTAGGAGATATTTAGAAGTACCCTGAGGAAAGTTCTGGGACATTTTGGTGGACTGGAAGGTAGAGCAAATCAAGTGGACGTGGAGGAGAAAAGCAAGTTGCTGATTGTGTAGCATTTGCTCTGGGCTTAAGGAAAAGTGAACACAGGGATCCTCAGGCACCCTTTTAGGTTTGCCAGCTTAGCTCAGTGGGGAAGGACAGGAAAGGAGGCAGGATCCGGGGTCTTTCTCTGAAATAAATTTCCATGTGACTGGAGCTTTACCTGCACTGTATCTTAACAAAGCACGATGTACAAAGTGCAGTAAAGTGAGGACTCAAACTTTTTCCCCTTTAAAACTAGGGAGGGAAGTTCCCGGATCAGTACTTGCCAGTTCAAAGATAACTCGAGAAAATGCTGCAGGATCTGAAATTATTCAGATGGTTTCTCTGATTTATAGAATCTAGGGAAGACAGTCTTGGTTCTTTAGAAAAGGATAATGCTTCATGTGGAACAGACTTGATAATTGGGGGCCTTAGTACTATGTAGCGGTTCCACCTTCAGTAATAACTGAGGATTCCTTAGCAGACCAACCTGTGTGCACGTGCACACACATGCACTCATGTGCACACACATGCACATGCACACTCACAAGACAACATTTGGTTTTAAAAGCACTATCTAAAGATACTGGAGAGAGATGAAAAGCAAAAAGATACTGGAGAGAGGCAATGGAGCAAGGAAATGGCACTGTTGAGTTTCCAGATTTTGTAGTTTTAAGACAGAGGCAGGCTCTAATCTGCACCAGGCAGAGTGGCTAAAACTCCAATATAAAACCCACAGTCTTACTGACTAGAAGAACCAGAATATGGGGCAACCACAAGTAGAAAATTAAGGGGAACCCAAGAGAGGAAGAGGGAAACCCAACTGCCCACATCTCTGACTAGTCCTTGAACCATACTTACTCAGGAAAGACACCAAGCCACCTACTAAAGCTAAGAGCTGACCTGAGATTTGAGTGTTACCCTCAACAAGGGACCTATTAAAAGAATAGTAAGGAAATATGATGAACACTTTTACACCAATAAATTTCACAACTTAGAGAAAGTGAACAAATTCCTTGAAAGATGCAAAGCAGCAAAGCTTACTCAAGATAAGTGGCACATTTCTATATTGACTTAAAATTGTGAATTCATAGTTTAAAACCTTCCCAAAAGGAAACTCTCATCCATCCCAGATGCTTCACTGGTGAAGTCTGCATTTAAGGAAGATATATACCAATTCTATTTTTTTAAAACATAATGGGAAGAAAAACTTCCCAATTCATTACCCTGATACCAAACCCAGACATTATAAGAAAATAAAACTACAAATTAATATTCTTCATGAATACAGATGTAAAAAATTCCTACAAAATTGTATTAGCAAATCAAATCCAGCAATATTTTAAAATGATAATCCATCATGACCAAGTGGGGTTTGTCCTTGGAATATTTGAAAATCACTCACTATAATTTACCATCTCAGCAGATTAAAGGGAAAAAACCATATGATCATCTCACTAGATGAAGAAAGATCATTTGACAAAATTCAACACAAAAGCATTCATGATGAAAATTCTAAGCAACCCAGGAATTACAGGTACCATCCTCAGGTTGATAAAGGTCATCTATGAGTAACCAAATACAAAATACAGCTAATGTCACACCTAACGGTGAGAGACTCAATACCAATACCAAGATCAGATGCAAGGTAAATATTCCCACTCTTGCCACTCTGATTCAACATCATGCTGTCTCCAAGGGATGCACTATAACCATGAAAACACAGATTCAAAGTAAAAAGAAAAAAGGTATGTATTCCAATATTAAGCCAAAGAAAGCTGGATTAGCTATATTAATATCAAACAAAATACACCTCAAGACCAAGAATGTTACCAGAGATAACATTTCATGATGATAAAGGTGTCAATTATTGAGGAAAACATGCAATCATAAATGAGAGTTTCAAATTCATGAAGCAAAAATGGCAGAACAAAAGAAGGAAGTAAAGAAGTCCACAATCTTTAACATTCTTTTCTCAGTAACTGATAGAAAAACTAGACAAAAAGATTAGGATGAAGATTTTGAGAAACATCACTAACTACCTTGACCTAACTGATATTTATAAAACACTTATATTCAACTACATAATACATATTTAAGCTAAATGGATTTTCCGAAAAAAAATAGGCCATTAAGTCTCAATAGATTTTTAAAAAGCTGAAATCTTATGTAATACTAGAGGCCTGTTGCACAAAGATTCGTGCAATAAGCCTTCCTTCCCCTGGCTGCCGGCACTGGTTTTCCTCCAGCACCCAGGACCCAGGCCTTCACTCTGGCCGCAGTGGAGAAGCCAAGCCTCTTCAGTCTTCAGTCTTCAGTCTTCGGTCATCTTCCGGCAGTCTTCGCTCCGTGCCTGCGTATGCAAATTAACCCACCATCTTTGTTGGGCTAATTTGCATACTCTTGATTGGCTGGTGGGCATCATGGAGGTACAGTCAATTTGCATATTTCTCTTTTATTAGTGTAGATAATTCTCTAATAAAAGAGTATTCAGCTAGAAATCAACAACAAAAACTACTAGGTAAGTTCAAAAAATCTGAAATTAAACAAAAAGTAATCACAAGTGGAACTAAAATTTATTTTTATTTGAATGAAGATGAAAATATAATATATTTTAAAATGGAAAGCTGTAGCTGAATTTAGAAGAATGTAGAGGAAAATTTATAGCATTAAATGCTTATGTTAGAAAATAAGAAAAATGATCTATGTTTTTACCCTAAGAAGCTAGGAAAACATAACTAAATTAAACCCAAAGTAACTAGAAATAAGGAAAAAAAGAAAATAAGAGGTGAGATCATAAAATATAAAACAAGTAATAAATTCAACAAAATCAAAGTTGGTCCCTTGAAAAGAATTTAAAAATTTATGAACTCCTGACACCAGTGGGGGAAAAAAGTAAACACAAACTAATCAATATCAGAAATAAAAGAGAGGATTGCTACATATCATATAGTCATTCAAATATAATAAGGGAATATTATTAAAATTGTATGCAAATAAATTTGACAAGTTAAATAAAATGGATAAATTCTTTTGAAAGCACAATTTAATCCTAGCACTAGATAAAATAGAAAATGCAAAAATCCCTCTATCTATTAAAGAAATTGAATTCGTTAGTTTAAAAATCTTTGCACAAAGAAAACTTCAGGCGCAGATGATTTTATTTGTAAACTCTATCAAACATTTAAGGAAGAAATTACATCAATAGAGTCGGTAGGATCACACCATTTGGTAAAATTTAGAACCCATTCATGATTTAAAATAAACAAAAAGCAAAAAGAAACCAGGAATATCTTTCATCTTGGAAACCAGGAATATCTTTAATCTGATAAAGAGAATCTATCAAAAACCTACAGCAAATATCAAACTGGTGAAATATTTTTTCCCCAAGATAGGAAATGATGCCAAGGATCCCTGCTCTTATCACTTCTAATTAACACATTACTAGAGGTCCAATGTTGCAATGGTGTAATAAGAAAAGAAACAAACAAATGTTTTATTTGCAGAGAACATAATTGTGTATCTAAGAAATCCAAAGGAATTTACAGATAAACTTTTAGAGTTAATACTTTAGTCAACATACTGGATTCAAGGACAATAAACAAAAATTAAGTCTATGTATAATTATAATGAACAAATAGAAAATGAAACTTAAAGAAAATACAATAGAATAAAAGAACATCAACTACATAGGAATAAATAAATGTGTATTACCTTACACAGAAAACTATGAAACAATATTGAGAAAAGAGAAGAGATAAAACAAAGATTCATGCATTGAAAGACTCAGTATTGTAAAAATATCAATTCTCCCCAAATTCGTCTATAAATTAAATGCAATCTCAATTGAAATTCCAACAGATTTTCTTTTTAGGACAGACAGAATTTATGGGGGATTTTATGTGGAAATATAGACAGACAGGAATAGCTGAGAATCTTTAAAAAGATTAGAGTTATAACACTTATTCTATCGCACATAAGAGTTATTATAAAGCTACAGTAATTTAGTGTGTGCGGTGGTACAAGGTAGGACGAATAGACCTATGGCACAGATTAGGGAATTTGGAATCAGACCCACAACCAACAGATGGCACTATTGGCCAATGTCCTGCCATTTAGGTTTCTGCCAACGATTTAGTCTTTATTTTTATATATTTATTTAAATTTAATTTATTGGGCTGACCCTGGTTAACAAATTATACAGGTTTCAGCTGCACAAAACTACAACACATCATCTGTACACTGTATTGTATGTTCCCCACTCCAAGTCAAGTCTCCACCCATCACCATTTATCCCCTCTGTTCCCTCCTCCACCTCCCCAACCATTTATTCTTTATACTCAGTATTTTTGCCGCATTTGTGCATGGTTTTGAGATTTTTTAAGAAATATTTTTTATTCCACATAGTGCAAAAGCTGTGAGAATATTAAGAGTACTACGGAGAAAAGGAACATAAACATGACAAAATGAAAATAGAGATAATTTTTTTTAAATAGAGGTGGTGAGAAAATAAATGGAAGGTTGCACATACATATGGAATTAATTTTTAGATAGCAGAATCAATCCCAAAGGCAGAGTGAATCATGAAGCCTGAGAAAACTGTTATGCCTACACAACTGACAATAATGAGCAAAAGATGCAGAGACAGATGAAATGGAAAACTTCATAGGTGTGCACTAGAGAATTATAGAACTTGGCACATGTTTTAACGTTACCATCAACCATCCAAGTACTTTCTTTTCTTCCATTATCACCCAGCCAGCTCAAACCAAACAGTGTCAATTAGGCTGTTTTTAATTCTGGAGAAGGCTGGGTGTGTTTCTCTAGAACTCAGAACTAAGCCCAGTAAAAGTTCTGCTACTCAGATTTCTGGAGTAAGTCATTGGTGATTCTAGAATGTTACAGCCAGTTCAAATCTGTACGACTTCAAGGAGGCGAGGCAGCCCAGTCTGAGCTAACCTTAACTGCTAAGCAGTTCTCTTCCTCAGCACACCTGCAGAAATGATTGAGGAGATGGGTTAGACCAGTGGATTAACATAGATGAAACAGGCCCATGTTAGGAAAAGATGCTTGGTAGATTGTACCAGAGGTAGGAGGAGGAGAATGCTGATACATTCTTCTATCAGCAAGAATGATTATTGCTGGGGAGTTTGGCATCTTCTCATGAAAATGCATAGGGGAACTGTGAGCTCAAACCCTTCCAGACATTCTGAATTTATAGTGTATCGGTCAGGATTCGATCAGAGAAGCATAACGAGTGGGACATATGTATTCAGAGATTTATTGCCAGGGATTGGCCTACATGATTGTGGGTGCTGGCTCTGCAAGTCCCACATCCACAGGGGAGGCCGGCAGGAGGCAGGCTGCCAGGCTGAAGCTGCGAGCCCCAGGCAGTTTCCTCCTCCTTTAGAGCAGCCTCAGCGCTGCTTTTCAGACTTTACAACTGATTAAACAAGGTCAACCCAGATTATCTGAAATAGTCTCCCGGCAGGCGTCCTCAAACTACGGCCCGCCGAGGACATTTATCCGGCCCGCCGGGTGCCGCTGCCTGTCCTGCTTAGCAGCCGACTCGTCCCGGGCCCGCAGTGCGCATAGGAATTTGTTCATAGTTTTTTTTTTAAAACTATAGTCCGGCCCTCCAACGGTCTGAGGGACAGTGAACTGGCCCCCTGTTTAAAAAGTTTGAGGACCCCTGGTTTAAAGTCTAGTCATTGGATTTTAATTACTTCTACAGAATACCTTCACAGTAATGCCTAGGTTAGTGCTTGAGTCACTGGGTACTGTGGTCTAGCCGAGTTCACACATCAAAAAGACCATTACAAATAGTGTTTTGGAACTTAATCTGTTTCTGAAGATCTTTTAGATTAAAAAAGATGAAGGTATCCTGTAGACTCCAGGAACTAGAGTCTATATGTAGAAGGCACAATGTCATTATCTGGAGGATCTGGTGATATCTTCTTAGGGTACTCATTTATTCATTTAGCTCTTCAACAAACTTTGAGTACCTACCGTATCTTAGTCACTGAAGAAAGTATTGGGACTATAAGAACATGGTCCTTATCCTCAGTCTAGTGGGAGAGACAGAGACACTAAAAGCTTTAATACCTGTGGCGACTGTGCAATGGTAGCTTAGGTGGGCCTCTAACCTGGCTTGTGAAGTCAAGGAAGGCTTGCTGGAGGAGGCGGCACTTAAGCAGGGTCTAGTCTTAAACCTTATGAGACACAGCATCTAGGGATGGAAAGAAAGGATGGCAGGAAGGATGGTCCTGGCGCCTAGCCCATGCTGACCCCACCCAGAGCCAGTGCTGACATTGTCAAACACATTGTAAAGTACAAGCCCGGGGCAGACTCTCACAGGTCATTTCTGTTTTACAGCGTTTCCACCTCTGTGTCTCTCAAGGTGTCTGTTAGTGGTGTGTCCTTGGCTCCTCACCCAAGCCTCCAAGCCCTCATGGAGGCACTGCCTGAGCCAGACTTGAGAGTTTGCTCCAAGACTGACAGGTCACATGGCCCAAGTGCTCAGAACAATGGCTTCCTCTTCCCATCTCAGCTTGGCCAGTTCATCTGCTTCGTTTGGAAACATCACTCTCCTGGCCTGTTTCTCCACCCTTTACCTACGTTTATACCCCTTTTCCCTCTTCCTCCAAGTAATCAGTTTTTTGCACTGGTCCTCTGTACTATTCATTAGCATATGAGTCTCCTCATTTTCCAAATAGATTGAGTAATGTCTTTCCTACCTCCCTCTCAAGAAAGGGTAAAGCACTGCATGAAGGCCCTTGAAACTGGTACTGCCACAAGAAAATAAAGTACAGACAAGGTATTGCCATCATCTGTCACTATCTATCCTTCCATCCATCTATCCATCCATCCATCACCCCTAAATTGTGTATCACTTAAAGATAGAGACCTCTTTGAATCTATGGTTCCTAGTGCAGTTTTCTGCACATAGTAATCGCTCATTAATTGCCTGGCAAAAACAGTGATGATGAAATGATCTGAGATTTTGGGAGACAGATCATTGCAAACAGCCACACCATGGCACTAGAATGTCCCCATTCTCGACATCTGGCCAATGGGTTCTTGCAGACTCAATGTACCCACCATCTTTGCTAAGAGAGCCTTTCCTGCTTTCCTTCAAGTCTGAGTTGAGTACCTTCTCCTCTTACTATTTGCATCCTGACCAAACCTTGGTTACTTCTCTTTCTGTGGATGGCTTCATCTCTCTACAGGAAGCAGGAAAATTCTCTGAGGTGACGCCCTGTGTTCTAATAACCCTTGCCAGCACAGCTCAGCTCCTGACACAATGCAAGCATGCGCAACCAATAAATTACTAGCATGATGTCCATCCCTGTTGATTTTTGTCTCCATATTAGCCTCATGCCAGATAGACTATTCTTTAGAGGGAATAGTGCTTAGATAAGTGCTTAGAAATGTCTTCTGTGTCTTGTCAAGTGGGGAGAAGGCTGGGCTGAGTCCCTGAGCCTCACTCTCTTAGGGAAGACACGATGCCGTGTTTATGCCTCTTGGAAGTTTCTCTTGAGCAGATACTGTGCTTCCCCCAGGCTGTGTCCTTCACAGAGCGGGGCACAGAGGAGGTCAGGTGGAACAAATGGTGATGGCAAAATGCACCGACACCCAAGGAACTTCTAAAAGGTGCTGGTGGAAGACATCTCACCCTCCCATTTTTTTTGTTTTTTTAACGCCTCAAAATGGTTATGCGTGTCTGTGACACTATGGACTCTTTTAGGGGAGTCAGAATGTCTAAATTTATTCTTGTCTGTCTCAGGTCTAACCCAGAGAAAGCACTCAATAAATATTTTTTTTATTTAAATATCTCTCGAGCATGTACCCTCAAGGTTGGGGCAGAGTTCTGTTTTATTGCCCCTAGTTATTAATCCATCTCTCAACTCAACCATTTCCTGTTGGTATGAGGTGCCAGGCAATGGGACTCCACGGCTGGGTTACTTTTTTAGACGGTGAGTCAGAGATACAGAGACAAAGGAACTCTGAGTCACACATTTCAGGGAGGACAGGCGTACCCAGCCAGGTAACTCGTTTTTAATAACGGGGCCCTGAATTATGAAGTAGAGCATGCGCAAACACTCTGCTATCTCCTGGAATGTGGTCGCCAAAAGCCATTGCCATGGGGTAGGTCTGGGTTGGTTCAGCGACTTTCAGATGCCGGCTGGGCTACAGGAAGAGTTTGTTGCATTAAGTAATTTATGGGGTGTTAAGAAGTTCCTTAAGCTATTATTAAAAACATGCAAACTCCTCCCTGGTTAGACCTCTAGTAAGTCAGACTTCTAACTAAGCAGAACTGATGGGCCGTCTTTTGATGTTTAATGAGTTCTGCCGCAGATGGGAGATGTGACAGACAGGGCTGTGGTGGTGATTTACTGGTCATGAAACAGAATGATGAGAGCCCTCTCCTGAAAAAAAAAAAAAGAAAATGTAGCCGAAAGGACAAGTCCCACCCCTCGTCTTCCTCCCCCACCGATCCCTTCCCCTTTCTTTCTTGGTGCATGTGGTTTTGATTTCCTCACCCTCGTGCCTCTCAGTGCTGGGATCATTTCCATTCAGGCACACACAGAACACTGCAAACTAATTAGCCTTGGATACAGCCACAGGAAGTCAGGCTGCCAAATCCTCTTTCCCCCACAATTCCTCAACGTTCTCAGCCCGCCTCGGGCCCACGGCCTTGCACTGGGCCTCTCTGTATAAGTTGCCAGTTCTAATTTTGCAATTTCCCTTCACCTTATCAAATATGCCCCAAGCCTGCCAGCGGGTGGAGGGGGAAGGCTTTGGAGTCAGTCTTGTCCTCTGGACTCTTTCCTCTGGCCCCTGCTCCGATCTCCCCTCACAATTAGGGAGTCTTGTTTGGATACAGTTTCAGTGTTGACTTGTTAATCTGACCTTGGTTAATGCTTTTTAAAGGAGAGCATTGCCCATCATGCAGAACACAAAAGGGATCCCCGCTGGTCTCCTCCACCCACTCACATCTGCACCTCCCAGGTACCTCCAGCTTTTCTCAAGGGTTAACCTATTTTCCCACGAGCTGTAGGTGTCAACTCTTCCCTAACCAGTTTTGATTAAGAACCCTTGACACTTACTGGAATAGGGTGTGAAGCGGAGATGGAGACGGGAGAAGGGGCTGAGAGGTGGACAGATGAGCCAGGGCCCTGGATTCCATCAGGGGAGGCCTCGTGCACAGGCTTCCTCTAAGGAGCACCCTTCCATGGAAGCCTCGAGGCGGAGAAGGCAAACTGGTAGCTCTCAGGCCAGATCTGAGCTACCGAAATAGAAAATTGGTTGTCAACCAATTTAAAAATCAGGAGATTTCACATAAGAGCCCAAATTGCTTGTTTCTCAGGGAAAAATTAGATGTGGCAACACTGGGCCAGCATTCAGGCCTGTGTGACTACAGTTGGCTGGAGCTGAGTAGCTCCTGCACCCGGAGGTAGCGTGGACTCACCAGGTCCCCACAGTCCCCACTGCTCTCTGTTGTCTTGTTAACGTTACCCACCTGACTCCCACAAACTTGCTTT
This sequence comes from Plecotus auritus, assembly GCF_963455305.1. Classification (NCBI taxonomy): domain Eukaryota; kingdom Metazoa; phylum Chordata; class Mammalia; order Chiroptera; family Vespertilionidae; genus Plecotus; species Plecotus auritus. The sequence goes on from NC_137778.1 coordinate 33,835,458, forward strand.
TGCCATTCTCCATCCAATTACATAAGGGGAAATTTAATTGGGTCCTAAGAGACTTGGCAGGGCTTTCTGCATGATTTTGCTATTTTCCATAGTCATTTCAACACATCAAAGTACACGCCATGTTTCATTAATTGCCTGCTGGGTTCTTGGGCTTTCTTCCACATCAGACTTTGTGCTCACTGAGGGCAGGGATCTCAGAAGTCTTGTTCATTGTTCTGTCCCAATGATTTGCATGGTGCCTAGATGCTCAGTGCATTTTTCTTGGCAGATGGTAATGCTTTGCTTTCTCATTCAGCAAATGTTTTTGAGTGATCTATGAAATATGCCAGTGTTAAGTGTGATTCAAAGGTCATGAGACATGTCCCTGAATGAGCTTAGAGAGTGGGAAATATGCAAGTAGGAAATAAGATCTGCATGACAGGTAGAGAATTCAAAAGGTTTTTTAAAATGTGGTTTTGTTGAAGCAAGTTCTAAGAGTGAGCTTCTCGGAGTTTAAGGCTCTATAACTTGGGTTGGATTTTGGCACACTACTCTTTTTTTTTTTTTTTAAACCACACTATTTGCATTACAGGGCTTATCCTCTGGACTCCAATTTTTATCTATCTAAGTCTTCCAGTGACCGAACTAATTTCTAATCATTGCTTAATGACTTTGTTGCTGGGTAGTGGGAGGTCAGTCAGTGTAGAAAGCCATGATCTCCAGCCCACATTGTGGTAAGCCAGGCAGAATAAGAAAAATAGATGCATAATAAATACTTCCAGTGATAATGGGTGGAGGATTATCAAAAGTCTTGATAATTATGGTAATGAAATCGCCTGGGCAGGTTAAACATTAAATATACAAAAGGTGAAATGCAAAGTAGAAGACAATCCCGTCTTCATGAGCTACAACAAAAAGATGTGCAATGTCACCCAACACTGGTATGCTCTTCGGGACCTGTTAGCGCTGACAGTGGAATATGTGGTTTGTAGCACAGTCTACCCAATTCTTGTGAGTCAAGGAAATTCCTCTCCTTGGCTGCCTGTGATCAATGCTTAGAATGCCCTTTCCAAAAAGCCTTTTTAATGTAACTACCATTTGCCATTCTGATGGGAACAATCTCAGGGACCTTTCTTTGCTCATAGGACCTTGCTCCAGACAGAGAGGCAGAGAAATTGTGAAGGCAGGGAGCAGAAGGTATTTCATAAAATCAGGAGTATTTCATAGGCATAAAATATAGCAAAGAAAGTAAATCTATGCCCAACACATTTTCTTTTATAAACATTGGCTTGTACTTGAATTATTTTAACATTTGAGGTAGACTCATCAAATATATGATTGAACTATGAACCAAGCATGATGGGTATCATCAGAAAACCAGTGCTGAAGGGAAGGGATTAGCAACTTATTATATATAGTTCACACAGAAATACTCATTCTAGGAGCCTGTTAGAAAAATATCTGCAATAGTCATCATCATTAAGATTTTGGACCTGCTGAAAAAATAATTCTGAATATATACATATATATCATAATATTATAGACTTGTTAACTATAAAATGAAAATTTCAGTTCCAGAAGGGTTTGCATTTTCATGTTAGACATTTTGTCATCTATAGGAAATATGCCTGTTGTTGCTCACCCTTCCCATGCCCATTACAGACATTGCTAAGTGATCACAGAGCTTGCTCCTATTGCTCTAAGATTGGTCACCAAACAACTTCCCAGCACTATATACAGTTAGCCACTTTTAATCTACTGTAGTTAACATTTAAGTTTAAATTTATTTGCCATCATAATCTAGTTCTTCACAAAAACAGATTGTTTTTGAAGACATGTTTTAGATCATGTAATACTTATAAGGTACATATAGAGTATTTCACAATCCATATTCATTATACAGTTTAACCCATCTAACATCCCAGCTAGGAAGATAGTATGATTTCTATTTCACAGATAAGGACATTGAGATGTGGCTACTATGAACGATTATATTATTAAAGAAAGATGGATATTTCACTGCTAGTTAGTTCTATGGTCTTAGAGCTAATAGAGACCTAATTATATAGTGAGAACTCCAAATTGCTAGGCTGTATTACCATTTACACAGCAGAATTTCTTATATAAATACAACTTTTTACTCTCCCCATTCGCTCACTCTGATTTCTGGTCTCTCTCTCTTTCCCTTCCTTCCTCCCTCCCTCCCTCCCTCCTTCTCTTTCTAATTTTTTTTTCACTTAACCATTGTCCCTCTCTTTTCCTTTCTCATCTTTCCCTAAAGCTGTATATGTCTAGAGAATAGCATAAGACAGGCTTTCCAACACCAATGTAGAAGTAGAGCCCTTGCCCAGCCCAAAGCGCCAGCATTCAGCACTCTTTGGGGAGGATAGTTCAATCTTCACCATGATTAAAGCTGCTCAAGCCAACATCCATATCCAATAGAGGCCTGCCCCTGCAACTTTTAGTCAGAAGGATCCAGATACAATGTGAGCAACTGGGCTGATTTGTCTTCTGGTTTCCAAAGAAGAATCGGTAGAATGACCAGCTTGAAATTAGCCAGAAGGCTTAGCTCCAATTGTAGGAGCAACTGGGCAATGAGATATTTCTAGCCACATATGACACTTCCTCTGTGTGTACTGCAGAATAAGATAGGATCTAAGTGGCTCCATAGTCCATAGTGTCCACGAGAGAGTGCCCAAGACGAGTTGCTAAGAAGGGGACAAAATGGGCACATACGTTACTTTGAAACACATCACTCTAAGAATTGGCATGAGCATGAGAGGACCTCTTTCTCTCTCCCTTTCTCCCTCTCATCCTCCCTCTTTCTCTCCAGTTTAATTAATTTGAAAGGCATCATCCCTTAAAGAGATCATCCAGTTTTTGCCCTGGTATTTGAAATAGGGCACCTCCCTAGCTATCAGTACAGGTTTTACTGTGATTTCGGTGGTATTTAACCACCAGACCAAATAAAAATCCAGGTGAATACAGTTGTCAAGACATCGTCATTCTAATAAAAACATGTTAAAAGTACATAATGACTTTGTAATCAAGAGCTTAAACTGTGAAGTAGGCTAGATCTACATGGATCCAGCTGAGCCACAACCCAATGGTATTAGACCTGCGTGTAATATATATAATTAAAGCTTTATCTATTTTTTGTAGATAACTTGGGGGCTGCATTTATTCAGTAGTGGTAGATATTAGACTTGAGAACCTACTTGTCTGAAATCCTCCTGCAAATCCTAGGAATGGCTTTCTGAGGTGGATCTAATTCCTAACCTCATATGATCATAGTGCAGAGAGAAGAGCATCTCCTTTTAAGGAGTACGCTGATTGCTAGAAGATGTTTCTGTGTGGTCTTCTTAAACTGTGTGATCCCAGTCCCCCCAGAGAGCCAGGAAATCTGCTTATTTCTATGTAGTCAGAGAATTATCACTCACTAGGCAGGAACTTTATGTTCCATACCTTCTTTCAGTTACTAATTCACTATTAATTTTCAATAAATGAATAAATCAAATACACATTTACACTACATTATTCATTTGAATAACTGTTATCACCTTCCATAGACCTGTTTTTCTGTGACTAATGACAAGTGAGCTGCAGATTTGGACACTAGTTCCAGAAATCTGGGTTACATTTGGCTAAATGTACTTAGACTAGGAGCCTCCTGGGAAACAGGACCCAAACCCAAAGAGAATTGTTAACAGTTTATTTTTAAATAGAAAAACATTCCATTATTGGAGTTAGCAGTCATCAATCAATAAAGCAATTATAGAGTACTGGCCTAGAAAGACTACTTCCTTTTTCCTGTTATCCATTTATATCTTATATGGTTATGTCCTAACAAAAACAATAATGCCCTCTGTCGTTGAGAAGCAAAACCCCACACAGCATATTAGATATGCCTGCCTCTAAATTTCCTAAATTCTTTCCGATAATACAAGTTTTTAAATTAGGTGGATCATATTTTTGTTTAATTTATTTTGTAGTACAGAAAATCATCTATATGGAAGTTAACTGTCCTTTTCATTGTTGCCATCATTATCCTCAAAAATTCATCTCTAAGCCTTTGAAGCCTAGGCTATATTTGGTCTAGCTGGTTGCTGAGCATAATGTTGAATATAAATAATTAACTGACATAACTAGGTACTTTTAAAGTTCAAGGCTGCTGGTAGAGAAATACATTTTATTCACATGACAATTATTTGAGTGTGCTTTGTGCCCAGCAGTGGGCTAGATGTTGACATCACTAATAAGGCAGACATAATCCCTGCCTTCAAGGCACTTACATTATAATAGAAAGACAAGCAACCAAATAAATAACACAATTACTTAAGTAAGATAGTTGGATTAATATCTATCTGTGCTTTCATTTCATTTGAATCAGAATTCCAAAAAGACTCTAATCTTTGAGCACTGTGCTGCAGACATCAATCAGATGATGGACAAGTGTTTACTTCTCTACAAGTGTTCACCATTCATTCATTCATTCATTCATCCCAGTAATAGTAGTGTCTTCAGCACAGATCCTTAAACTGAGCATGGAGGGTAAAAGGGAAGAGAGCGGTTGGTGTTTCCTTTTGTTGGTTTCTGATGCACAAATCATGTATTTTTAACAAATCATTTGCTGTCTCGGGGATTCAGTTGCCCTGTTTATGAAACTAACTCCTTTATAAGAGTGAGACAACAATATACAATATGATGTCTGGGATCACTATAAACATATTTCTCCACATGTAAAGAAGGTGCCCTTGGGTGAAGACTACAGTCCTAACAGAGCTCTGGTGTGACCACCAAGAGTGGGAATTGTGGTTCTAACAGAGCCAGCTTTGCAAACTTGGGCAAGTCAATGAACTATTGGTCTTGATCTATTCTAAAATGAGGGCAAATGGAAGATTAGAGTCTTTCATATTATTTTTAGCAACATAAACTTTTCCTTTGTGACTTTACACAAAAACTATAAAGGAGAAAATATAGCAGGGACGCAGTGTTAAAGAGTTTACAGAAAGGTGGGGATAAGAGGGTGGGTAGAGGGAGGTGGATCCCTGTCAGCCCAGCCTGCCTTACTTTACACCCTGTAGGGACTCCTAAAATATCTCTTTGGAACCCCTTGGGCTCCTTGATGCATAGTTTGAGAAGCCATTAAGTCCCTTCCTTGCTAATACTATGTTGAGTTAATATAGGCACCATGAGGCCAGACCTCTTAAAGGTGCAAAGTGGAATGGTACCATCACCAATTCCAAGTCAGCTAGCTCCCAGTCAACAGGGCAAGACTGGAGAAAGGTGTCAAGTCAAGGAGGCCGGAAACCTGTACGAGTGACAAGAGCCTCCCCTAAGGCCACTCTAGCCCCAACCCTGCACCCATTGTGTGCAAAACATCAAGTCACACCACTAGGTGGAGCCACGATCTTAGCAGAAGGATGAGTGCTGAGGTCCCCGGAAGCCTATGCACACATTGCCTGGGAACTGAGTTCCTTGTGAGAGTAAAAAGGAAAAAAGGAACCGCATTGTGGGGCATCATATATCTGTACTGGTCTCTGCCCACAGAGATCACTTGAATTTAATTGAGAGATCACTTCTCTGTCCCACTTAAGCCCTTTATGTAATTTAAAAGTAAAGACTTAAGGATTTAAGCTATTGATTGGTCTCCATGACCACCTATAGAGTCTTGGGGGTTCCATTCAGGTGCTGCTTTAATAGGGGCATTACTCCACCTAGGTCCAGCTCCATTCTATACCATACCTTAAGTGCATACTTGGCCAGGTGCTATTCTGTGTGCTCTAAATACCTTCCTTGAATCGGCGACCCCAGCGGTAGACATTATTGTTACTTGTATCTTCCATATGAGAAACCGATGTTCAGGTTGCTGAGGCAACGTCCACAGTTCACCTGATCACAAAGTGCTTGCTATCCGTCCACTACACAGAACCACCCCCCTGCCCCACTGTTTCACCCCGGGGTGACAGTGACTGCACTGTCGGTTTTGGAGGGGGAAACATAGGTGCCACCAAGGTAGAAGAGTGGTGAGCGTGACACTTACTAAAGGAGAGAAGAAACGGAGGAATCCCCACCCTGCCCCCAGGTCCCTAGTCTGTTTTTCCACCCCTGTCCAACCACCGTGCTGATCTCGTGGCAGATGTCCAGTCTAGGTTCTGGAGAAAACCTTGGTCCCTAACATTCTCCCTCACAAACTGGTGGGAGGGACAGGCAATGGGGAAGTTTCCATTGTCCTTCAATGCATCCTTGAAACCCCCCGGGGAGGGCAGGGAAGGGGTCGGCTGGGCCATTTGGACACTGTTCTCCCTGTCTCAGGCCTGGTCCTCCACCACACACAAACTTCAATCAGAATTTAACCTCGCACCTCCTCACGTTTCACCGGGATTTTAGCAAATTACTTCCTCTTTTTCATTATTGAGGGAGAACTTACTCAGCATTTTCGACTCTAAAAAGTGCACGGGTGGCTGTGTTTGTCTTTAATCTACACAGTTGGGGCAGCAACCTCCCATTCCCTCCTTCCCATGCTCTCCACACGCACATACACACACACACCCCTACACCCCCTATGCCCCACCCCATTGCCACGACCAGGGTTCCCTAGCTTTGCTCTGCCGCCTCAGCCCTGCCCTCCTCTCTGCTCCTGCCACCTTTCTCCCCTTCCAACCCCAACAACATGTCCAGGCCTCTTTCTGTGTCTTCAGAACGGCACAACCTCAGCTCTCAACCGCTGCCACTTCACAGTCGGCACAATCCTGAGTGATGCCAACACCAGCTTGCCTCTTCCAGCTGCCTGTCCCCTGGGGAGGCCCTAGCCCCGCTTCCCTCCCCTCACACTGCCCCTTCATTGAAAACATACAGAACAGAAGAAAGCAGATTCTAAGTGATGCAACTATTTTTATTCATTCATTTGTATGATGAGCAATTTCACAGCCTACGCTTTGTCAGGCACCAGGATAGCAGGTGAGTGTGATTTCTCCTTGACCTTGAGCTGGCATTCTCTCCCGGAGAACACCATGTCCTAAGGCAGTAGTGACTCACATAGATGTGGGTGAAAAGCCACAAGGCAGTTTGGGACTGCTTGGAGATTAATGTGTCTGGCAGGGAGGGACAGACTCACAGACCACAGGGGCTAGACAGGGGCCAGGTCATGGAGAGAACGTGTACCCCACAATAAGACATTCAGACTTCACCCTCTGGTCACCGGGAGCCCAAATAGTTTTAACCAATATAGTGACAAGATCAGAAATACATTCTAGAACTGGCACTTTGGGGTAGGAAAATTGGCTTAGGTTACTGCCTTTCCCAGGAGAGGTGTACATTCTAATAAGAGTCAAGACTCCAGCTAAATAAATGAAACTCTAATATTAGAATGCAGGAATCACAGTGCACGCGGGGGTGTGGGGGGAGTTGGGGAAGATAAATTGGGGCCTCTGTCCATGGAAGTCACACTAGGAGAATCACTCAACGCTTGACTTCCATATTCCCTACACCTGGTCTGTCCTGCCTGCCCCTTTTCCATAACTGGAAGAACATTAACACCAGAAAGAAAAACCCAAGTCCCTGAGCCCCCACCCCAGCCCCCTCCTCCTTTTGTTAAAACTTTCTGTAGAAAGCAATGACTGAGAGGATCAAAGCATCCACTTCCTCCCCTTTGATGTGTGGTCAGAGACAGGCTCTGATGTCAGAGGCCTGTTGCATTTCATTAGACCTGATATTAAGCTTCCTAGAGGTCAGGGCTACCACGCTGCTTTAACCTGGCTTTACCCAGGTTCACTTTGCTGGAAACAGCAGCGATCGATCGCAGGCTCCCTCAGACACATTAGGAAATTATACAGGTAAAGCATTGGAGTGCAAATTTCTTTCCTTGCTCTCTACTGCTTTGTGTGATGGGGCCGCTATTCGAGCTTGCTTTTCTGCCCAAACAGCCCTGATTCTGCATTCCGAATGCATATGCCTCCCTCATGTCAAATTTTGGAGCTTCAAACAGGTATGAAAAGAGACAAGGTTTGGTATGAAACACGTCATTTTTAGGTGAGTGAGACCTCTCTTTCTTTGAAACATCGCCTGCAACCTCGGCTGATTGCAAGCCCTGGGTTTTCCTCTGCCCAAGTTAAAGGAGCTCCGGGCAATGGCCCTAGATTTGCTAGTGGTTATTGGAAGAACCACAGTGCAAATTCCAATTAGCCTCTCTCCAGAGAAAATATTGAACCATAAATTTTCTCCTGTTTATAAGACTAATGGTATAAGCTGTCCACGTGGCACTTACACCCCAAAGGAACGTGTTTCTTAGCAGTCTTGATTTCAGGCTGCATTCAGAATTTGCCACAGAAAGCGCTGTCAGTGGAAAAACTGAGACTTCCAAGAGTCAGGCCTCCTCACTTCTCAGGCAAGATCCAGGGCTCAGAGAATCTTGGATTTATCATCCCCAACAGCCCCTTCCTCCCTACCTCCACCCCACTCCCACCCCTACCTCGTGATCAACTCATCTTGTCTGCAAAATGGGGAAGTGGTCCTTAACCACACTCAGTGGGTATCAGACCCCCCAAATACTTTCTTAGGACATTTTTCAAAAATGAGAGTTGTCCTTCAGAAGGGGGAAAAAAAGTGACAACTCTATTGGATTTCCTTATAATTACTTTATACTTTCATAATTCTTTTTATTTTCCATATTTGAGAGGAGAATTCTCCTCTTTTCAGTGCTCAGGGCTTCTAAGTCTTCCTCTGGCCCCTTTGTTGTCCCCGTGAGTCTCAGGGCTGGGCCTTACACCTTCCTTATACCTTCATCTAAGCTTCTCCGGCCCCTCGTTCCTCTTAGGTCTTGTTCCTGTTTGTGGAGAGCAAGGCAGAGGCCCCTGCATCATGGGTGCCCCAGAGCCCTTCCCCTGATAGTTTCCACTCCGCTAGTCTTTTGGAGATAGAGGCGAAGGGAAAAACGGAACTGGGGAAGTTACTGCATCCTTGTACCTGATGCTCTTCGATGTCTGAAGATGACTGGGAGACAGACAACCTGGGCTCAACACCTGCCTCTGACTCGCACATCCAGGTGACTCTGGGGATTCCCTTAGCCATTCTCAGCCCAGTGTCCTCACTCAGAGCACCGTGTGGGGAGCAAGTGAACCAAGGCAGCCTTCACTTCCCTTTGAAGAGAGTCTCTTGCTCCTCTTCCTCTTCCTCCCTCTCATCTCCACTCTAGCCACAGCACACTGAAGATGGCTTCCCTACCCCATCTGGGCTTTGGCCTGAGCTTTTCTCTTTGGCTAGAATGGCCTTTCCCTACTTCGTTGCTCTCCTGTCCTGTCCTGTTTCCCTGCCCCATCCTATCCTTAAAACTCAGCTCTATTTTTCTCTATGAAGGCCTCTCTGAGAGATGGTAACTCTCACCTCTGTTATTCTCTCATATTTCAAACATTTTGATGAGATAAGTACTAGATAAAGAGCTCCTCAAGGCAGGGATCAAGTCTTTTTCATCTTTCTTCCCTTCTGTAGCACTTCTGTTAACAATAGCTTCCTTGAATTTACTGTGTGCTATACAACATGCTACTCGTTCATTCATTCATTTGCTCACTCACAAATGTTTATTGAGTACCTATAGTAGTCCGTAAAGCCTGTTTACAATGTTTGCCATATGTATATATCCACACGTTCTAAAAAGTTTAATATTTGCAGTTTCGAATACACAGGAGGTTCATGTCCATCTGTCCTCTGTACTAGTTAGTGGGCCTTCGTAGATCAGTAAATGCTTTGATTCTCAGCCTAAACAGGACCAATAAGAAAAAATATTCTCCCTAAAATGCATTTTAATGAAAATTAAGAGCATCAATAACAGCTTCTAGGGAGAAAGGAAGACTGATTACAAAAGAACAGGAATCTAATTGATATCAGACTTCTCAACACTGAAAACAAGAAGCCAGAGGGATACTTAACATCTTCACAATGTGGCAGGAAGGAAATCTTATAGTCTGCTGTGACCTGAGGAGGTGTCATGAATTGAAAAGTCTGATTACCTCATTTCTGTGTCTCGAGATTGGGTGAGAGATAGCCTGAAAAATGTAAGCCTGAGTTGGTGGTAGCAGAAGATAAGAGGAAAAGAGAAGTCTTATTCCCCTAGACACTCTGTTCCTAGGATGATGTACGTGCTCTCAATTCCCTGTCCCTCCTGAGCCAGCTGCAGCACCAACTAGGATTGTGATGGTGGCAGTCAACCTGATACTTAATGTGCTGCCTAGAGTTCCAGCAATAATTGATTTCCCCACTCCTCCCTCCCTTCCTCCCTCCCTCCCTCCCTCCTTTCCTTCCTTCCTTCCTCTCTTCCTTCCTTCTGATTGGAGGAGTGATGGCATCATATGCCCTGCTAACCAATGAGTGAGCAGAAAACACACCTAGTTCTGTAGAAGCCATAAAGTTGGCCCAAAGAAATCTGGAGTGGCCCATTTCCATTTGTATGTCACCTGACTACAGAACCTCAGTTTCTGATTCCTCATTGTTTGCCATGCTCCAGTGGTCAGATGCAACAGAGGCAGAAATGAGGGTAGTAGAGGAGAGGGAGTTGTTCCTGGAGGCCCTAACAATTAGCTTACTTTCAGCTAATCATGCCGCGACCCTTTAATGCAGTTCCTCATGTTGTGGTGACCCCCCCCAACCATAAAATTATTTTCGTTGCTACTTCATAACTGTAATTTTGCTACTGTTATGAATTGTAATGTAAATATCTGTGTTTTCCGATGGTCTTAGAACCGCTGCTGTAGAGCCTAAGACCATCGGAAAACACAGATATTTACATTACAATTCATAACAGTAGCAAAATTACAGTTATGAAGTAGCAACGAAAATAATTTTATGGTTGGGGGTCACCACAACATGAGGAACTGTGTTAAAGGGTTGCGGCATTAGAAAGGTTGAGAACCACTGAGCTAATGCATAGAGTGTTGCTGTTGCATCAAGCCTTTTTTGGGTTATGAGTCATAAATCTCTAACCCACATGGTCTGGAGAGCAGGGCATATATCAAACACAAAGACCAAACCTAGGCATTAGCAAACAATTGGAGAGAAGTGTTTTCCAAATGGACAAAGTGCCGAGTCTCAGTGGTTGGGCACTGGGCCAGGTGCTAGATAATGTCCAAAGATGGCTGCCACCATTGTTTTCCCTTCCTCTATGTGCATACCACTCCTTGACTGATGAGTGTTTATTTCTCCTTCCCTTGAATTCATGACTGCTTCAACCAAGTTATATCTGGGGCTTTTGAGCTTAGATTTAAGAAGATTTGCCATTGCTACTTTCTTCCTCTTAGAATCCAGCAGTTATGCTGTGAGGAGTCCAAGTTGCATGGAGAGGCCATATGGAGGCACTCCAGTCAACCCTGGCTGAGCTTTCGGCTGAGAGCCTGACCCACCTAGAGCAGTATGGATAAGCTATCTTAGACAGGCCAGCCTAGTCTAGCCCTGATGACTGAAGCGAGTCAACACTGTTCAGAGCAGTAGAATCACCCAGCTGAGGCCAGTCATCCTGCAGAATCGTGAGAGTCAATAAAATCCTTGTTTTAAGCCACCAAGTTTTGGATGGTTTGTTACATTGGAGTAGGTAAATGAAACACAAAGCTTCTAGTTTCATGGAGAAAATAGGCGTTAAACCAGAGATAATAGTAATGGATGTGCAAGGTACTATAGGAGTACAGATTGTGTCCCCAGGTTGTGAGCTTAGGATAAGTAAGAGTTATCTAATTGAAAAGGTAAGATAAGTGACAGAGGTAAAGGCTTGTGTGAAGCCTAGAAAGAAAGAAAGAGCACAGGGCACATCTAAGAAACATAATTTTAGTGCAACCTGATCTTGGCATCTGAGAAGGAATAAGACGAGAGAGGCAGTAGTATTTAGAATTTGGAAATTGTTATAAATGCAATGGGAGGCCTCTGAAGGATAGTAAGGTTGAAAGTGATGGAAACTGATTTATGTTTCACCTTGATTACAGAGTAATGTGTGTGAGCACTAACAAATACGGCTAATTTTTATATCAGTGTGTGTGTGTGTGTGTGTGTGTGTGTGTGTGTGTGTGTGTGACTTGATGGGCAAATAGAGAATCTTTGGCGGTGTGAAACTCTCATTGTACTCTTGGCTTGTTTGGGGCATATGGTACTTTTGTTCTTTGCCATGGCAGCTCTGGTCCCCAGGCTTGGCTGCCTTCAAGTTAGCCAATGGGTGGGACGGGGGACTGATGGTTTCCATATGAGCTGCCTCTAAAAGGCTCTTGGCATGGACTGGTACAACTCCATCTCCAGTGTTAAAAATTGTTGATCAGTCTATCCCAACAACCCACCAGAGACGCCTGCTGTCTTTCAGGAAATTCCATGCTCCTGGGCCAAGCCCATTGTTTGAATGCCCCTGAACATCTCCCAAGGAGCTGCTCTAAAGCCCAGCCAGAAAGAAGAAATAGATATGAACCCAAAGAGACTGGAAAATTTGGGCAGGAAGCTATAAAATGAGATGCAGCTTGGAAAAATACATATTGTTACATCTGGGAGAGAAAATAATATATCACTAGCAATCCCTGCACTGCCACTCCCCCCAGCAAACACACATTCAAGCACAGGAGCAGGGGCAGATTACTGTCAATCCAGTGAGGGTTAAGCTTCAGTCTCTCAATTGTACAGACCCGTTCCAAGTCCTTGGGAGAGCCTAGCAATGTGTTCTTCATATGTATTTGTAAATTTACAAAGGTAAACTATTTTTCCTTAATTAGAACCACCACCACCAAATTGTATAAGCCTCATGCTACACAAAACCTGGATCTGCCCCTGCGCAGGCTGAAATGTTTGGTGACAATGTTGGTGGTCACTCTGCTGTATCAGAACCTCTCTTGCTAGCTCATGCAACTCTGCAGGAATACATGTTCAATGAAGTTAGGCTCAAACCCTGCCAGGCCACACCCCTGGGTGAGGCTGTGGGCAAATACTGGGCCTGGTGTGTGCAGGAAGAGCTATTGCATCATGTGACTCTAAGACTGGTCTCCAGCAAAGTCAAGAAATTTAGGAAATTTGTTCTAATTCCACCAGCCTTTCTAATACTGAGTCTCTTATGTAGTATCTGTCTCTCCCTTTCACCAAGTCTTACCTTTGGTGGAGGAGCCTCTGGACTCTGTTCACACTGAAGTAGACATGGCTGATAATTGACCAAAGGCACCTTAGGATGGAAGTGGATGTCTTCATGTTACTTGGCTTCAGAGCCTTAAAGAATTCTATTCTATTAGTAGAAGTAATTTCACAAATGGCCAGTATGGACCTACAGGATTTCTGAGAAGCACCTCAAAACCATGATGGGTTTGAGAAACCATCTTCCAAACTCCCAGTAAGAAAGCTTAGAATGACTTTTTGAAATTTCATATATAGTTCTGATTATATGCCACACAGAAAAAGGTTTTCAACTATTGAGGAAAATTGGCCCTAGAGGAGGATGCAGATAATTATCCTGTAGTCCCCTTTCTCACCTTGCCACCTATCCCATGCTCCCAAAGGGGACGTGTACCTCCAGTCGGAGAAGCACACTTTCACTCATTTAGCATGGAGCTTGCAAGAGCAGCTTTGGCTCAAAAAAATGCCTTCTCACAGCATGGGACAAGAAAGAATCTCCAGGATCTGGCAGGGTTTCATGCTTTTTATTTCAAATTGCAGTCCTTCAGGACCAGGCTTCTTAGCCAGTCCCCTACCAGACATTTGGCAGAACCAACACCCCAGCCCATACAGGCTGGCTTTGCTCAAGGCGCCATGGAAACATGGGGAATGGTGTTTGTTGGCAGTGGAGATGCACCTGGCTTGGCTGAGCTTGGACTCACTCTTTCTGAGTCCTGTAAGTGGTGCCTTAGCCAGGGAAGCACTCCTCATTGCCAACTCTGGAATCTGTCCCTTTCGCAGTGATCACAAAATGGGTCTCCCATCTGGCTATGCATAGCTTTCTTCTCTGTGTATCTTTATCTGAAGTTTAATGATACCACATTTACCAAGCAAGTGACTTCCAATTTATGAAGGCAGACACTGGACTCCTGACACCGAGCAGAAAGGTGACATGAATGGGACTGGTCTTTGAACCTCTCTTGCCATGTCCCCTCCACTTTTTATGTCGTTTGTCCCTCAAGGGAGTTCCCGCTCTTGCAGGACACAGAGTTCTGGTAATTCAAACTTACAACCAGCCCCTCTAACCATGGTGAGTGTACAATGGGGAACCTGGGACTTGGTAGCTCATTCCTCTTAGCAACATCCCAGAAGATTTTCAAAAAGATGCAAACTTAATACTAATAAATAAGTCTTTCAAAATTCCTCTGCAGCAGCTACAGAGAGATTTTGCTTTGTGTGGGCCTTCCTAGCACCCCTCAAAGCATCACTCTCCTTATGGAAAAGGCAAGTCCTACCAGGACCCCCTTCACTGGGCTTCAGGCCACCTGAGAGCACAGTCTGCTGGCAATGCTCAGGTATCCCAAGCTCTCAATGTTGCTCGGTTGAGCCAGGATTGATATTTTGGGAGATAGCGATACATACTTCCCAATCCCAACGGAGATCCTTTGGGCCAAGCTATACTCCTTTGGGATGCAGTAATTGCTCCCATGTTGTCTCTACATGGAGCATGTGAAGATATCCATGAATCTCCACAAGCTGCCTGCATAATCCTCTCAGCCTAAGTGTAACCAAAACCAAGGTTCAGCTGCCTGCCACCACAAAAGCCAAACTCATGAGACAGGTGCTGATGAAAAAGGAAAGAGATTTATTCAAGTGCTGGTCACCTAAGAAGATGGGGAACTCTTGTCCAAAGCCTATCTCTTCACCTCAGTGCAGGCAGAGGTTTTTTTTTGTTTGTTTTTTTTTTTTGTTTTTTTTTTAATATATTTTATTGATTTTTCACAGAGCGGAAGGGAGAGGAGGGATAGAGAGTTAGAAACATCGATGAGAGAGAAACATCGATCAGCTGCCTCCCGCACGCCCCCCACTGGGGATGTGCCCGCAACTAAGGTACATGCCCTTGACCGGAATCGAACCCGGGACCCTTGAGTCCGCAGGCCGACGCTCTATCCACTGAGCCAAACCGGTTTCGGCCGGCAGAGGTTTTTATAAAGAGAAAGAGGAAAAGCAGAAGAAAGAAATCAAGGGGAGGGGTTTGAAAAGTTCTCTATATGCAGGGCAGCACAGTCCATTCTGATAAGGACCTCTAAATTGGTCAAGTGATGGCCTGGTGTGTGTCATCCTGGTCTTCGCCATCCTGGTTCTATAGTTGAAGGTCAGCGTCTGTATCTTCAGAAGTTAGTTCCTAGGATTGTTATACAATCATGCTATTTATCTACAAGCTACGTGTTAGTCAAAGTCAGCATTTACAGAAACAATGTCAAAAGAATGGTGGTGTGGGTCCCACTGTTACATAAGTGCTGGATGAGGCAATTCCCAGCCAGACAGGCCTCTGGGTCCTTGGTGATCAGTGCACTTGGTCTCTTAGGAAACAGCCCCAGCCAATGAGGTACATGGAGTCCTACCAAAAAAGGGCCTGGCCTCCTCTGAGACATTAGTTGGTCAGACATCTCTTATGTCTGTTCCTTGACTTATAACTGGCCATCCATCTTTTGAGGCCACATTGTTGTCTGGCTTCTTCCCACTTTTTCTCTAATTCTGCTCTTGTCCCCTCTATACATACACACATACTTTCACCATCCTGTCCTTCCTCCCATCTCAGTCATGTCTCAGACTTCCTGCTTTGTTTCCCAGATGCTTCTTTCAGGCACAGCTCAACCAGGGAATGCTAACCCCGCTTTAGTGCAGCATCCAGGACTCCCCCTAACTAGGTCAACAGTGGAAAGCCGGCCTCAAAAGTGGGACCTATATGTCCACGGTCCCCAGAGAGGATTGAGGGGAAATTTTTCAGTAATTTCAAATGAATACAAATTATGGGGAAAATGCCATCTGTGGTTCAAGATCAAGTAAATAACAATGCCAAGGGGGAGAACAACAGCAGGGTGACACTGAGCATATTCACCTATTTATATTTTTGTCATTTTTAACTGTAGCTAAATGTGTATGATTTGTGGCCCCATTAGTCTCATTGGCGAATGTGAGAGGCCAACAAGAAAACAGTTAATTTCCAAGTAAGCTTGGCTCTCAATGCAGAGAGCCTCTCAGCATCAGGGCCAGCCGTGTAATGGGGTCACTGCTCCCTGTAACAGCCTCTGGCAGGAAACACAAAAAGCCTTCATACTGGCCGTTTTGCCTTGCCCTGAACTCCATCCTGTCTGCGTGGGTCTGACTTGCTTGGCATATGTGTGAAGGCATCTGTCTGTTTCCCCCATTTTAGTTTGGGCTGAAAGTGATTTATTCCAAAATCTGTTATGTATTTAGGCTATGTCATGCCCTGAATACTGGGTTTCACTGCTATTTGAGTAACTTGTACAATTAATTATCCTTTATATTTGGGCTATTAGGGGTTGAGCTGGCATGAAGTGTATATATTGGGCAAGAATAACACACAGATGGCATGTCACAACTATACCAATAGCTAACATTTAAGTAGTTTGCAAAGCACTTTCACATGGATTATTGCCATTGGTCCTCACAATACCCTCCTTGAGGTAGGTAGCAGAATAAAAAAAAAATTATTACTCCCATTCTACAAATGATAAATATGGGACTCAGAGAAGTTAAAAGTGGCACAGTCAGAACTTGAGATTCCAAATTCCACTTCAGAATTCGTAAGCTGAAAAATATGCGACTTTAGCTCCTGGGGTTCTTTAGTTAGTTGGTTTGAAATTCTCTGTCAGTCGCCTACATTGACTTTTATTTAACATCTTTATTGAGGTATAAGTGACATACAACAAACTGCACAGATTTAAAGTATACAGCGTGATAAGTTTTGACATGTGCATACACCCACGAAATCAGCACCATAATTAAGATAATGAACATATTCATCACCCCTCTCCAAAAGTTTCCTTGGGCTTCTTTGTAACCCCTCCTCCCCACTCCTCCTACCATCCCCAAACATGGATCTGCTTTCTGTCACAATATATTAGTTTCCATGACTCAGAATTTTATATAAATGGAATTATAAGTATGTATTGGCTTCTTTCATTCAGCATAATGCTCATTCATGTTCTCACATATATCAACAATTCTTTTTGTTGTTGTTGAATAGCATTCCATTCTGTGGATATATCAGAGTTTGTGTATTCATTCATCTGTTGATGAATATTTGGATTGTTTTTAGTTTGGAGCTGTTATAAGTAAAACTCCTAAGGACATCCATGTACAGCTCTTTCTATAGACGTCTGCATTTATCCTGGGTCAATATATATCTAGAAGTGGAATGTTTGCAACATACACTAGGTGTGTTTAACATTTTATAAAACTCCAAAAGTGTTTTTTCAAAGAGCTTGGACCATATTACATCCACCAGTTCCTCATTCCCATCCTTACCAGCACTAGGTACAATCTGTCTTTTTATTTCAGCCAATCTGATAGGGATGTAGTAATTTCTCATTGTAGTTCTAATTTGCATTTCCTTAATGACTAACAGTGTTGAGTGTCTTTTCACATGCTTACTTACCATCTGTATATCTTTTTTTGGCAAAGTGTTAATATCTTTTGCCTGTTTTTTAATCATCTGGTGTATGTTTTTATTGTTGAGTTTGACAGTTCTTTGTAAAAACTGGATACAATTCATTTATCAGATATATGCTTTGCAAATACAGTCTGTGGCTTATCTTTTCATTCTCTAAGAGCATTTTAAAAAATTTTTATTAAGTCCAATTTATTAATATTTTTTGTGTTGTATGTAAGAAATCTTTACCTAACTCAAGTTAACAAAAGTTTTCTCCTAATATTCTTAAAATGTTACAGTTTTAGGATTTACACTTGGGTCTGTGATCCATTTTAATTTAATTTTTTATATGGCGAGAGATATGAATCAAAGTTCATTTTTTTGCATATGGATATCCAATTGATCTACTGTGTAAAAGATCATTTTTCACCACTGTCTACCATTACATCTTTGTTGAAATCAGTTATCCATATGTGCACACTTCTATTTCCAGACTATTCTATTCCATCAGTCCTTTTGTTTGTCTCTATGCCAATACCACACTGTCTTAACTCTTATGATGGTCAGTTTTATATGCCAATTTGGCTAGGCTACAGTACCCAGTTATATAGCCAAACCACAGTCTAGGTGATGCTGTGCAGTATTTGGTAGATTTTTGTGTGTGAAGGCATTTTGTAGATGTGGTTAACATCTATGATCAGTTGACTTTAAGTAAAGGAGATTGCCCTCAATAATGTGGATAGGTCTCCTCCAATCATTTGAAAGGCCTGAAAAGCAAAAACTGAGGTTTTCTGGAGAAGAAATTCTGCCTCAAGACTGCAACATTAACTCCTGCCTGTGTTGCCAGCCTGCCCTATAAATTTCATACTTGCCAGCCTCCACCCTCATGTGAGCCAATGCTCACTCCCCCTCCCTTCCTTTCTCCCTCCTTGCCCCTCCCTTTCTCCCCCCACTGTCAGTTCAGCCTTTGTCTGTGTGGTTTCAATCACAGCCAGGGCTTCTCTGTTCTCTGACAGCTCCAGGCTTAAATTACCTGTATAATGTGCAGCTGTATAACTTGCAGTCCTTGTTCTAATTTTCACACTAGTTTCAGTAAAATAAAAATTTAAAAATCCCAGAAATGAGTCTCGTTAGACTAAGTCAAGTGACATGTCTACACCAGAACCAAAACCCATGCACTGGGATACACTAGCTTGCTGGACCTGGCTCATGTGAATGTTGGAGGGGAGACATGTAAGGTGGAAGTCAATGGAATGGCCATGTCCTTCTCAACCTCCTCTCTCAGTGACTAGTTTTTGCAACCTCAACATTATTTTTTTTTTCATCTTTAAGACTCTTCTGTTGACTTCTACCTTCTTCTACATGGCTTCTTTCCTTTAAAAAAATAAAATAAATCTAAACCTCTTCTTTCCCTTGAAGTGTCAGCATCACCCGCTGGTTCCACCATATTGCATGTCCCGGACTGTTAGCTCTCTGCAAGGTTCAAGTTTATTGCTATCACCACTGGAGTCTGCAACAGCTTTCAATTTGGCTCCTTTGTGAATCTCATTAATATGCAGTTATCACCTCTCTCCAGATCATTAACAGACATTAACCAAAACCAAACCTAATCATGATGTCTGAAGGTTCTGTGGCAATAACTCTTCCAAAGGAAACTAAGGAACTTGACAGAGGAGGAATTTGGGTAGAAAAATAGAGATGGCTTCCTTTCCTAACACAGAGTTTTCATCAAAAGGAGACCTTGAGAGGAAAATGAAAAGCCACAGTGTAAGGACAGGGAAATAGAAAAATATGTCCTAGCATCTGTGTCTGTAAATTTAGGGTCAACTTCACAGCCATGAGTAGCTGCAAGTTTTGGAAGTCTGAGGTTACAAGCTACTGTTTATTTATTTTACTTATTTTATTGAAGTATCATATTCAATAAATATATTTGCTTCAGGTGTGCAATATAGTAATTTGACATTTATATACCTTCTTATTTGATCACCACACTAAGTCTAATAATCATCTGTCACCATGCAAAGTTGTCACAATATTATTGACAAGCTACCATTTAAATGAGAACTTAATTAGCAAAGCTAAATGGAGGAGCAATTGACAAAAGAATGGAGTTGTTGGCTGTTCTGCTTCATGTTCTGAAACACTAACTTTTTGGTCTTAGAAGTGTCTCAAATTGCTTTATTTTGTGTTGGTTGTTTCAGTGTTAGCCTGAGTATGATACCCTTACCATTTCTGAAAAATATGATCTGCACTATCAACCCACAGCTGTATTTGTTCTGTGAGCTGGAGCTTTTCCTGTGCTATTAACTGTCTTGATCTTGACTATTCTTCATAATCTTCAAATCCATCAACTCATGCCCTTTATCATCTCTCACCTGGATGACTACACAGCTTGTTAGCTGGCCTCCTCACCTCCCTCCTTGTGACCCACTTCCATTATGCCCCTCCCCCTTACTAAATCCTTCCTCCTTATGAAAGTCAGAGGAATCTCACTAATGAGATCTTGTCACCATGCCTTTTTCACAAACGAAAGAACTGAAGTGCATAGAGAAGCTATAGAGCATGCTGGACATCATCATCCACTTTGTGTATATGGAGATCAGGAAGTAAAAACAAAAACCACTGAATGGATTAAGAATATAACTCTTTCTACGTAGTTTGGCCATATGGCTAGTTCTGTCCAGTGAGTTGTGAGGGGAGTGATGTGAATCACTTCTAGGCTGGAGCATTTAATTGCCAACGTGAGACCCTCCTGTGTTGGAAGTGTGGTGACAGACTCCATCCGACTGGGTTCCAGTGGAATTACAATGAGCAGAGCTCTCCTGGGGAGCTCTATTGAACATAGAGTGTCAGTAACCAAAAAGCCTTTGTGGTTTGGAACCACTAAAATTCTAGGGTTGTTGTTTACCAAAGCATAGCCCAGATTATTCTGACTGATACAGATATTGGAACTGGAAGAATGGTGCTATTGTAACAATAGCCAGAAAACCCCACCCCAGTGTGACCCCCAAAATACGTGACATTGGCTTATAGGCCTGGTGGTAGTTTGTGAGAAAACTGATATTGGAGGCTGGAAAATTGACAATCCATGTTATCTAATGGGAAAGCTTTTGGTAAAACTGTCCCCTTCAGTCATTTTGGAGGCATATTATGCACCTAATTAATTTAGACCTATGAGAAGAGTTTGGAAAACAGAATACTGCAGTGTGCACTAGTTTCAGTTGGCTGTATTTGGCAATGTATGAAAAGAAAGAGATGTGCTCAGAAAAGAATTGGCTTCTTACTCCCTTCACCTTTTCCATCCAGCCTCCCAGCCCCCCTCCCATCTGGCAACCATAAGTTTCTTCTCTGAATCTATGAGTCTGTGAAGTTGGAGGTATTAAGAAGTACAAATTGGTAGTTCCAAAATAGTCATGGGGATGTAAAGTATAGCATAGGAAAGATAGTCAATAATATTGTATTAACTATATATGTGTCAGTTGGGTACTAGACTTATCAGGGGGGATCACTTTGCAAGGTTTATAAATGTCTAACCACTATGCTATACATCTGAAACTAATCTATATATATAAAAGGCTAATATGCTAAGTGTCCCTCTGACCATCTGACCAGTCGCTATGATACGCACTGACCTCCAGGGGGACAGATGCTCAACGCAGGAGCTGCCATGATGCACACTGGCCATTTACAAAAAAATGGCACTGGGGACCTGGCACTGACAAGCCAACACTCGGCTTCCCCCAGGTGGGACACAAACCCCGCCACCACCCCGGAGCAACACCCCACCAAATCACAGCCAACACTACCAAGACCCCATGGTGCAAAATGCAGCCCACAGCCCAGCCCAGCCCAGAACGGTCGCTGTGGGCACCAGGTAATGACATCATGTAGCAACACCCGGCTTCCTCTCCCTAGCAACTAGCCTCCTCAGAGTTTCTTCAACCCAGGAACCCAACTTGCTTTATAGCCAGGTGCAAACATTTTACACTTTAACCAAATGTCTGTGAAGCGTTTTCCCGTGCCTCATCTCATTTGATCCTCACAGAAGTCCTGGAGTAGGTAGATAGGAGACTCAGTAGAATCCTGTTTTCTTTTCATTAGCCGGAAAATGGAGATTTAGAAAGTTTAGAAACTTGACCCAACTGAAAAGAAGTAAGGAAAGGTGTACCTTGAAAATGACTTCAGTAGGGTCACACTTATGTGTTCCTATGGAAACTATTGGAATATTTGTTTTATATGGATTTTTATTCAGTTCTCAAACATGGTACTGCAGAGCGCCCCTCAGCTGCCAGGCAAGCATTTGTAGCTTGTGTGTTGGCAGAACCAGTCCAAGGCTTAGTGTTGTGACCTATTTTAACAATAAAGTTCCTTGGAAATTAAAAAAAAGAAAATGACTTCAGGCTTTCTCACTGTGCAGAATATAGTCAAACACTACTAGGGGTAAATATTTTACCCTTTGTTCTCCTTGTGTGATGTACAATAATAATCTGCTTTTTGTTGATATTTACTTCTGTGTTGCTGACAATTACCTGAAAGAGAAGTTGGGGTGCTTCACTGGGCTGGAAAAAGTTTAGCTAAATCAGAAAGCAAGTCTAATTAAGCAAGTTTATTCTATATATATAAAGGGCTAAGTTGACTCGCGCATGCGCAATATATATCTTGCTGGCGCCAATAGCAAGCATATGTTTTGATCTGTCACTGTTGATCATGAATTTGGTTGATACTTCTATTATAGAGAAATGGCGAATAGTGATATTAAAATATTTCTTCTAATTAATTTCCTTTCAATGTGCACAAATTCATGCACTGGGCCACTAGTTGAGAAAGGAAGGAAGGAAGGAAGGAAGGAAGGAAGGAAGGAAGGAAGGAAGGAAGGAAGGAAGGAAGGAAGAAAGGAAGAAAGGAAGAAAGGAAGAAAGGAAGAAAGGAAGAAAGAAAGAAAGAAAGAAAGAAAGAAAGAAAGAAAGAGAATTGGCATGTTTGCAAGCAGGAATGAAAGAAAATAGAGAGGATTCAAAAATTCAGGGACTACTGGGGTTGCAAAGTCAACTGCTTTTCAATTCTTACCTGAAAAGATAAGAATGAGAAAGGCTCTGTAGTGAGGGGTGAGATCAGGAAAGCAGGGATGAGAAATGGGAAAAGGGGAATTGATAAGAGTTTGAATAGGTGAGTGACTACTCAATATCTCTATTTAATCTTAAACAGAAATTGTTAAAAGAACTATAAAGTTGAAATTTGGGATAGAAATTTTAGCTATGTTATAATAGTAAAGAAATACATTTAGATATTTGAAGAATTTTGATACTTTTGTATTTTCCTTTAAAATTTTTTGATTCTTTGTTTCCTCAATGTTATATGTTTTAATAAAGCTTGTTTTCCATTGATGTAAAATAATTATAAATATTGAAGGAGATTGACCGTAAAAGCTATATCTGTAGTGTGCAACTCCAGACCTTGCATAAATCTTGATGAGACATGTTATTACTTTACTGACATCTGGGGGCCATGTAGTTTAATTGCAAGAATATTTTTTAGCAAGGAAAATGAAATGTGTTGAAGATTTGTGTTCAAAGCTGTAGTAATAGTTGCAAGTATTTTTTAACTTCTTTATTCCTCTATTACCTTATTTTCCATCTTTATATTTTTTCTCTACTCCAACTTTTTTTCTCTTCTTCCCTTTATCTTTGATACAGCATATGGTTATGGTCAGCATGATATAATCTAAATATCCAAGATGCCCAGCACATTTCTGAAGGAAAAAGTGAAAGGAACCACTGAGCCTGCCAGAAACCTGTAACTAGGAGCTTCCCAGACTCGTGTAGCAAAAGATCCACAAGAACTTCCATTCATTTATTTACCTAACATTTACACAGGTCCCACTGTGTGTGCCAGGCATGACATCAGGTGCTGAGAATTCTGAGACAGAAACTTGTCCTTGAGAATTTCTCAGTCTTACAGGGAATATAAAAACAATTTCATTAAAGTAGGATCGAGGTAACTATGGGTCACTCTGGAGCATCCCAGATGCCCCAACCCTACTCTTGCAGACATTGTTAATCACTTTCAGCTGAGCATGAGCTCTTAGGAACAGCCCGTGTGTGTTCCACAGGGACCCCTCTGAGACTTTCCTCTTCCCTCTCATTTTTTGGTGCACTCAGTATAGGGATTAAAACAAATAATGCCTGCAAAATGCTTAGGTCAGTGCTTGGAATTCAGGAAGCACTTGAAATGTTAGCTAATGCCATTCCTCCACTTGAGTACTCAATGTACTGTATGCCAGGCACCATACCAAGAGCTGGAGATACTAAAATGAAAAGGCAGCCCTGACTTTAAGGAGTTTATGAGACTAATGGAGAAAATAAGTGGGCAAATAAATCATTTCAGTGCACTATGGTCATCGTTAGATTAGCAGATCACGAGTAGGAGAGGAAGAACGATGTTAATCTAGGGGACCTATATATATATAGCTAGCCTTTGAACTGAACTGTCAGATGTAAACTAGATTTGGCCAGAGTATCTAGAAGAAAAAGAGCACTCCATGCAGAGAGCACTGCATGAGCAAAAGCACGAGGTGTAAGTACATGACCTGCTCAGGGAACTGTAAGTAATTCAGGATTGCTGATTTGCAAAGTTCAAGGAGAGAGAAGTTGAAACCAGGTTAGAAAGGTAACAAGATCCACATCAGAAACGGCCTTGGAAGACATACCAAAGAAATTGAAGTTTATATAGTAGACCAGGAGTGATTCAGACTGATGGCCTGAGTAAGAGGTGTTTTGTTTAGGTAAGAGGTGTTTTGTTTGCTTCTCACAGAGTTTTAAAAAGCAACATCCCTGGATAGATCACCGTGCGAACAGCTGAGTGCCTATTGTTTTACCATGAGTTTGTGTTGCTTGTAGGTATCTGTGTTGTGAGCTCCACCCCATTCAACCTGATGGATGATAGAAACCCAGTGAAGAGTTTTGAGCAGGTGAAGAGCATGATTATATTTGTGTCTCCCTGGTGGTAACATGCTACGTGAGATTGGAGAAGTAAAAATTCGTCATAGAGACAAGTAAGAGACTGTTAAAATAGTCCAGATGTGAGAGCCTGAATGGGGGTAGCAGCAGAGGGGATGCACATAAGTTTGATTTAAGAATGAGAACTACCCTGGCCGGTGTGGCTCCATTGGTTGGAGCGTCATCCTGCACACCAAAGGGTGGCAGGTTCAATTCCTGGTCAGGGCACATACCCTAGTTGTAGGTTTGATCCCTGGTCAGGGCGAGTACGGGAGGCAGCCAATCGATGTTTCTCTTTCTCTCCCTCTCTCCCTTCCTCTCTCTCTCAAATCAATGAAAGCATATCCATTAAAAAAAAAAAAAAAAAAAAAAAGAATGAGAACTGGCAGGACCTGGTAAGTGATTGTTTATGGGCTTTTTGTTTGTTTGTTAGTTGGGTTTTTGGTCGTGGTGATAGGCAGAGAATAAGAGAGAGGAGTTCCTTATGACTCCCAGGTTTTTAGCTTGGGCCGTGGAGTAGATGGCAGAGGGAGTTGCTGTTCCTAGAGAGAGTCCAGCAGGATGTGAGGGCAGGTTAGGGAGCAAGATCGTGTGTTAGGTTTGGACAGGTGGAGTTTGAGGATCATGACAGACATTCTGACAAGGGTGGTGGTCTGGATGGTCACAGTCCAGTAACAGATTATGGAGTTGAAATTGGAATTGGAAAGGCTCTCAGGCACCACGTCCATATTTCCTACAATTCACAGAGAAGGGGCCCTTAAGCTTGGAGTCAGGATAAGAGAGCACTAGTTGTCCCATGGCTGATCCAAAGGGTTATAAAAAGAACAATAGTGATAATGATCATAGCAGTAATACTATAGTTTTCTTTAATATAATTTCAACTATGTGTGAGGGCCTGGGTTATTTCATTTATTCCTCATAATAACCTTACATGATAGGTGTGCTTATTGTTCCCATTTCACAGATGTGGAAACTGAGGTTTAGAGATGTTAACTAGTTGGCTCAGGTCACATCATAGCAAGGGATGGAGCTAGAACTGAACTATTTTCAGAGTTCCATGCTGCTCACTACTCCATTATCCCGACAACTCAAGCAGGTAGTATAATATGAGAGGTACCAGGGAGGTTGACTTCTTTCGATTAAATATCTACTCCTTTCCCCAGTCTGCACATGTGTCTGAAATTTTATTTTAGAAACTAGAGGCCTGGCACATGGATTCGTGCACTATTGGGGTCCCTTGGCCTGGCCTGCAGGGATCGGGCCAAAACTGACTCTCGGACATCCCCCGAGGGGTCCTGGATTGCAAGAGGGCCGTTCTCAGGTGACACACCCCGGAATCAGGCTCCCTTCTCTCTGGTTCCGGGTGCATCACCTGAGAACTGCTGCTGCCAAGTGACCACAGCTCAGCAGCTCCTGGTGGTCAGTGCAAGTCATAGCTACTGGCCAGTCAGCCAATCACTTAGGGCAGTGGTCAGCAAACCGCGGCTCATGAGCCGCGGTTTGCCGCTCTGTTGACTAATGAGTTTGCTCACCACTGTCATATACTACCCTTTACCTCTTTGCACACAATATGCCACAATTGCCTAATCCTCACAGCTTCCAACTACACGGTAACATTTAGTCTAGTCCAGTGGTTGGCAAACTCATTAGTCAACAGAGCGGCAAACCGCGGCTCGCGATCCACATGTGGCTCGCAAGCTGCAGTTTGCCGACCACTGGCTTAGGCTTTTATATATATAGATATGTTTCTTAGGGTCTAAATCAGGCGTCCTCAAACTACGGCCCGCGGGCCACATGCAGCCCACCAAGGACATTTATCCGGCCTGCCGGGTGCCGCTGCCTGTCCTGCTTAGCAGCCAACTTGTCCCGGGCCCGCAGTGTACATAGGAATTTGTTCATAGTTTTTTTTTTAAACTATAGTCCGGCCCTCCAGCGGTCTGAGGGACAGTGAACTGGCCCCCTGTTTAAAAAGTTTGAGGACCCCTGGTCTAAATGGTTTAGGAGGGAAAGTTTCTTAAACCCCACTATTCAGGTCTAAAAACCACCAGGAGTTGAAGACCTGGTCTGAATTTACAGAGGTTCTCAGCCTGATTGCACTTTAGAATTACTGGAGGGCAGGGGGTTAAACACTGCCAATGCGCTTAGTGGCTTAGTGGTCTGGGGCATTGGAGGGAGTTAATTGCTGCTTTTCCAGACGTTTTGTAAGGAGGTGACAACAGTTAGCTGTAGAGAAAAACCAGAGCCTCTCTTCCTGAAAGCCACTAAGAAAGGTGACATTCACGGCATGGCCAGAAGGTGGCTCCACACTCAGTCTCTCTCCTCAGTCTTCCTAGCAGTCAGGAGTCTCAGGATCCAGGAGACACAGGGTGAAGCCCGCTGTGGGGAGTGGGGTTCATATCTGTGAGTTGGGAGACTAGGTTAAGCAGGATTTATTTTTTCATAGTTTGAGGGAGAGGAAACAGATACCACTTGCTGGGAAAGTTATGTGGAGGGAGGATGCCTCCTCCTCATCCCCAGAGAGCTAAATGGAACCAGATTGGGCCCTCCCCATGCCACTCAGGGGAGATGCTTTTCAAGGGAGTGAAATGTTTTATTGAAGAAACTCCAAGGAGGGAGGAAAGAAGCCCAAGAGAGGGGCAGCCTGACAGGTCGGCAGATGGAAACGGCCCCTTTCGTGCATGTGGCTAAAAGCTGGAAGCCAGTCCCTCTGAAGGCATCGCGGTAATCTGCAGGTCCGTGACACCTTTCATCTGCCTTCTCGCCGCTGGGATTGATGGGAACCGAGACACACACAGCAACTGTGAGAAGCAGAAATGGGGGCCCATGTTCAGAGTCTACGGAGCTGATAGCAAAGGGAATGGAGCCCCCGGAGCCTGCAACCTGGAGCCTTCTATTCAATTTTGCCACCTCTATAAAGCGAGGATAAAAGAGAGCTCTTTTACTAAGTGGTTATAAAGATTAAGGAAAATTATGTCTGAGAATTGCCTGGCATGTAACAGGTACTCAACAAATGTCTCTTGCATGTTCCTCTTTCCCAGAAGTGCCAAGTGCTCAACAGCTGTCTGGTCAAAATATCATCAACTGTTCATTTTTAGGTCAGTTTTCTCATGTGGAAAAACAAAGAGGGAAAAATGACACCCTTTTCTCCTGGGGCAATAGGAAACCACAAATGTGAGTTCCCAGTTCAATCCAAGGAATATTTTTTAGTCAGCAATACCCACATGTTGGATAAATGTCTCGAGTTCTGATATTGCCACTATACAAAGCATATTAATGAATGATTAACTAAACAACTCCGTTTGACAGTTTGCACAGCGTAAGTTTCATTCAATGATCACAGTTTGTACTTTCACAGGTCTTATCTTTCCCAACTAGAGAGTCATCGATGGAAAATGTATTAAGTGTTTTAAATAATATAATGAGATGGACTCCCTAACTGAATTGCCACCATTACCGTTAGAGTAGGTCTGGGGCCTATGGCCTCAGCAACAGAGCCCTTTCCCACACAGTTCTAGAGCCACCATGCTTTCTACAAGAAAAATCTGATTACATATTCACTCCACGGAAACACACCTATTGAAATGTCCTCCGGACCCCTCTGTATTGCCAAATGTGGTAGAAACATCAGTCTTTATCCTACGGCTCCTCTGGCCACATTTGCCACCCTGTGCCTCCTTGGCGTGAGCAATGCTGTTGGCTCTGGCTGACCACTCTTTTTTCGTTCTACGGGTTCTACCTTCATGGGCCCCCTCCTTCCTCTCCTGGATTTACCCACCGCCCATGTTCTGATGCCTTACGCGGCAGAGACAGTAACACTCACCACAAATAACATTTGCTCCTTGGCATTTCCCAGTCCCTGCAGTTAGGTGGCAAGTCTGGCAATGAAATGTGAGCACATATGACATATGTCACTTCCAGCTGAGGGGGTAAAAGGCCCACGTGTGATTCTTTAGTCTCTCTTTTCTCTTGCCAGAGGACTCGTGTTTTAGATGCTATCGTTACAAGATGATGCCACATTGTCAAGTTAGATTCATAGATAATGAAGGGAACAGAGCCCCAGAACAAAAACAAGAGTCCTTCTCTCCTTCTTTCCTTTTCTTTTCCCTCCCTCCTTCTATCCCTTCCTTGTTCCTTCTGGCTCTGGGATCAGAATAGACTGAGTTCAAATCCAAGCTCCACCACTTATTAGCTGTGTGGCCCTGGAAAAACTTCTCAACATCTTTGAGCCTGTTTTTCTCACTTGGGAAATGGGGATCATCAGATTCCCCACAAAGATAATCTCCTCATCAGACTGTTTTAAGGATTACATTTATGTAATACAAAAGACTTAGAATAATGCCTGATGCAAGGTAAGCATTCAAATAAAAATTTGCTAATATCAGTACTGATTTTCTTTGACTTATTTCTCAAGTAATAATCAATATTTAATAGAAATTCCTAACCCTGGGATCTAAGTTAAGCCGACCGGTATTTTGGATTTGGGCCCAACCCCCATCCACTTGCCCAAATCCCTCTGTCTAGGATGCTGCAACCAACATTCCTTACAAGAGAGTCAGTCATTTGACTTAAGACTTGTTCCCCCTTAAAGCACAAATACCACATAAAGTCTTATCAATCATTTATAATGCCCTCATTGAAGTAGTCCCAGACAACCCCAGCTGGAAATAATAATAACTCATATTTGTATGGCACTTTAAATTTACAAAGCACTCTCACATACTCTTGTTCTTTTGATCCTGTGAACAATGCTGGGGGGCAGGAGAAGAAGGCACCACTAGGAGTATTACCATTTTAGAGAGAAGCGCACTGAGACTCACTGTGTTTGGGGGCTGAGGTTCCCACAGCTGGCATGCCAGGGAGCTGGGGTTCGTTTTCAAGTTTTGTATCTCCCAGGTCCAAGTTCCTCCCACCCTCATGCTTATGTAACCTCTGAAAGTCTATATCAGCAGTCCAGACCTTAGACACCCTGCGTAATACAGAGTCATGGAGGCTGGCAACCTTTTGTTTGTATTAATGAGTTTAGAGACCTAGGGGATGTTTGGGTGAAATGGGATTTCAGAGATAATTTGTCCAAGATCCCATGATTGGAATCAGATCTACAGAGTTCACACTCACCTCTGTCCCTTACTGATTAATCTTGAGAGAGGCATTTCATTTCTATGTGCTCTAATTACATCACTTTTTAAACAGGGCCAATAGTAGTCATTCAGTAGGGTTTTCAGGGGATGAAATGAGAGCATTCATTTACGGCACTTAATTAATGAATGCCAGCCATCATCACTAGCCTGTTCCTGTCACAGCTGGTAAGGTTACCTATAAGTTTATTGTCCTTTGAAGATCACCTGGACCCACCCCCATATTTTATGGGCAAGAATACTAAGACCCGGTGAGCCATGGTAACTCAGAAAAGGGAGACTGGAACCCAGACCTCTGAATTCCTAACTGGGACCTTTAACCATCTGCTGTGAGCTGCAGGCTCTACTAGTTCTGTGGGAAGATTATTCAGTCATTCAACAAATATTTATGTCTGGCCCTAAAATAGCCAGTGTGGAAGGTTACAAATATTTATAATCTATTTGGATTGGCAAGTATTAAGTAATAACAGCATTTAAATAAGCATTTAATTGGTAGAGCAATTTGTATGAAGCTATCGGAATGCCTGAAGCATGTGGGAAAGGAAAGAGCTCCGTTATTTAAGTAATTTAATGATCAACTCATTTTATTGAGCTCCTAATTGTGTCAGGCATTTTACGGCTTCAGAAATAGATGGTCTCTACTCTGAGGGGCCTCACAGTTCAGATGGGATGCTATATGTGTAAATAAAGCATTTCGGCACACATTTTAAAAAAAAATCCACAAGAAAGGTATTTATAAGATCTATGAAAGCATAGGTGACTGTAGGAGCACTAAAGAGATTGCTTCTAAGTCTGCCTTGGGAAGCTAATGTCCAGTAACACTGAACGTGGGTTCTGAGGTACAAATAGGAGTTTGCTAATATGTAGGAGAAAAAACCATTCCCAGGAAGAAAAGGAAAAGGCCTAGACAAAGGGCCTGGCTCTTTGTGTCGGGGACTGGAAGACTGCTGTGTAGCTGGAGCTTGAGGTTCGAGCTGGACTGTTTCAGGCAGGGACAGAAGAGGCAGGTGAGGGCCAGATCACAGGGGTCTTTGCTCCATCTTGGAGTCTGAATCTTAATGCGTAGAAAAGGAGAACCGGGCACAAACTTTGAGTGCAGAAGTAACCGGGGAAGATTGGACTTTTTTCCTTCATTCCTGTGGAATTGTCTGATATTTGTATAGTCAATGTAGATTACTCTGATCATCAGAGGAAATCTGTTATCCCCAAAGAAAGCAGGATCACCCTGGTTTCACTGTGGATGGTGGACACTCAAAATCAGGAATGGAAACAGGAAGCCAAGCCAGGAGGATCAGGAAGCCACAGTCCCTCAGATAAAACTGTTGAGAAAATGGACCAATTGCAGATGGAAGTGAAGGCATCTGAGAGAATATGAAAGGGAAGAACTGGAGGGGAGTTCAGTGCGTGAACATCAAGGGGCGGGAGAGGAAGGTCTGGCGGGACTTCCAGAGGATGCTGGTTTGAGAGTCCACACGAGCTGCCTGTTGTGGTTTCTATATTCTCAGCTAGACTGAGAATTTCCCTTAGGGCCGTGGTCGGCAAACTGCGGCTCTCGAGCCACATGCGGCTCTTTGGCCCCTTGAGTGTGGCTCTTCCACAAAATACCACGGCCTGGGCAAGTCTATTTTGAAGAAGTGGCGTTAGAAGAAGTTTAAGTTGAAAAAATTGGGCTCTCAAAAGAAATTTCAATTGTTGTACTGTTGATATTTGGCTCTGTTGACTAATGAGTTTGCCGACCACGGCCTTAGGACGAAGACTTCTGCGTTCTGGGGTCTCCTCCCATGTCTGTACAGAGGAGCCCTGCCCTCTCTGGCTGTCAGTGCTGATGGACTTGAAGGTTGGCTAGGGGCCTCTGGGGGCTGGCACTGGGATACCTTAGGTTCTGCTTAGAGTTGCCGGGTAAAATACAGGACACCCAATCAAATCTGAATTTCCTGTAAACAATGAATCACTTTTTTTGGTAAAAGTATGGTCCTATGCAATATATTTTTTAAATCATTGTTTATAGGAAATTCAAATATCACTGAGCATTCTGTAGTTTGATTTGGTAAATCTGGCAACCCTAGTTCTGGGGTGTGTGTGTGTGTGTGTGTGTGTGTGTGTGTGTGGCAGATTGCAGGAACAGAGAGCTGGAAGAACTGGGATATATAAGAGATTAAAGTGAACTTAAGGAGTCTTCATTCTCATACAGGAGGTAGGGAAGGCACAGAGACCAAAAATGGAGAGTCTCGATAAGCGAGAGGGTAGGCAGCCACTCTTAAGGTCACTGGCTCCTCTTGTTCTCATTCTACCACTTAAAGCAGGGGTGTTCTGCCAACACATAGGATAGTCCTGGCCTCAGATGCCAATAGCTCCCTATTGAAAAACACTTGTATTCCTGTACCCTCATTTTGCAACTAAAAGACTGAGGCCCAGTGAGGTTATATGACAGGTTCTTGATGCCTTTCACGTAGGAGATGGTCAAAAACTGGCCAGTGTTGTTCAGTGGTTGAGCATCTACCTATGAACCACAAGGTCAGTTTGATTCCCAGTCAGGGCACATGCTCGGGTTATGGGCTCTACCCTCAGTGGGGGGCGTGCAGGAGACAGCTGATCAACGATTCTCATCATTGATGTTTCTATCTCTCTTTCCCACTCTCCCTTCCTCTCCGAAATCAATAAAAATATGTATTTTTTGAAACTGTTGAGTGCAATATTAAAAAAGGAAATGGAGCCCGGTAAGGGGACTTGCTGCTTTCACTCCTCTGCAGGCACCAGAATAGGTTGGCATGGCCGTGGTCGGGGAAAGGCTGATGGTGGGACCAAGAGAAGTTCCTGTGACCGTGGAAGTCTCAGGTTCTCAGGGGAGGCCTAGAGTGTCCTACCCAGGACCCTGTGGTGCCCCGCCCCCGGGTGTGATGGGAGGTAGGAGCCCTCCCCATGCCTCTGAAGGAAGGCACTCAGCAGAAGCACCCAGACTTCCCACACCTGCGGCCCTGGGATCCTCATGGTAAAGGCCAGCAGGAGAACTGGGGGTCCCAGGGGCCTGACAGGCCATCTGGCTGGGTGGGAGTGGTCAGCGCCAGGACCCATTGCTTGAGCTTCACCATGGGCTCCATAAAAATGCAACTATCAGCTTGTCAGTTTTACCACCTATGCTGCCGGGCTAAGCAATGTGCCGGGGTTGTCTCATTTAACTGCGAGGAAGGGCTTGTGTGCCCACGTACAGGGAGGAGACAGGATGGATGGAGCATCAGTGTGTTTACTAAAGCCCCAAAGATGGAAATGGCAGAGATGGGGTTTGAATGGAGGTCCATCAGGTCCACAGCAGGACACTGCTTTCTGGAAGAAGCTGAGCTCGGTAAAGGGAATGCCCTAGGGCCCTCTGGCCAGAGGGCCTGGCACCCAGGCCCCCCTCCTGTTCCCACTTGTTTTCTGCCAAGCGGCCAGGCGCGGATGTCCAGACAGGACAGCGAGATGTCAAAGCGCCCACCTCCCTGTGTGTGGCGGGGAGGTCGCCCCGAACTTCCTTCACAGCTTTCATTCCCCCCAAAGTAGCCGCAGCGGAGCAGGGGTGGGATTATTAAAAAACCCCAGGCTGGAGGCCTTGCCTCCCCACCCCCAACCCGGAACCACGGGACTTCAAAGCGAGAGGAAGCGCGTGCAGAAGGGAGGGGTGTAAATCTGCAGGCCCCTCGGAGCTGCGAACATCGGGGCGCCCCCGCCCGCTCCCACCAGGTGTCCTCGGCCATGCGGCCAGATCCGCCTGCTCGCCGCGGCCCGGCCCCGCCCTGCTCGCTGCTGGCGGCTTTCATGTGGATCAAGGCGGGAAGATGACAAGCCTCCTGACTGATAGATACACGGAGACTTCGCTGGTGATTTATTGGCTTTCTGCACCTGACGAGAATCACTAGGCCGATCCGGGGAGGGAAATATATGGGCTTTCCTGACTCCAAGTGGCAGCCGCGGGCGCGCATGTGAGCTCAAGCTGGGCAGGGAAAGCGGCGCTGCGCACCGGCCTGTGTTCTGTAAGCGGGCCCAGGTCATAAAAGTGTCAGCACGCGATATATTTCTTGCGGGGGATCCTCTCTGGGCTCTGGCCAGCGCCTTCTCTCCCGTGGCTGGCAGCCCGAGCCGGTGAGGGTGTCCCCAGCCACCAGGCCTGAGGTCACGATCCCTCTGATCCCTCCGCACTGTCCCCCAGCGCGATGCTGGGCGCGGAGGGGGGGCGGGGCAGGGGCGGGGGCTGGCGTCAGCGACAGGACACTGGTCCTTAACACCAGTCTGGAGCCTCTCAAGATCACATCTGGCCCTGCGGACAGTGCAGGGCTGGACTCAGAGCTCAGAGCTGCACTCACATCTGCCTGGGAATTCTGGACCTGTCACTCAGTGGGGTTGTTCTAAGCTAGTTAACTCCGCTATACTGTTCAGCTCCCGCATCTGTTAAATGGAATGATAACACACGCGGAATATGGAGGGACAATGATTGATTTAGGAAGTAAAGTTCCAGCCCGTTCTGAAGGATGACATTGCTAGGAAGCGGCTGGAAAAGGGACAGGAGGGACAGTGTGGCTGTTCTCTTAACAGGCACCCAAATGCCACACTATTCCATTAGTCTATGTAACAGGGCTTCTGTTAAAGCAGAGGTGAAAAAATTACCTTCTCTTACGTCTGGAAGTAGAGACCCCAGGTCATGTAAGGATTGAGGTTTTCTGGTGAAGAAAAAGAAAGTAACCCGAAGGTTTTTCTTGGTTATGTAAACGTGGAGGCCCACTGTGTTCTGACCCCGGGAGACAAGAGAACCTTCTTTGACAAGGCTGATCCGTCTGTACAAGACCCCCAGGCACCTTATGGGGAAGAAAATGCTGAGGCCACCACCTCCTGCTTCCCAAGAGATGTAAACAGGAAAGCCCGAGAGGCTGGCTGGCGGGCTCCCAACCACGGCCCAGGGACAGCTAGGCCCCGGAAATAAAATCAGCGTAAGGGAAAAGAGAGCTTGGCTCATAACACCATCTAATACAACAGCCACAGTGGCAGAGGGCTCTGGCTGATGCTGGAAGCTTCTCCGGAACCACCCGCTTGACCCAAAACCTTTATAACCAGGACAGGCACGTGGGGCAACATCACCAGGACATTCGGCAACCTAACCCAAGTTAGCTTCTAAGCTGGCCAGGACCCACGTTCAAAAGCACCAGGGAGGGCAGCAAGATGAACATCAGTCGCCAAGCAGCCAGGCTCTTGGTCTTAAATCTGTAAACGGTAAACCCTCGGCATTCTCAGACAATTCAGAGTGATGATGGGGCAAAGAGGAGGACACTGGATTTCCTGCTCTCGGGGTAGTTGGGGAGGGGCCTGAAAAATAAGAGATTAAACTGCATTTGGCCCCCACCTTGGTGAAAAGGGTTGTATGATGTTGATGAATTCCAGGGCTTCCCTCACTAATGGTTCTGTCTTCAGTTAAAGCACAGGCGTAATGTGGGGCCCCTGGGCAAGATTTGTTGGTTATTCTTTCCTGGAACTCCATTCTGCCATGATGTTTGGAAATAATTCTAAATTTTGTTTGCATCCATTTTTTTAAAAAATATATTTTATTGCTTTTTTACAGAGAGGAAGGGAGAGGGATAGAGAGTTAGAAACATCGATGAGAGAGAAACATCGATTCAATTGCCTCCTGCACACCCCCTACTGGGGATGTGCCCACAACCAAGGTACATGCCCTTGACCGGAATCGAACCTGGGACCCTTGAGTCCGCAGGCTGATGCTCTATCCACTGAGCCAATCTGGCGAGGGCTGCATCCATTTTTTTAAATGTCTAAATTGACAATGGGCCTTACTCTTGTCAGTCATCTTTCCTTTTCATCTCTTGCCTTGGTCTCAGACAAACATGAAAGGGGCAGAGGATCCACTAAATGACTTCATACAGGTGTTCAGTGAAGAAAGGAGTGGCTGAGATAGGCAAACCACAACAATAAAAGCTGCGATACAGTGTAGGCACTCACAAGGTGAGACCACAGGTCTCCCTACATCACCCAAGTTTGGGGATCTGCTGTCCGTCCCCACACCTGACCTCACTAATATCCACCACAAGCAGGGCCGGCACCGCCCCCAATGCCCCTCTGGTGCACATCAAGAGAAGAGGACCTTTTCCAGAGGACCCCATACCTTTCTGGGGCACGTGGCTTAGGAATCAGAACACGGGCTGAATTTCAGCCCCCACTGTTCCCCCTGCTGGGGGCAAATTCTCTACCTGAAACTCTCACTTAGCATCTCACCAAGAATGGAGGAAAGGACAGGGCCCGGAGGGGATGGGGAACATCTTCACCTGTGATTGGAGGACACAGGCAACTGGGAGGGCGGCCTGGGAGAGTCTCCACCAGCCCGTTTGTGAGCAGGGTCCTAGCACCTAGTCATGAGCTGATTTTCCAAGGCACCAACTAACCCTCCCCGCCCCCCACCCACAGTAAGTAGAATGTCTAAGACAGGAACTTTCCAGCGACTTGGGTGAGGTACCCTGTGCAAGAAACTGAACACCTCCCACCCTGCTTCATTCTTCACCTGTCTACCCGCTCAAAGTCCGGAAAGTACCACAAAATACCTAAGTTTTTACCCAGATGATAATAATATTTCCATTATGCTTCATTTCCTCCCCAAGAACACTTTAGATTATCACAATATCCAAAATGTTTTGTTTGTGCGTGCTTTGTAGACCTCTGTCTACAGAGGAGAGAGAGAGATAGACTTTTACATTCTAAAATAAATGACTGTAAGTTAGCTGATTTTTGTGTGTCACAGTTGGCCGTCTAGTCAACACAGACGTGCTTCCGGGTCTGCCCTTTGCCTTAATACCCGAGGAGGGTCACAGTTCTGAACTCAGGTCAGGCCCATGAAGCCTGAGCTGCAGTCTTCCCTGGTTTCTAAATTCCAGTGCTGGGCCAAAGAGTTCAGACTGTGTCACTTTGCTATGCCGGCCATTTGATATTTTAGACATTTTCCACCAGGGGGCAGAAATCACAAGGATGAATAATATTCAGACAAAACAAAGAACTTTCTAATGAGGAGGCCAGTCTGAGGTTTGGGTCTTAGAGAAGAAATCAGGAAATCTGAGTATACTTCCTATTTGACCATTGAGTTTCTACATGGAAAAGGCAAATCTTTTATACCAGGGCAACCTTTTTCTTTAAAGGACCAGGTTGTAAATATTTGGGGATTTGAAGGCGATGCAGTCTCTGTCTCAACTACTCGACTCTGGTGGTGCAGCGTAAAATAAGCCATAGGCAATAGTATAATGAATGAGTATGGCTTTGTTCCAATAAAACTGTTGACCAAAATAGGCAACAGGCCAGATTGGACCCCAGGGCTATAGTTTGCAGGCCCCTGCACCTGTGCCTCTGAGTGTAAAAATGGACATGGTAAATATTTTTCTGAGAGCTGAGTCTATCTACAGCTAAACATCTACCCTAGTCCCTGTCCAACCCCAAGGTCATGTCTTAGGAAGAGGCCTGGGGGAGAGGGATAAAGAATGAGACTAATTCAGGCCTAGGAGTAGATGGGACTCATGCAGCCTGCCTCTAGGACAATACCTGGCACACAATTGGCACTTTCTTTATTTTCCAAAGCAATAATGATTGATTTAATTGGTTGGTTTCTGGGAATGTGAATTTGCTATTTAGTTGTCCAGGAGTACTCTCGGTCTCTAGGTCAGTCACCAGCTTCAACATCCTAACCCACAATCGCCCTTCTTGGCCAAAAACAGTAGTAAGAGCAATTACCTGGGGCATTTATCTGATCTATTCAAATAGCAAACACAAAGTGCTTTGGGGACCAATGTGCCCCAAACACATACTGAATTCCTGACTTCCCTGCAGCGGTCCTTTCCTGTAAGCAGCCTCTCCCATCCGCTGGAGCCAGTGGTGTTGAGGGATCCGTGACCCTGTGATTGGTGCTGATGGTGTCTGAGATGCATGGAGGGTGTGCTATGGGTGATGGAGCATCTTAGAACATACTGTTCTTGTGGCCAGCCCTGGTCAGTCCTGTCACAACTGTACTGTTAGTGCCTAAGCTAGGTTTGGAACTGAGCAGAAAAGGCCACTGGACCCAAGGAAGAGGCACCTCACTGTCTTCCCTGACTCCTTCATCCCCTTTGTCCGAAAAGGAAGTCTAAGCTTGAGGGCTGGTAGGGCAGACAGATTTTGGGCCCTGCCACAGATTTCCAACATTACTTACTGCCCTGACTTATCATCTGCAGCTTGACAGGTTCTGCGCACAAGGCATGTTGTACACATTAAGACGTGCTTCCTGCAGTAAGAGACTCTCCCAGATTGAAGATATTTTCCTTCTGTAGAACTGAAGCTTGAATTGAGGTATTCAGATGGACCTCAAGATCTATAGGCCTAACCCTGGCTCAGCTGGTTGAGCATCATCATGTGCACGGAGAGGTCTGATTCCCAGTCAGGGCACACGCCCAGGACGCAGACTCCATCCCCAGAAAGGGGTGTGCAGGAGGTAGCCAATCGATGATTCTCTCTCATTGATATTTCTCACCCTCTCCCTTCCTCTCTAAAAAAAATCAATAAACAGCCCTAGCTGGTTTTGGTCAGTGGATAGAGCGTTGGCCTGCAGACTGAAAGGTCCCGGGTTCGATTCCAGTCAAAGCCACATGCCTGGGGTGTGGGCTCGATCCCCAGTAGGGGGCGTGCAGGAGGCAGCCAATCAATGATTCTCATCATTGATGCTTCTCTCTCTCTCTCTCTCCCTCTCCTTTCCTCTCTGAAATCAATAAAAATATATTTAAAAAATCAATAAACACTTTTTAAAAATATCTGTAGGTCTAGAGTAGGTTTGGAACATTTCCTTCCCTTTAAGGGTTCATCCTTTTCTTAAGAGCAGCAGCATTGATAATGAGGGCTCCGCCTGGCCCAGGACCTGCTCCAAGGAGGGCTTGCTGCCCCTGCAGTGGGCGACCGTCATCTCCTGATCAACCCTGACCTAACCTGCCTTTGTCCTTCCACGTGGACAGAGGCTGTGGGCTACAGCTCACAGCTCACCTGGGACGCCTCCGGTTGCTGAAGGGCTGGATGGAGGCTCTGAGACAACCTGATGGATCATCTCATAAACAGAGCCCGCAGGAAGGAAAAGAAAATTATGCCAGCAGAATGCACTTATGAGAAATAGATCTGTGCGGTGCAGGGAGAAATGCTTTGATATTAAAATTTTTGTAACTTAAAAAGGCATGAAAAATGATACCGACCACTAACTAATCAACATTCCTTTGCGAATGCAGCTTCAGTTCCTAACCAAAAACACATCCCTGCTATTGTCTTGTCTGGATCCAGATGCAAACATGATTAATTAAGTTTGGGGCGAGGAGTGGGAGGGGGATGGTCAGGATGGATGACTTACGGAGGATCATTTTTATACACAGGCCTGGCGGTGGGAGGGGTCGCCAAGGCTGGGTGCCTGACCCCGCATGGCAGGGCTTGCCTTTGTGCACTGACGGCCACAGGAGTGCAGCGAGTGGGTTGCACGCAGACCTGCAGGGTCTCCTTACAGCCAGAAAGGCTCTACGGGCAGTCAGGAGAAGCTCTTGGTCTGGTTGTTGCCACTGCCCAGCACATGATGGCAGAGCAGCAAAAGCACATGAGGTGTCTTGTCGGGAGACCTGGGCCCCACTTCCCCCACTGCTACCAAGTGGTCTGGGACCTTGAGCAACCTGCATCAGTTTCTGCATTTGCAAAATACAGAGGTGGATTAAATGTTCTTTAAGTTTCTTCCATTCTGGCTTTTTATCCTGCAGTCCCTCACTCCTAGCAGGTGTTTATCATTTTATCAATAGATCACCAAGTGTGGCAGCCATTGCCGCCTTTGGGCAAAGCTGCCTGTTGAGGGTGGGGCTGGGAGGTGTCCTAGGCGGGCATCTCTGGTGCAGATGGCTGCACTGCGGAGATCTGAGCTGCATGACAAAGGCCAGAGGACTTGCTTTCTCACCACTGCTCTGCCACACCAAGCTCAGTGACATCAGATGAGGCACCTGCTTGCTCTGTGTCACAGTATCCCCGTTAGAAAACAGAAATACCAGGCCCTGCTTACCCTGGGGTGTCATGAAGCTGAGCGGGGGCAGCCAATCAGAGAGGACAGTGACATGGTGCAGTCACACCTTCTCCGCCTTCTCAGGGAGTGTGCTCCTCCTGTAGGAGCTCTGGGCCAATGTGCACTGTGACTGAGTGGTTAAAGGGGTGGGACCCTGAGGGAGACTCTTCATATAACCTCCCCAGCACCCCAACCATAAGGCAAGTTACAAATCTCCTTTGGGCCTCATTGACGTCATCTATAAAGTGGAACTAATAATCGGAGAACATACCTCAGAGCATTGCTGTGAATATTTAATTAAAATATATAAAAATGCTTACAATCATACCCGGTACATTGTACAAGTGCTAAATAAGCGTTAGTATTATATTTGAGGGTCCCTCTCCGGCTCTGGGCACCCACCAAGTGTCCCTTGAGTTTGCAGTCCAGGGGGAGCAAGTGGAGCTGCCCCAACCTTCAGCTGCACGGAGTAGGCGCATTCTTCATTCATTCGTTCATTCGTTTGACAGATATCACAGAGTACCCACAATGCACCAGGCCCTTAGCTGGGCTTTTCCGAGACCAGGTTATCTGCCGCCTGCAACTTGGCAGAGCTCTGGACTACACAGGAGAGCACACAGTGAGTGATTTTCCTGCATGATGAGCAGGAGCAGGCTTGGACGCAGGTGAGAGAGTTTTATAAGGCCTGTTGGACCCCAAGGTGGTGCTGGTGCCGGGTGTTACACCAAAACTACACAGCAGACTAAGACCCTGGTGTGGAGATTTGAGCAGAACCAAGACTAAGGTTTAGTGAGCTATTTCATTGAGGGTTTTACGGCCCCCTTCTAAAACTGACTGCTTCCGCTTGTTGACCCCTTTTGATGTGAGCTGGGAAGGACCACTTTTTAAGATGACTAGCCACAGCCTCTCAAGCATAAGAACAATGAATTGCCCCGGTTAAGTTCTGTAATTCTTCTCAATTACAGAGGAAAGAAGATGGCCCTCTCATGTGTGCAATTTCACCCCTGCAAACATCTGTAAAATATGCAGTATTCTCTTACCTAGCTGGCAAATTATTGGAAAGTATCCTCTCTAATCCATCTCCATGTTTTTGAGGGAGTTTATTATTCCCATTTCCCAGATGGAGTAACTGAGAGCAGAGTCAGGTGATAGCTGCTCAGGGACCCAGAACTACAGAAGGAGTTGGTGGTGAGCTGAGAATGAGTTATTTCCTGCCTCACAATCCATGGTAACCTGGGAATGACCTTTCTGGGCAATGTTAGAAACATGAACGTATGAAATGGAGAAGTTAGACTACGATGATCTGGACCATGTCCAGGACACTAAAATGAGTGTCCTGCTCCTGTGAAATGCATTCTAAGAATCACTCACTGTTCTGATGTAATTTAAGGTGAAACAGATCTTTCACGGAGGCCCAGGCGAATCCCTTCCCACCCCACCCCCTGGAGAATGACTTTCCATTCATGTCCACAAAGGTTTAATCCCTACAATGTGCAGGACACATTTTATAAAGGAACCAAGATGAGAAGGCTACAGAAAGGACATTTCAGCCCCCGACCTGTGTATGAACCAGCCCTGCATATGCGTGTCCCCTGCTCCTGCTGACCTTTCAGGAAGCCTAGGGCTGCCGTGCTGCCTTGGCCGAGGCCGAGGCCCTGCTATCCGAAGTCTTGAGCTGCTCCTACTCCCCTCTTACTCCTCTCCTCATTTCAGGCTACTTCTCCTGCTCTAGGACTTGGTTGGTGTTTGTGCCATAGTTTCCCTGCTCTTTATTTTCAAGGCCTTGGGTTTGGACTCACTGCCATGGTGTCTCTGTCTCTCTCTCTGTCTCTCTCTCTCTCTCTTTCTCTCTGTCTCTCTCTCTCTCTCTTTCTCTCTCTCTCTCTCTCTCTCTCTCTCTCTCTCTCTCTCTCTCTCACACACACACACACACACACACACACACACACACACACACACACACTCCCAGGAGCCTGTCTTTATTTCCCTTCTGCATGACCATGCCCCAGTCATTTGGGTACCCAGAATTGGGTCCTGGGGCATATATAGGGCAGGAGAGGAACCCCAAGCTCTGGAAGGCAGAGTCCTGATATGAGGACACCTCCCTCTTCAATTTGGGTGACCTTTTACGAGAGCTGGTCCAAGACTGCAAGCCAAGCTCTTGTTTATCTCCCTGACTCAAAGTCCACTAGTCCTAGAGCATCCCTGAGCTCCTCTGTGCTCCCGGGAGCAGCTGTGTTCCCATCATGTCCCGGTCTGTGTCTGCACAGGCCAGAGCCTCCGTGCCTGGGAGAGCCCAGCTCCCTCTCACCAACGGCTCCATCTGAGGTCAGGACACGTACCTCCTCTGTGGCTCCATTCTAAACTGCTTAACTTCTCTGGGGTACCATTTTCTTTGGGGTGAGTTCATGATCCCTTCCATATGTGAGTATACTTGGAATCAAGCAATGTGCTAAATATTTTCCCACACTCTCTTTAATACTCACAGCGACCCAGTGCGGTAGGCACATTCCCTACTTTATGGACGAGAAAATTGGGTGAGGTTATGTAAAAACTCAAGTCACACAGCTACTAAGTCACAGACTGACAACTGAACCACTGGAAAACCCAGATAGGTCTGATGAAGATATCCTTTAAAACCAAGAATTATAGTGCTGCTGTTTTCAAAGAATTAATGATTTACTAGACACGATGAGAGAGGACCTGGTTGGGTTTCTCACAAAATTAGAAGAAAAATACCCCTTTACCAGATGCATATTTGAAAACTGGCAGAAGCTTATCCACATTCTTTCTAGAAATAGCTGTATTGGTTGAAGGTGGATTTGAAAGAGCATAAAGGTGTGGTATTTGATGGATTTTAGCTCCCTGGTGGATGGAATGAAAATGTTTACAGATGTTGATAAATGTTTGCTTGCCTTTCCAATGTAGGAGACAGAAAGCTCTATTAAACAGATTTTGCCTCAGGCAGTCAGAAGGAGCCAACCACGGAGAAGTAGAGAGTTTATACGGGTCCAGCCCATTCAGCTATAACAAAACACCATAGACTGGGGGCCTTAAACAACAGAAGTCTATTTTCCCACAGTTCTGGGGTCTGGAATCCGAGCACAAGGTGCCAAGAGGGTCAGTTCCTGGTGAGATCTCTCGTCCTGGATTGTAGAGGGCTGGCCTCTCACTGTGTCCTCGCGTGGCCAGGAAGGGGGGAGTGGGCGGGCGTGCTCTCTGATGTCTCTTCTTATACGGGCACTCATTCCCACCTCATGACTTCATCTAAACCTATTATATCCCAAAGGCCTCATCGCCAAATACCATCACAATGAGGGTTAGGGAGTTCAACGCAGGAATTTAGGGAGGATGAAATTAAGTCCATAACAGGTATATAGTTATTTTTTCAAATATCAGATTACAGCTAAGTTTCTCTAAGGGTCTGCTGTTATTATTGGAACCCTATTTAATATCGCTTTAAACTCTCTTCTCCTTGTAAATTACCTATGCATGTTGGCCTCATCACCAGCTTTCGTTTCAGCATCTATAATCACTTGAATAATCTTATTAGGGTGTCTGGGAGGACAGCTGACTATTCTCTTCCCACGTTATTTGCATGACCTTCAACAGTAAGATCATTTAGTTGGGTGGAGGATTTGAGAAAATTATAGTTGAGATTTTAATGGGCTTTGCAGATACTAAACCACTTTCAGAAACAGTACCTGACTATTTTTGTAGCAGCTTTTGAGAGAAAGGTACTATTTTGACCCCTGTTCCAAATTTGAAATGAGAAAACCTTGGCTCAAAGGGATAAAGTACTCGAGGTCACCTAGCAATGAAGAGCCAGGGTCTGGACTCTGCGCAGGTCACCTCACGTCAAGCCAGTGCTCTTCTTCTTAATCCACAGATGCCTTTTTGGAACAAACTACTCCTCCTCTTCAGGGTTACCTGATGGCGTGCTCCTCACTGGAGCAGAGACCAAGCATCGGCACAGGCAGTGATAGCAAACTGAGTATGGGGTAACATGTAGCAGTAATGGCACATCCCCCCACATACATCATTCATCTGTACCCTCAGTAGCCTCCTACAATCCAAACACTGCAGGAACAGGGAGCAGGAATACCCAGCTCCTTGGCTTCAGAAGGAATTATCCAGACATAAGACAGAAAACATGTGCAAGAAGCTGTGAGCAGGCAGCACCCATTTTTTCCTGCCTCACCTACATCCACATCCTCCTCCACTGCCCAGCCAACAGATGAAGCCATTCAAGCTGCGTAGAGAGGAGTGCTGATGATGAAACAAGAGAGTTCACTGCTGTGTATCCTTCCAAACTGTCACCTCCCCACGGTCACATCACAGATGTGGGTGTGTCTGGTAGGAGCACCCTTTTAATTCAGGGGATCTGAGATTGAAGAGGACCCATGTCTTGCTACTTGCATGAAGTCCAGAGAGACCACAAGCATGACCCATTGTTATGTACCAGCAGTGGGGTAGAAATGATGGCATCACATAATGGAGCCAGAGGACACCCTGAATTTTCTGTGTCCCAGAAGGGGTGTAGAGGTCCATCTGAAAATACCCAAGGCCCCTGAGTCAGAAATCTGGGAGAAACAAGTCCCTGGGGCCCTGGCACCAGCCCAAGGAAACACCACACCAGAAGCCTGCAGCCCACGAGCAGGACCGCTGATGTTCTGGGAGGATGTTGCTGCACCCCCGAGGACTGCTGGTGTGGGGAACAGTTTCTTGGATGGAAACAGGACTAGGGGCATCTGAAGTAGCGGGTCATCAGGGCACTGAGGCAAACCAAGGCTGAGAAGTAGGTGATCAACCCCCACCCCCAGCCCAGCCTACAGCACCACCCTGGCAAGTGTGAGTGACAGCACCAGACTGGTTGGACAGCCCTGTCCCTACTGGAACAAAGATTAGGGATAAGGAGAAAGAGGGAGAAGGAAATCTTGACTGTGACTAGGTTATAACCTATAATGGCTAAGAAATCACTGAATTTAACTGGGTTTACCCCAGAATAATTACACAACCTTTTCTGTATCAGTTTGAATGAGGACTCAAGATAGAAAGTTAGGCTAAAAACAGGAAAAATAAAGAAAGGTATTCTTTTGCCCACCTGAGTCTGTTTTGTGAAATGAATAGTTGTTACATTAGTTGTCATTTATGGTCATCAAATGTCAATATTATGCCAAGTACTTTATACATATCATCTCATTTAATCACAACAACCTTATGATA
This sequence comes from Plecotus auritus, assembly GCF_963455305.1. Classification (NCBI taxonomy): domain Eukaryota; kingdom Metazoa; phylum Chordata; class Mammalia; order Chiroptera; family Vespertilionidae; genus Plecotus; species Plecotus auritus. The sequence continues at coordinate 33,880,416 of NC_137778.1, forward strand.
TATGTATTACTGCCCCACTATATAAGACCAGAGAGATTAAGTTACCTACCCAAGGCCACCCTGATATTCATCAGTAAAGCCAGGATTTGTATGTCTCTGAAACATACACCTTGGGATTGAAGAGAATTTATCCAGGATAACATTTGTACCTTTGAATTACAAACCAGGTGACTATATTGTTCCTGTGTAACAATAAATGTAATTAAAATTATAAAACTAAAGCTCATGTTTTTTTTTGTTTTTTTTTTAAATAAATCTTTATTCAGATTATTACAATTATTTCTCCTTTTTCCCTCCATAGCTCCCCTCCACCCCTTTCCCACCCCACCTTCTGCCCTTACCTCCCCCCCACTGTCCTCATCCATAGGTGTATGATTTTTGTCCATTCTCTTCATGAACCCCCCCATACCCCTTTCCCCCTGAGAATTATCAGCCCACTCCCTTTCTATGCCCCTGATTCTATTATATTCACCAGATTATTCTGCTCCTCAGGTTTTTAATTCACTTGATTTTTAGGTTGGCTTGTTGATAGATATGTATTTGTTGTTCATAATTTTTTCTCTTTACTTTTTTCTTCTTCCTCTTCTTTAAGAATACCTTTCAGCATTTCATATAATACTGGTTTGGTGGTGATGAACTCCTTCAGCTTTTTCTTATCTGTGAAGCTCTTTATCTGCCCTTCAATTCTGAATGATAGCTTTGCTGGGTAGAGTAATCTTGGTTGTAGGTTCTTGCTATTCATCACATTGAAAATTTCTTGCCACTCCCGTCTGGCCTGCATAGTTTCTGTTGAGAAGTCAGCTGACAGTCGTATGGGTGCTCCCTTGTAGGTAATTAACTGTTTTTCTCTTGCTGCTTTTAATATTCTCTCTTTGTCTTTTGCTCTTGGCATTTTAATTATGATGTGTCTTGGTGTGGTCCTCTTTGGATTCCTTTTGTTTGGGGTTCTGTGGGCTTCCTGGACTTGTAAGTCTATTTCTTTCACCAGGTGGGGGAAGTTTTCGGTCATTATTTCTTCAAATAGGTTTTCAGTATCTTGCTCTCTCTCTTCTTCTGGCACCCCCATAATTCTGATGTTGGTACGCTTGAAGTTATCCCAGAGTCTTCTTACATTATCTTCAACTTTTTGGATTTTTTTTTTTGCTTTTTGCTTTTTCAGTTGAGTGTTTTTTGCTTCTTTGTATTTCAATTCTTTGACTTGATTCTTGTGTTCCTCTATTCTGTTTCTGGGTCTCTGTATAATATTTTTTATTTCAGTCAGTGTATGTTTAATTTCTAGTTGGTCCTTTTTCATATCTTCGAGGGTCTCGTTATATTTATCGGCCTTTTCTAGGATATTCTTAAAAAGTCTTATAACGGTGGTTTTGAATTCTATATCCAGTCGTTTGTTTTCCTCCATTTCTTTCGTTTGTGATCTGATTCTTTGACCCCGCATTTTCACTGAATCCCTGAGTTGGTAAGGTAGATATTTGTGCTAGGTTTCCAATATGGCCCAGTGGGTCTGCTTCCCCAGTTAACCTGAGGTGGACACTCTTGGTGCACCCCTTTGTGGACTGTGTGTACAGCCTTGTTGTAATTAAGTCTTTATTGTTGTTGGTATCACTGGGAAGAATTGACCTCCGGGCCAGTTGGCTGTAAGGATCAGCTGTGTCTATGCTGGGAGAAGCCCGGTGCTGGAGACAGCCCTATAGGATTAGACTTGCCAAATTGCAATAGCCTCTGTGCTCAGCTTGGATGGGGTGGAGTCTCAGTCTTGGCTTCCTGTCAGCCCCGCCCCTGCGCGCATGTGCGCTTTCAGTCCTCCGCCTTCCCCAGCTCGAGTCTCCGCCTGAGAGTCCAGACTCCCCCCACAAGAGCGTGGGTCCCCAGGGGCTCGCCTGGAACTGGGGTTCACTGCAGTCAGAACTGGGGCTTGGTGCAGTCAGAATCCTCTGACTCCCCTCCACTAGGGAAAGCCTGTGGCAACCCACGCAGCCTTTGTGCGCACCGGCGCGGCGCGTGTGCGCACTTTCAGTCCTCCACCTTCCCCGGCTCCCGAGTCTCCGCCCGAGAGTCCAGACTCCCCCTACAAGAGCATGGGTCCCCAGGGGCTCGCCTGGAACCGGGGTTTACTGCAGTCAGAACTGGGGCTCAGTCAGGATCCTCTGACTCCCTTTCACTAGGGAAAGCCTATGGCTACCTCCGCAGCCTTTGTGCGCACTGGCCCGTGTGCGCCTTCAGACTTCTGCCTTTCCCAGCTCGCGGTCCGAGGCTTCCTTCCCCCTTCCGCCAGAGGAAGTCAGCCAGGCTCTCAGCCGCCCTTCCTCTCTGCGCGCACAAAGCCCCTTTGCCGTACCTCCAATTCTCTGTGAGCTTTTCTCCTTCCTTCTAGTTGTAGAATTTTCACTCAGCCTGCTTTCCTGTGGTTCTGGATGGTGTCTGTTCTGTCTTTTAGTTGTAGTTTTGAAATTGTTGTGCGAGGCAGCAGTTTAGGTGTTTACCTATGCCGCCATCTTGGTTTCTCCTTAAAGCTCATGTTTTTTACAACACTTTATCCTAGTCTCCATTTCCCCACACACAAAAGTGCACTGATATTCACAAACCATTGAATTTCTTTCCCATCACTTGTTTACAATTTCCATAAAGAACCAGACTGCAGGTGGCAACAGAGCTGTCCTTCCCTTTCATAGGATGAGGAGGCAGCGTAGGCTGAGATGGCCTCCTGCCCTGGTAAGCAAGCAGGAATGTTAAACTTTGAAGATGCAGGCCCCTTAAAAGATCTGAGAGGTGTGCTGTTTTTCTGTGCTCACTACAAATGTTTGCTCATTAGCCTATTTGACTCCAGACGTTGGATAGGTTAGGGACATGGGAGAGGAATGCTGGAAGACCCCATGTACTGGGGGAAGGCTGGGCAGTGCAGGAAGAAAGATACCCTTTGCTCTTACATCTCTGCTGTTTCCTAAACACATGGCCAGCCAGCACCCCTGGTTTCCGGATTGCTTGTGGCTTTGTCGGAAGAAAGGATTCTTCATCTGAACAAGGGTCAGGAAACAGAAAATCATTGTCCTGCTTGAATAAAGCCTCGGGGGTTAGATCTTCAGGGAATCCAGGATCTCATTTTTTAATCCCTGCCCACAGCATCTCACCCACAGTCTCAGATTGTCCAAGAGCTTACACAGTTGCAAGATTTATAATGATCTTCTAGAGAGAGATCTGAGCACCCACCACAATTACCACTGGCCCTTCATGAAATGACAACTACTCTTTTTAAAAATATATTTTCTTTTATTGATTTCAGAGAGGAAGGGAGAAGGAGAGAGAGAGATAGAAACATCAATGATGAGAGGAAGTTGTTGATTGGATGCCTCCTGCACACCCCACACTGGGGATCGAGCCCACAACCTGGGCATATGCCCTGACTGGGAATCGTACTGTGACCTTCTGGTTCATAGGTCAATGCTCAACCACTGAGCCACACTGGCTGGGCATGACAACTACTCTTAACTTCTGATGTTGTTCTCCATGCAAAAATTAAAACTCACATTTTGAGCTCATATTTCCTCGTCCAGCCATCATTCTCCAAAGCACAAACACTGGCGCCTGGGTGCTTGTGTCTGGAGGAACTCCCGGCATAAACCTTGTCACACTGTGCCCAAACCTAGGCCCCTCACTCTGATGGATCACATCATTGGTCGTAATATCTTCTCTCAGATCAGCCAACTCTTAGGTAACTAACAGATTCCTCCGTGTCTGCCTTTACAGAGCCCTGGAAGCTGCTCTGGCTGCAAAAAAGTCTCTGGCATACACTATATTATATCAGCATAAGTCAGAGTGACACATGTAATTGTAGGGTAATGATTTTATGAACTAGTTTTACATTCAAGGAAACTGAAGCAATAAAAGATTAGGTATCTCCCCAACTTCAAACACTGAAAGGAAGACAGAGCCAGGATTAGAACTAAAATTTTCTAGTTCTCTATTCAGATTTTTTGACACTTAAACATTGTTGGGGTGTATGAAGGAGATATATATATATATATATATATATATATATATATATATATATATATATATATATCTTCCCTGACCATGTTCTGTACAAATTGACAAAACAAAGGACTGGCAACTGGAGACAAAAATATCCTTTGTTTCTAACAGAGGCCAGGTGGGAGGATGTGGCTGGCTGTTGGCCAAGTAGACCTACCAACGCTAGACCCCTATGAGGAACAAGATCCCTCCAGAAAAGGCCAGGAATTGCACTAAATGAGCTCCCTTTAACAAATGGAAACATCATACATTGGGTAAAAATGTTCCCGCAATACACCAGATTTATTTCATATTAATCTAAGTTAGGCTAATTAAAAGCTCATATCTCAACCAGCCCACTTTCATAAAGCCAGATAGGTGTGTCTTCTATCTCTATGTTAACAATCATAATAGTAATTTTTTAAGCCTTAAACAAACGCTGAGATACTGTGAGGTGGAGTGGCTATTGAACCATTCTACAATCACACCACCCCCAACCAATCTGCCTCCAGATTAAATCGGCCTGGCTAACCCCAACGCAAGGGAGATCTCTCTGTCTTTCATCAATTCATTAGCTAATAATAGTCTGTCTTAATTCAAATAAAGTTGTCATTTCCCATCCTATTCCCACCTTCAGATGTAGTCATTTCTTTCAGGCCAAAACTGATTCACCTTCTCCTAGAAAAACCATCTATTAGAAGGATCTGGATTTCAAATAGGTTGCCATCTTAGCATAGTGCCAACAAATTGCTTATTCCAGCTGCTTATTGGCTCCTTGTGGCCCGTGCAAAATATACAATGGATGTTTAAAGAATAAGAATTGAAAGATGGATTCCCCACACCATGGCAGCAAAGATTACCGATTGCCAAAGCCTTTTATAAAGTAGGTGGAGAGCACAAATGGTTCTCATCATGTCCTGTCTCCACCATCTTGATTCATCTACATCGAAAAAGGAGGAGGGTATAGTGTGGAAATGTGTGTGTGTGTGTGTGTGTGTGTGTGTGTGTGTGTGTGTGTGTGTGTGTTTCAAATTGCATTTTTTGGCTACATCTCCAGTGAGATGATTAAAGAACTTTAGCTCTTTGCAACTGGCTCAGCCATAAGTTTGACTATGCTTTGCTTTCCCAATATGGTTCTCATTTGCTTTCAACCTCATTCATTTCTTATTATTTTTGTCTCTCATAGAAAAAGGCAGCAAGAAAAATCAACCTTGGGCTTCGTTAATTAAGGCCTGCATTCTTGCTGGTATATTTCAGGAAGACAATCGGTTCCTTTTTTTGCCCCACTCTCTGGAGAACCTTATCATGTGGTTCCATTCATTCATCAGGGCTCTGTCTTTGGGGCCTGTCGCCGTGTGGTGGTCCTTACATTCATTTCCATATGGCACTGTGGACACTGTATCCGCTTATAAAGTTAATTTTTCTCTCTGCAGAGCTCCAGCAAGCAACCACTTGGATAATCTCATAAATCGTTATTGGGAAGAAGACAGACGCTATGATTTTCATAATTAAGAAAAAGGTAAGCATAGGATCTCTCAGTCTCTCTCCTCACCCCCCACCCAAATGCCAAGCATTCTAGTTCTGATTCCCTGTTTATTTGGTATGTGGGGTCCTGACCAATCTTAAGCTTAGTCTTGTTTTTTCTATGATAAACAAAAATAAAGGCAGGCAACTGTGGGTTTTTTCTCCAGAATGTGGAACCAGAGACAGTCGGGAAGAAAAGCCAGATGTCTGCCTTCTCAAGTCTCCTTCCCTCTTCAACTTTATGCCTTCTGGAAAGAAAATGGACGTGCTTCAGTCATGTTAGCTAAGCATTTTTTGTCATCTCCACCAAAATAAACCTTGCAGACTGGCTTCCAGGGGCAATAACGGCTCCTTAAGGAAAAGTTCTCCATCATTTACTCAGCAGACACTGTTCTGCTCCAGGAAGTGATGTGGGTGCCATAGGGATTCAGAGATGAGCTCACAGTGCATCTATAAGGAATATATAGATGACAGAACAGCACAGATGTGCAACAGAAAAAGGGGAAGCAGAAAGGGATGAGGAGGGGAGATTAAACACGCCCCCTTGCGATGCTGATCTCACTGTCCTCAGTTTAGCTGACTCTTTCCTCTCATATCAACACAATTCTAAGCCACTTCTCCAGCACTGTAGCCAGATGAAGCATGGTTAGTGTGAACAGCCAAGTGGAAAGAAAATTCGGGGGAAGTAGAAACAATGATTACAGACATCTCTTTTGGAAAAATCTTTGTAAACAAAGTTAAGGGCGACTTCCAGTGTTTAAAAGGTTAAACTCTCACTGATCTGGTCACTTTGATGGTAGAATTATTGCCTCCCTCAGGCCTACAGGCTTTTTCATTTTCTAGAATGATAGCTAATGTTCATTGCTCTTCAACTTAGTGCCAACCACTCATAACTCATACCCACATTTTTTCATTTATTTAATCTTTATAACCGGTTAAGGTACCTGCTCTGATTATAGCCATTCTGCAGATGAGGAAATTGAAGCACAGGAGGGGTCCAGTAATCTGACCAAGACCGTCCATCCAGGAAGAGAGAGAGGGAGAATCCAAATGCAGCCAGCCTGGCTCTAGAGCCCAAGCTCTCACCTGCATGTCTGTGAGTCTTGGTTCTTTGGCAGCACCAGCTTTCAAAACCATGGGGCTCTCTCCATCAGTGTCCGAGTGGGGCATAAACACATGGCTATGTGGAAGAGAATGCACAGCTGAAAAAAATCAGGGCTCTACTAGCAAGAAAGAAATTGGAGAGGGGGCGAAGGATGAACTTGTGTGCAGCCCACCGTGTCTGATAAAATAATGTGATAGTAATGCTTGTTGAATTTCAACTTAGCCTGAATGGCTTCATCAGTTCCAGGAACAGCGGTGAGGCAACAGAACCACGCTTACATAGATAGGCATTGATGCGAAGAGAGAAGAGAACATTTACTAGTAGGAAAGGTCGGGAGCATGAGGCACCGTCCTGCTTAGGACCCAATGCAGTGTGATATCCAGCTAGGGAAGAACAGGCAGCCACCAGTGAAGGCCTTTCATATACCAGATGCTCTATGAGATTATCTGCACACTTTATCCTCTGTCGTCCTCATAAAAGTCCTTCTAAGATACAAACAATTACTGAAGATGCAGAAATCAAGACGCAAAGAAGCTGGGTAACTTGCCAAGGCTAGGAAGTAGCAGGGAGATGATTCTGTTGGCTGTTGACAATGGCTGTAACCTTCCCACATGGTCCAAGTCTCTATGGAATTTATAGGAACAGAGCCTCAGCCCCCGACACTTGGTTATGATCTGAGGCTTTGAGCCCCACATCTGTGAAGTCTCTTGGTGAAGCAGACCATTTGTGAGCACCAAATGCTCATTTGTGCTTCTGGCCTAAGGCTCTGTGAGAGCAGCAGGCCAGGTCGGCCCTGTTCCGCTGGGCCAGTGCTGCTCAGAGGTTTCTACTGAAGTTCTGTCCAATGGCAGAGGAGGAGGAACTTCAAGCTAGGATTGTAATATCAAGAGACCTGGGAAGTCAACTGATCTTTGTCAGTGCAGAGCCTGCTTTAGCAAGTCAGTGAGGCTGGGAATTCCTAGGAAGCCTTGCTCCACTTCACTGCTGCCTGCAGCCAAGACTTCGTGGAGCAACCAGACCCAGATTCAGAGGAGGAGAAAGCACAGACCAGAATCAACGCTAGCAAGAAGGAAAAATTTCACAAACAAGTTAAGAGAATACGCCATAAGACATGTGCAAACAGACTTACTTGAGCAAGGTGTTGTGGACCAGGGGCTGGAGAAAGGAGAAAGTAGACATGGGAACAAGGCCAGCCCGTCACGAAGTAGAGACCGAAGGTGCCAGTGCAGACTGGAGGCGAGCTGCATGTGTGGCTCAGCCTCCTGGGGCTGGGGTTCCGGTGGCCACCGGCTTGCTTGGCTCTGCATTGAACCCTTGGGTCTGACCACCTGCCACCCAGCCTCCCTACCTACCTAGCAGGCCCCAGGACAGGCAGGTGGCATCCAGGAAAATAAAAACAACTGCTCAAAACTCAGAGATGGCAATACCTACCCATTAGTTTTTGTTACAGGGAAGATGGGCTTTTTGTGTGTGACAGCCTGTATCCATGAGCCCTCCAGAAGTTATAGTTGGAAAATAAGGAAGCAAGGAGCTATCCAGCCTAGAGAGTAAGAGAGCTTGATCAATGAATCCTTTCTCTCCTGTACCAGATACAGAGAACTTCAGGAGTGGGGGAGAGAACATCGCACCCACCTGGGTGTTTCCCCTGGTGGGTACTGGCAGAGCAGCAGCAGACCCAGCCGAGAATCCGCCTGTCCTCCAGGCCACTTTAACCCTCAGTGCCGCCACAGTTGGTCCAGTTCCCTGGCCATCCAGGATCACCCCGGGACTGCTACCTGACGGGGATGCACGAAGCTAGAAATCTCTTCCTGAAAACATGATATACTTAAGGTTGAGGACAGTTTTCCAGAAGTTAGAAGGAATCAGAGGTTCACTGTTTCCCGTGGCTGAGCTCCAGGCCCTGGCTTTGTGCAGGTGCTCTCAAGACTGAGTGAAGGCAGTGATGACATGTTTAATGAAAGGTAGACATTTATGCTCAGTCTCCAGCAGATTAGTCTGTGCGTGGGAGGGTGGGTGCGTGGGTGGGTCAGTGAGTTCCCCAGCACAGGAGCTGGGATCCCTCTCATGGTAATGATGTGGATCTCACTGGATACCCTGTTGTTGTTCCAAAAACAGACAGGTAGGGAGGGAACGAAGCGATCAGGAGCGACCAGCAGCCAGAAGGACTGCACCCTGAAGGACTGCATACATTATATAAAGCGGTATGCTCGAAGCTGGGGCAGCTGTCCTTGTGCTGTTTTCAGAAAATCCCAGAGAAGCACAGCACAGCCATCCAGTCTCCGGGCTGCTGCTGGCACCTAGTGGAAAGAGGGCGAAGCGGCTGGTGTGTGAATACTTTGTTCTCACAACAGGAGGATCCCACCCAGAGCTCGGAGCTGGCTCTGGACTGCAGGGTTCGAATTCCACCCCCTGCTCTAGCGAGAGTGGTTGCAGCAAAAACAGAAGCCACTGGGATGGAGAGATGCTGCTCCGATTCACCCCTCGGCACCCACAGCACTGGTTCTCCGTCAGACCCAGCGCCCTCTCTTTATAATTTTTATCGAGTGTTTGTCCCCTTTATCCTCCTAAAATAAAATTCATAGACAATACACCTATCTGTGACCATTAGTATAAAAATCAATATAATGTCCTAGCTGTAATATAAAGGTGAAAACATTGTAATGTACGTTTTTTAAAATGTGTTTTTATATGTATATATTCACACATGAACAGGCTAGAGCAAATAATTGGTCACAGCTTGCACTCACATAAACTAATTAAATGTAAATTTAAGAGAATAAGAATATCAGAAGCCACTCTATACAAGAAGATCAGGAAAATAAAGGAGCAGAAATACAGGTGGACACTAGAATAAAACCTTGTATTCAGATAAAAAAGATAACAGAACAAACTGATTGTTTGGATGTGATAAGGCAGTGGTCGGCAAACTCATTAGTCAACAGAGCCAAATATCAACAGTACAACGATTGAAATTTCTTTTGAGAGCCGAAAACCGACTTCTGCGCATGGGCCACGAAGTTTCAATCACACCGTACGTGCGCGCCCGCACATGGTATTTTGTGGAAGAGCCACGCTCAAGGGGCCAAAGAGCTGCATGTGGCTCGCGAGCCGTGGTTTGCCAACCACTGTGATAAGGGATCAAAGGAACTAACCTTGATGGAAGAGAAAAAGGGATGTGTTCTACATTTTGGTCAATGAAGAATGAAAAAGGAAAACTACAGGAGGCCAGACACCATGGAGATAAGAATTTAGCAGAAGCAGGAGCTCAGGAAGCACCAAAGGCAATGTTGGTCCTCTGAGGATTCATGGGACTGTAGAGGCGAGGGACAAGAATTTCCCACGGTACCTGAGCGGGGGCTAGAGCCAGTTTATTTGCTACATGATATTGAAGAGAGGGGTGAATCCTGATGACTGGAGGACCAGGGACACCTGGGAGGCTGAAACTGCGTTACAAATCACAGCCCAGGAGCTGTTGCTGTCACTGTGTGAGCTTTGATCAGCAGGACATGCTGCCTAATTCAACAAAGGTTGGCTGTCAGCAGAGTGAATCTGCCACTTGTGAAGAACAATGCCAGATATCTGATGGTACGTACACTTGAATAATTCAAACAAGTCGCCTGCTTAGTCTTGAGGCCTCATTTACTGAGCACCCACTGTGCTAGATGCTTTCATATATTACCTCATTCTCATAACTACCTTGTAAGGTATTCATCTGTTATCTCCACTTCACAGGGATGGAAACTCCGATCTGAAGTAGATAAGTCACACAGTCGAGCTCTTGGTTGGATGTGGGGAGCCACGATTCCATGCAGCTGCGTCTCCTTTGAATCCCTCCCGCTCCAGCAGGTAGGTGGATAGAAACGGGAATTATTACTCCCTCTCTGGTTGTGAGTGACCCGAAGAGAAGTGATGTGACTGGCTAAACTCTGTGCAGCCGGCGTGCAGTGTCGTTATCTTGCCTACAAAGTCCGCATCTTCTACAGCATTTACATCACAGCTTATGATATTTACTTCCTATCTTGTTGTGGGGATCTCAGAAATCAGCTGCAATCGTAAACAAATGAAATTAAGCTCTCCTGGCAGGATCTGAGCGTGGCAATTCATCAACTGTTTCATAATGGAGAATAGAGACTTAAATGTCACTTGGGGAATTTAGTTAAGATCTGTGCTCAGTGTGGGAATGATTAGCTAATAGACTGCAAATAAATTCTCTGATTACTCAGGGATGGGACAGTGACTTGTTACACAGCCACTGGTGGATGTGAGGGTGATCTGGCTTGAACGCCTGTCATCCAATGGGTTTGGTCCTGCAGGGTGTGTTGAGCTGTACCTTCTTCCTCCCTCATTGCCCCTTGAGCATCTTCCTGATTTTCCATGCTGGATCTAAGGTGCCAAGGCGTGGAAACCCTTTTCCTACCAAGGGTATTCAAGTAGGAAGCATCTCCTGGGGACAGAACCCTCAGAAATCTGTAAGAACCAATATATGGTTCTTAGAACTGTCCTACGTAGTGACCATGAGCTAAGTGACTGAAATGTAAGTAAAGTGAAAAATAACTGAAACTTTCAGACTCTGGGGGTGGGAGTTAAAAATGGTTCAGCCACACCCTGGCCAGGTAGCTCAGTTTGCTAGAGCATCATCCCCATATGCCAAGGTTGTAGGTTCGATCTCCAATCAGGGCACATACAAGAGTCAACCCATGAATGCATAAATAAGTGGAACAACAAATCTCTCTCTCTCTCTCTCTCTCTCTCTCTCTATATATATATATATATATATATATATACATATATATATATATATATATACACACACACACACATACACACACACACACACACATATATCTTTCTCTCTCTAGCTCTCTCCCTTGCCTCCCTCTTTCTTCCTGTCCTTTTTCTCTCCAAAAATCAATTTAAATTTAAAAAAATAAATAAGTAAATAAACAAAATGGTACAACCATTTTGGAGAGCTTTTTCTCCAATGCTACTTTGGAGAAGTTTCTCTTCTCTGCCACGGACACGGACAATAGTGTGCGGGGGAGGAGGGAAGATGGAAGAGGGTATTTGGGAGGATAAATGGTGATGGCGGAAAAAACAGAACACCGACTCTGTTGCAAAGCTATTTTACTCTCGGGCACCTCCCAAGGGAAATGAAAACATGTTCACAGGAAGAATGTTCTTAGCCGTTCTATTCATAATCACTCCCCAAACTGGAAACAAGCCTAATAATGCCATCCAACAGGGGAACAGATCAACAAATGTGTTATATTAATACAGTAATACTAAGCAATAAAACAGAGTAAAGTACCTCAAGCAAGCAACGGTATAAATGAATCTCCAAAGCATTTTGTTGAAAGAAGATGTGCATACCTAAATAATCACTTGATTGATCCTAATAATGTTCTAGAACAAGCAACGCTAACCCATGGTGATGGCATCAGAATAGTGAGCACAGCTTTGGAGCAGAGGGCACTGACTGGAAGAAAAAACAAGGACATTTTCTTCTTCGGGCGACTCCCATCCCTCTCTGTGACTGTTGCCTCCACCCATGGCTCACCCACAACTTTGAGCTCCTAGCCTGTAAGGAGCTCAGTGGCTGCAGAAAGATGCAAACTGCCCCTTGGTTTGACTTAGCCCCATCCACGGCTGGTTTGGCTTCCAATTTCAACAACCCACAGTTAATATTAACCTGCTCCAAAGGGTCAGGTAGGTTTTTACCCTGGTAGTCTTTAGCACACACCTCAAAGTCCAAAGCTTATCCGAATTAGCTCAAGCAAGACGGATGACCCGGCGGCACAGCAGGGACCATGAGGTCTAGTGTCCTCCATTGTGGAGGGTTGGGTCATTCCTTTCTGCTTGTGGAACCACATTTGCTCTCTCCAAAGCTCTGGGCCATGGCTGCTCCGGATTGACCCGTCATCTCTCTTCACCCAAATTAAGCACGCACATTGTTCAACAGGTACCCCAGGCCCCCCTCAACAAAACCAGCATATCCTTACAGCCTCATCCTGCAGCACCCACCAAGCTTGCTGGGGCTGCCCCATGGAGCCCAGCATCAGCTCTGAGGTTGGGCCCATCGTGAACCCATTCTGATGCTGCAAGACCCCATCTGCCTGTACTCACTGGGCCTCACTGAGAGTCACTCACTTGGGCTGAAGCAGTGAAGGCTGACATTCAAGTGTGTCACCGTGGAAGACAGGATGTTCCCTAGCTCAGTGCAGGGGTCAGATTCAAAAGGTCCCCAGGATGGGAATTAGTTCAAACTTGAGAATCTAGTACGAGAACGCCCTCGGTTCTGCCGCCAGCACCTTATAAAGATTGACTCATTTACTGCTCATTAACGTGCGGGAGACGTTGTTAGAAAACTGAGAGAAATTGAGGAGCACGTGTGAGTCAGTTAGGGCTGCTGGTCTGAGCTCGGGCGTTAATGTTCCCGTGTCTGTGTTCTTCGTGCCGCACTGCAGTGTCTCCTGGAAGGGAGGGATGGGGCCCAGGTGTGGACAATGGCTATGGAAAGTCTGCATCGGGTCACAGCAAACAGACAGGTGACATGAGAGCTGGCTCTAGAGGCTCACTGTGGAGAGTGGAAATTGCTGGGAAAAGGGATTTCCCAGTCCCAGATTATGGCCAGTTTGAAAGCATGTATGAGGTAATACTGTCATCTAGTGGCAAAACAGCAAAAAGCAGTTACTCTCCAAGCAAAGCTGGAGTGAGCCTTGAGAAGGCGAGGTATAAAAAATCAACGCAGAGTTGTTCATTTGTCCTCCAAGTACAGATTCTAAAACGCAGGCATATCCCATGCCATGTCCTTGGAGTAGCCTTCAGTTTCCACAGGCCACTGATGGTGGCCACAGGCTAGGTTCTAATCCCAGCTCTGCTCATTACTGACAAAAGGCTTGGGCAAGTTCATTAATTTCATTTTCTCTTTTGAAAACGGGGAAATAATATCTACCCACATGGGTGTTGTGAGGATCAAGTGAAATTATGCATGCAATGTGCCAGGCATAGGGTAAGCATTTAAAAAATGCTCATTGTTGTTGCAATACTGAAGAGGTGTGGCAGGAGCTGGGACTGAAGCACGAGGGAAGGACCTGGACACATTAGGCACTGACTGGTGTGACCTTCAGTGAAGCCCACAGGATCGTTCTTGGGGAATACTTTTTTCACATGCAGTCTTATGTTTGCTTTTCTCAGTCTTCTGCCTACATTATCAAGTCATTTCTCCATTCAAAAATATTAGTGGTTCCAAAAGACCCCAAATAGCCAAAGCAATCTCGAGAAAGAAGACCAAGTTGGAGGTATCTTGCTACCTGATATCAAAGTATGCTACAAGGTGATAATAGCAAAACAGCATGGTCCTGGCATAAAAACAGACACATAGATCAATGGAATAGAATAGAGAGCCCAGAAATAAATCCATGTCTATATGGTCAATTAATCTATGACAAAGAAGGCAAGAATATACAATGGGGTACAGTCTGTTCAATAAATGGTCTTGGGAAAACTGGACAGTCGCATGCCAAATAATGAAACTAGACCACTTTCTTACACCATATTATTCTATATAATAAAAAGGTAATATGCAAATTGACCCTCACGCTCTTGTGTCACAGATGGCTGCCCCCACGTTATCACAAGATGGCAACCACAAGATGGCCACCCCACATCATCACAAGATGGCCGCCACAAGATGGCTGCCCCCACATCATCACAAGATGGCTGCCCCCACATTGTCACAAGATGGCCGTCAGGGGAGGGCAGTTGGGGGCAACCAGGCCTGTAGGGGAGGGCATTTGGGGGGGACCAGGCCTGCAGGGGAGGGCAGTTGGGGGCGACCAGGGATCGGGCCTAAACTGGCAGTCGGACATCCCCCAAGGGGTCCCAGATTGGAGTGGGTGCAGGCTAGGCTGAGGGACACCCCCCCAGTGCACAAATTTTGTGCACCAGGCCTCTAATACAAGAATAAATTCAAAATGGATTACAGACTAAATGGAAAACCTGAAACCATAAAACTCCTAGGAGAAAACATAGGCAATTAGCAATATTTTTTGGATATGTTTCCCCAAGGGAAACAAAAGAACAAATTGAACTACATGAAACTGAAAAGTTTTTGTACAATACTGGAAACCATCAAGAAAACAAAAAGACAACCTACCAATAATACATCTCATAAGGGGTTAATATCCACTCTATGTAAGGAATTCATACAACTTAACACCAAAAAACGAGAGAAGATATTCACCAATAATACATCTCATAAGGGGTTAATATCCACTCTATGTAAGGAATTCATACAACTTAACACCAAAACACACACAAAAAAAAAAACCCACACAATCCTATTAAAAAAATTAGAAGACCTGCATAGACACTTCTCCAGAGAGGACATACATATGGCCAATAGACATGTGAAAAGATGGTCAACCTCACTGATCATCAGAGAAAGGCTAATTAAAACCACAATGAGATACCAGCTCACACCCGTCAGAATGGCTATCATCATTAAATCAGTTGTGACTGAGGATGTGGAGAAAAGGGAACCCTGGCGCACTGTTGGTGGGAATGCAGATTGGTGCAGCCTCTGTGAAAGCAGTATGGAGATACCTCAAAAAATTAAAAATAGAACTGCTGTATAACCCAGCAACTTCACTTCTGGGTACTTATCTAAAGAAATCCAAAACACTGATTTAAAATTAATCTCTGTCAGGCCAGGAGAGCCCTCCACAGCATGCCCCTCGGACCCTCCTGACGGTCCCTCGGCTGTCAGCCCAGGGCTCCCAGGAGGTGGCTGCTCCTCCCCCTCCCATCCCCTCCTCCCCAGACAAGCTTTTCTTTTGTTTTTCTTTTTTTTAAATATATATTTTATTGATTTTTTACAGAGAGGAAGGGAGAGGGATAGAGAGCTAGAAACATCGATGAGAGAGAAACATCAATCAGCTGCCTCCTGCACACTCCCCACTGGGGATGTGCCCGCAACCAAGAATCGATCCTGGGACCCTTGAGTCCGCAGGCCGACACTCTATCCACTGAGCCAAACTGATTAGGGCCCAGACAAGCTTTTGTTGACATCATAGGGGCTTTTTAATTCTCCAGTTGAAATCACCTACTCTCTCCTTCTAATCATCTTGGACCAACTGGGGAAATACAGGTTTGGAAGCAAATAAGTAACTCTTTTATTTTGAAGTCTCCTTATGTAACGAACTTCAGTGACATTTGAGGTAACTTTGCAAAGCACAAAGAGTTCGTTTCCAAATTAACTTTGCTCTGGCCTAGTTGCTCATTTACTTCCAAAGCTGAATATTGTTCCCATTAAAAGATTAACTTTTAGCCTTGAACCTCTTCTACACT
This sequence comes from Plecotus auritus, assembly GCF_963455305.1. Classification (NCBI taxonomy): domain Eukaryota; kingdom Metazoa; phylum Chordata; class Mammalia; order Chiroptera; family Vespertilionidae; genus Plecotus; species Plecotus auritus. The sequence continues at coordinate 33,896,398 of NC_137778.1, forward strand.
CGCGGGGCTGTTGGCTGTGACTTGCTGTTTCCTGCCACATCCGGCTGTGAGCCAGGCTTCGAGCGGCTGCCTCTAGACACCACTTTCGTGAGCCCTGGAGGACCCCAAAGTCAGGTTTGTGGTTGGGTGTCTCCTGTGGGCTTAGAATTGGGAAGGAGATGAGGTGGCAGGTGGGGCGAGGCCAGAGGCCAGAGACTGTGTAAGGCATTGTGGCTGCTAACTGGGAACTTACAAGGTGGCCAAAAGGGGTCATGTTGACAGGACACTGAGGACAACCAAGGAAGGCTTCCCTTCAAAGACACTCCAGACTGAAGACGTTACGTTTAGTCAAGTCTTAGAACCACCTGGTAGCATACTGACCCTTAGGAGGGAGCATGGGCCAAAATCTGTTCATTTTAAAGGGTTCTGAAAAATCTGAAAGGTGCAGGCCCTGCCCTCAGGGTGGGACTTGATACCTTGACCACTGCTTTCTGGTCGTAGGCAGAGGAAAACAGTGGCATGGCCGCTGCCGGGTTATTGTGATCATCAAAATGGAACACTGATGGAAAAGGGCTCTGTAGATGGATTTAAATGTGTCCTTGTTTATGACCAGCTAAATGATGAAATCTTTCAACTTTCTGATTGGATTTTGGTTTTGTTGATGGAAGGGAGCAAAGCTGCGCATTTTAAATGCCAATTCTCTCCATAAGCCACACTTGGTTGCACAGGTTTGCTCTTCTCATGATGCTTAAGACCTAGGCCGTGGGAGTCAAATCACGTTACTCAGTGTGCAAAGGTGGGCCAAGTACTTTAATCTCCCTGACCTGTAGGTTGCCCATCTGTGCAGGACAGAGCATAATAATTGTGTTTGGGGGTTATCATAAGGTTTGGAACATGAATGCACATAAAACAATTTACACAGCACTCAATAAATGTTTGCAATTTTATTGTCATTATTATTACTAAGGAGCCATCTTGCTGTCTCCAGGGGTCTTTGTGTAATCAAATTAGTCTACTGCTTAGTAGAATAAGAAAATTCCCAACCTTTAAAAACACCAAGTGAGCATTCAAGTCCCTGTTTCCCAGCATGCCTTGCATGGTCTCCACACCCAACAGACAGCACACAATTCACAACATGACAACAAAACTGAGTCCCAAAACTCTACTTGGAAGCCTTGTATTTAGAACTCAGCACCCATTTTCCCATAGAAAGAATGCTTTTAAAATACAGGTTGGATTCCCAGGTGACTGAAAATACCCAGAATTCCTAAAAAGACACCAACATGGATCATATGAATCATACAAGTCATATGAAATCTTCAAAGGAAAATAACTTGTTATCTAACTGCATTAGATTAAATGGCAATATTGCGAAAGCAAGGTCTGCCTTGAGATTCTTTCCAGCCCTCATCCACGTCCTTGCCCCTTTCCTCCGTCAGGCAAAACTATTTGAACCTCAGATAGTAAGCACCAGATACCACTGGATGTCCTTGCTCTCACATGTTAGCTTTCTTATCACTGGTATATACTAGTTGTACCTCATTGTTGTTTACCATGAGGCAAAAAGCCTAAACAAATTGAATGAGCTTAAATGAGCTACAGTTATTAATTGGCAAGAGACTTTTATTCTTTCCTCTTCTTTATTTGAATGGAGATCAAAGAAAATGGGAACACAAGCAAACCATTAGATGACCTGGATCGTCCCTTTAATATCTGGTGCCTTTACGTCTTGTATGGATCAAATTGAAATACATAAAGACATACAGAGCTAAGTCTGCCTCCCAAACTCAGAACAACAAGGTTGTCATTCTCTTCAACTATCAGCCTTACCTCTAAGGAAAACGATGGGCTCAGCACTCTACTGAGCTCTACACATGCTATGAAAAGAAAAAATGCATCATACTTGTACTTCCACCCTAGGAAACTCTCTTAAATGCCATGTAACAAGTACTTCATGTGAATCAACTATTCGGCTGTGCACCGTGAGATTGGTATTGGAGAACATCTATCTGTAAAGGCTACCAGAAGGCAGGATGCTGGGCCTTGCTCTGTAATCATTAACTGTCTCATTCTCTTCAAATGCAGAGAGAGAGAGAGAGAGAGAGAGAGAACTTTATTTCTGCTTCACAGGGAAGTAGATAGAAGAAACCAGTAGATTGAAGTGTGGTAAAAATGGTGTTTGATATATATAAAGATGCTGGGTTATTTCTTTCTAAGCAGCTTTCAGATGATATAATTCACGCTATTCCCAGCAAGTAATTCTGAGTGAGGCTGAGCCATTTTCCTTGGACCAGACACAAGCGTCACTGAGTCTCTATGCTAGAAATCTGCAGAAGAGCATTTCTGTGTGCGTGCAATGAGGGGATTTGTTGAGACACTGGGCGCTGAGAAGTGCCCAGATCTGCAGAGAATTTTTATAAGAGTTTCTCTGAGCCAAGCTGACTACATGTGCCAGGGAGCAAGATTTCAAATGGTCCAGAGGACAGCAGTTTTGCAGTTTCTTTTATGCATTTGAAATTAAGGCTGGGAGGTAGGGAAGATTACATGGAGGTGGGATAAAGCAAGGTGGGGATTGGATAACAGGATACTGAAGCTTATTTGCTCTCTTGGGGGTGGTTACCTTTTAGAAGACATGACCTGAAAGGGTAGTTCATGCATTAAAAGAGGGGAGGAAGGGGTTTGAAAGGGGGCATTTCAATGGTGTGTTAACCCAGATACACAGGAACAATGGACAGGGCTAGCTTAAAGCAAAGATAAGCCCTTTTTTTTTTTTTAAATTAAGTCTTTATTGTTTGAAAGTATTACATATGTCCCCTATTTTTCCCCATTGACCCCTTCTAGCCCACCCAGGGCTTCACCACCCTATTGTCAAAGATAAGCCTTTTACTAAAGAAGTTATATGCCTGGAGTGTGACTACCCACCATGACCTGCCCAGTCCGGAATTGATGATCAAATCACCCTGAGATTACTTTCCATGGAAACTCTTCTTTCACCCACAGTTGAAACCTGGTAGAGAATTCTCATCTGACAAGGCAGAGAGAGATGACAGGCAGCGAAGTGTCCAACTCAAGCAATGAACATTGATGGACAGCCACTCAGTGTTGCGTACTGTCCTAATGCCTGGGGATGCATTAGGTGTGTTAGGGGTCCCAGGTTCAGTGATTCACTGGGAAGACAGCGTGTAGATGAGGCTGTGATTTATTACAGTGAAAGAGTGCTCAGCGAAATTAGCAGAGAAAAGGCTCCTGGGGCGGAATCTGGAGGAAGCCAGGTGTAAGCTCCCAGGAGTGCTCTCCCAGGGGAATTATGCAGCAAGGAGTGGTGGCCACAGCTGTGAAGTGTTGTCTGCCAGTCATTTCAGAGCCCAGAGTGTTTTCAGTGCTGGGGCTGGCCCTATGGACTCTCTCTGTCTAACTGATACCAAAATTCTAGACTCTCCGAGGGGAAGCAAATGTTCAGCATAAACCACATTATTTGCACAAATAGTTGAGACACAGCGAGCCCATCTTATCAGGGAATCATAGGAACCCTCCTGAAATCCAAGTTCCCAGCCTCCAGCCCAGGGCCGACCTGGCTAGCAGGCCTTTCTCAGGATAGCATTCTCAGGCTGCTGTGTTAACCCTTCTCTGCACACTGAGTGGGAAATAAGCATTTGCAGTGCAGTTGGATCAACTCAATGATTCATTCAACTAAAGTTACCGAGCCCTTTGAAGGGTTGGGCGGGAAGAGGAGAAATTAGACGTGGTTGTTGAACTTTGTCAAACTCAACTCAGTGCCTCAATAGCTCCCTGCCCACCCTGGACAAGGTGTGTTGCCTATCAAAAGCCCTGTGGCTGTGCTCCAAGCTTCTCCCCCTCACCTCCATCCGAAACCCACTGCCCATCCCAGGACTCTGTTTTCTGCCTGCCACTTAACGTCTTTCTGCCTGGCCCCTGAGGCAGGTGTGTGGGGCTACTTCTCTCTTTGACTTGACTAGATTCTGACACAGGCAGATGCCCTCGGGCCAGTTCTGCCCCATCCCTACCCCCACCAAGACTCCCAGCACCCACACTTCCTCTGGCCTGCTTGGCCTCTCATCCATTACAGGAGTTGCCCATTTGGTGGTTTGAAGCCCTAGTGCCTGGGGCTCATCCCCATCCTTCAATGATGTCCCAGTCATCCCGTTTCTATTCACAGCCTTTGGCTTGTTTTAATGCCAGTGATGCCTGCTGGGAGATGCCCAGAGCTATGACCTGCAGGCTATCACCCCCTCCCAGTGGAACCCTCTCATGCAGGAGCCCTACATGCTGACTCACTGCAACCCAAGCCTCAGCATCTCTGAGGCTCTGTCCCCACTGCCCTCGCCCCTCCTGGAGGGATTCACCCCAAACCAGGCTCCAGGTTTACAGGGTTCAGAGGGGGGATGGGAACAAGTGGAGGTAATATGTTGTCTTCTTGGCCTCAAGATTAACATGTTCAATGACCCAGACAAGGAATTGAAAAACATCATCTTCCTCTCTGATATCAACCACAGTTCCACGCAAGTCAGACACCAGTTCTGGAAACCCCCAGTTAATAGTATCATCAGTTCACCCCCAATTTTCCCACCCTGGTGGGTCTCCTCCCAGAAAGGCACAGAGGTATGAAATGGCCCTCCAACACCTTCAGGAAGTGCTCAGAGCGACTCAGTTAACCAGGGAAAGCCACCAAACACTGAAGCTGGTGAGCGGGCCAGGTCCTGGGAAGCTAGGAATGCTATGATGTGGGCATCTGAGAGATACGGGCGTGATTAGACTTGCATTTTAGAAACATCCTGAGCGCTGGAAGGAGACAAGATGGAGAGCGAATCTGGAGGCCGAGACGAAGATAAATGTTTTAAAATACTCTTATAATATGTGGCGGGGCCTTAACTCTATCTGAGGCAGTGGACTTAGTGATGAGGGGACAGACAAAAGGGAAATTTAGAAGACCAAGTATCAGGAGTGGGGATGGGGCTGGAGAGGCAGGAGTGCAGTGAGCATGGCTGTGTGCTGGCTGGTTGCACCTTTGACAGCACATTTACCTCTGCCCAGGTAAAGAACACAGTGGGCTGCCTGGCCAGGTGGCTCAGTTTATTGGAGCATCATCGCGTACACCAGAAGGTGACCGGTTCGATTCCCCATCAGAGCACATACGCAGGTTGCAGGTTCGATCCCCAGATCGAGAGTGTGGGGGAGGCAGCTGATCAATGTTTCTCTCTCTCTCTCTCTCTCTCTCCCCTCTCTCTCTCTCTCTCTCTCTTTCTCCCTCTTCCTCTCTCTAAAATAAAAATAAAGAACACAGAGGGTTAATCATAAATCCAAACAGCTTCGCGCTGTGGCCCCCTTTACCCTCTCCTCTCCCTCCAAATTATTCTTACTGGGTTTGGTTGTTTGGTTTTGGTTTCTCCTTTGAAGGTGCAGAAATGTCCGTGGTGTGTCTGACAGACTTTGAGGCCCACGCGCGGGAGCGTCTGTCCAAGTCAACCTGGGATTATATTGAAGGAGGAGCTGGTGAAGGCTTCACCCGGGACGACAACATCGCAGCATTTAAAAAGTCTGGTCTCCTGTATCCTTTCTGCTGTTGAACTCAGGGCCTAGTTCACAGCTCCAGGGAAGGGAGCAGGCCTGGTTTCTGCCTGCAAAGAACAGAGCAGATATAGAATGGCTTTTGTGTTATTTTGGGTTGGGGTTTTGGGGGGGCAGATGATTGGGGAGAGGAAGGTTGGAGAGAGCACCTATCTTAGTGCCTCTGCAGAACTAGCACAGATCAGTCACCCTCCCAGAGACACAGACCACAGAGGGAGTGAGGAGGGGTTGTGGGGTCCACAGAAGAAGGGTTCGTGTGGAATCAGTGTTGGGAGAAGCTTCCTAAAGGAGAGGAGCCTCCAGTCTGCTGTGCTGCCTATTTAGCTACCAGCCAATGGTCCCCCACCAGAGGTTTCCGGGGACCTAGTCTGGTCTCCACCTGCAGCAGGAATCTGGAGGCCCCAGCACCAGGCAGCGCCAACAGGAAACCTCTTTGTTGTCTAGCACAGAATCCGCCTCCGTCCCCGGTACCTGAAAGATGTGTCGCAGGTGGACACCCGGACCACAATCCAAGGGGAGGAGATCAGTGCCCCCATTTGCATCGCGCCCACGGGTTTCCACTGCCTGGCCTGGCCCGATGGAGAGACCAGCACAGCCAGAGGTGTGAACCAGGCCACCCGAGGCCTGCAGTGTGCAGCAGGCCTCCTTCAAGCAGGGCAGGCAGCCCCGGGGGTTTCTCCAGAGAAGGGGCTTAGGGACAGCAAGTGGTTGGAATTAAGGAGGGTGGGTGGGAAGAGGAATGCTTAACACTATGTTTGCATAACACTTCCCCGAAGATTGAGAAAATGCCCACTTTCGCCCAGCCAGCATGGCTCAGTGGTTGAGCATCAACCTATGAACCAGGAGGTCACAGTTCAATTCCTGGACAGGGCACATGCCAGGCTGCAGGCTTGATCCTCAGTGTGGGGCATGCAGGAGGCAGCCGATCAATGAGTCTCTCTCAGCATTGATGTTTCTATCTCTCTCTCCTCTGTTCCTCTCTGAAATCAATATGAATGGAAGGAAGGAAGGAAGGAAGGGAGGGAGGGAGGGAGGGAGGGAGGGAGGGAGGGAGGGAGGGAGGGAAAAAGAGAGAGAGAGAGAGAGAGAAAGGAAAGAAAAAGGAAGGAAGGAAGGAAGGAAGGAAGGAAGGAAGGAAGGAAGGCTGGCTAATCAAATGTGATCTCCTGGTTCATAGGTCGACACAACCATTGAGCAACACAGGCCAGGCATCATCAGTGATGTTCCTATCCTTCTCTCCCTCTCCCTTCCTGTCTCTGAAGTCAATAATTTTAAAAAACACATATTTTAAACAACAAAAACCACTTCTAGCCCTGCCCCACAGGGCAGCAGAAGGAAGTCGGGCCTTCTCTTCACTCACAGGGCGAGTTGGCCAGAAGCAGTGCAGGTCCTAGGGCTTCTCGCCCCAGCCTGGAATGCCCCGGCCTCCAACCTGAGTTGTGTCATTTGCTCTGCAGCTGCCCAAGCAGCCGGCATCTGCTACATCACCAGCACATATGCCAGCTGTACCCTGGAAGACATCGTTGCCGCGGCCCCCAGAGGCTTCCGGTGGTTCCAGCTCTACGTGCAGCCAGATCGGCAGCTAAACAAACAGCTGGTCCAGAGGGTAGAATCCTTGGGGTTCCGAGCCCTGGTGATCACCGTAGATGTGCCCAAACTTGGCAACAGGCGACATGACATTCGCAACCAACTGAACCTGAAGACAAATTTACTGCTAAAGGATCTTCGGTCACCTCAGGAGGTAGGAAAGATACCAGGCCCAATGGGCAGGCATTACAGAAGGCAAAGTCCCTTCCGTGGTTCCTCCCTTCCTTCTTTCCACAAGAATTCACTGAGTGCCCGCCCTGTGCCAGACCCTGGTGATGCAGCAGTTCACAGTCAGCGCTGGTCCCTGCTTCCCAGAGCTTCCAGACAAAAAGTGTAAGACAAAATGTTCTCCGCCTGGAGCTGTCCGATCTGTCCCCAGAAGTGTTCTGGCCACGGCTGAGTGCTGAGAAAGCTATAAAAAGGATTTTGCACGGGTCTTCCAACATTTTCTACTTCATGGCACACTTAGAAAACGGTCATTTGGGGCGGCACACTTGGATAAACTGACCCTCTGATGGGGTGCTCACAGCAAAGGTGACCAGCCCTTGGGGTGTAACCAGCCCAGGCCCCACCCTGCTGTCCAAAGAAATGAGGGGGGTGGTCAATCTCTCTGCACACCTGGAACTCATCCAGGGAGCACCAGGTGTTTGGAATCTCTGAACTCGATGAATGCAAAGGGCACTTCACCCATTAAAATCCTACTGTCGGATGGGGTGGGATGCCCCAGAGAGACAAATTCATGGTCAAGTTGGAATTCCTTGGCTACGACAGTCCTACTCATTAAGTCAAACACAGCTTGGCCTTGAGGCTTTCAGGAACCCTTATCTCAGAGTCCAGGAATTTATGGATATTTGGTGCCCATTGTGAGTCACGGGTCAATGTTGCATACTAGCTGATTTAAGATTATTGAAGTATTGCTTCTTTGTCATTGTCCTGTGCATCTCTTAACCGGAATGTGTTACATTGGCCTATAAATGCTTTTGCTTATCCATCTCATTAAACTCTGAGTTCTTTTAACATGGGGACTATGTCTCAGCTGTTTTGTGTCCCAGATCCTGGCATAAGGGAACAGGGAAACAATAATGGTTAATGAATAAGCAATTGAAGTATAAAATTATCTTTGTAAAGAAAAGGAGCTAGAAGTGGGATTGGTTTGATAGCTCCTCTTTTCAAGCTCCTAACTGCTGCTTTTCACTTATCATCCACTAGCTTTCTGAATGTGCCTCATCTCTGGAATGGATCGAGCAGTGTTGAAGGAGTTCAGGACTAAGGTTTCCCTTTTATCCCCACAGAGAAATTCAATGCCGTATCTGCAGATGTCTCCCATCGACTCATCCTTCTGCTGGGAAGATCTCTCCTGGTTTCGGACCATAACTCAACTGCCCATCATCCTTAAAGGGATCTTGACAAAAGAGGATGCAGAGTTAGCTGTGAAGCACAATGTGCAGGGCATCATGGTTTCCAACCACGGAGGGAGGCAACTTGATGACGTTCCTGCTTCTGTAAGTAGGAGGACCTCAGAGGGTGTGTGTGTGTGCGTGTGTCCATGTGTCTCTAGAGCAAGATACTCTGTGCAGTTTGGTGTGCACCATCCCCTCTCTCTTACCACATATGTTGGTATGTGTGTGTACATTTTAAAGATTTTTTAATACCTTATTTTTTAAATATATAATTTTTTATTTCAGAGAGGAAAGACGAGGGAGAGCGAGATAGAAACATTAATAATGAGAGAGAATCATTGATCGGTTGCCTCGTGCATGCCCCACACTGGGGATCAAGCCCCCAACCCAGGCATGTGCACTCACCGGGAACCGAACCGTGACCTCCTGGGTCATAAATCGACACTCAGCCACTGAGCCATACCTGCCAGGCTAAGGACTTTTAATAATAGCCTCATGTGTACCAGGCTGTTTTTATACACTTTACATTTATTATCCCTAAGTCTCACAACAGTCCTGCAAGGTGGGTATTAGTATCCCCATGTTGCAGAATGGGGTGCTGGAGTACATAGGCGTTAAGTAACGTCTCCAGTTCTCACAGTTAGTAGGTCATTGCGGTGGGTTTGCTGTTAGAGGTGTTTCCGAAGCACTGAGGTCCCTGCCTCCAGGAAGAAGCACTCAGCTGGAAGGTCGCCTGTCTGCATGGATCGCAACCTCACATTTTCTCAGATGACTCAACCCAGCAAGGAACAGTGTATCACTTACGCTGATAGATAACGGTTGTTCTCAGTACAACTTTAAAATGCCCTGTGAATCCTTTGTAAACATTTAGGACACTCTGTAATTTTTCCCATAAAGTGAATTTATGTCCATTAGATATGGAGTTTGGGGAAAGAAAATGAAGAGGAGAGGGGCAATGAAAGAACATCTAAATTGGAATTAATTGTTGCTTTATCTTCATGAAGATACATATTTTCAAGAAACATATTTTCATGAAGCTTGTTTTCCAGATTCTTCTATTGCTGCTTGGCTCATTTTAAGAAAGAAAATTCTCTCTCATTATTAATGTTTCTATCTAGCTCTCCCTCTTCTTTCCTATTTTTGGCCTTTTTACTATATATGTAGAACATGTGCAGTGCAATTATAAAATATACAAAAGCCAAAAAAAGGTAAAAAGTACCCCTATTTTTATCACTATCATTAATGGCAACATTTTTGGAATTATTTTTATCAACTGTGTAATGCACATATGACATTTTAGGTTTAAAAATGATACATAATATTTTTAATTTTCTTCTTTTCACACAAATATATTAAGGGCATCATATTATTTCAATATATATGGTCCTCTTATTTTTAATAGTATGAATGGACAGTTTATGATTTTTTTAACTTTTCTTTCCAATTGCAGTTGACATACAATATTACATTAGTTTCAAGTGTACAGCCTAATGATAAGACATTATCATTACAATATTATTGACTATATTCCCAAGGTGTACTCTACATCCCTATGACTACTTTTATAACTGGCAATTTGTGCTTCTTAACCATGAAAGGATGATTTATATAACAAACTTGCTATTGCTGAACATCTCTATTGCTTCTAGCTTCTGCTACTTTAAAGAATGCCTCAGTGACCATCCTTAAAGCTTTAGCACATTCTCAATAACTTCTGTAAGACAAACTGCAGGAAACACAAAAGCTACAGGTTTAGACTCCTGGTCCTCACCCATGCTGAGGGCCCGCTGTCTCCATGCTCCTGAGTCAACCTCAGGCCGCATGTGCTCTGCTTCAGGTGGACGCCCTGCCGGAAGTGGTGGCTGCCGTGAAAGGGAAACTGGAGGTATACCTGGACGGCGGGGTCCGGACGGGCAACGACGTGCTCAAGGCTCTGGCCCTGGGGGCGAAGTGCGTCTTCCTGGGGAGACCAGTCCTGTGGGGTCTTGCCTGCAAGGTGAGGCCAAAGGGAAAACCAACCCGGAGATACCACGTTTCTCATTCCTTTGCATGCGCTTCTGTGGTCTGGCCCCCAAGCTTAACCATTTTTCCAGGTGCCGCAGACTCCTGGGGGAGGGTTACACCTGGCCGCACCTCCAGGCTCCTCCGCAGCACGCTGCACATTTCCAAGAGCTCTCCCCCCTTTCCTCTTGGCGTTTCTTTGTTTCCCAGACACCCCCATGCTCCTCACCACGTCGCCATGTCTCAGCACACCTAGAATTTATATTCAGCTCATGGTCACAATGTTCCTTCATCTCTCTCGCTCTCAGGGTGAACATGGTGTTGGGGAAGTTTTGAACATTTTAAAGGATGAGTTCCACACTTCCATGGCCCTTACAGGTGAGTGTGTCTGACTCTTCTCCTGACTTGAAAGCGGGAGGTCTAAGGAGCAGGAGGGTGGCCCCCTTCTAGCCACCTCTCCCCAGCCTCGGGATGCCAGAAGAGACAGCGGGAAAGAAATGTCCCTGACAAAGATTTGTCTTTGATACATCTTAACCATGAAAGCACAGTTTATATAACAGACTTGCTATTGTTGAACATCTGGATTGCTTCTAAGCTTCTGCTCTTTTAAGCAAAGCATCAGTGGCATCCTCAACGCTTTAACACAGTGGTCGGCAAACTCCGGCTTGCGAGCCACATGCGGCTCTTTGGCCTCTTGAGTGTGGCTCTTCCACAAAATACCACGGCCTGGGCGAGTCTATTTTGAAGAAGTGGCGTTAGAAGAAGTTTAAAAAATTTGGCTCTCAAAAGAAATTTCAATCGTTGTACTGTTGATATTTGCCTCTGTTGACTAATGAGTTTGCCGACCACTGCTCTAGCACATTCTCAGTTACCTCTGTAAGACAAACTGCAGGAAACACAAAAGCTACGGGCTCATACTTCCCGGTCCTCCGTGATTAAGGTGTACAAAGGTAAACGCAGTGTCACATTATGGGAGCGAGGCCTGCAGGTTACTCTGGACTGTTCAGATCATATCAGGCTCTCTGGATGTCACCGTAAAACAATACTCATGGACTGTGAACAGTGGAGAAATTATGTTGAAGAGGAAGTACAGAGGGACCCAGGAGAGATAGAAACGGGGAGAAGGAGAGGCATTGTCCCCCGTAACCACAGACAGCAAGACAAACAGGTCTCAAAATTACATGGGTTTCGGTCAAAAATGAAATTATTGTGAAGTGGCGCTCATAAAAACTTCTACGTGTTCAGCAAAGCCCGGAGTCCCAGTGTTCCCCAGCTACTGGTGGTGACCTTCCTCTTCAAGGGCCTTTGGGTTGGGGTTTTTATTTGGGATTTTTCTAATTCTAAGCAACTCAATTCCAAATGACCCAACGTCACCGGGTCCCTCCCATGAGGGTGGGGAGGGCACACGTGTGAACTGAGAGCATATTGGGAGCCGCAGGGGAGGGGGGGGGGGGGGAAGACCTGCAGGTCTGTGGATTCCAGGAGGCTGAGATGACTGTCCTTCTCCCACATATCCACCCCCCCCCCCGATTCTTGCAAATTGATGTCCAAACTTCTTTTCACAATAGCCTGACTGGGAAACTCTCAATAACAAAGCTTCATCATTCCACCAAAAGTGAACACCTGTTTACCACTCCCGTGTTAATGGCCGCTGGAAACTATTTCTGAGACGGAGTGGAACACCTTTTGTAACGGGCAAGGAAAAAGGAAAGGAAAAACAGGATTATGGGCACTTTTGTGCCCGACTCTTTGTACTCCTCTCCCTTCTAATTGTTCTACAGTGAGACTGTATTGTTTTAAGTATAGAAACAGCAGTAATCACAACCAAACAAGGGGCAGAGAAGAGGGTTCGAGTGGAAGGGAAGGAATAGGAAACCAGACTAAAGGGCATCCCTGGGCATCCTGTTTAAGAGACGCTGCTCCAGGTAAGACGCCGCCCCCCCCCCCGCCCCCTCCCTTGAGAGAGGGGATCTCAGGTTGGTGCCTGTGCATTTGATGGAACTCAGCAAAATACAGAATCATAGTGTGCAACCCAGAGGTTGTGTCACTCCCCATTCCTTCCCTGCACAAGGCATGTAAGACACCACACACAATTGGTGCCCAGGAGGCAGCCGATCGAAGATCACCTAATTCCCCTGGAAATGTGTGGTATTTCCCCCTAATATCTCTGTGACATCACAGCCCTGGGCGCAGAACCCTATGAACACTATTGCTGAAAACAGAGTAAGATGAAAAGTATTGGTTTTCCAACTGGGAGGCCAATTTTCTGAAATTTTTATATTTACAAAAAGGTTAAAATGATTATTTGTCTTGAAAAACAAAGATGTCCACATATAAATCCCATCATCTGAAGGCTGCACAGACCTCACTAAGTTCTCATCCCTCATAGACGTAAGAGCATCCGAAACTGTAGAGAATTTTTATAAAGATTTATTTGAGCCAAACAGAGGGTACGTACGCCTGGACACAAGAGAGGAGACTGTTTCAAGAGAGATAAATTTCCAACAGAGATAAATGCTTCCAAGAAAAGACCGTTTGCCGACTTCTTTTACGCATTGGAATTAAGGAGGGAAGATCACATGAAGGTGGGAGAAAGCAACGAGGGGGTGGGTTACAGGACAGTTAACACCACCTGCTCTCTGGAGGGTGCTGGCTTCTGAGAAGAGGCATTGGGGCCTGGCAAAGGTGCCTGAACCTGACAGAAAGCATGGACAGGGCTGCTTAGGGCCGTGGTCGGCAAACTGCAGCTCTTTGGCCCCTTGAGTGTGGCTCTTCCACAAAATACCACGGCCTGGGCGAGTATTTTGAAGAAGTGGCGTTAGAAGAAGTTTAAGTTCAAAAAATTTGGCTCTCAAAAGAAATTTTAATCGTTGTACTGTTGATATTTGGCTCTGTTGACTAATGAGTTTGCCGACCACTGGCTTAGGGCAAAAATCAACCTTTTACTGAAGACCTCGCGTATGATTACCCACCATGCTCTGCCCAGCTAGGAATCTATGATCAGATCACCCTGTGAGGTTACTTTCCATATCCCCCCTTTTTTCAGGTCCACAGTTTAACTACTATTTTTCCTGCAGTACATCACCACAGAGTCTATCCTGGCATCTCTTTGCTCCGTGAGTAGGTCTGCCTGCGTGGAAGTCCCACTATTCTCTGCCCTGTGGAAGCCCAAGGCTCTCGAGATCACTGTCCCTCCTGGGAGGGCCGCTGTGGCCCGAACAGTGGCTTCTGCTGGATCAGTCCAGCGTACGGGCTCTGTATGCACAGTCACCCAGGCAGGCTTCTCCTTCCTCTGTTTCCACTCTTAGGAAAAGACCCTCTTTTGAGCCATATTTTTTGTGAGTAACACATTTTGCTGAAGTTGTGTTTGGGGAGGTGAAGGTGCGTACATCAGAGGCATAGAAAGAAATTCCAGGCGAACATGACACATCCTGTTGTTCAATTCTAGCAGCCTTCTCTTCGCCAAGGAGATTTCACTGCTTCCCTCAGCCCTCAGTTCTCCAGCCCAAAAGCCACACAGATCCTCTCTCCCTCCTCTTCTGCTTTTAAAATATATTTGTATTGATTACGGAACGGAAGGGAGAGGGAGAGAGAGATAGAAACATCAATGATGAGAGAGAATCATTGACTGGCTGCCTCCTGCACGCCCCACACTGGAGATCGAGTCTGCAACCCAGGCATGTGCCCCGACTGGGAATCGAACCGTGGCCTCCTGCTTCATAGGTCAACACTCAACCACTGAGCCACCTCGGCCAGGCCTCTTCTACTTCTTATCTGAAGTCACTTTCTGGAGCCCCCGTGTGTAATCTCAGCTACAATCCTATTTGCATTCTAATGAGGACCCTTTACTGCAGAGGGGGTTTCACTTTTCAGAACTTCTCCTTAGAAGGCTGTTGCTGCATGAAATACCCCATCTCCTGACTAAGCTGTCCCTGAGTCATTTCCTCCTAGACAGACACGTCCTACCTGAGCCTATCAGGTCCAAAATCAAGGTGAAGGGTATCTACTGCACACACGCATTAAAAAATGCTAAAATGTTTTTACGTTTTTGTCATGCCATTTTGACATGGCTGCCAAAAGAGGACCCAAGCACAGGCTCCTGAAATAATTCCCGAGGCAAACAGAATGACATCATTCGTTCCGGATGCGTAATATTGCCTCAGGGTGAGCACCCGCGGCAAGTCGGGGCCTGTTCCCATTGGCTCACCCACACCATGATGGGGCAGGATTCTGGTGCTGAGAGAAAGGAGCTTTTGAACCCCTTGTTCTTTCAGGCTGCCGCTCGGTTGCTGAGATCAATCAGGACCTGATCCAGTTCTCCAGGTTGTAACGGAAGAGCTGGGGACAGGACTGCCGAGGTGGCCCACGGGAAGACCAAACCAGAGCCTGTGTGTGACGCCATCCTGCCCAGGCCCTGTCCTATCCAGCGGCTCAACCACTTCACCCCGCACTTCCGGCCCCAAACCCTCATCTGCCCCCAATGTGCCAGGCCCTCCTCTGCCTCCCTGCTTTTTATATGCTGTTCTCTCGCCTGAAATCCCCCTCTGAGAGAAAAGGGAGGGTCAGTGATGACTGACTAGTGGATGAAATTCTTGCATATCCTCTACATCTCTATGAAACATCTATGGGCAGCTGCATTCTGGACAGAAGAGCAATACATATAAAGTATCCCCCCCACAAAAATCCTTCCCCAGTCTAAAAACAACAGGGAAATAATAGAGTTTAAAACATAGGCTGTGGAGCCATGCAGACAGGGATTCATAGTCAGGACTGCTACTGACAGACTGGGTGACTTGGGGAAGTTTTTCAATATCTCAGTGTTTTCTTGGCCTACTCCCCGGGCCTCATCCCCGTCACCCATTAAGACGTAGTGTCACATACAGTGGGGCGAGGTGCACTTCCTAGAACTTCGTTCTCTGGAATTCACTTCTAGATCTCAGAACTCTGCCTCAGACACCATTTGTGTCACATCCACAACTTTGGTCTCATTATTCTCTTCACATCAGAAGTAAGAGAACATCTCAGTACCAACTTGTCCTTTGTGGTGCAAAAGAATGAATAGCAGCCTTGAAAATATGGAATGAAACCAGAGAAATCATTGGTAGAATAACATCCACTCTTTTAACCCCTTCACAACCTCACAAGTCAGATTTTTTTTTTTTTTTTTTCAGGCTTGTTAGACAGACATGAGCAGAGCAAGACGATGCACCAGGTACAGAGACTCACCAGGGCAGAAAGCCTGGATGCCTCGCAAGGGGCAAAACTGGGAAAGCAAGAACCTTGTCCCCAGGGTAACCTGTCCTCCCCTAGCATATCTCTGGTCATGAGCATATCTTTCATATGGCTGGTCGGGCAGTTACACCCCCTGACCTTTTCCTCCTAAAGATAACATCTAGGCCTCAGTAATATTTCAGCTCCAGGCCCAGAAAAGCAGCAAAACCAGATAAGTGACACCATGGCTGCCTCAGGACCAGCTGCATTGGCTAATGACCCTGCCCTGGCACCGAGCACCCAGTGGAGACCACAACCCTGGAAGAGCACAGGGGGAAAGATGATGGGCATTCTATTCAGACCCTCCCCTGGGTCCTCCCCTAAGATTCCCACTGCAGGAGGGAGAGAGGGATGGTCAGGACAAAGGACCCGGCGCACACTCTCCCCCAGAGCCATTCCCTCCCCCCTCCTTCCCTCTAAGTGACCCCACAAGACTTGCAATGAGGGGAGCAATGGGCAGTGGCATTGCTGACCCCCTGAGCCTGTCTCCAAGGCCTGCTGTTCTCTGACTTCTCAGTGAGCCAAAGCAGCCCACCCTATACTCGTCTTTGCTGCTCCTATGCCCTTCCTTGGTTCACTGTCCTAAGTGTATTTTTGCTGCCATCATGGACCCAGTGCCCTTTGGCTCAGTGCTGTGTACCCTTTCCCTTCGGCTATCCCCAGCCCCTTTCCGTAAATAAATTCAAATCTTCTTTATCCATATCTGAGATGGCTATTCAGTCTGCCCACGCATCACCGACTTCAACCTTTCAATGCTCTGATTATCTTACTGGCTGGTGAACTTGTAAAACTCCCCAGTGTTCTCTGTAATATCTTTACTTATGAGGACTTCTAAGCAGGCATGATGGCCAGTCCTGAAATCACCAGCTGGGCGCTTGACTGAGTCACTCCAGATTGGTTTGGGGTAAGAGTGATCATCATGATAGCAAGCTGTTCAGAGAATGGAGTTCACTGACGTTACAAGAGAATCCAGCATCAATCCTCCCTGTGACCAATGGATACAAGACACTGAGGGGGGGGCAGGTAAAGGCATGTACTCTGGGGGGTGGGGAGGGAGACATGTATACTACTATTTGTAATACTTCAAACAATAAAAAAAAATTGTATGTAGAAGACAGGTGTCCAGAAAAGAGTTAACATAGCAGGCTTGACACTGCCGTCCTTAAAAAGGCCAGCTTGTACTCTTGGTTGATGTCAAGGAGCTTAGATTTAGGGAGGATTCCCACTATTCCCAAAAGTGATAGGAGTGGCTCACTGTGTCTAATCTGTCTGTACAAAAAATACGGTTTATGCTGAGCACTTCTTACCTCCCAAGAGTTTGGAATTGTGGTATATGGTAGGCAGAGAATACCTATTATTACTAGCTCTCAATAAAAATTCTAGGTACTAAAAAAAATAAATAAGTTAAATAAAATAAAATAAATAAATCCTCCCTGGGTACTTCTACCTTGGTGTCAACTGTACTCTTTCGGTCATGGACACACGTGTGTTATTTTTGAAGTCGTTTTTCCTTCTGGACTCGGATGGCTAGATCCAAGAGTCCAAGGAAAGGAGCAAAGACATGATAAAGGCTGTGCCAAAAGGTTGTGCTCGGAGGGCCTCCTCGGCCCCTCAGAATGCCGTGTTAGAATGCATGGTGAACAAGGCGAAGAGACCTTCTCCACTGGAACAAGTTCCAAAACGGAATGGAATACTTGGTATCTAAGAGATAAGCCTCCGTTCTGATAAAGAGATAACTCCAGGGTCAGGCTGCCCGACTAAGATTCCTGCGTCACTGTCCTCGAGATGTTTGGCAAGACTACAAACATCGCTGTCTTCCTGTTAATAATGCCAACCCTTTCGGACTGACACTGTGAGAATTAAATGGCAGGAGGGACAGAGGAGCTTAGAGGTCTCTACTCCATCCTAACAATAAGTCGAAAGCTGAACAAACTGAAAAATTAACAACTCTGCTCAGTCCCTCCGAAAAGTGAGGTCACAGGGCACACCACTGCCCCCCATTGGAGAGACAGGCAGACCCAGAGAATCACAACTCACCTGTGAACAAACCTCCATGAAAGTCATGCCAGGGTAGGAAACCTGAGCTGTAACTGACGAGTTGACCGTCTGAAAGTTAAAAACTCCAGGGGGACCCAATCACAGGAGGCCCCCACACTTTAGTTTTACCTCCAGGAACTCTACCTGGTCTACCTCCTGGTTCTCTCAGTGAGGAGCAGAGAAAACTCCCCTACAGCTTCCAGCAGGAGAAGGGGAAGGAACTATTCTGAAATGTGCCCGCCAGAGCTCTCTGCTCTTAGCAAGGTCCGCCCTCAGGAGAAACTATTTCAGCAGACCCTAACCTACCTGGGAGGTAGAAAATACCTAACTCCAGCCCCCCTGTCCCACCTAAGAGGGGTGGTGGGGGGACCGGGAAGCACTGGTCAAGTTCATAGGCCAGCAGCACAAGTTCACCAAAAGACTGAGACCTAACTATAGGACTAAAAACACTAAGACATTCGGAGTCCTGGATTGTTTGTGTATCCTTCCATTCATTCATTCATTCATTCATTCATTCATAACTTCCTATTATGTGTCAGATACTGTGCTAATTCTTATGGGGAGATAAAGATGTATAAAGTATAAACACTTAGTCAAACATGCAACAGTTTTTGAACACAACTAGACCCCTAATCTCACGACACAGGCCATAGAAGTGGGCGGTTATCACTGGATAGCTCCCCCCAGACCTCTCCAGGGGGAAGCAAAATTGACATCGGGATATAGTGGGTGGGAAAGAAAGTCACCTCCCGCACAACATAGTGATTGGAGCTGCTGCCACCATTGCAAATGTCTCGACTTTGCAAAATGGCAACATTTCCAGCCACACCCTAAGAGAGGAGACAGGGACTGAAGTGGCCCCTCCCCGGGTGTATCTACTTCACAGGCAAAAATCCCACTGTGCTGGGAGACGTCTCCTAGTCTCGCTGGAATTCACTGATGGTGGGTCCCCCACAGCCAGAGCCACCTGCGGGTGTCCTGCTGTGGGTGGCACCGAGCATCTTTATCGCTGTGGCCTTGGAGCTGGCCTTCTCTTCCTCTGCTGGAGGGAAAGGAGATAGGAGCTGAAGCTGAGGTTCCGCACTGTGTGGTAGGAGGGATCCTGGGACAGGAATGAGCAATGAATATGTAGTGGACAGAGACCAAGATAAAAAGATAAAAAGGCCGAGCCAGAGGGGACGGCGCAGAACTCCAGTCTTCCTTCTGGGGACAGACTCAGAACTCAGGCTCTTCCATCTGACGTTTAGCAATCTAACAGGTTAGAACTTTTTAAAAATTTCCTCTCAAGTAGTCGTGGGTGCGGAGGGGTTGGTGGGGGGAGAACGGATGTGTGCACCCGTAACCACCTGGCGTCTGTTGGGGGCCTTCTTCAGGGTGGGCCTCTACCCCACCTGCTGCCCAGCTTTCTGGTTTCTGGAGAGTACCTCCTGGTTCCCAGGTGTGCCATGGCTGGGTGGAGCTGCCTCGTGACGGGCGCAGGAGGCTTCCTGGGGCAGAGGATCATCCGCTTGTTGGTGGAGGAGAAAGAGCTGCAGGAGATCCGGGCGCTGGACAAAGTCTTCAGACCGGAATTGCGGGAGGAATTTTCTAGTAAGTGAACTTGGGTCATGGGAAAATGGCAAAGCTAAACTTGAACCTAGGCAGTCTAGCCTCAGAGTCTGTGCTCTTAACCACTAGTTTGCCTGAAAGGTTTCCTCTGGGCCTCCTTCCCGCCCAACTCACACCACAGAAGCAAAGGCATAGTCAGCCTCGCCAGGTCCGCGGAGCCAGGGCTCCACCACCGGGGGTTCCACAGCGCCCTCTGCTGGCTTCTCTGCGTCCCTGCAGGCTAGTGGGATAGGTAGGAATTCTTCCCTTTCTTGGCTAGGGATTTCTCCCCTCTCCTGCTGCCCCCCGCCCCGCTCCCCCCCCCCGCCCCCCCCAGGATATATTGAGTCCATTGACCCAGTCTACTGAAGTCAGCAGCAAACAACAGGCAGAGGAAGGGAGGGGAGAGGGCAGAGGTGGGGCCCTCATCAGAGAAAGTTTAACTCTCAGGCTGACTTCTAGCAGCTTCTCTCCTGCCTTTCCCCTACTCTGGGGTCTTCTCGGGGGCAGAGCAAACTTGGCAGACACTTCAGGAGAGCAGATGGATGGTTGTTCCCAGTTGTGACCTACGAAGGAGATTCTCTGGCCCTGAATTTTCCCCTCTGAGCTCTCTTATTGTTCTCTGGCCCCCATTGCCAATTTCAGTTCAAGAGACTTCTCACTCTGCCCCAGAAATGGGCCAGTCCTGCACATGGGTGGCAAGGGAAGGTGAGCAAGGCTGAAGGCAGGGGGGGAGGCCGAGTCACTCTAAGTGTGACTTAGACCTGCCCCTGCCTCTCTGAGCCGCAGTTCCCTCGCTTGTCAAGTGGGCATCAGGATGCCTATCTCATGAGACAACTGTGAAAGGGAGTCGAGTGTAGAGTAGGAAGCACAGGGTAAATGCCACCTTTACAGGAAACTCCCAGGTCCAAGATGCCTCCCAGTTACCTGACGGTGTTCACACAGAGCTCCAGAGCCAGAGCAAGCTGACCCTCCTGGAAGGAGACATTCTGGATGAACAGTTCATGAAGAGAGCTTGCCAGGGTACCTCGGCTGTCATTCACGCTGCCTCTGTCATTGACGTCTTCAATGTCATTCCGAGAGAGACCATCATGAATGTCAACCTGAAAGGTACTGTATCCTCTGGAGGCAGTGGGTGGGGTGGGCAGGTGAGGCTGGGAGGACAGGACAAGGTAGGGAGGAGCAGCCCAGTCGGCTGAGCACCTGAGATCTGTGCTTTTGCTCAGCACTACCGACCGGGAGAGTGTTGGCTGTTGTCCTCAGGGATTTTTTGTTGTTGTTGTTGTTTTAATGTTTTAGTGATTTCAGAGAGAGGAGAGGAGAGGGAGAGAGAGATAGAAACATCAATGATCAGAGAATCGTTGATTGGCTGCCTCCTGCACACCCCCTAGAGCAGTGGTCAGCAAACAGCGGCTCGCGAGCCACATGCAGCTCTTTGGCCCCTTGAGTGTGGCTCTTCCACAAAATACCACGGCCTGGGCGAGTCTATTTTGAAGAAGTGGCGTTAGAAGAAGTTTTAAGTTTAAAAAATTTGGCTCTCAAAAGAAATTTCAGTCGTTGTACTGTTGATATTTGGCTCTGTTGACTAATGAGTTTGCCGACCACTGGGCTAGTGGAGATTCAGCACACCACCTAGGCATGTGCCATGGCCAGGAATCAAACCAGGACTTCTTGGTTCATGGGTCGATGCTCAACCACTGAGCTACACCAGCCAGGGGTCCTCAGGCGTTTAGATGAGAAAACTAGGGCTGAGAAAGGCTAAGTAACTGCCAAGGCCCCATGAGCCAGAGAGGGAGAGCTGGAACTTAAACCCACAGCTGTGTGACTCCAAAGGCTCTTTCTAGTGCTGCTCCCATCGAGAGGGAACTAAACTCCAACCTCCAGCACTTGATACCCAACCACCTCCCCTGGGCTGGACCCGGGCCTCCCAGCTGCTTCCTTAGTCATCATTTTAGCCCTCCCGTGTGGCTCTCAGGCCGTGGTCACACAGTGGGGCCAAGAACTAAGGGCTCTGGGATGAGGTGGCCCCAAGTCAGTTAGAAGTGATGGGCCTCGGCTCTGGGCCGGATTCCTTGGGCGGGACTTCCTGAGCAGGATGAAGCTGGTGCAGTGGTCTGAACTACAGAATCATGGAGCACTTGACGTCCTGTAACATCTTCTTAACAATAGTGGTATCCCATTATCCATTACACCACTTCTTCATCCCACTACCAGGTCTCCTCTTAAAGACTAGTTCTAACCAGGTGTCAAAATAAAGACACCTTAGATCCTCAAACCTCAAAGGCTTGGTGGCTCTTTCAGAAGTGTGGCTTTCCAATCTCCTTTAAATATAGATGCCTTTGCTCGAGGGTTTGGCTTAACCCCCTCGTTAGCCTGCCGTTATACCATCCATCTGATCCCGGCAGCCAGCCTCTCTAGGATAACAGTACCCCATCTCTCTGGCCCATCGGTCCTCTGTGCCCTGCACTCAGACTGCTTTTTTAAAGCAACGTATGGCTTTGGGTTTCTAGCCAAGAACAGCACAATAACAAAAAGGACCCCTTTAGTTTCCACCAGACCACACCCCTAGTCTCACCCCCACACTGCAAGGAGGGGGTGACAGTAACCAGTTTCTCGCGGTCAGCCCTCTCTCACAATTCGCACCCTTCACAGCTCCCAACAACAGTAGATTTGAAATCCCTGAGGAGTGATAAGTTGACTAAAAGCAAGGTCACTCCCAGGCTTAGAAAATACTTCGTGATGATTGTCATTTCCCCCTCTGCGGGTAAATTAGCTCCAAATATTCTCTGCCTCTAGATTTAAATTATTTTTAATTGAAGCTATCTCTCCCCAAAGTCAAACTTCACAATGTCCTCAAAAGGGATTTTTAAATGCAAAATATAAAAATGATGCTTTGGCCCAGAGATTCCTTGTAGGGAGGGCGCTCTGGATTACTTCTGTGAGCTAAGATTCTACCCAGCTAAAGGGATTCTGCCAGATCCTCCAGTTATAGGTATTACCACCAGAGGGCGCCCCCTTCCGATTCTCCCCCAGGCTCAACGTGCAAGGCCGGTGCAGAATTACCGCGCAATGCTTACTTAGTAGGAGGAGGGTTATCACCCCACTTTTCATACCTGGGAAGTCACAGACAGAACTAGAATTGGCCTTGTAGGGGACACACAATTGGGAGCAGAACCTGGCTCTCCAGCTTCTCCCCAGAACCCACTAATTTACTCAGTGGCTCTCAAAAAAAGGTCCTTGTGACTACGTTTTTATTGGTCCTTAAAAAGAGAATACAAACAACTCAATATATATTTAAGAGTGTTTATTACCTATAAACGTGTGTGTCTGTGTGTGTGTGTGAGTGTGTGTGTGTGAGTGTATGTGATGAGAGTCCTTTAACTGTTCTCTTTTTGCCTAGGGACTAGGACTGTCCATATTCTGAGAGTATAGCCTCCTAATTTATTTTATTTAAAATAGCCTGTCATTAATAGTAGGGATGAAAAATGATCATTTGTTAATGTCCAGGAAAATATGAAGCGGCAACCCTATGTCCTTCTCCAGAATCAGAAGTACACACACAGGCCCATGCAATCCAAAAGCCTACACATTTTTGCCTCTTGTTATAGTTGCACTTTTCTGTGGCATTGGCATGTAAGCTCTCAGCCAGAGACATGGGAGCATTCCCTCCTGGTCTGCAATGACCCCTCCCCCCTGGGTGGGGGTGGACATGGCCGGTGGGCGTGGGTCCTTTGGGGTTATTGCCTGACACTGACAGCGTGCTCCTGTGGGCAGGCACCCAGATCCTGCTGGAGGCCTGTGCCCAGGCCAGTGTGCCCATCTTCATTTACACCAGCACCATAGAGGTGGCTGGGCCCAACTCCTACAGGGAGGTCATCCAGAACGCCTGTGAAGACGAGCATCTGGAAACCACGTGGTCGGCTGCGTACCCGTACAGCAAAAAGCTGGCCGAGAAGGCTGTGCTGGCCGCGAATGGCTGGGCCCTTAAAAATGGTGGCACCTTGTACACTTGTGCCTTAAGGCCCATGTATATCTATGGGGAAGGAAGCCCGTTCCTTTATGGCTTTATTGACCACGCCCTGAAGAACAATGGCATCCTGCCACACAACAGCAAGCTCTCCATCGTCAACCCAGTGTATGTTGGCAACGTGGCCTGGGCCCACATTCTGGCCCTGAGGGCCCTGCGGGACCCTGAGAAGGCCTCCAGCATCCAAGGACAGTTCTACTACATCGCAGATGACACGCCGCACCAGAGCTACGACCACCTCAACTACGCTTTGAGCAAAGAATGGGGCTTCTGTCTGGATTCCCGAATGAGCCTGCCTATACTGCTGAAGTACTGGCTTGGCTTCCTGCTGGAAATGGTGAGCGTCCTGCTCAGTCCCATTTACAGGTATCAGCCCCCCTTCAACCGCCACACCGTGACCTTGTTGAATAGCGTCTTCACCTTCTCCTATAAGAAAGCGCAGCAAGATCTGGGGTACAAGCCGCTCTTCAGCTGGGAGAAGGCCAAACAGAAAACCATGGAGTGGATCGGCTCCCTGGTGGAGCGGCACCAGGAAGCCGTGAGAACCAAGACTCGCTGAGGCGGATGACGAGGGGGTGCATGTGGGTATTGTTAGCGGGTGCCTGTCAATCTCCCCTCTGGTTTCACAGAGAGCGACAGGGACCCAGGTCCTGCTGCATCCCTGTCACAAGATATCATGTCACTGTCTTCTTCCTGTCACCAGTCACTGGCCCAGCCCATTGGTTTCATTTCCTTTGCCAATTACAAAATCTTTTTTAAATTCTTATCCCTTTACACAACTCGGTGACAAGAATAATAAATGTTTTCATACCCAACCTGAAGGAGGCTGTGGTTTATGTGAACACATACCTTCCTCCTTTTGCCTCTATTTCCAGGTGTCACCATCTCCTGTAAGAAAAACTGCAGGGACTGGGTACGTGCCCTGCCTGGACACTCCAACCAGCTGAGCCACCGGCCAGGGCAAAGCGGTTAAAATGTTTAATTCGTCATGGCCTTGCCCCCCTAAGGGGTCTTTTAGTAAATGGCAAGATCCGACCACAGAAACACTGAACGCTTTTCCGTCAGTCCAGGCCCCCTCCCAGCCACTCAATCAATTAGCTATCAAGTGTCTAGCGTTCACTGGAGGTGGCAGAATTGAGCCTCCGAGCAAAGCTTGGATATATTGGTTACAGCGGGTTACTTTTCCCTTATCTTGCTGGAAAATTTAAGACAAGGGTCCTTTCTAATTGAAGTCTTACTATTGCTGGCGTACAAGCTCAATAAATGACACTGACAAGGGTCAAGCTATCACATGCAAATACCAAAAAAATGAAACAGACACAACATGACTGACAATTCAGCGCTCACAGGTATTATGTGAGTTGGTCACTGGGACGGGGACAAAGAACCATTCTTTCACTTCATGCATTCAGCACTAACGACAGAATAGATGGACTTGTACAGTGTTTACAAGAAGGGAAGGGGACACCTCATAGACTTAAGGGTCAGTGGCAAAGATGAGAAAAATAATCGGAGACAACAGGTCAAATAATCGAAGCCTAATAGGCCACAACACAAGCCTGACTCCCCAGGGCCAAGTCCCTGTGGAAATCCTGCTCACACCACTGTGCCTGCCGCCTCATCTTACCCCACTCAGAAATAATAAAGTTGAAGTTAATTTTTTTCTCTCTACTTTTTTTACAAGACAAGCTTTGGATATTAAGAATTAATGACCTCTAATTAATTTAAAAATCTCTAACACTTTATGCATTAATGAAAATTGCTCCATCTATGTTGCACATGAATGGGACAGTCTGGCAGGGTGTGTGGTTTTAAAAGAATTCTTAATCAAGGCTTTAGTAAAAAAGTGTAGTGTGCTATTACAGGTAAAATAATTATTATTAGTTGTTTTTCTTAAATAAACTCTGAACTGCCCTATCATTCCTATACCATACATTGTACTTAACTATACACTGTATTAGTTTCATGGCCCATCGCACAAAATTTAGAGTCTAAAAATTACTACATATATTCAGCCCTGGCTGGTGTTTCTGAATGGTTAGAGCATCAACTCCACACTGAAGGATCTCAGGTTCAACTCCTGGCCAAGGTCATGTGCCCGAGTTGCAGATTCGATCCCGCCCATGCAAAAGGCAGTCAATTGATGTGTCTCTCTCACATCAGTGTTTCTCTCCCTCTCCCTCTCTCTCTCTAAAATCAATAAGAACATTTTTTAATTATTTGGAGGGTACAGTATTTAAGTATGCTAGTCAAATGCACTATGCGTTTAAAGCCCTATTCGTATGAAGAAATTAAACAGCCATTTTACCCTCCATTTTCCAAATAAAATGCTGTTTTCTTATCAAGTTCTTAAACTCCAGCACAAATTTCAAGTTCAAATATGTAAGATCATAAAAGACCTATACCCCTAAATTGGGGTATTCTCATTTAAATCCGACCCCTGGAAATAGGGGCTGTAATACTTCAGACTTAGAGTCTTTCTCTTTTTTCACTTCTGTCTAGCACTTACTACTGCTTTCTATCAGGCCTCTCAAATATTGGCATTAACCTAAAATGCAGAACTCAATCTTTCTGGCACCGTCTTTCTGTCTGTGATCAGTAGTTCATGAACGATAAAAAGGGGTGATGTCAAAAACGTTAAAAATAAAACCAACTGAGCGCACACACTGAAAGCCGCGCAGGCCAGGCAGCAGCCCAGCGCTCCCCTCCGCCACCGGGAGCCGCACACTCCCCGCCACGTCCCAACACCCCTCCACCCCCCACTCCCCCACCCCCGCCCCCTCCACCCCCCACCCCCCACCCCCCACCCCCCGCCCCCTCCACCCCCACTCCCTCCCCCCAGCTCATCTTGAGCACCAACGCCCCGCGGACCCGACTGGCCCCCAGCCCTGGCCCCCGGCCTGCTGACTCTTCACTGACCTGTCGGAGGGGCCCTCCTCGTCGAGCACCGCAAGATGTCCGTCATCACTTCCCCGCACCCCACGGGGACCTGCCTGAGAGCGACCTTAGCCACGGGAGCCGGCGCCCATCCCCGTGCCCCGCAGCGCCCTCTGCCGCACGGGCTGCGCTGCTGGATGAGGCGGGCAGGTGCGGCGGCAGCAGCAGAGCGCCGTGCGCCGAGCGGCAGAGTGGTTCACCCGCACAGCCGCCCGCCTGCCAGTCCGGGTTCAACTCCTGAGCCTCCGCTGGCTGGACCCCAAGCCCCTCGCGGACCCTCCAATTCTGTTGCCCCCCCTTTTTTTTCATTCACAAATGGAGAAATTTATTATAAGGAGTCATGGCATTGGAATACTGTCTATTTCTAAACTGGTGGGATCCTTTCAGATTCTACTTAGCCTAGTTACTACACAGTTCTTGAGGCAGCTCTCTCTAGGTGTGGCATTGAAGATGATACCGTGAACAGAATTTAATGATTAATTTAAAAATTGGCATTTACTACCATCCAATGCTCATTTGACATAGATATAGTAAGGAAACAATGTTTGGGTTTAAATTTCGCAAACTAAAAGTCCTCTGGTGATACAAGTAATGTGATTATGGGCATATGAGGGAAATGAGTTACTCCTGTCTACAACACATTCCATTCCCTTGGCACCCCTCCCTCTTCGTGCTTACAGAAGTCTCCGGTTTTCCAGGGAGGGGTGCAGTGTCCCCCCGCTAGGCACCTGTCACGGTCCGGGCCGGTTGCTTATTAACCTGTCCCCCAGACTACACTGTGGACTTCGGGAGGGCACCACGGGGATCCTGACTGACCACCGGTGCCCAGCTGCATCCCCACATCTGGCTCAAAGTCAGCACTCAATCAACACGTGGAATGAAGGAAAGGAGGAAGGCAATGTTCTTAAAGGGACTCTGGACAGGGAAAAACAGGATTTTAGGGAGTGAAGGTTGTCCGAGTATGAGTTGTCCCCTAAGAAAGACAAGGTTGTGCTCCACACCCACCTGAGCTTGGCCTGAGAGCTCAGTGCTGAGAAAGGGGGAGGCGGAGGCACAGCTTCCCAGGGGCCAAGAAGGCGTGGGGCCAGGAGGCCGCCCTACCAACACATGTGTGACGGGGCGGGTGGGGGCGGGGGGGAAAGGCAGAGGCAGGCTGAACCAGCACTCCAGCCGCCTGAGCCTTCTGCGGAGCCCGTATAACACCAACCATCCAACCTCTTGTGGAATGCAGGTCCTGCGGGAAGAGAGTGGAAATAGATTCTCTTTCAGTTTTGCCGTCTGTTTCCTTATCTGCCGAATGAAGGGGTGGCCCATTTCTAAGTTCAGTTCCCGGGGACACTGGGCAGCTGTAAGTCAGTTGGTATCCTTGGGCACCTCCATACTTCTGCAGCTAGCCTTGCCGGTAACAGTCCTCCCCTTGAGTCTTGGTTTGTTTGTGCGAAGCCAAAGCTGGGAATGTGGCTTCCTAACTCTTCCCAGTCTCCTGGCACCTGCACCTCATCTGTGAAGGGGCATAATACCCCTCTAGTTGTAGAGGACCAAGGCCAGGACCCACAGGACCCCACCAAATATCAGTTCTCTCCTGCCTCTGAGAGACCAAACCCATCACGTTCTCCTTCTTTCATTAAGCGATGGGTTTAAGCTATGGATGCTTACCGAGTGGGTTTTAAGCTCTTTGACAACTGCTAGGCATCAGAGTAGGCAGAGTCCACAGAGACAGTGCCTCCTGAAGAGGAAACAGAGACCCAGAGAAATCTGAGCCTTGCTCAAGACCACAGCCAGTGAACACCAAAGCCCTTCCCTGCACGCTCCCCAGCACAGCAGGCCCTCGAAGGGACAGGCGGGCTGGTTCCTCGTTTCTTCCTCTGTCCCTGGGCGAGTGAAGGCCATGGCCTCGCACCTCCTCCTCTCCTTCCCCAGGAACTGGGATCCCAGAGGACACGGTCTGCATGTGAGCATCTGCCTCTCCCTTCCTAGGCTCCTAGGAGCTACATACAACACATCACCCGTGACCACCTTGTTTCCTAACATCTGCACTGTCCGAAACCTTCCAGGAGCCTTCACATTTCATTTGGCTTGACCTCCCCAGACCTCACACCGGCATCCTTCCACCGGGCAGGAAAGCCAAGATCAAGTCTACCTATAGTGCCCGGTCTACAGCTACAGCAACATTGGACAGGGCCTCCCTCGG
The DNA here is from genome assembly GCF_963455305.1 of Plecotus auritus. Lineage (NCBI taxonomy): Eukaryota > Metazoa > Chordata > Mammalia > Chiroptera > Vespertilionidae > Plecotus > Plecotus auritus. The sequence continues at coordinate 33,925,001 of NC_137778.1, forward strand.
CCAGAGGCCGCTGGCTATGAAGTAATGTCTGTGGCTCCTACAATACCCACTCAGATCAACCCGGAGAGCAGCAGAGCTGCTTCAGCCGAAGCCTGGACGTGGTCCTCATCTGCCAAAGGTCTGGTCTGACTCAGACACTTCCTAACAGGAGAACTAACAACAACAACAAAATGTGTCCTGGCCAGTTTGGCTCAGTGAATAGAGCGTCGGCCTGCGGACTGAAGGGTCCCAGGTTCGATTCCCAGTCAGGGCACATACCTGAGTTGCAGGCTCGATCCCCGGTAGGGGCATGCAGGAGGCAGCCAATCAATGTTGCTCTCTCATCATTGATGTTGACATCTCTCTCTCCCTCTTCCTTCCTCTCTGAAATCAATAAATATATTAAAAAACAAAAATAGATGTTCTTTAAAAAAAAAAAGTCTAGCCCCCCTTGCTTCACAAGCCTTTCCAAGGTCACCCACCTTCCCCCACCCGGCACAGCCAGGTAACATGGACACTGCCTGGATTGCAGCAGTGACCCCAACCTACAGTTCACCCTGAGCCTTTGTGAAGGTTCCATCTTGCCCAGGAATAATACTTGAAGCCTTATTAAGAAATTTCTCCTCTTCTCCCTTTATCCCACCAGGGCCAGATCCCCAAACCCATTCTTACAGTTTGCAAACTGATTCACTACAAGGAAGCTGGTTTTGATGCGAGGCAGGAACAAAATCAGCCTTCCCCTTCACCCCGCTGGAGTGTGAAACCCGTGAGCTTCCCACCTCACACCTGTAACCCCCAGCATCGAGCGCTAACCCAGCACATGCCCACTCAGCATGTTTATGAATGAACTTCTTGACATCTCTGCTCTTAAAAGCCACAGCACTTAAGCGGGTAGGCCTCCCGTACCCAGGAAACATGTACGGGATCTTATGGGGACATCCCTGCAGAAGAATCACTCCAGCCCTCGGGCCAGGGGCGGGATCTCAGGGGAAGATCTCCTGTGAATGAATGAACTGCTTCCTCGGAATCCCTGCTCTCCAGTAACTGGTGAGGCCCAGGGCCGTCAACCTTTCAGTCAGGATGAAACCCTCTACACGTGTGGGAACGCTGGCTTGATCCGGCACATACACGGATACCTTTTGACAAGCACAAGGCAACTTGGTACATGGAACACCTTGCCACCCACCTATGGTTTCCAAACCTGAGCCTCCCAGCTGCTGTGATGAGGCAGGTCACCAGGTGGACGCAGACAGGGCTGTGAACAGGGGCCTGGATCTCACTGGGGCAGATGATTGAAAGCCTTTGCAATGTGCTTTGGGTTAGCAGAGGTGACCTTGAAAACACAGGCGGGCAGCAGGGAACTGTGGTCTGCGGACACTTGGAGCTATGCCCGGGGAAACAAGAGCCCTGTGCTAGTCCCTCACACCGGAGACCTGCTGGCAGTGCTCCGCTCCGTCCCCTCCCGGGGCGAGGTTTAGGAAACGCCCTTGCCCAGAGCAGCTGAGAACAGGAGTGAGGCGTGAAGTTGTGGGTTGATAAGTGAGCCCAGACAGCAAATGAAGAAACAGACTCATAGAAACAGAGAGCTGGGGGCTCCCAGAGGGGTGTGGGGGCACTGGGGAGAAGAGGTGGAGGGACTAAGAAGCACAAATTGGTAGTTAGAAAATAGTCACAGGGGCCCTGACCGGTTTGGCTCAGTGGATAGAGCATCGGCCTGCGGACTGAAGGGTCCCAAGTTCGATTCCAGTCAAGGGCATGTACCTTGGTTGCGGGCACATCCCCAGTAGGGGGTGTGCAGGAGACAGCTGATCAATGTTTCTCTTTCATTGATGTTTCTAACTCTCTATCCCTCTCCCTTCCTCTCTGTAAAAAAAAAAAAAAAAAAAAAAAAAAAAAAAAAAAAAAGAAATCAATAAAATGTATTTTAAAAAAGAAAATAGTCACAGGGATATAAGTACAGCATAGGCCACCTAGTCAATAATAATGTGAAAGCGGCGTGGGTGCTAGAAATACTGAGGGGGATCTAGGTAAAGTATTTAAGCTGTACACCTGAAACCAATACTGTACATCATCATAATAAACATTTTTTAAGAAGCAGAAGGGGAGATGGCAGTCTGATTGACAGAGACGAACGAAGGAGGGCCAGCTGCAGCCCGCAATGGCCATCTGGCTTTATCTAGTGAACTTCAAAGAGTGGTGGCGTCCCTTGCCCTTACTTGTTGTAACTATTTGGGGAAGGCGTGTGTGGAAGGCAGGCCTACCAAGAGTCGACAGGCAGCCCCTAGCCTGTGCCTCTGCCAGTGCCCGCAGCAGGAGAGGATTGGAGGCTTAGTCTTACCGCAATGATGAAAGGCGGCACCTAACTGGTCCCACATGCCTCCATCCGGCTGCCCGTTAAGATCGACTGGGAAGCATTTATAAAATTACAGGTAATTGGACTTTACCCCAGACCAATTACCCAATCTCTGAACAGTTTATTTTTGTTTGTTTTCACAGCTTTCCAGGTAATTCTACTGTGCAGTTAAGGTTAAGAAAATCTCAGTATTAAACTAATGAAGCTCCAAGAATTCCAAGTTGACCAAAATACAGCTTCTTGAACTGGACTGTGGACAGGGCCTGCTCGAACAGCACGCAGGCCGAGCATCCCTTCAGGGTGTGGCCCAGGGCACTGACTTGGTTTTCTTATCATTTTCCCAGGAGACACCTGTAGTTTTCCCAGGACCAGGAGCTAGATGGTGGTTCTCCAATCTAGAAGAGTCAGGCTCGGGAAGGAAGGCTGTGGTCACAGTACTGACCGCCTCCCTGCGGGACAGGACCCAGCATTCGCTGGCTCTGCTCAGCAGGGGAAGGGCTGTGGGCACTCACACAGGAGGCAGTCCTGGCCATTACAAGAAAATAAGGTGTTTTTCATGCTTGCTCTCCTTTCTCTTCTGAATCCCTTCCTTACAAACTGCTATCTCGTTGTTTCTACGAGGTTGGGCAGAGACTAAATAAAAAAGACTTCAAGCCAAAGGCTGGTATTAGCTGATAAGTTGCATTCAGTGTTATCAGTAGCCATCAAGTTACATTTCTGAGAACTGGGGGAAAGAAAATACGTTGTTAGGTGATTCAGGAATACATTTTCAAAGAAATAGATTAGCGGTAAGACCTAAGACTGCCTCCCTTTCCCCAAAACTACCTTCCCCTGCCCACAGCCCAAATTTCCCAAAGACTAGTTCTCACAAGGAATGAGACACAGATCTTTGGAAACTGATACCAATAGCACAACATTAACACATTCCCAGCATCTCAAAGCCCCATCAGTGCAGAAGTGCTGCGATGGTTTACTGGTTAGAATGGGAAGACTATTTAGACAGCAGCCAACCCCGGGGTGATTTGACCCACCTGAACATTCTAACACAGGAGTCGGCAAACGTTTTCTGTAAAGAACCAGACAGTAAATATTGTAGGATTGTGGACCATGGAAACCCCTGTCCCACCTACTCAACCTGCACTGAGGTCCAAAAGCAGCCACAGACACTGTGTATGGGCCTGACTGTGTTCCAATACAATTTTACCTACAAAAAGACGCAGGCTGGATTTGGCGGTTTGCTGACCCCTGTTCTACCAGAAACTATCTATAATAATAAAAGCATAATATTCTAATTAGACCTGACGACCGACCGGACGACCTTCCGGACGAAGCCGCGGCAGTGGGGGCTGGGGCAGAGGCTGGGGCAGAGGCAGCCGCCTGGGCAGCAGGGGCTGAACCCCTTGCATGAATTTTGTGCATCGGGCCTCTAGTATTTTACAAGTCTACTTGCACTGGTGAACACAGCTTCCGTAGAGTGACCTGACATCGAATGGCGACAAAGAATAAAGAATGGAACGGTGAAAGACTGACGTGGATTTAATGACACATATTCCACACTGGCTGCTTGAACACCAGATTGCTGTCCAGGGAACCATCATTAAATAAAACCACCTGGAAGAATAAGGCAATTCTCACATACACGAGCACACACACAAAACCAGTTACTTTTAGGGTCATTAAGTTATTCACCATTTGAACAATCAGCTGTAAAGTAACATCACAGTGAAGGGAGGGGCGCACGAACGTCAGAAGCTCAGTTCCGATGGTGTGTGAACACAGGTTCTCCATTTGCACTTTTTCACATATGTACAGCCTCTTGGGCTCGAAGAGACCACATGGCTCAAGGGGTTCACCAGTCATCTCCTTCCAACTCGGAGCTCCCGATGTCAGCAAGCCGTTCCACCTGTTTGATCTACGCCAGATTCCGCTCGGGGAAAGCCCAGCCTGCACTTGACCATACTCCCAGGAAGCAAATGATACACTTGCCTCCAGCTTCCGTCAGGAGCTGGGAGAAGGAGTCTTCTGATTAACATTTGTAAGGGTGAACCACAGGAAACGGGGTTTGCTTGAGAAACATGGTTATTTTAAAAGTAAATCCAAGAAACCAACCCCTGAACGCGTTTCGTTTCACTCAATGCAGATACGTTCCCTGAAGAATTGTAAGGAAAATGGAACCACGTTTGCGATGCACCGTGAGAGGGGGTGTCGATGGCTGGTCTGCTCACGGAGGGGACACGGGAGCAGTAGCTGTCTCTTCTTAGCCACGGGAACAGAAAGAACAAGAGAGGCCAATGAAACCCCAAGATTCCCACTGCCTCTCAATTACATTAACTTGCATCTCCTCTCCTTGGAAGCCTTTCTCAAAAGCTGCCAGAAGGTAACGTAATTGACGCGGGCGAGGCTGTGCAATGGCAGCAGAAGGCCAAATAACCCATAAAGTGGAGAGTCAACCCATGAAGAAGCCAAAGTTGGATGCGATTTCATAGGCACAGACTCGGGAGAACCTAAAACAGCTGGAAGAGGTAGATGTGCATGGAAAAAGGAACAAGATTACCTACAAACGGGCCATATTATTTTCAGGTGAGTCTCATACACTTCATATTCAGACTATACAATTCAGAATAAATAATGGACACTTGCTTGCTCGTATTACTCTCAACTAAAAGAACATTAAAAAAAAAACCAATTCATGTCTTCCAAAACTATATTTTGAAAATCTATTTGCATTTGTGAACAACAATCCCCTGATGAAGAGGGCAAGATCAACAAGCATTATACAAGCCCAGAATTCTCAGGATTCTTTTAAAAAGTGTTTTTATAATGACATAAACATGCTTTCCTACAGGCCCCCAAACAGGTTCTTTGCTAGAATACAACTGATCAAGTATAAATGGCCGGCATCCCCAGAAAATTTGCTGAATTGTAAAAACAGCCTTGTGGCTCGTTTTCCCTTCATGTGTATCCAACAGTTTGTGAAGATGCTTCCGTGAAAAGTACAGGGTACCCACCACGAGTGAGAAAACAAGGCTGCTTCCCACCACTCTGACTTCTGGAGGCTAAACCGGGGGAGGGGCCCAGCCCAGGGAACTGAAATCTACTCCGGGGTCATCTCACCACAGCCCCACAGGACATGTAACATGCTGAGGACACCCTACTGATGGGACAAAGACCAGCTTTGTCAGCGAGGACATCGGTGGCCCTTCCAGACTAGCCTTAAGTGTTCCATCACGCGTACGCATTTTCAGTGTCCTCGTTTCATTATGTAAATCACAACGGTAAGTCTTCCTAGCAGCTGAGAGCACAAAAGGTCAGACCACAGCTGTCCACACTGTCACAGCCTCTCCTCAGAGCAGCCTTCAGCACTCTTGTCCCCAGGCCTTCCCCGAGACAGGGGTCACAACACTGATCCACCTCACAGATGTGAGGAGCTACTAACAATCATTACAACGCGTAAAGCACTTTACAAACATGAAAGTGCTGGTTTGGCATTTGTAGAACCAGGAAACTCACTGCTTGTGCTGCTTGGCAGTTTTGCATTCACACCTCTCCCTGCGTGTGCCCTCCTTGTATAAAGCCTGGAGCTTTCTACTGTGCTTCGTGTAAAAAAAAAAGAGACGTTTCTACTCAGAACGGAGCCCAGGTCAATAGGAGTGAAGGTGGGGGTTCCATGAGCTCCCCCATCACTACCGGGAAGGGGGGGTACACAGATACAAAGCAAATGAGACAAAAAAGCCTTGCCCCCCAACGTGTGAATTTTGCAAAGCTCTTGAGTGGGCTGACCTTTGTAGCAGGTCACGGGGCCACTGTGGATGGCCTGAGGTTCACTTGAAATAAGCACCCAGCTGACCCGGAAAGGGAAAGGCGCCCAGAGCTGGGATGGTTCCCTGTCCCTGCAGGTAGGTCACAGGTGAGACCTGAAAGAACCACGGAGCCAGGCACACACTGACCCCGGGGGCAGGGCCTGCTCTCCCACAGACACCTCGGCCCAGCACGAAACCAGGACGTTCCAAAGGAAGTAGCAAAGAACCAGATTTCCTAGATCTGAAAACCCGTTATGAATGGATGTCTGAGTCTCACCTTTGAAATGAGGGTGTGCAGCTTTTCTGGGGAACCTGGATGCCTCAAAATAGCAGCTAACTGTGGCTCAGAGAGAGGAGCGCTCGGTATATCCTCCTACAGGGTGGCAAGGTTCCTCTGCTTTTTGTGGGACTCGAGCTGATGTGGGGAGCGCGGGGCAGGGCAAACGGTGGCTTCACACCTGGTACAACCAGGATAGAATTATTCACACCCGCCTTTTATTTTACCCCATGACCCTCACTCCATCCACACCCTCCTGATTCCCACAGAACATCACAACCCAACCTACTCGCTGCCTGCCACCCTGTTCCCTCCCCACCCCGAACCCCATTTCCTCAGGGTCCTCAAAGTGCCCGCTTAGCTCCTAGAGTGTCTGAGAAGTCAGCATGCCCAAGCACATCTCCAAAACATTCCTTCGTTGTCCTCAAAATATAGCACCAAAAGAACATCTCCGAACGCTCCCCTTAGGACCCCCTAACACCAAAAGCGTTCCCCATCCCTCTCAGATTGTCCCTCCCGCCCTTCCCATTCCTTTCTATGCGGCCTGTCCCCAGGATACTTACTCCCCACAAGCTCCCGCGGGGGCAGCCCCGCCGCCCGGCCCTAGCACAGGTGCAGCTTCTGGTGCTGCGCCAGGTGCGTTTTGTAGCGGAAGCCCTTGCCGCAGCCCGCGCACTTGTGCGGCTTGTTGCCCGTGTGGATGCGGCGGTGGCGGATCAGGTGCGAGCTCTGGATGAAGCTCTTGCCGCACTCGATGCACGTGTAGGGCTTCTCGCCCGTGTGCGTGCGCTGGTGCTGCGTGAGCGTGGAGAAGTCGCTGAAGCGCTTCTCGCACTGGCCGCAGCGGAAGGGCTTCTCGCCCGTGTGCACGCGCAGGTGGTTGACCAGGTGCGAGTTGCGCCCGAAGCCCTTGCCGCACTCGCGGCACACGTAGGGCCGCTCGCCCGAGTGCGTGCGCTTGTGCGTGAAGAGGTGCGAGCTGACGCTGAAGGTCTCGCCGCACTCGGAGCACATGTAGGGCTTCTCGCCCGTGTGCACGCGCTGGTGCTTCACCAGGTCCGAGCGCCAGCTGAAGCGCTTGCCGCACTCGCCGCAGCCGTGCGGCTTCTCGCCCGTGTGGATGCGCTGGTGGTTCGCCAGGTGCGAGCGGCGCACGAAGCCCTTGCCGCACTCCCCGCACGAGAACGGCCGCAGCGCCGCCGGCCCCGCGCCGCTGGCCGCCGCGTGCGCGCGCCGGTGGCTCAGCAGGTGCGAGCTGAGGCTGAAGGCCTCCCCGCACTCGGGGCACGGGTAGGGCTTCTCGCCCGTGTGCAGCCGCCGGTGCTTGAGCAGGTCCGCGCGCCAGCTGAAGCTCTTGCCGCAGTCCGCGCACAGGTTGGGCCGCTCGCCCGTGTGCAGGCGCAGGTGGTTGGTCAGGTAGGTGTTGCGGCTGAAGCCCTTGCCGCACTCCCCGCAGCGGAAGGGCTTCTCGCGCGGGGGCCGGGCCAAGGCGGGCCCCGGCCCGAAGCCCCCCGCCACGCCCACCACCGCGCCGCACTCCCCCGCCAGGCCGAAGGGCTCCAGGCTGACCGCGGCGGCCGCCTCCGCCAGGCGGTGGATGCGCTGGTGCTGCAGGAAGGCGGCGCCCGGGCTGAAGCTCTCCCCGCAGTCGGGGCAGATGGTGGGTGCATCCATGATGCTGGCCATCAGGCTGTCCAGCTCCCCGAGGTCCACGGCCATGGGGTGGTGGAGCCGGCGGAAGCGGCGGTGGGCCGGCTTGTCGCCGGGGTGCCGACTCCCCAGGGAGAGGTGCCGCCTCCAGGGAAGCACCGGTGGGGGCGGCGGCTCCTCCTCTTCCCGGGGGCTCCGGGATGTGCTGTGGGGCTCAGCCAGTCCTGGGAACACTGCCACGGCAGCGACCCCAGACTGGCCATCCTCTTCCTCCCGCAGAACTGCTTCCTCACTCAGCAGCCCCTCTGCAACAGAAACGGTGACAGTGGGGACGGGCGATTATACCTGGAGCTCAAAGAGCCAACCCAGAGGGAGCCAATCTCAATAAAAGTGTGGGCCACGGAGTAATTAATTCCCTCCCCCGGGTGTTCACAAACTCACTCTCCAAGATCCTCAGCTCCTACCTGATGCCTGGAGGAGAGTGTGCTCCGAAACGGGGAAAGCTCACTCCCCTGGCCCCTCCGCTCACCAGTTCTTGGCAGCTGTCTCTGAACCCAGGCCCAACCCACTGTCCCTGGGGCTCCACCTGAAGGCCAGACAATGGGCTTGAGGTGGTCAAGTCTGGGCCAGGTGGGACGCTGTGGGAGCTCAAAAGAGATGTGCTCACTGTAAGAGCAACCCATGCGTTTCAAGGCCCCAACGGCACAAGAAAAGGCCACCTGGACTGATTTTTTTTTTAATGTTTTTATTGATTTCAGAGAGAGGATGGGAGAGGGAGAGAGAGAGAGGAACATCAATGATGAAGGAATCACCCACCGCCTGCCTCCTGCACGCCCCCTACAGGGGGATCCGGCTGGCAATCCAGGCATGTTCCCTGACTGGTCATTGAACCGTGACCTCCTGGTTGGTGGGTCCACACTCCATCACTGAGCCACACCAGTGGGGCTGGACTGATTTTTAACATGGGATTGGTCATTCTGGAACAGCTTATGATGGAACGATATACCAAACACATCCCAACTCCAGGCTTTACTATGTAAGGGGGAGAGGAAGATATGCAGGGGTCCTCACACTTTTTAAACAGGGGGCCAGTTCACTGTCCCTCAGACCGTTGGAGGGCCGGACTATAGTTTAAAAAAAAAAACTATGAACAAATTCCTATGCGCACTGTGGGCCCGGGACAAGTCGGCTGCTAAGCAGGACAGGCAGTGGCACCTGGCGGGCCTGATAAAAGTCCTCGGCGGGCCGCATGGGGCCCGCGGGCCGTAGTTTGAGGACCCCTGATATAGGGGGAAAGGGGAAGTGAGCACAGGGCCCTGAGCTGCTGAGCCCAGCCTGGAAGCTGGCCGGCACACACACCTGTCTGTCTCTGGCTGCTGATGCCCAAGCAGAGGGCCCTCCAGACAGTCACTGGGTATGCAAGAGCACATGCGTGTGTGCACCGCTGGGCCTGGGACGAGTTACACGGGAAGACTGTCATCTCACAGCCCTGGCCACGGGTGTCACCGCTCATTCCTGTCCCCGAGGCATGCACAGAGCAGGATCAGGTAAGGGAGGCCCGAGGACAGAACTGAATACGGATGGAGTCTGTTTCCAGGTCAAGAAAAGCAAGGCGATGAGCAGAGGCCTTGGCACTCTGAGAATCAACCACACGCACCTGGGCCCGTCACTTACCACTGAGCTGAGCGATCTACAGCCAACACGATGGCGATAACCTTAAACTCCTGAATACTCTGCTCAGCGCTGCGCTAACTGAGCCTTTGTACGTGGCAACTCATCTAACTCTCCCAACGACCCGGTGACGGGGTTCTCGTATTCCCTGTGTCCCCTCTGGTGCTGTTCCAGGTGTTGACCTGTATCTGTGTTCTGTATACCGTGACGTGTGGGGCCAGTGACTCCCTCCTCACCCGTTTACCAGCACAGCCACCTCCAACTGGACTGGAGAAAGGGATGTTCCTCAGGCTTGAAATCATAGGAGTGCGGCTTACTGGTCTCTCTGGTGAGCTCCCTCACAAGAAGGCTGCCCCTGGCTACAACTCGGGAGGAGCTAGAGACACATGTGAGCCCCAACTTCCATGGAAATTCCCGCTTCCTCCTCACCTGTGCAGATGTCAGACACCAGTCCCCGCTCCTGCCGTGGGTTAGAGCCCACCTCCTGCTCCGGGTGGCCGCCGCTCTTGTCTGCGTCCTGTGCATGGGAAACCATTTCTCTCTCGTCTGGGTCCCCTTCCCTGTCCTCAGAGTTCTCACAATCGGAGCCCATTCCTGTATCTTCTGAGTCCGGGCCTTCACACACACCGTGTTTGTCTTCTTGTTCCATCCGGGAGGAGCCGGACAAGGGCGGTAACCGGGAATCCCTGCTCCAGACAAAACACACAGATAAAGGTCATGTGAGTCTGGCCCTATTCCCTCACCCTGTCCAGTGCCACAGTCCAAGCCTCGGTGGCAAATCTCCGCTCCACCTCACGTTTTCAGGTAAACGGATCCAGGCACAAAGGAGGCTGGTCTGGGTGCCAGAGTTACAGCGGCAACTCGTCCGCAGGCCACAGGCCAGCTCTCGCTGGACCACAACTGGATCCGTTTCCATCTGTGAAGTGGGTGGTCCTGTTAGCATGGCCTGGCAGCTCTCACCATGGGTAAGGGTGACAATGGTGCTCCCCTCTTACAGCTGAGAAAACTGCTCAAGAAGAAGACCCACCAGCCTAAGGCTAACATGTGAGCCGTAAAGTGGGGTTCAAATCACTTTTGCTGCCTCAAGTTCCATGCATTCCTTACGCTTATTAAAGCTTGCCATCCTCTAAATATATACAATTTGTATTTATCCGCTGTACCTCAATAAAGCTGGAGGGAGAGGGAGAATAGGGACTTGCCCTCTTCAAGCCCATAGCAATCTTGTGCGGGTTTTAGCTAATGATGAGTGGGCCTCCAAGGAGCCAGAGGAAAAGGACATTCAAGACATAAGAATAGCCCTAGCCAGTTTTGCTCAGTGGTTAGAGCTTCGGCCTACAGACTGAAGGGCCCCAGGTTCCATTCTGGTCAAGGGCACCTACCTCGGTTGCAGACTGGATCCCCAGCCCGCTCAGGGCCCATGTGGGAGGCGACTAATTGATGTGTCTCTCTCACATCAATGTTTCTCTCTGTGTGTCCCTCCTCCTCCCTTCCACTCTCTCTAAAAATCAATGGGGCCGAAACCGGTTTGGTTCAGTGGATAGAGCATCGGCGACTGAAGGGTCCCAGGTTCGATTCCGGTCAAGGGCATGTACATTGGTTGCGGGCACATCCCCAGTGGGAGGTGTGCAGGAGGCAGCTGATCGATGTTTCTCTCTCATCGATGTTTCTAGCTCTCTATCCCTCTCCCTTCCTCTCTGTAAAAAAATCAATAAAATATATATAAAAAAATAAATAAATAATTTAAAAAAATCAATGGGAAAATATCCTCTGGTGAGGATTCACAAAAAAAAAAAAAAAAAAAGACACGACAGAAGAGTAACAGAAGCATTAGTATACACACGTCTGACCTAAGACCATGTCTCCAGCAGCAGCACCAACCTGGTTTTGTGGTGAGGATCAAGCTTTTGTGGGTCTGTGGGGGGGGGGGGGGGAGGGGGAGATGCAGGGACCCTCCATGTTAGAAGCCCTCCTGTAGCCTTACTACATAGTTTGCCTTACTATATGGACTTTATTGTAGAGAGCCCCTAGCAGAACATGCCCCTGGGGTAGTCGGCAACCCCTCCACAGAACAGGCCAACATGGGAACTGCAGGGAGAAAATGACCTCAGCTTCCCAAACCTTTTGGAGCCCTCAGGTTTACATTTCAAATTTAAAGGGCCCCCTGCCAAGATTGAGCCATGGAGCCAAAAATAATTTGCTTCTGCCATCCATCACTCCTCCAGCTTAGCTCATGGCAGCAAAGCAGTTTGTAGGTCAAGGATCCTGGACCTAGACTTTTTTTAAAATATATTTTCATTGATTTCAGAGAGGAAGAGAGAGAGGAACATCAATGATGAGAGAGAATCATTGATCGGCTGCCTCCTACATGGCCCCTCTGGGGATCGAGCCCAAAACCAGTCAAGGGGATTGTGCCCTTGACCAGAATCAAACCCGGGACCCTTCAGTCCACAGGCCGATGCTCTATCCACTGAGCCACACCAGCTAGGGCCTGGACCTAGACTTTCAAACTGTCCAGCTCTCTCTGCCTCGGGAGCCCCCAAAACAGAACCCCCAAGAACATGGCTAAGCAGATGCCCCATCTTTTCTTGCCTCCACTAAGCACTTTCCCGAGGCAGCTCTGGCTCTGCCGAGACTCAAAGTGGAAAACAGGAGCTGTTCTGGCTGGTCCAGCCTCGCTCCAGAGCCCAGGGCAAGTCAGTGAGCCTCTCATTGTTCCAGTGTCTTCCTCAGCGCAAGGGGGATAATGCTCCTTAACCTTCCTCACAGGCAAGGTGTCAGAAGGAAACATTACAAAGCACCTTGGAAAATACTGTGGAGAGGAACTGGTGCTCCGAGTTTTACAACTGTGGAATAAACGTGTGATTTTTTTTTTCATGTGCAATACACACATTATGGCTCTTTTTTAAGTCCTGATGCCATTCCATCACACCTCAAGGACACACCGGCACGACCATAATGTTGACCGACTTACCGCCCTGAAGAGCGTGTTATATCCTTTCTCAGAGATGCCCTATTCCCTACATCGGAGTGAAAAAGCAAGGTCTTCACTTAAATGTCATAGGCAAAGGCCTGCCATGATTCATCAACAGCATCCTGGATGGCAGCCAGCTCCTCTGGCTCCTTGGAGGCCCACTCGCTCTGCTTAAAACGCCAGGGTTCAAACACCCAGGATTAGGCTGCAGAAAATCCCATTAAAGTCATAAACCTTTTAAGAGGTCTATCCCACCGAGGGCTGTTACCCCTGAACTCTGCTACCCGTCACTCTCATGCCTCCTGGAGCAATACACAACCACCTCCGCTGTGTATGCATATACGACACACCCCATGGTGAGGGGTGGATTTCAAACATGTTTTAAGACCTATTGGCTTGTTAGTGGCTAAAAGCAGCGGAGGGGGGGGGGGGGAATTTTAGGGAGACCTAGTCAATGGTTTCTGTCAATCTAAGACCAGCAAGCCGAGTTTTACATCAGTAAAGGAATCAAATAAGCATGTCACCTGCACTCATGCAACTGAAATGGCAGGAGGTGGTGCCCAGAATGGCACGGGGACCGCAGCTCTGTGGGGTTCAGGGGTCCACCCTGGGAGACAGGGAAGCTTAAGATTTCACTTCGAAGCCTGTTTGAGGAGGACAGAGCACCGTCTTAGAACAGATACAGCAAAATCAGATCTAGAGGTTTTTGGGGTTTTTTTTTAATCCTCACCCAAGGACATATGTTTTTTTAACTGATTTGAGAGAGAGAGAAAAAACAACACCTCCATGTGAGAGAAAAATGTCAATTGGTTGCCTCCTGTACACACCCCAACCAGGGATCGAACCCGCAACCTAGGTATGTGCCCTGACTGGGAATCGAACCCACAACCTTTTTCTGTACGGGACAACGCTCCAGCCAACTGAGCCACCCAGCCAGGGCAGAACAAGAAGAGTTTCTGACTTATGATTTCCTGGGAACCAAGAGATAATTCATACCAGAGACACTAAATAAAGAAGCGTGGTTTTTTATTTATTTATTTAAAGAGGGAGTGGGGGGAAGGAAGAGTCTAACCCCCCACTTAGGGCTGGCACATTCCAATGCTGCCTTACTCAGAATCATGGAGACCTGAGCTCCCAAGGGGGCACGCCATGGCTTCCTTCACACCAGGGGAGGCAAGACTGGGTGCGCTTTGAAAGAGGGGGAAGCCCCTGTCACCGGGGAGACACCATTCACTGTACAACATCTACTCAAATTTATTGGAAAATGCATTGTATTAGTGCAAAACTGGAAAGCTGCGTGCCCACGATGCGGACTCGGCTCCACTCACGCCATTACCTCCTCGGGTTCTAGGCCGTTACCAAGCAACGGAAAGGCTACCCAGAGGTAAGGAAAGGCAGCCACGATAGGTTATTAGATGAGAACTGGTTGGTTTAGAAATAGTCCCGTTGTGTTTATTACGATGTGCACACTAGCCTAGGTATTCACCCGTGTTTGCACAGGTTCAGAGAGGATGCTTAAAATGCTACCCACCCCTTGGTCACCTCTAGGAGCTTTGTATCATTTCATTTTAACGACACCCCAAAGAAGCAGGGCGCTAGTTTCCATGTCAGAGATGGGGAACGAGGCACAGAAGTTAAGGGCTAGCTCAAGGTCACGCAATCTTAAGCTTGTCTGCCCCACCCTCCGTAGGAAATGAGGTCGAATCTATAAAGGGATGGGGCTCTTGCTGTTGGAAAGGCCCGGGTTTGTCGGTGGGGCCACGGGGAGTGTGTGCCGGTGAACTCAGGTTAAACTCCTATTCTGGCTCTGCTGCTGGCTCCACCTGCTCTTCCCCCACCTCATTCCTTCCCTCTCCCTTCCCTCCTTTCCATCACCCCTTGTCCTATTTCCTTCCACTGTGTAGCAGTATCTTCACGCTGATCTGATCTGTCTGATTGATCTGGGAGACAGGGAAGCGGGGTGCACACCCCTGCGGTCCAGCTCCAGTGCCCACTCTTCCCCGAAGCTGGTGTGCGGCTCAGGACAACTTTTTCTTCTTGTGAACCCTGTCTGTTCTACACTAAAGCTGCATTTTTATCAGCAAAAACACCAACTTTGTTTTCAACTTGACAAAACACACGAAAGGAAAACCTCTGATTATTCTAGAAGCAACGAAAAGGAAGGCAAGGATGAGCTGTGATTGGCTCTCTCTGGAAGACGGTTCTCAGAAACGTTATCTCGTCACTGTGTCAGTCAGCAGATAGCCAAGCACACTTTGTTCCAACTCCCTCCCCATTCATTCTCAAAATAAAAACAGCAACATGTTTTCTTAAGCAAGGCCAGGGCTGGATAACGAGTTGGATGGTCGGGCATCGTGACAGCTTTGTGGCTACTGACCTAGGTTCAAATCCTCTGCTCCGCCAGCTGCTTTACCTTGTGCGAGTCTGCCAGCCTTGCTGACCTTCAGATTCTGCATCCATGACAAGTATGCTGCCACCTACCATCTAAGATGGTTGGAAAAGCAGCTGGCACAGAGTAGGGACACAATAATGGGTAGTTATGAAACTTAAGCTAACCTCTTTTAAAAAAAAATATCTTTTTTATTGATTTCAGAAAGGAAGTGAGAGGGAGAGAGAGATAGTAACATCATGATGAGAGAGAATCATTGACCGGCTGCCTCTTGCACACCCCACACTGGGGATGGAGCCCGCAACCCATGCATGTGCCCTGACCGGAATCGAACCCTGACCTGGTTCATAGGTCGACACTCAACCACTGAGCCATGCCAGCCGAGCGTAAGCCAACTTCTTGATTTAAAAAATTACATACATATCTCCAAAATTGAGGGTCACAGCTGGTGACCCTCATGAATGGCCTTTGGCCAGTACAAGCCGAGTTTCCTCTGGCCTGGCTGCTAAAGGCTCTATGAATGAATGGCCCACCTTGTGGAGACAAGAGCCAGGGACTGGGGGGCATAGCTTCTCGAGGAACTGGGGAGAAAGAAAAAAGGTTCAGTGCCATACTGTTTGGAGATGTTGATAACCCGTCTGTATGCAGCCGTGGGCAAACTACGGCCCGCAGGCCAGATCCGGCCCGTTCGGCTGTTCTATCGGGCCCGCAAAGCCGAAAGAGCGGAGGGTTCTCTTGCTCTCCCCTCCGCTCCTTTACTTTGAATTTATATTAGTTCACACAAACACTCCATCCATGCTTTTGTTCCGGCCCTCCGGTCCAGTTTAAGAACCCATTGTGGTCCTCGAGTCAAAAAGTTTGCCCACCCTTGGATAGAGAAAAGATAAGTCTACAGCTGAATGGAGTGGATAGCTCAATAAGCCTGACTTACACCATCTGTTTGGGAGTTCTTCTCCCTCCAGTAAGAAGGGGGAGAAGTGTAAGGGGGGGGACAAATAACAGAGGTAATGGTGGGAGCAGTCAGGCAGACAAGATGAGTCCTGCAGTGGACGAGCCCTGGGCTTTGGCCGGCAGAGACTGCTGTGTGGCCTTGAGTATTTGCCCCTCGGGGTGTTCAGTGAGGAGGCTGGGTTTGGACGTACCTGAGTCCTGTTCTGCTTTGCCCTGTGACGTGCAGGTCAGTGAGAGCAGGGAGGCACCACTGTCACTTTCATTAGGCACTTTCAGGGGCAGCAGCTGGCTTCTGCAACTGGCACGGCAAGCGGTTAGCTCCCCAGACACCCAGCACCACCACCGAACCTTTCTCTTGGATGCCCATCAGCCAACTTTACCAAGACTGCCCAAGTCCTAGCTTTTAGAATTTGCAATATTTTCATGTCCCTTCCTCCGGCCCCATAACCCCCCAACTCAAAAAAAAAGTCATATTGCCATGGCCAGCGGTGCTCAGTGATGAGGGCGTCGGCCCACGCACCAGCTGGTCAAGGGTTTGATTCCCAGTCAAGGGCACACACCTGGGCTGCAGGTTCGATCCCCGCCCTGATCAGGGCAGGTGTGGGAGGCCACCACTCCAAGTGTCTCACATCGATGTTTTTCTCCCCCCACCCCCCAAACCCCCCACCCCCGCATTCCACTCTCTCTAAAAATCAATGCAAAAAATATCCTCGGGTGAGGATGAACAAAACAAACAACAGAAAGGTAATGTTTATTACCCTGTAAAGCCACTAGGAAAATGCTCTAGTGCCTTCTAGACAAACGCAGCCCCATTTGAAAGACGGATCAGATCAGCGTGAAGATACTGCTACACAGTGGAAGGAAATAGGACAAGGGGTGATGGAAAGGAGGGAAGGGAGAGGGAAGGAATGAGGTGGGGGAAGAGCAGGTGGAGCCAGCAGCAGAGCCAGAATGGGAGTTTAACCTGAGTTCACTGGCACATTCTCCCCGTGGCCCCACGGACAAACCCGGGCCTTTCCAACAGCAAGAGCCCCATCCCTTTATAGATTCGACCGCATTTCCTACGGAGGGTGAGGCAGACAAGCCCACAGCTCACCCCACCTTCCTAAAAGCTAAACCCTGGCTGGCTTTCAGGGGGGCTCAGGGCCCCACACGGTCATGCCCGCTCCCGCCCCGATGGCTGTGGGGAGTGCGGTGCTCACAGGCCTCGCTCTGCTGTGAGCGCTCACCCACTGGAACCACCAGGGCAGCTGACGCAGCACCCGAGGGGCCCTCACCTGCCTCCATAAATTCTGTGAGGGCCACCCACCCTGCTTCACAGGCCAAGGAAAGCGCAGCTCCGCAAGCTGAGCTCCAGGTGACACAGTTCCCAGAGAGCCAGGACTCCAACCAGCATCCTGGGCTCCGCGCCATCGCAGTCCCCACTCGGCCGGCTCCTCGGGACATCAGAGGCAGCAAGCAAGGTCACGTCACAGGACAAAGGACAGGGGCAAGCGACCCCCCTGGCAGGCCCTGCCTGCAGAGCAGTGAGAGGCGGGAGCCAGGGCCTGAGCCAAGTCCAGCCCCCCCCCACCTCCCCACACGGGGGAGCCATGTGCCAAGGCCATGGCCAGGTGGCCTGGAGCCAGGCCTGCGGCGGGCTGTCATGTCAGGGGAAGGAAGCGGTCAGGCGGCTGGCCAGGAGCGGCTCCCTCTCTGCCTCCTCGGGCCGCAGCTCCTTTCCTGTCCCCTGTCCTGCGGGTCCCTGCCTCACCTCCCCGCCTCCCAGCCACAGCCCAGGCCGCCCTGCTCACTTCCCACGCCCCCTGCACACCATGCTCTCCCGAGGGAGGGTCCCATAGGGTGGAAGGATGGAGGACAATTCCAGTCTGCAGTTCCAAAGGCTGGACTCCCGACCAGAACTGGGGGCAAACCAGGGATTCCAGGGGGTTAATCATTTGTCAGTCTGAGCACCAAATGGAAAAACAGTCAACTAGCCTCTCGGGGGATATAGCCATCAGAGGCCTGCCTCCCCGCTCTGGTCATTAAGAACCCTAAGCAGTTGAGCATCGACCTATGAACCAGGAGGTCACAGTTTGATTCCCAGTCAGGGCTCAGGGGACATGCAGGAGGCGGGCGATCCGTGATTCTTTCTCATCACTGATGTTTCTATTTCTCTCTCTCCCTCTCCCTTCCTCTCTGAAATCAATAAAAATATTTTTTTTAAAAAAAAAAAAGAACGCTAAAGGCAAAGTGATCCGCCTCACCTATTTGTAGGGGATACCCCCAGAAGCAAGGAGAAGGTGTCCGTACCCGAGGGGACAGCTGGTTTCCCCAGCGGCCCCCGAAACTGTACAACCTAAATGCCAGCCTCTGAAATGGCAAGCTGCTGCGGGAGGCGAACTGAGAAAGCTGAGAGAGGACCGCAGCTAAGCCTTAACCACCCTCCGGACAGGAGAAGCGAAAACTACGCCGGTTCCTCCTGTGGGTGCGGCCTTTGCCTGGAGAGGCAAGCCCACGCGGAAGGGAGAGAGGCTCACAACCCAGACGACTGAGAAATCAACCTCCAACCCCACGGCCAGAGCTAGTCCGAGACGCCTTCCAATCTCCATTGTCGAGAATAGCACAGTGTCCTTGGGGTCAGGCATTTCCTGTCCTTGGTTGGACGGGGGCCCCTCGGTTTGGCCAGAGGGCCTCAGCTTGTCACAGCTGCCACGCCTTCCCCACCCTGTCCTCCTGCACAAAGTGAGAATGATCGCAATGCAGAGACAGGCTCTAAGAACCATGGAAGTCAGACCACCATCTGCCCTCAGATGAGAAGGCACAAAATCCGAAGGTTTTCATGCAGGCATTTACTCGTCCATATTTCACACTTAACTGACTAGAATATTCCACCTGAATCACAGAGGATCCTTCTGTTCATGATGCCCGCCCCCTCGCCGGCTTTGGCATCACAGCATCAGCACCACCTGTGTACACCCTCCACTTCTTCCCTCACCTAGCACCTGCGCAGGCCTCGGAAGGATTATCTTTAGATACCCCCTCTCTCTCAGCATGTTCAAATGGTCAATGTTTGTATTTCATGGAACCAAAGACTTGATATCCCTTATCTCAAACTCCTTCTGCAGACAGGAAACTGAGGCTCAAAGAGGGAAAGCGATCAGGTCAGAGACGGAAAGGCAGGGTGCTGGAAGAGTTATGGCCAGAATCTCATTTTCCAGTGACCTTTCCATTTCTTTAATATAAAACACCACTTCTAAAACAGCCAGCCAGATCAATCTGGGGCATATATTTGTTTGAGTTTCTCCCCCCGCCCCCCCCGCCCCCCGCTACACACACACACACACACACACACACACAATTTGTTCAGGGTTCTCCAGAGAATCAAAACCAATGAGATGCTTATACAGAAAGGAAGTTACTTTTAAGAAATTGGCTCGTGTGATTACGGATACTGGCAAGTCCAAAATCTGCGGCGTGGCCCAGCAGGCTGGAGACTCAGAGCTGATACTACAATTTCAGTCCGAAGGCCTGATGGGAGAGTCCTCTTTGCTCAGCGGAATCAGTCTTCTTATTCTATTCAGGCCTTCAACTGATTGGGAGAGGACCACCCACAATTATGGAGGGCAACTTGCTTTACTCAAAGTCCCTAAAAATTCTGCCACAGAAACACACAGCATAATGTTTGACCAAATACCTTACACCTACTGGCCCAGCCAAACTGATGCATAAAATTAAGCAGACACACACACTGTCGCTAAAAAATACAGTCTGTGATAATCCCCTCATGTGTCAAAATGTACTCATAAAACACCTTTTTCATAAAAGCCTTTATCAGATTGTTGAGCGAGGTCTCTGTAGAGGGCAAGCAGGAAAGAATCAACATTCATCTTCATTAAAGATCTACAGAGACACGTGTGTGCTCAGGCACGCACCTCCACAGCAGAAAGGAATGCAATTTAATAACCTACTTCCCTGAAGGATAAAAGAGAAAACAGACTTAGAATGCACAGGGGGTGCGTGTGGGGTCTGAGAGTTGTTAACAAGCAGCT
Organism: Plecotus auritus; assembly: GCF_963455305.1. Lineage (NCBI taxonomy): Eukaryota > Metazoa > Chordata > Mammalia > Chiroptera > Vespertilionidae > Plecotus > Plecotus auritus. The sequence continues at coordinate 33,945,073 of NC_137778.1, forward strand.
TTGCTCCGGGAGGGTTGATGCTGGAATCCCGTTAAGGTCACCTGATGGGGCCAAGTGACCTCAGGAAGTCTTTTCCAACCCAGATGACTCCGTGATCCTATTTCCACCGGAATGAGGGTGTTCATCACTGCACACAGGGACCGAGGAGTGCTGGGACCAGAGCGTGTGAGGCACACAGTCAGTCGCCTGAGGTTCGATAGGAAACGCTGCTCTTCTAATTCTCTGCCCAAAATAACTGTGTGGTGTTGTGGTTGAAGAATGGCTGGCGTGTTCCTGCCCAGTCCATTTCAGCAGTGGCATGCAATCTGCCAAGGTGTCTCCCAACGAAGAGAACGCAGCAATAAAAACGTAGAGACGTCACCTGATATTTCCACTTTCCTGCCTGATTAAAATTTAAACTCCATAGCTAGATTGTTTTCAGCATACAGTGAAACATTTACAGACCCTGAAAAACACCTTTCAAAAAAATACTTGTGCTACTCTTATGTCCTTAAAAATAACATTATCAGCAAAACCCACATCACAGGAAACTATAAGAGACACATGATCCAGTTTCTTCAGTGACAATGACAAAAATGGCAAGTAAGAAATAGAAAGGAGGGAAACCTATTGAGTCAAAAAAATTTGGGGCCCTGACCGGTTTGGCTCAGTGGATAGAGTGTCGGCCTGCGGACTGAAGGGTCCCAGGTTCGATTCCGGTCAAGGGCATGTACCTTGGTTGCAGGCACATCCCCAGTAGGGGGTGTGCAGGAGGCAGCTGATTGATGTTTCTCTCTCATAAATGTTTCTAACTCTCTATCCCTCTCGTTTTCTCTCTGCAAAAAAAATCAATAAAATATATTTAAAAATTTTTTGAGATATTTCAGCTATCCTCAGTGTATAGACCTTATTTGAATCCCAATTCAAATGAACTACTAAAATAAATGACAAGGCGCTTGGAGAATTGTGAATACTGATACTTGATATGAAGGAATTGTTCATTTTTTAAAGGTGTGGGTATTGGGGTTAATTTACAAAGAGTCCTTATAACTTTAAGAGATACATAATGAAATATTTATAGGTGAAATGGTATTTCTGGAATTTGCTTCACTTGAAATGATTTCTAGAACTCCAGGACAAAGGGAATGGGCAGGGATGCAGATGAAACAAGCGGGGTGGTGGTATATGTGGTTTTAGTATACTACACTATCTACTTTTATATTTGCTAGAAAACTTACTAATAAAAAATTTCAATGGAAAACATAAATTATTTTTTTCTGAAATTTAAGGTTGATTATATTCATTTAAATTCTGAGCCGACCATAATAAAATGTCAGTGACTCCCACAAAAGGATCAGCCTGCTTTTATTACTTATGCCAAATCAGAAGTAAGTACAATGCTTAATACTGAATCTACAGCCCATGGGAATTGGGGGAGAGCCAGCAGGGGAAAGGGACTAAAGAAACTTAAGTTTGATGCTTTTGAGTCTTTTTTAAACTTATTTTTATGAGACAGAGGAATAGCTGTCATATCCAAAATAGAATCAGAATCTGTTTCCACTTTCATCTCCTTTTATGCTTCCAAAGAACGCAAAGAAGGATGCTGCCACAGCCAGTGCTGCTTATTTCCACCCTCAGTTCAGCAACTCTACTCAAGACCAAGGGGAACCAGAACCGCGTGGCCCAGCTGGTTGTGTTATGTCATGCACCAAGAGGTCGCCGGTTTGATTCCCAGTCAGGGCACATGCCAAGGTTGTGGGCTTGATCCCCAGTGAGGAGGGGGGGGGGGGGCAGGGGGGAGGGGGCCGGGTGCAGGAGGCAGGCGATCCATGTTTCTTTCTCATCAATGTTTCTATCACTCTATCCCTCGCCCATACTCTCTCTGAAATCAATAAAAACATTATTTTTGTTTAAAAAAAAAAAAAAAAAAAAGACCAAGGGAAAATAAACCTGGATGGAGGTCCTGGTCCTGACAACTCTGGGAGAGGGATGTCTTATCCCCAAAAAAGTGAAACTGGCACCATGATGTGTGTGCCCCACAGAGGAAGTCCATTGCTAACTGGTCACCCCCCAGAATGATCTTCTAAGCCTTAGGGGATGAAAAATGTAAGGGGGTGTGTCAATGAAAAGGAAATATGCCAATGATTTATGAACATGTGGTCCCTAGGAGATGATCCCTGGCAGGAACAGTTACTTTCCCAGCCCAAACGGAGCACTTTTAAATTTAGCCGGTGTCCTTCTCCAAGGTACTCCGAGGTTGCCATCCAAATGGACTCACACCACACTACAAAGAGATCAGCTGAAAGAGATCCTATTCCCACCTCGTGCTGGAAACGAAAAGCTCGCAGATACTTTCCGCCTCAGCTCAGGGTGTACGGTAAGTCTATGATACACAGAACCTGTCACAGCTCCCGTCCAGGAAGTGATACATCTCTCAAGAAGCGGGGGGGGGGGGGGGGGGGTGGCGTCCAGGCTCATTGACAGCTGACCACTGTAATTCCCAAGTCAGGGGCAGGCTGTTTGGGTCCCTTACGCCCCTTTTACGTCCAGTTCCCAGCATTTCCTGGAGAGTGCAACAGTCCGACACCCGCTTATAAAGGGAACAGTGGCATTTTCCTTAGGCCTGGGTCCTCAGCCTAAGAGCCTTCCGAGTCCGCCAACTCCCTGAACCTTTGTGAATGTGTCTGTAGGAACTTCTTCCTGAGAAGGCCCCAGCTTTCCCTTGGCCTCTAAAAGGATTCGGGGCACAAAAACGAGACAAAAGCCCTGTTCTAAACCACGACCGCAGACGACTCGTGATACATTCCTGATTACAGCCTTTCAGAAATCTTCCAGAGTGGGTTGGGAGAGGGCAATAAGAGCAATGTCATCACTGTATGCCAGGAATCTTCTGGTGGGCTGGTGGAGAAGGGAGATGGGACTGTAAGCCCCAGATCAGGCAGGAGAACAAAAATATCAGTACATTTCAAACAGGGGATGATGGGCAAGATGATGGAGCAGGATGAGAGAATCTGCAAATGCAACTGCCTGGTCCCGTCTTCCGATCTAGGCTAGTACCCTGTTTTACAGGCGAGTCAGGCAACAGAGACACAGACAGGTGAAGGGCAGACATGACGCTAAATCCCTGTCTCAACTTTCATTCCAATTACTTTTCTCCTCAACCCAACAGAGCCTACTGTGATTGGACCCTCCCAGCATCCTTAGTTCACCTGCTTCCCAGTCACCTGTGTTATGTGGCAGGTGCACTAGGAGGGAGTTACGCCGCTCTTCAAGCCTCTAACACACCCCCTTTCCGGGATGTGGCTAATTTAAACAAGTTTGACCCCGCGTTTATAGCTCCCATCAGCTGCTTACTTGGGCAGTGAGTCAAAGCACATTAATCAAGCCCTAACCTATCCAGGACACACAACACTTTGTTAGTTAATCCTTCTCTTCTCAAAGGGAAAAAAAAAAAATTTAAATCTGGCCAAAGTCACCAACTCATCCCTAATAAATCCTCTAAGGGTTAGCAAAGTCACCCTGCCTGCACCATAGCATGCAAATGCCCACATGAAAAGGGGGATTCTGGGAGTGACACAAAACGGCGTTCCAAGGAGCCCAGCTCACACTTCATGGCGAGGAAGGAGGTGCGTGCTCATCCGACACGGCCCAACACTAGACACAGGCCCTCCGATCCGCCCTCTTTTCTCTGGCATCTTCCTCCTCCTGCCCTGATCGCCTCGCATTCTCGGTGTGGGAGGTGGTGCAAAAATGGGCCGGGGGGCAGGCCAACTACAATTCCGCTGAAGAGACTGAGAGAATTGCACATTTTGTTGCTGTTGAACATTTCTTGAAAAGATCCCTCATTTTACAGGTAAGGAGAATGAGGACTAGAGAAGTGTCGTCTGTGCACTCACAAAGGTCGGGAGCGGGTGGCCAGATTGGGACTACTGTTCAGGTTATCTGATCCTTGCAAGTTCAGTCTCTCGTGCACCAGACTCTGCCAACCAGCTGTCATATTTATGAGGAGACTGCTCTGACCTTTCCCACAGCATTTCACCAATGCTGCCTTCTTCCGATTTTTCTCGTTCTCTCCCAGACTCCTGCTCATTTTTTTTTTCTATTGTAATCTTAATTATTTTTCCCTCTAAAAAAAATGTAGAAAATGTTCTTCAAACTCAATTTCCTGTGATCCTCCAAAACAGTCTCTGATTTTTAGAAGGTTTTGGATTATCTGTTTGTCATAAAGAAAACAGACATTTTTGTTGGCTAAGGAAAAAGGAAAAAGCCATTTGAATTAGCATTGACTTAATGGAGTGTTATGGTAAATATTTAATAATTCCAAGTCCTTGGTACAGCATTTGAAAGAAAAGTCATCATGAAAAAGAGAGAGAGAGAGTGAGAGGGGACATGGGGTGAAGAAGAAAGCCTATAAAACATCAACCTGAACAAGTAGTTATGGTTATGCCATTTTAAAAGAATCTTTAAAGACTTTTTTTTTCAATCAAACTATGAAACTCTCATTAAAAATGGAGACCCTTTCTTTTGCAGTATCATTTTTTAAAATGCTTAAAACCAATGATCAAGCTATATTACCTTTCTTCTGCAGTGCCTTTTTTTATTTATTTTGCCAAACAAGTCTTACAGGCTGTTGGGGAAAGGGGGGACAGGTGTCCGTGAGCCCTCTGCCAAATGCTAACGTCGTCGCCACACACATCAGTGTCCCGTGAACCAGGGGCATCCCAGGTGCGAGCCCTCTCCGCGGATGCCATTAATGGTTGACATTCAGCGGGTCGGGCTCACATCAATATCGGCTATAATTTTCTATCTTCCGAATCTGGCGGTCTCTTCCTTGACCTCACCAACAGCACGGTCAAGTGCGTGGCCTATACTCAGGAATCCAGTAAATGACTGCGGAAATCCGATTGAGAGGCTGCTCTTGGGAATTTTTTCCTTCCTTTGCATCCAGGGTGCTGCTCTGTCCTAGTCATTATCCTATTTCACTCACCACCCTGTCTCCTCTTCTTAACTTCTAAAACAGGTCAGCCTTCAAAGTCCTTATTTCCCTTTTCTTCTCCCTCCCCCTTCAGTCACGTAGCCCCTTCCCCTGGCTTTAATACACCGCTCCTCTGTCCAGAGATGTCACAAATTTGAACCTCTCGCCCCAACCGCTCCCCTGCACTCTGGGTCCACGTCTAATGATGCACCCATCCCTGCACCTGAGGAACTTATAGCCCCATCCCACCCTAACGTGCTGCCCCGCACCTCACCTGGGGCTCAGGGCAGGAGGCAGCTGAAGAGGGGGGCACGTTAAGTCAACACACCTGGTTTCAAATTGAAATCTGCCACTTACACGCTATATGCCCCCAAGACAGTTCTTTCTCCTCTTTGAGTCTTAGTTTCCGCATCCATACGATGGGGAAAACGAGGTACCTTGAACATCGTTGTAAAGACTAAATGAGTTTCTATTTGTGATGGATCTGGCCCTGGTCATATTGGAAACCACTGGTTCTGTTCCCAAATCTTTGTTACAAACCATCCCCTCCAGCCAGTGCCTACTTCCGCTAAGGATCAAACCCTGGAGTCAACTTTGACCCCTCCGCATCCCTTTCAATCAAGTCAGTTGCCACTCCTTCCCTCTTTTTTGCCTTGGCCACCGTCACTGCAGGGGCTCTCACCATTGCGTGCTCCGGCATCTCACTCGCTGCAGGGTCCTTCATAGAGCACAGCTGCCCTCCGTTTATTCTCCTGCTCAGACACCGCTGGCTGACGCTATCTCCACTGAAGCACACCCTCCACATCCTCAACAGTGCAGCCCAAGGCTCTCTTCCCTCTTGTCCCTGACCGCTGTCTGCTAACTCCAGCCAAAAGGGGTGCTCTGCACCCCCCACATGCAGCACCCTATGTGTCCCCCTCTTGCCATTCTGTTCTCCTCCAGAAACAGCAGGAAGCAGGCTCTCCTCAGCCTTAGTGGTTAGAGCCAGGGCCAGACCATCGACGGGGTCTTGTCATCTTAAGAAAGTTGCTCAGCCTCTTGGAGCCTTGGTTTCCTGCATCTGTAAAACGATGCAAACAACGGCGTCTGCTTTATACAATTAGTGTGGGGGGTTACGTTGTTGTTTTCTTTTTTATCCTCACCTGGGGATATTTTTTCCATTGATTTTTAGAGAGAGTGGAAGGACGGGGAGGGAGAAGCGGGGGGAGGGAGAGAGAGAGGTGAGAGAGAGGTGAGAGATTAATTGGTTGCCTCCCAAATGTGCCCCAACTGGAGCCAGGGGTAGAACCTGCACCCCAAGTGCATGTCCTTGACCAGAATTGAACCGGCGACTATTCGGTGCATGGGCCCACTCTAACTGCTGAGCCCACCGGCCAGGGCGATAAGATTATTGTCAGGCTCAGAAAGAACTATTCTTATGCCTGTCTGTATGACTTTCAGGTACCAGTCCTTATCTCATTCTGCCTAATGTCAGTTTTTAAAATATAACCACGGTTATAAGAACGTGCACCTTACCGTTTGCTCTCTCTGCCCCTCTAACACCTCCCAAGAGTAAGCCCTCACTGGGAACATATTGTTTCCTTCCCTGGGGTGGCTCCCCCACATAGTGAGCCCTCAAATATTCCTTGAAATGGGTGAAATGAGGTGTAATTATGTCTTTCCCTCAGTCTCAAAAAATAAGAACCAGGCCAGGACATCGAGCGATCTGGCCAAGATCACATCAGGTAAGGCAGCGCCATGGAAACAGCCTAGCTCTCCTAACTAGATCCAATCACCTGTCGGCACCAGGAGCCCAGCACGCTTAATCATGCTGCTACACAGACATGAAAGAAAGTGATTAGCTTCAAAAGTTCCACAGAACCTTCTGGAAAAAGAACCCTGTGTCCCCTGGCCAAATGTCAGCCAAGGGACACCCGATGCCAACAACCCTTGTGGGCGTCCTGTGCGGGTCCCCCTCCACCGCAGCCTCGACACTCGGGGCGGCGCGCAAAGATCAGCGGCACGGAGCTGTGCTGTGCTGACCGTGGCCAGTGCTGCTACACTCTCCCAGTCCGGACACCCACCTGCTCCTCTCCCATCCCTGGGGGCAAGACAGGACCAGAACTAACAGAAATTAAACAGTGAATGGAAAAGACCAACATTCAACCTCTACAAAGGAATGAGACTAAAGAGGATGCTTGGGGGGCCCCGGGGGGAGCACGGAGGTACATTCGGGAGCACAATCAAAAAGGAAAGAAATTGCCCAGTTGGCGTGGCTCGGTGGTTGAGCATCAATCAACCTATGACCCAGAAGGTCACGGTCCGATTCCCGGTCAGAGCACATGCCTGGGTTGCAAGCTTGATCCTCAGTAGGGGGCATGCAGGAGGTAACCCATTGATGATCCTCGCGCCCCCTTCCTCTCTCTAAAATCAGTAACAAATAAATAAATAAAATAAAAAATATTCATTGCTTTCAAAGCCATCTTCTGCTACCAGAAATCACTGTCAATGCCTGCAAGGGGAATAAAAGTGGTTCTTTGGCATTTACAAAGGTTCTGTGGGGTGTGTGTGGGGGGGTGTTGAGGGGGGAAAGGGGGAACAATGGGCAATGTGTTTTTCCTCAGGTGCCCTGCCCAAGCATCCAAGCAGAGCTAGCCACAGGACTATGCATAGCGCTAAGACCCTGCCACCAAAGCAGGGATTTCTTAATAAAACCCAGAATGGAATGGGTCCTATTCTCTAACCTATGGTAAGATCCTGACCAAGTTCTCAGAGGCAATATAAACCTCCGCACAGAAGTGGACACCTTTCCCTTAACTGCACACACTTTGGCAAATGAGAGCCACCAGCACAGGACTGACTCAGACTTGACCCTCTGCGGGAAGGGGAGCTGGAATTGCACGTGGCCCTCCCACACACCGGGTTGGAACAGCTACATGTAGGGATCCCAAGAACTGGCCCACACTCCTTTAAAACGGCTAATGTGCTGACGACAACCCGAGGCAAACTGCGCGTAGAGGCAGAAGCTTCCAGAATAAGGCCTTGAGGTCAGGGGGAAAGAAGGCTGAGTCAGCCTCAGGAGGTGGGTTCAACCTTGTGGCGAGGAAAAAGCCTTTGTCCCCAAAGGGGCGAGGCAGCTGATCTTTTCAGCATCCCCTTTAAGACATGATGCAATGAAGCTCAAATCCATACCCCAGCAACTCATGCTACTCTCACAGGGAAAAAACACACAAACGGGATGAATGATTTTCCTCCCTCACTCCAGCCTTTCTCTTTTCTTGTTTTTTCACACCTGCAGAGGCCGGAAACCTGCTCTGAATTTCTCAGATATGAAACCCAGAAGCCCTTCCTAGAAGATAGGGTAGAAGGTGGGCAGGACAACAAGGGGAAGGGACTGAATCCATGGACCCCCCACCCCTGCTCCCCAACATCAATAATACTCAAGCTCGTGAGACTCAACAAAAGTCCCGGGAAAAGGATGAAAATTAACCAAGAAAATGACCCCTCTGCTCCCTCGCCTACAAACCGTCCATGTGCACATGGTGTTTCATGACTTCGTTTCTGCATTTTTAGTTACCAACTTATCATCAGCTCACAAGCCCTGAAACCCCACCACATGTGGAGCTGTGCTCTGGACACAGAATTCCTTCCAGGTGCAGGGGATACGTGGGGGGGCTTTTTCCAGTTTACTTTCATTAGGAAGACACTCAGCCCCGGGTATTTCAGATAATACAGAAAATCAGGGGAGAGGCCGTGTGTGGCCGTGTGTCAAGAAAGGTGACCCATGCCAAAACCGGTTTGGCTCAGTGGTAGAGCGTCGGCCTGCGGACTGAAGGGTCCCAGGTTCGATTCCGGTCAAGGGCATGTACCTTGGTTGCGGGCATGTCCCCAGTGGGGGGTGTGCAGGAGGCAGCTGATCGATGTTTCTCTCTCATCGATGTTTCTAACTCTCTATCCCTCTCCCTTCCTCTCTGTAAAAAATCAATAAAATATATTTAAAAAAAAAAGAAAAAAAAGAAAGGTGACCCAGGAGGGCGAAGGCTTGGTCTGGAGGGAGGAGCAGAAAGAATTCAGGTAGGCTGGGAGACCACGGAAAGGAATTCCAGGCAAACAGTTCTCTGGCCAAAGGTCTTAACGAGGGATTCTGAACCTGATCTTCCCAAAGGATGGGCAAGTGGAGTTTAAGAGCATAAAAATAAAGAAGCCAGTGCCTCTCGGAATGAGACCCACTAGGATGAATTTAGAAGCTCAACGACATTCCCGGTAGGAAATCTGGAAAGCGGAGGGGCCTCGGGAAGAAGGAAAAGAGATCTGATGGTTTTCTCCCAAGGAAAACACAGATACGCCCATTCTGAGCAGGCGTGGGAGGCAGCAGTCCTAAATTACACTGTAGCTTCAGTTCAGAATCTGGGACTCCAGGCAAGTTGCTTCTCCCTGAGTCCCAGTTTCCTCGTTTTTAGAATGGAGGTAATAACATGTAAACCACCAGATTGAGGCAATGCATGCAAACTGTCTAACATATAGATGTTCAATAAACGGGAACTGTCACCATCACATAAAAAGCATGAAAAAGCGTCCAATTAAAAGACAAGTGAGAGACTATAAAATTGCAGTGCCTTGGGGGAAAGCTGAGTCGGGTCTGTCTTGCACTTCTACACGCTACATTTTCATCCCAATAGCAGGCCGGCCTTGTAGTGCTGCTTTCTAGAAATCACATCGCACCTTCACAATGAGGTGTTGCTCAGGTCCAAGAGCATGACCAGTCCCTGGTTATCCACTTGAGATTAATCCCTTCTATACCCTGCCTACAGAGTTTGCAATTTTGGTCAAGAATTCTTCTGGCCAAGAATCTAGTCAAGAAATTTTTATTTACTTTTATTGATTTCAGAGAGGAAGGGAGAGGGAGAGAGAGATACAAACATCAGTGATGAAAAAGAATCATCAATAGGCTGCCTCCTGCATGCCCCACACCGGGGATCAAGCCCACAACTCAGGCATGTGGCCTGACTGGGAATTGAACCGTGACCTCCTGGTTCATAGATGGACGCTCAACCACTGAACCACGCCGGCCGGGCAATTCAAGAAACTTTTAATGCGTGTCTTTGTACCAGACACCTTGATAGATCTTTTTAGGGTCTCTTTACCACCCAGAAGCAAAAGGAAAAGTTCCAGTCTGTCATGTACTAGATGCTTTACATACACAATTGCAATGAACCCTCAGAGGTCTGCAAGACTTTACAAGAAAAAGGAAAGCGATCAGTTCTTTCACTCATTCCTTCATTTACTCGTGTTTCCCAAGGAAACATCTTTTGGCACCGAATCGGTATAAAGGAAGGGGCAGAAAGTCATTGCCCTCAAGGGGCTTACGTTTGAAGGGAGAAAGATAAACATCTAGCTATCACCAGGCAACCCAAAGATGTGAGTCACCCAGAGGACACAAGTCCCATGAGGATGAGAATGATCTGACTGGGAGGTCCGGGAAGATTTCTACTGGGGTTCTCTGTCAGCGGGGCTGGATTTGGAGAAAATAATCGGGAACAGCGCAGGGAAGCCCAACATGCATGAAGTTCAACCTGACGGAGACACACGTGGAAGGACGTCTGTCACATCTGGGAATGGGGAGCTGTCTGCTGCAAGAATGAGCCGGTAATATGGGGGGAGACCTGTTGGGGATGGAGGGGGGAGGGGGATTAGGATCTTAGCTACAAAGAAAACGGCAACAACAGGGGTTCTGGCTCCAGGGCTCTCAATGACACCGCCACTTCCCCGCACCTGCCCCCCCAACCCTACACCAGTAGGCAATATCCTTCTTGCCTTAACACATCATCTTTAATGTTTCCCCTTTCTCCTTCCCTGAACTGGACACTAGGAATTAAGCAAACATGAAGAGTCTGAGGAAACAGAGCTTTGGGGGAGGGGAGGGCTTGGGATGCCAGGCCGTCAGCCTGAGTCACACGCCTTCAGCGAGGCCACCCCACCGCTCCAATTCAGCTGCAGCAGCTGGGCTTTCTGATTTGCTTCCACGCACCCCCGAATCCCAGTCGTTTTTAAAGGCCCTCTCTCTGCGTTTTCCTTCCTGTAAAGCAAAGGCTACATGACTTCCCATTCATGACCTTGGCTCACTCGGGGTCCTCAGGCACCATCTTCTCTTTGGGGCCCAACTGGACATTTGACATCAGATTTCCCCCAACAACCACCTCCATCTCAGAGAGAGAGAGGGAGGGAGGGAGGGAGGGGGAGAGAGAGAGAGAGAGAGAGAGAGAGAGAGAGAGAGAGAGAGAGAGCTCGCCAATATGCTCCAACTAGAACGCATGTCCTGAATTCAGAGCCTTTACACTTATTTCACAACCCTCAGGCCCTCGCTGTTTTCCCCGCTCCACTCATATCTGGCGTCCCATGCTTCCTCTCCCAGGGAAGCTCGTGAGAAATGTGTGGCCCCTACAAGCCATTCACACAGGGGGCAGGGCTCTGCGCCCCGCCATCCGTACCATGAGCCTTGGGTCCTCCTCGCCCCCACCTACGTGGCACTGTTCAAGGTGCCTGTGGCTCTCCCACTGGGTCCCACATCAAACAATGCCACGTGCTGGCTTCCTCGGAGGCTTATAAACACCCGGTGCAGCAGCAGAAACACAGGGAGGGAGAAAGCAGAGGCGGAGGCCCCTCGGCGAGGGAGCCGAGTTACAGCAGGAACGCTGGGACCGCTCCCCAGTTACCCACTCACCCCTCACAGCTCCTCAAAACGATTCGCTTTCTAGCCACGATCCACCCGCCTCCACCACACCCTTGGTCCCACCGCGGAGGAGACGCCATAGGGAATGCAAAGTATTCCCGTCGCCTTGCAGGTAAAGGGCAAATAGGCTCCTATGAGGGCAAGGCTGCATCACCAAATACCAAATGAGTCCAGCCTAGCGCTCGCGTTGCAAGGGCTGGGTGATTCACTGCGGCGGGGGCGGGGGGGGGGAGGGCAGGAGGGGGCGGTAAAAAAGGAAAATCGAGGAAACACCCAGAGGAAGTGGTTATCCGATCCCGAAGCCCGGCCATAATGTCCAGTGGCCATAAGGTACACTCAGCGCCCCGGTGGCTGCTTCGCGCTCAGCCTCCTATCGCCCTAGCGCCCTCTCCTCCCCACGCGCGCTTCACCCCACGCCTCCTCGCTCGCTGCTGAGCCTCAGCATTCTCCCTGGGTGAAGGCATCAGCTGCGCCCCCACCCTCCCGCCGGCAGACAGGGGCTCTGGCTCCGGGAAGGCTACCTCCAGAGCTAAGCGGCCACCCTCCGGGGGCGAGCTGTTGCCCACCGCTCCACCCACCCATCCTCACGGTGCCGCTCGCCCGGTCTGATGGCAGCCCTGCCTGAGTCGGGCTGGAATGGAGCGGAGGGGAGAGGGAGAGCACATTTCATAAGGATCCAAGATGCCGCGCTGCCCCTCCTCGGAGCCCCCAACCCCGCCCCTTCACCCAGAGTGGGGCCAGGGGCGCGGACAGACACGGACAGACACGCGTGGGGAGTGCAGCCGGTCCCCGCCGGCAGCTGCACACAAAGCCCTTCATCTCCTCGCCTCCAAGCTCCTCCCTGGGCTGCGCTGTTCCGAGGGTCTCGGATGCCCCCTTCGGTGGTCGGCGGGACGGTCCCACTCCCTCTCGCAGCACTGCCCCCTCCCTCGCCTCTCAGCCTCCTCTTCCCCGCCCCTCGCCCCCGACCCCGACAGAAGCTCAGCCCGGCTTTGGGGGCCACCGGAGCACCCCCTGCGCCCCGGAGGAGCGGACAGCGGTCCAGTCTCCGAGGCACAACTTCACCAGCTGGTCCGCCACCCACCCTGGGGCGCACACCCATCCCCGCAGCGGTCGGATCGGGTCTGGGTCAGCCCCATCTCCAGGCGGCGGGGCAGCCCAGCCGCGGGCACGCTCCTACCTGCGCGGCGGCGGGCGGCCAGGAGCGAGGGCGGCGAGCGCCCGGCCCGAGCCCTGCGCCGCGGCGCGCCTGCCCTTGTGCTGCGGCGGTGGCAGCTGCAGCGGCGCTGGCTCGCTGGCAGACTGGCGAGCTGCCCGGCTGACTCCTCGCTGGGGCTTCCTGTAGGGCTGGACAAAGGACATTTCCTGGGAGGAGCAGGGGACCGTTCCCAGCATGCCTCGATTTGTAGTTCCCGGGGACTTCCTGCCACCGCAGCATCTCCGACCAGACGGGGACCCTGGGACTGGAGGAAGGCGCTGCCTGCATCCCTAAGCGCTCCCGGGAAGGGAACGGCGGGGCGTCGCACCCTGGGCCCAGCCCCGCGCTCCGGGGACGCGGTCACCGCCCTGGAGTTTGCGTTCCGCGCGCGGGCGGCGGTCCCCTCCTTGGGGGCTTGCGCTGCGCTGTCGGCTGCGGGAAGACCCTGCGGCGGAGAGGCCTTTTCTTTAGAAAGGAGGAAGTGTCGGGTGGGTTGACTTGCCTTTTAATCATTTTCTTTTTCTTGGTTCCTTTTTTTTTTTTTTTTAACCTCCCGAATCCTACCGGGGTGGGGGTGGGGTGGGGACGGAGAGGAGGATTAAAGAACTTGACCGCTCACTGCTCCCTAGGAATTCAGGTTCCTTAAGATCTTGGCGCTTCGTCCTCAAAACCATAAGGGCTGATTGTTTCCAGCCTGACCCTCACTGTGACATTCCTCCTCCGATGCTGGCCGTGTCCCAGGCATCTTTTCAAGAAAAGTAATTAAATGAAAAGATTGAGAACAAATTTCATGAATTAACAATAAGTCACGCAAAAAAACTCGTGTGCTGCTGAATTAGGAACGATCTGGACTTTCTGCTCATCTCCCCCTCATTCACCTTCAGGATTCAGTTTCCTGGATCCTACAAAACGGACGTGAAGGCCACTGTTGTGCGCGAAGGGGGGCGGGGGGAGGGGAGGGGTGGGGTTAGGGGAGGAGGACGTTGGCTATAAGAGAGGAACTCCACCTCCCGCCTGTCAAGAGTCTATCACAGCCTCCACACATTCCTGTCTAATTCTGGAACTGCATACTCAGGGCCCTCGTGGGAAAATCAAGAGGGGCCAAAGAGAGACGAAATGACTAAAGCTGTGTTCTCTCAAGGAGCTGGGAAAAGAGGTTCTAGGATGCTCTAAAACGTGTCCGAAAAAAATAGGTCATAATTACCCGTCATATCCACGTGGCCTCTCCCATCTCAAGGGCGCATGAGTTAGAGCACTGGAGTGAGGGATTTAGTTTACATTTAAGAAAAGTGTATCCAGCCCTCCCCGATTTGGCTCAGTGGATTGAGCATCGGCCTTCGGACTGAAGGGTCCCAGGTTCGATTCTGGCCAAGGGTACATGTCTGGGTTGTAGGCTCCATCCCCGTGGGGTCCTTTGGAAGGCAGCCGATTGGTGACTCTCTCATAATCATTGATGTTTCTATCTCTCCCTCTTCCTTCCTCTCTGAAATCAATAAAAATATTTTTTAAAGTGTATCCAATTTTCTGCTATGGTTCCCTTTCTTGGGAGAGGGAGAGCCTTAGCCACAGGGAGAAGATGAGCTGGATTCATTGAAGATGCAGAATTGATGAGAAGTTATGGATGTGGGCACCTACCTCCCCAAAGTTCCTGTTGCATGTCACTGTTGACTGTCCACCCGGATTCGTTGTGCTGTGATCCTTGCATTTTCCTTATAGACTACTGTTCCTTCAGGGTTTGCAACCTGGCAACATTCTAGTGAAACTGCCCTCCACCCCTCAAAAAAAGGGGGGAGGGGAGGGGGAGGTCTTTGATCGTCGGTGGCCAATCCAGCAATCTCTTCTTAGTGTTCAGTTTGAAAAGATGATACACTCGCCTGTTGCATTTAACATTGTGTACTGCGCCCTCCCTGGATTTTCTGCCTTGCTTCTCAGTACCCTCTCCATTTCTCACTGAGAATTTCCCTCATTATCTCCATCCCAGGCCAAACCTGTCCCTTCTCTTTTGTTGCCAATCCAGGTCAAATAGTTGCTTCAACAATGATGTATTTACCACTCATTCAGGACTACTCACCATGACTGGGGTAGACCTATGATAACGCACAACGGTAGGTCTTCACTGAGTGACTACGAGTCCTGTCTTACCCTCAGGAAGCTCACAATCCACTTGCCATCACACAATTACTATTTACGTGCTGTAGCAAAGCCATGTGCAGAGGTGTGTACCCCAGAGAGGGTTACTCTTTCCATAACCTCTCTTGTTCCAGTGACAGCAGGAGGGAGGGGAAGGTGAGAAAATGCAGGTCTTTCAGAGGGAACTTCCTGGGACATTTGGTCGGGAAGGGGAGGCAGCTGGGAAGGAAGGAGGGTAGCTCTGAGGAGGCTTCCCTGTGTGGTTATTTCTCCGGTTTTTAAAATGGGAGCTCCTTGGGGATGTTTGAATGCTGATGGGAAAGGTCTCGGAGAGAGGCAGAGGGTGAAGACAGACAGAGAAACGATAAGAGATTAGGCATTCAACGGATACTTTCGGAATTAACTAATTCCTGCCACCAATCACTGTGGAAGATGTTGAGATTGAAATTAACGAACTGCACATTCCCAGCTAAGATAGCAGTCTGGGACCAGATAGAAATGACATTCCTTTCTTCCTCGTCAGGCGCCCTCCCCCGCCCTTCACGTCCTGGGGGTGGGGGGAAGGTGATAGAAAATCATCCAAGAGGCCCTAGCCGGGTTGCTCAGTGGATAGAGCATCGGCCTGGGAACCGAAGGGTCCTGGGTTCGATTCCGGTCAAGGACACATGCCCGGGTTCCAGGCTCGGTCCCCAGTGGGGGGTGTGCAGGAGGCAGCCGGTCAGTGGTTCTCGCTCATCATTGATGTTCCCGTCTCTCTCTTCCTCTCTGAAATCAATTAAAAAAAAAATTTTTTTTTAATCATTCAAGAGGAGGCACTCCAGCAGGTTCCAAAGGCACACAGCAACATCAGGGACATCTAAACGTGTTAGCCCATGGGTTTTGGTTTTATTATTTTTTTTTTAATCAAGCAAATATTTTAACCTTGTTTTTTTTTTCTTCATTTTGAAGTAAAATAACAATTCTCATCCTCACCTTTCTAAAGGGGAATTGATAATTGAAAAAATAATAACAATAAATTCAATTTTATGTACACTTAGATATATTCCGGGATTTAAAAATATATTCCATTAATATTCCTATATTTCATGGAGTGTTGCTTTAATTACTATGGCATTAAATTTTTAATACTTGGAAGAATAATCTCTTGTAATTATGCTTTTATTTCTTTTTTTTTCTAAACTACTTCCTCACACTTGCATTAAGAAACTATTCTTTTATTTTTTTATTATTATTTTTTAGTATATTTTATTGATTTTTCACAGAGAGGAAGGGAAGGGAATGGAGAGTTAGAAACATCGATGAGAGAGAAACATCGATCAGCTGCCTCCTGCACGCCCCCTACTGGGGATGTGCCTGCAACCAAGGTACATGCCCTCGGCCGGAATCGAACCCGGGACCCTTCAGTCTGCAGGCCGATGCTCTATCCACTGAGCCACACCAGCTAGGGCAAGACACTATTCTAATGTAAAATTTATTTTACTTAAAATGAGTGTAGCCGAAACCGGTTTGGCTCAGTGGATAGAGCGTCGGCCTGCAGACTGAGGGGTCCCGGGTTCGATTCCGGTCAGGGGCATGTACCTTGGTTGCGGGCACATCCCCAGTGGGAGGTGTGCAGGAGGCAGCTGATCGATGTTTCTCTCTCATCGATGTTTCTGGCTCTCTGTCCCTCTCCCTTCCTCTCTGTACAAAATCAATAAAATATATTTAAAAAATAAATAAATAAATAAATAAATAAAATAAAATAAAATAAAATGAGTGTAAAACTATATACAATGCTTGGTTGGGGGAGGGACAACCCCAGGGGTGGGGGGCTGACCGGCTAGATTTGCCTGCATGTTTTAAACTTGCAAGTATAAGGTGGACATCCGTCGTTTTTCTTACGCTCACAAGCATCCATCTCCCCTTTTTTGGCAACAATACCTTTGGGGAAACAACCCCCTTCCTGCCCTTAATCTTTGTGGTTTAAAGAGGGACAGAGCCTGTCTCTACCTCCATTTCAGTGGGGGGTACATGGTCAACACCTGCAATGAAGCTGTTCCATTGCTGCACAAGTGATAGGCTACTAGAGGAAGCAGAGCTGAGAAAAAGTGTGTGTGTGGAGGGGAGAGGGGAGACGGAGAGGGGGAAGGGGAGGGGAGAGGGAGGGAGAGGGAGAGAGACCTGCACAAGCCAATCCTGATGATACTGTTGGGTCATGCCTGAAGCCAAACGCCCCCAGACTTCTAGTTACATGAGCCAAACATTCCCTTTCGGGCTCCAGCTATTTTGAGTTCTCTAGCTCTTGCTTCCCAGAGTTCCGTGCTGCAGGGCGTGGGGCATTGCAGTGCGGATCCCTAGCTGTGCAGTCCTGAGCTGAGGAAGGTGGGCGTGGGAAGGAGTCTCAGACCCCAGCATTTCAAGGGTGGAGGTTTAGAAATGGTGATGGATGAATACCGGGGTTTTAGGAAGGTTTGGGCTACTGTGGTTTTTAGAAATGTTCTCAAGAAAGAGACCTGCTGATGTTGAAGCTGGCTGTGTAGGAGAAGAGGGAGGAAGGAATGACAGCCTGGCTCCAAGATAATCTTTCCGCCTCTATCTGCCTCTAGCCCACAAACCCAAAGGGAGCCATGCCAGGTTGGGAAAATGAAATTCTCTGTGCTTTCCGGAGTGACAGCAAAGGCTTGTGGGTGAAAAAACCGAGCATGGAAAGCCGTCTCCAGGGTCTGCTTCCCTGCTGAGGAAGGGAAGAATTAATCCCGCTTTAAGTAGGGTGACCATATCATTTATCATCCCAAATGGGACAGTGTTGAGAGAGAATAGGGGCGTTATTAATAATTACACCTGAGTGACAGCTCTAAAGCAGGTCACCCTAATTACAAGAGCTATTCGCCAGCCCTAGCAGGTTTGGCTCAGTGGATAGAGCATCGGCCTGCGGACTGAAGGATTCCATTCCAGTCAAGGGCACGTACCTCAGTTGCAAGCTTGATCCTTGGCCCTGGTTTGGGCATATGCTGCAGGCAACTAGTCCATGTGTCTCTCTCCCTCCCTTCCACTCTCTCTTAAAAAAATCAATGGAAAAATATCCTTGAGTGAGGATTTTTTTTTTTATAAGAGAGGCAAAGAGACAGAGAGAGAGAGAGAGCTATTCGCCAGGACACAACTTTGCAACAAAAGGCCCATCCATTCGCCCTTCTCACCCCCAGATAATTGTTTCAAATTGTCCTTGGGCAGAGGTCAAGATGGCAGCCACAAACGGGAGAGTGAATCAACCCAGAAGCCTTCCTTCATCACAGAGCCAGCCGCTGGCCAGGGTTCTGGAGTGTGAACCACCCTCGGAACTGCAGTAGGAAGTAGGTGACTACAGCAGTTCCGTCCCCGAGGCCGACCTCCCCAATTCCCAATGCAGTTGTGGTCACGGAGGAAAACAGTCAATAAGAATCTCTCTTGTGAGTAAAAGTGGAAATAGCTCAATTGGCCAAAGAACTCAATTCCCCTGGGGCGGGCAATTCTTGTTATTTCTAATTAGACTTGAACGCGTCCTAGGGGACAACCTCCCTGCTTATTATTTACCCTTTGCTGTGGAGTAGGAGTTGCCCTAATTTCCCTCCACCAGTTTTACACCGCCTGTGTGGGAAGTGACCACATTTGTAGTTGAGCCATTAGCTGTCAAAAAGGGAGAATAAAAATCACTTAGAGCCCTGGGCTAAGACACAAATGAGGTCTCTCTCTTTGGAATGTGGTGAATGCATAGTCACGCATGTGCAGAGTAACTGCATGCTTTTAAATGGGGACATTTTTTAACACTGTGTTTGGCCCTAGCCGGTTTGGCTCAGTGGCCTGCAGACTGAAAGGTCCCGGGTTTGATTCTGGTCAAGGGCACATGCGTGGGTTTCAGGCTCCACCCCCAGAAGGGGGTGTGCAGGAGGCAGATGATCAGTGATTCTCATCATCCATGTTTCTCTCTCTCTCTCTCTCTCCCTTCCTCTCCGAAATCAATAAAAATATATTTTAGCCCTGACTGGTTTGGCTCAGTGGATGGAGCGTCGGCCTGCGGACTGAGAGGTCCCAGGTTTGATTCCGATCAAGGGCATGTGCCTTGGTTGCAGGCATATCCCCAGTGGGAGGTGTGCAGGAGGCGGCTGGTCAATGTTTCTCTCTCATCGATGTTTCTAGCTCTCTATCCCTCTCCCTTCCTCTCTGTAAAAAATCAATAAAATATATTTAAAATATACATATATATATTTTAAAAATAAAATGTTTGGAAGAAGGGAAGCCATTGGATAAACTGCAGTGCAGGCTACTGTTTGTTTGTTTGTTTGTTTTTATAAGGGTTGTTTTTGGCTACTGTTTCTTTAACGGCTCAGCATGCATTCCCACATCTTCTCCTAACAACATCTAACTTCCCTTCTGCAGAACCCCCCGCCCCCCACCTTTAGTCTTGTCTGGAAGAGGCTGTCACCCTCCCCCCTGCCCCCCACCTCTTCATCTTCCAGCTCAAGGCTAAGTTAGGGGCCAGGGCTGCCAGTCATCGCTGCCTCAATGCCCAGACCAGTGACCCTTCAGGAGTGGCATAGGACCCGGAAGCCAAGGTGAGAGAAGCCCTTTTTCTCTGGGAGCACAGCAAGGGCACAGAAGAAGTTGGGATTGTCAGAGATTGCTTTCCCAGGGGCAACACCAGAGCTGAGCCTTGAGGAATAGGAGCTGAGCGCAGTCAGGTGAGAACAAAGACCTGAAATGCTGTAGGGGCGGGGGTGGGGCAGGATGGTGGCTCCGAATGACATGATTGAGGCTAGAGAAGGAGGCCCAGGTCCCGAATGCCATTGGGAACAATGCTAAGGTGTGTGCACAGTGGACACAGCACTGGGGTAGTGAGGCACGGACTGGAAAAGAAAGTGCCTATACTGGTAGACAGAAGTGAGGGAGACAAGTCCTTGAGCTTGAAAATAAATCCTAAATATCTTAGAAAACCTGAAAAACATGGTTTTCATACTCCTGACCCGAAAAATAGATGTCGGTTATTTTACCAGCAAAATGTGCTGTGGGACAGCAAGCTATAGCAAAAGCCATAGGCAAGTCCTACAAACAGAGGGACTCATTCTATGGAGAAAAAGGAGGAAGTTGGGAGGGGTTGTTGAAAGTCCATTGGAGAAAATCCGAGCTCAGGCAGATGACAGTTTCTCATTGGCTGAGTCGCAGGAGCGGTGGGTTTTTTTGTGGGAGAGGCAATGTACATCTTCTCCCCTTGAGGACTGTAATTGGTGGTTCTTTTCTGTTGACCTTTCTGGGGTCTGTAACTGACCATGCTTCCTGTAATTGACATCCAGTGGTACTATGTGAGACCGCCCCCTTGTGGCCTCCTAACTGCATGTCAGCCAGGTTTCCCTTTGTTCATTTTCTTAACACTTAGAGAAGATATAAGTATTCATCTCTTTTACAGATGAAGAAACTGAAGTGCTTAGGGGATTTACCCGAATCCATGAATCTCAATGTGGTGTGGTGTTGGAAACGTGGCTCTCTCTAGCAAGCACCCTGCTCCCTTATATATTCTGAACTGGGGGTTCAAGAGAAGTCAGGCGGTGCTGTAAGTCGGGATTCTCCCTGGGGAACTGCTTTGCCAATCTAACCTCCTCCTCTCCAGGCTACGGGTGGCCACCTTTGTCAGTTTACTACTAAAGTGTTTTCACATTCATTCTCTCCCTGGAGCTTCAAGTGGCCCTCGGAGGAGGTAGACTCTGTAGGTATTCATATCCCCATGCAGATGAGGAAACCGAGTTTTAGAGTTTCCGTGACCTGAGCACGGTTACCCAGTCAGAGTCAGAAGGGCAGGGACAGCGGCCCCAGGCTTCAACCCATAATGACACTGAAACATTTCAGGAATGCATCCCAGATTGCATGCCGAACAACTCAGGTTTCTACCAACACTCAAAGTAAATTGGTTCTGTTCCCCCTCAAGAAGGAAGTGTGTTGGGGTAGAAATGCAAAGACACGTGTAGGACTGCAGACCTGTCTCCGCTGAGATTTTCTGTGACGCAGACGTGGATGGCTCTTGGTGTCATTAGGGTCCTGTCTCAATCCCAAGCAGACCTGGAGCTGGAGGCTGAATTCTGAAACCAAACGTGTGTGAGATAGTACAGGGAGTAAGAGGTTTTAAAAAATATAATTTTAATCCCTTTAAGACAACCCCCCCTCCATGACGTTATCTGGCACCTCTCACCGTCACCAGAGAGGTGTTACCAGACAGCCTCCAAGTCCGTGGGAGAGGGCTGTTCCTCAGTCCTTGTCTTCTCATATAAATGAATTGGTATGCGAGGCCTTAACTGCGTTGTGAAAAGCCAACTTATTAAAGCATACACCTTTACTGGAAAAGCAAAGCCAGCAAACCTATACATCTGGCCTATGAAGCGCAGATGGGCTCTCAGCTAATCTGAGTACGTTGGGTGGGGGTCCGGGGCGTTATATACCCTCCTGTCTATAGGCGTCAACATTCCTCTGCTAACTATTTTGGGGCAGATTAATTCTCAAAGTCCCTGTTTCTTCTTTGTGGTGGCCTTCCCAGAATTCATGAGAAACACTTGGCAACTCTATCTTGTCAAGCCTCGAGACTACTGGCTTCTCTGCTTAAGGAGTAAAACCTTTTTCCTTTCCCCTTCTCCCCTCCCTTTCTACATTCTCTCCGTAGGGAGGTTTCTTAAAACCATTTACTCTGTGTCTTGGCTGGGGAAGACAGCGGTTTGTTAGTTACAAACTGGTTGCACATTGCCCGCACTGGTTGGCCTTGTGTTAACTTGCCTGCCTCAGTTTCCCTCTTCCTCCTGCCCTGGAATCCTGTAACAATTATATGAAGGGTTTTATATCAGTGAATCCAGAATCCAGGGGAATGATTATTTTAAGAGTTCAGACAGCTACAAAGAATGCAGTTTTGCCCTGGCCGGGCGGGGCGGCTCAGTTACTTGAAGCAACGCCCCATGCATCAAAAAGGTTGTGGGCTTGATTCCCAGTCAGGGCACATACCTGAGGTGCAGGTTAGATCCCTGGTCGGGGCGCATGTGGGGGTGGCCAACTGATGTTTCTCTCTTTGTGTCTCCCTTCCCCTCTCTCTCTCTCTCTCTCTCAGCCCTGGCTGGGTGGCTCGGTTGGTTGGAGCATCATTCCATACACACACACACACACACACACACACGAATGCAGTTTTAACCAAAAGCCAGGCTAAAACACCAGTGGTTTCCAGGGACCACACTAAAAACTGGACTGACCAAGTAGAAAGGGAAAGAGACAGAGCTGAGCTGTCCAGCCAGAATTCAGTGGATCAGGGGGATTAAAGCCCCTGGCTCATACCAGTAGCTCCTCTATCTTTATATTGCTTACATCAACTCCAATTCCTCATCCTGGAGTCAGTTTCTAAATCTGAAAACTCAAGTGTGTCTGGGACTGATAAACAGCTGAGAGGTGTAGGGAGCCAAGGAACAGGTAGGCGGGGCTAACGGTTAAGCAAAGCGAAGGAAGGGCAGGATCCTCCACGGGAAATACACAGGCTATGAAGTGAGCTGGCGGGCAGGCAGCGGGACCTATTCCTAGGAAAGGGAGTGATCTGCTTCAGAGACTCTGAGGGATTACATTAGCAGACCAGCCACGTGACTGATTCTCAACTCTGTCTCCATTTCAGAACCACGCATCTGCTGTAAATGCTATTTGGAGAGAAGGGGAAGAAATGAAATACGTTTTCCAGCTGCCTGTATCGCTATTAAAGTAGAATTGCTGTGGTCGGGGCCCCCATCATTTACTTTCTCGGTAACCCTCAGTGGCAGTGGGCCGCTTGTAGTGTTGTTTAATGACACGGTCAGGAGGATGGTGGTGGCAAGCCGGCCCAGCCATGGCATACGCAGCTCCACGTTGGGCGCCTTATGTGACGCGCCACCTCAGCCAGGTTCGGTGACCCTGAGAGGGGGCGGTGAAGGATTGAGAAAAGACAGACAAGAGGATAAAAGCTGGGTCTCGGTGGGACGCTGTCCTCTCTGATGGAGAGCTAGCGACAACACCACGGACTACACGGCGTGTCTTTATTTTATAGCCAGATTCCACGAGGCACAGTAAGGGCGTGGTCAAGATGTTTAGAACATTCTCATGGGTTTCCAATCTGCTCAATTACACGCACCTGAACTCTATCAAGCCCACGTCACTCAGGCATGTGGGGCCACGTGTTCGGACCGTAGGTTCAAGCTTACCACTACAGCTGTTGGCTGAAATTGTGCTGGGAGGGCTCTGCCCTCCAAGCTGGGACTTGCACGTGGCAATGAGAGGACTGTGCCCTCTCATCAGTCCAACAAGGCTTGAACCTGTCCAAACACGGTAGCCGCTCTCCACAGATGGTGAATGCGTGGCAGTAAGTGGGCAGGGTCCAGTCAGTCTTAAATGTCTAGATTTGGTGCCCACGGAAGGGCAGAGTTTTGGGAAAACCATGGCTGGTAATATCAAGCACTGCTTATATGCCAGAGACTGTGCTGAGAGCTTTAAATGTATCCCCTCACCGACGCCTCATGACAACGCCATCAGGCATTGCTACTTTCTCTACTGTGAATGTGAGGACACTGACGCGCAGAGTGGCTTATAACTTTCCCAAGGCCACAGAGCAGGAACAGCGGAAAGGCCAAGGGCTTTGGAAAGAAGGTTGACTTTGAGTCAAAGGCTAGCTCTGCAGTTTACTAGGAGTGTGACTTTGGCTAGTTAATTTTTCTGAGTGTCAGTCTCTCATCAGTGAAATGTGAATAATTCCCATCTCACGTGGTTACAGAGTAGGAGTCCGCAAACCTTTTCTGTTGTCGGCCAGGTCGTAAATAATTTAGACTCTGGGCCATCTGGCCTCGACTTTGTACAGTGAGGCCACACAGACAACATATACACAGATGAGCATGGCCGTGACCTTTGGGCCATCATTTGCTAACCCCTGTAACAGAGAGAAATAATATCTGTAAAACACCTGGCACTAAAAAGAAGACCCTAAATAATTATTCCCACTTCTGCCACTTCCTTTTGCCCCCCCCCCCCCATGGGGTGTGCACTCCCATTACCCCTCCCTGAGATCGTTGATATTTAGGCATATGTGCTTTATTAGTTATTTTTCTGCAGTGCGGGCCACACTCTCTGTCCCCTAAACATGGACTTCAAAGCCAATAGATTTTTTTAGGGTATTATTGGCTAAAGGGGTAGAGAAAAGAGACTCCTCCTGGGCATAATCATAAATAAGAACCATGCCCGATTTACAGGCTGAGACGCCCTCTCTTTCTTTGCCACTTTAAGGCAAAGGAAAAAAAGCCGCCCACTTGCTGAATTTGGAATAGCGCCGCATAGGGAGTTTGGAGTGAAAGGGCGCCCCCTAACGGACATTTACAGAATGCAGTTGAATTCTCTCATTACACCAAGTAGTATTAACCAAGATAAATGTACCTTGTAAGCAGTCTACTCTTTACAAGCCCCCTCACACGTGACCTCATTTGATCAACAACTGTGCTGTGGCCTGGCCAGCGTGGCTCAGTGGTTGAGCATCGACCACTATGAACCAGGAGGTCACCGATCCATTCCTGGTCAGGGCACATGCCCAGGTTACTGGCTTGATCCCCAGTGTGGAGTGTGCTGAAGGCAGCCGATCAATAATTCTTTCTCATTGTTTCATTCTTATTAATGTTTCTATCTCTCTCTCCCTTCCTCACTGAAATCAATAGAAAAACATATATTTTTTTAAAACTGTGTTGTGGAATAATTTTGCTCCAGAGCAGTGGTCGGCAAACTCATGAGTCAACAGAGCCAAATACCAACAGTACAACGATTGAAATTTCTTTTGAGAGCCAAATTTTTTAAACTTAAACTTCTTCTAACGCCACTTCTTCAAAATAGATTTGCCCAGGCTGTGATATTTTGTGGAAGAGCCACACTCAAGGGGCCAAAGAGCCTCATGTGGCTTGCGAGCCGCAGTTTGCCGACCACAGCTCCAGAGTAAACTGAAAAAGAAGTATTTAGAGACTGGGCCAAAGTCACACTTCATAAGGTAAAACAGGAGAGCGAGAGCAGGTGAGGTGTTGGGGGTTTGGGAGAGGGGGAGGGAGAAACAGTGGAAAAGGCTTACCAGTAGGGGGGAGGCTTTGCCCACCCTCACAGCTTTATCTGTTGCCAATACCATAACATTGAACAACAGTTTGAAGTCATCAGCCTGTCACTGAAACCTCTCCTATTGCAAAATAGTTCTTTTATTATTATTATTATTTATTGATTTTTAGAGAGGGGGAAGTAGAGAGAGATAGAGAAGCATTGATTTGTAGTTCTACTTGTTTATGCGTTCATTGGCTGATTCTTGTATGTGCCCTGATGGGGGATTGAACTCACAACCTTGACATATAGGATGATGCTCTAACGGTTAGAGTCTAACCAACTGAGCAACCTGGCCAGGGCCAAAAGAGTTCTAATTGAGCCTGGCTGGCGTGGCTCAGTGGTTGAGCGTTGATCTATGAACCAAGAGGTCATGGTGGTTCGATTCCTGGTCAGGGCACATGCCCAGGTTTCAGGCTCCATCCCCAGTGTGGGATGTGCAGGAGACAGCCAATCAATGATTAATTCTCTCTCATCGTTGATGTTTCTATCTCTGTCTCCCTCTCCCTTCCTCTCTGAAATCAATTTTTTTAAAAACAAGAGTTCTAATTGAGCTTGATATACTCTAGGTAAAGCAGTCTTCCAGCTGGTAAGGCAAGCTACCCAACAAGGATCACCTGAGGCTTCCTTACCAAAGCCAGCACTTGGAGTCACAGGACACTCCCTTGCAATGACCTCATCATCCCCTCCCCCCTTGCCAATAAGTCACTTCCTTAGTTGCTGAGTGAGGTTTGTTGACTATGGGATCAAGTCCCTGCACTGCAGAGAGTGCACACAGCCACCTGGAGCCCTCTGGTAGCCACCCAGAAGGAGCCAGAAGCAGGAGGATGGGAAGTTAACAGGACCACGCTGAGGAAGGAGAAAGCAGCTCTTCTTCTAGGCAGTAAAACCTCCATACGTTGGCCATCCCATTCCTCTTTGAACTATTTGAATACAGGATTTGCAACATACATTAAGAGCAAAACCAAGATGGTGGTAGGACATGTTTAACTTAAGAAAACAGGTCTGAAGCAAGCTGAAGTTCAAATGCTAATGAGTCTTACCAGTTCCTTCGAGCAGTGGTTCTCAACTGCAGCTCTTACTGATTCCAGAACCAGGAAGGCTTTCTGAACTGGCTTTGAACCACAGTGGCATTTCCTCCTCCCTCCCCCTCACCCCCACCCCCAAATTAAGTTAATGGGGAAAATGTCCTCGATTCTATCCATTACTGTTTTTCTTTCACTTATCCTAAATCTAGTTTTATGATGGGGAGGAGGGCGGGGAGGGCTTTGGTTGTTGTTGCTATTCGGTGAAGAGCACTTTGGTTTCAGACTGTTCTTCCCCTGGAGAGCTTAAGGTGCTTAAGGACCAGGCCTAAAATCCACACTGCTCACAGTGTGCTTTCTGGGAACAATGGGCTTGTGAATATTTTATTATTCTTCCTCTTTGTCTAATGAATGCACTTTAGCCAACTCCACCTCTTGTTTGCGGGCCATTAGAATGAGAATTTTCTCTCCTTGGTTGACACTCATTTTACAGAGTTGAGCCTTCCATCTGGTCCCAAGATCTCTCCCAGCCGTGGGCAAACTACGGCCCGTCGGCCCGTTCGGCTGTTCTATCTGGCCCGTGGAGCCGAAAGAGCGGAGGGTTCTCTTGCTCTCCCCTCCGCTCCTTTACTTTGAATTTATATTAGTTCACACAAACACTCCATCCATGCTTTTGTTCCGGCCCTCCGGTCCAGTTTAAGAACCCATTGTGGCCCTCGAGTCAAAAAGTTTGCCCACCCCTGTCTCTCCCGATGGATGTTTGGACTATACCTTGCCCGTGTCCATGTACCTCTTTTTGGTGATGATCTGTGGTAATTCCGACATCTGGCTCGCTTCCCCCTGAGTCTTGCCTTCATGCAAGTGACCTGGTCTGGAAAGCCAGCCGATTCTCCAGCTCCAGACTCTCCAAGAATTGGCGAGACGGGGTACATCGTGGCCAGGAAGAATCACGTCTGCCAGATGTAGGTCAGGCTCTCCGATTGATTATGGGTCAAAGAATTTTTATTTATTTTTTTAAATTCTCAATTTTCTTGTGGAGGCCGAACCAATAGTCTTGCATGTAGATAAGGAACATTCTCCCCTAAAGGTCCTGTGTGTGCTCTGGGCAATTCGCTTCTCAACTGCCATGGGAGACTTGAGGAAATGAAACAGAAGCGAGGTTTGTGTCTGGGTGACAGATCATCCCTATTTTACCGGGACTGAGGAGGATTGGGGGACATGGGACTTCCAGTGCTAACTGGGAAAATCCTGGGTACATTGGGATGACTTGGTCAAAGTACGTTGGTTGGAAAGAACAGAACCTTGTCTGTAATTGGGGTTCAGAAATGTACAGGCTGTCTAGTGAAGACAGTAGGGACTCTCAACTGGCCCCTACAGACCAGATGGCCAAGAATAAGGGACGCTGTCTAGGATGGGGCCGACTGAGCTGTAGCATCTGGAGGGAGGAAGGAGCAGCTGTTTCAGCAATAATGTAGAATAATTCTTTCTACCACCTTCACTCAAACAATCCCTCACTATTCCCAGGGTACCTGTGAGCCCTGGGAGGGTAAGGCTGTGGCAGAAATGCTAGGATTCTAAGGACTCACAGAGCACAGCTATGGGAGTCCGAAAACTTGGACATGTGGATGTGCTGGCCGGACAGGAAGGGGCACAGGAGCCCTAGCTGGTTTGGCTCAGCGGATAGAGTGTCAGCCTGTGGACTAAAAGGTCCCGGGTTTGATTCCGGTCAAGGGCACGTGCCAGTGTTGCGGGCTCAATCCCCAGTAGGGGGGGGGGGGGCGTGCAGAAGGCAAGCCAATCAATGATTCTCTGTCATCATTGATGTTTCTCTCTCTCCCCTCTCCCTTCCTCTCTGAAATCAATAAAAATATATTTTTAAAAAGGAAAAAGAAAGAAAAGAAAGGGGCACAGGAGACTGGGTGAGTCTCAGGTGTCCAGAGAAGGACAGCAGTGGCAAGATGAGGACCCAGAGATGATCAAAGTGACCGTGGACAACAGCGGGGAGTGTCAGGAGGGGCTCTGATAATATATATGAGGTGGTGGTCTAATTTCTGGGAATCTCAGAGGAAAAAATCACCAAACACTGTGATTCCATTACCTAGTATACTAGGTGTACCTATTAATAATTCGGAAATTTTCCTAATAGATGGGGTTACACATATGTTTATATATATATGGGATTTGATATGTATGCTATTTTGTTATATTGACAACAAGCTTCAAAACTTCATATGTCAAATTTTCTGAAGGTGTTAACATCATAGATATTTTTATGCTTAAAAATGTCGAATTTCGCCGAAACCGGTTTGGCTCAGTGGATAGAGCGTTGGCCTGCGGACTGAAAGGTCCCGGGTTCGATTCCGGTCAAGGGCATGTACCTTGGTTGCGGGCACATCCCCAGTGGGAGGTGTGCAGGAGGCAGCTGATCGATGTTTCTCTCTCATCGATGTTTCTAGCTCTCTATCCCTCTCCCTTCCTCTCTGTGAAATATCAATAAAATATATTTTTTTTAAAAAATGTCGAATTTCGTGCCCAAAAAAGAGCATTTGCGGGACGTTTTAATTCATTACTTTTTTTGAAGAAAAGTGCTAGCGATGAACATTACTTTGAATAAAGCACTTTTGATGTTTCTCTTGAAATTATCGTGTTTTCTTTGGTCACAAAATCCGCATTATTAACCAGTTAATGATTAATCCGCATTATTAACTGGTTAATTATTAAATGCAGATTAAACATTAACCGGTTAGTAATTCGGATTTCTCATTAACCAGTTAATTTTGCGGAAACCGGCTAATTATGCGGATTTTGTCATCAAAGAAAACACAATAATTTCAAGAGAAACATCAAGAGTGCTTTATTCAAAGTAATGTCCATCGCTAGCTACACCTTTCCCCCATCTTTCAGGTAATTTGTGGATACCATCCCAATAGAACTTTTCTTGTTTTGCGGCAAACCATTCAGAGACCCAATTTTCCACTTCTTCGTACGTTTTGAAGTGCTGCTCAGAAAGTGCATGTGGCATCAATCTGAACAAGTGGTGATCTGAAGGAGCAGGGTCTGGTGAATACGGCGGGTGGATTAAAACTTCCCAGGCAAGATCTTTTAACATGTCTTTGACTGGTTTTGAAGTGTGTGATGGTGCATTATCATGAAGCAAAATTACTTTGCCATGTCTTCGGGCCCATTCTGGTCGTCTTACAATCAAAGCGTGGTTCAAACTGACCTGGACGTTCTTTGTCTTTCACATCAAAATCATCCCTTTAAAAACGTTTAAACCAGCGTTCACAAGTATCTTGAGATGGAGCATGTTCACTATAAGCTTCCCTAAGTATATGATAACTTTCAGCAGCACTTTTCTTCAAAATAAAGTAATGAATTAAAACTTCCTGCAAATGCTCTCTTTTTGGCACGAAATTCGACATATTTAAGTGTAAAAGTATCTATGATGTTAACACCTTCAGAAAATTTGACATATGAAGTTTTGAAGCTTGTTGTCAATACAACAAAATAGCATTCATATCAAATCGCATAAATATATCAATATATGTGTAACTCCATCTAGTGGAAAAAAATCCGCATTAGTAACCAGTACACCTAGTATATTCCTGTGGGGAAGGATTCTCAGAAATAATTGGAGAAATGAACACCAAAAAAATAAGAGTCGCCGAAACCGGTTTGGCTCAGTGGATAGAGCGTCGGCCTGCGGACTGAAGGGTCCCGGGTTCGATTCCGGTCAAGGGCATGTACATTGGTTGCGGGCACATCCCCAGTGGGAGTTGTGCAGGAGGCGGCTGATCGATGTTTCTCTTGCATCGATGTTTCTAGCTCTCTATCCCTCTCCCTTCCGCTCTGTAAAATATCAATAAAATATTTAAAAAAAAAAAAGAGTCTTCCTGCTGGTCAGCAGATGTGGACATGAAGATCAAGATTTAGATGATTAGTCCTCGCTGGGTGGCTAAGTGGTTAGAGTGACACACCTAAGGGTTGTGGGTTCCATTCTCGGTCAAGGGCACATACTGGTAATCGGGTTGCAAGTTTTTGGGCACATGCAAGAGGCAACCAATTGATGTGTCTCTCTCACATCAATGTTTCTCTCTCTCCCTTCCTCCTGTCCACTCTTAAAATCAATGGGAAAAATATCCTCAGGTGAGGATTAACAACAACAAAAGAAAAGAAAGAAAGAATCCTTGGTGACTGTGTGGAGAAAATGAAACCCTGGTGCACTGTTGGTGAAAATGTAAACTGGGTGGGGGGAGGGCCAAAATGGGTGAAGGGCGTCAGAAGTTACAAATTTCCGGTTATAAAACTAATAAACCGTGGGAATACAAGGTTAGCATCATAACATAGTTAATAACACTGCATTGCCCATTTGAAAGTCCCTAGGAGAATAGGTCTTGAAAATACTTGTGCGAAAAAATGTGTAACTCTGTCCGGTGATGAATATTAACTGGACTTACATTTTGCAATGTATATACAACTATTGGATCATTGTGTTGAACACCTAAAAATAATATATTATGTAGATTAGACCTCAATTTTAAAAACTCATATTTGACATTCTCATACATAAATGCCCTCCCAGGAATCATTTCTCACTATCTACATTTCTCCTTGGGCTCCTGTCCTGATTGTCACTTGACCTGTTCTCCTCACCCCAGGACTTATCTCACGTCTCATCAGCTCCATGTTTCCAGGGAGGGTAACAATGTCTGCCTTTGTTATGCAGAGAAAACTTGCTTTCTGTGCTGCATTAGTCCTTAGCCTCTCTTTGCATCTCTAAAGCTTCAACAATAGGCTATACTCAAGGGACCGTGAATTTGGCCACAAGCTCTGGCAACACAGAAAATGGATAGAGGCTTAGGAAATGTCTCCTTAAAAGGAATAAATGAC
This sequence comes from Plecotus auritus, assembly GCF_963455305.1. NCBI lineage: Eukaryota > Metazoa > Chordata > Mammalia > Chiroptera > Vespertilionidae > Plecotus > Plecotus auritus. The sequence goes on from NC_137778.1 coordinate 33,976,095, forward strand.
TACAGACTGTTTGGATTTTAATACTGTTTTTTCACCCAGCTACATTTAATACTAGTCAGAAAATTTTAAAACGATCCAAATGATCATCAATGGAAGATATCAAGTTAAAGAAATCACGAAACAGTGAAGAATGTAATAGAGTTGGATGTTTAGAAATGGAAAGATGATCAAGATGTGTTATGAAGATTTTTTTAAAAAAGGGAAGAGAAGCAAGTTGCAGAAAAGCGTGAAGCCGTTTGGCAATATCTGGGGTTATATTTTTCATTGTCACAACTGGGTGGTGGTGATGAGGGTGGTGGTGGTGATGAGGGTGGTGTTGGTGGTTACTACTGGCATCTAGTGTTTAAAGGTCAGGGATGTTGCCAAACATCAGGATGCACAGGGCAGTCCTCCCAACAAAGAATTTTCTGGCACCAAATACCCATAGTTCAAAGGTTAAGAGACCCTGCTCTAGATGAATATAACAGATTCCCCAAGAGTTGAATTATGGAGAAATCACACCCTTTCTAAGTCATTAATTTCCATTTGCATTTCTTTTAATGAGCTTATTATAATCAAATTAAAATATTTTGAAAAGATGTGAACAGTTGGAAGAGATGGCACATTAAAAAATCAACATATTTCATTATTTAATCAAATTACGCAGCAGATGAGCAGAGGGGGAGAAGGCCGGATCAGAGCAGCTAGAGAGGAGAAACGTGGCTTATTCCAAAGGACACTGGACTGGGTATGGAACTCAGCTAAGAATCAGCCCTCCATCCAAAAGGAGAACATTCCTCCCTGAGCACACCTCAGATGGTCAGTTCTTTCCTGGTCTCGCTGGGAAGTGCGCCGCCTACAGGTTAGTGTGGGCTGGGCAGGGATGGTGTGCGAAGGTATTTTCTCCCTGTTGAAACATCACACCCAAAGCCCTGGGGTTGGGGAATGTAACAGTTAGAAGCCTGATGGAACCTAAAAGTACATGTGAAATAGAAGTCATAGTGCTATTTGTTCTTCCAGGGGGTAGATTTCCCTCCCCACCCCGCCTTTCTTTCTTTTCTTTCTGTAATTGTTTTGCTAAACTGTAATCTCTTGAGCGCCATCTGGTGGTCCGGTGGACAGATTTTTTTTTTTTTTTTTTTTTTTTTTTAATTAACCAAGAAGACTCACATCTTTCCCACAAACATCATAGTCCCATTAGCCACTGTCTATATTTTAAGCTCCTCTCGGGGCAGGACTGCGTCTTTGTGCCTCGCCAGCATGGCCAAGGGTGAACCTGAGTGGGGGCGGTGAACGATTGAGAAAAGACAGACAAGAGAATGAAAGCTGGGTCTTGGTGGGACGCTGTCCTCTCTGATGAAGAGCCTCTCTGATGGAGAGATAGAGACAGCACTATGGACTACAAGCGGTGTCTTTATTTTATAGCCAGATTCCACGAGGCAAAGTAAGGGCGTAGTCAAGATGTTTACAACATTCTCGTGGGTTTCAATCCTACTCAATTACATGCACCTGAACTCTATCAAGCCCACGTCACTCAGGCACATGGGGCCACGTGTTCGGACCATATGTTCAAGCTTACCACTATAGCTGTTGTCTATAATTGTGCTGGGAGGGCTCTGCCCGCCAAGCTGGGACTTGCACGTGGCCATGAGAGGACTGTGCCCTCTCATCAGTCCAAGGCTTCAACCTGTCCAAACACTGTAGCCGCTCTCCACATGTCTTGTCTTCTGGTCCTCAGCAGGTACTTGGGTTGCAGGTTAGATCCCTGGCCCAGGTCTTCCCTGACAACTAAAAGGCAACATAAACTGCAAGGCCACCATGGTTGAGGATGAGGGAAGCCCTGTGTCTGAGCTGAGAAGGAGGAGCGTGTTGCTTGTTGTCTATAATTATCTGTGATAATCAAAATATGGGTCTTCACTTTATTCATGACTTGAAAGTTCTAGAGAACTCAGTGCGGGGAGAAAGAGTTGATACAAAATGTCTGATCCCTTAACTCAAGAGTTGGCAATCACAAGCCCATATGAGAATCAGATCTAAGCAACTGAGCCTCCTCTCAAGAAAAGCACTCATAGGCGTGCTGTTTCCCAAAGCCTGCACATGGACCCCGAGGAATACATGGACTCCAGTAAGAACCCCTGCAGGGTACATAGGGGCAACCTGTAGATCTAATTTGACTTGAACTTGGCCTCTTGACCATAAACTCTCCAACAGTACATCAGACCTTCCAGCAGAACTGAACCAAGAATCCAAGACATCCCTTTGTGCTCCCTCAGAAACTCAGGGCCCTGTCCCATGTAAAGCTTCCCTTGGCCATTAAGGCCTATTAAGATCATATCCATCCCCTAAGCCAGTGGTCGGCAAACTCATTAGTCAACGGAGCCAAATATCAACAGTACGATTGAAATTTCTTTTGAGAGCCAAATTTTTTCAACTTAAACTTCTTCTAATGCCACTTCTTCAAAATAGACTCGCCCAGGCCGTGGTATTTTGTGGAAGAGCCACACTCAAGGGGCCAAGGAGCCGCATGTGGCTCGAGAGCCGCAGTTTGCCAACCACCGCCCTAAGCATTCCCACCTCTAACTTTTGCTTAGGTCCTGTCTCCTCCACTTATCCTTATCTCTCTCCCTTCACTTCGGTCAGGGTTGAGCTTAGGGTCAGAACTGAGGTTCTGTTAGTGCTGGTGATGGGCTAACCAGGAGAAAACTAAGGCCCCCAACCCTGACCATGGTCCCAGGTTGGGCGAGGCTTCGGTAGTGGGTAACCTGAGGATGTCCAGGGAGTTGTGGCATGTAAATAACCAGGCAGGTAGGCAGAGCAGAGCCTCAAGAAAGCCTGGCAAGATATCAGGTATCATTAGGAACGTAGCCAGGGAACGGAGGGGCAGGGCCAAGACTTGAGTTTCTAGGATGGGAACAAACAAGACAAGGACTAGAGTTCTCGGCCAGGGGCTCCCATCACTGTGAGAAATAAATGTTATTTAAGCCACCCAGTCTACGGCATTTTGTTATACTGAAGGGTCCCGGGTTCGATTCCGGTCAAGGGCATGTACCTTGGTTGCGGGCACATCCCCAGTGGGAGGGTGTGCAGGAGGCAGCTGATCGATGTTTCTCTCTCATTGATGTTTCTAGCTCTCTATCCCTCTCCCTTCCTCTCTGTAAAATATCAATAAAATATATTTTAAAATATATATATATATTTTTTTTATTGATTTCAGAGAGGAAGGGAGAGGGAGAGAGATAGAAACATCAACAATGAGAGAGAATCATCCATCGGCTACCTCCTGCACATCCCACACTTGGGATCGAGTCTGTAACCCGGGCATGTGCCCTGACTGGGAATCGAACCGTGACCTCCTGGTTCATAGGTCAGTGCTCAACCACTGAGTCATGCCAGTTGGGCATGCCAATTTTATCTTGAATTCCACTTCCACTGTACATGGCAACCATTAAAGGAGTGACAGTGCCAGGGTCCTCTGCCATCTCACGCCTGCCTGAGACCCTGGTGGCATGGAGAGACCAGACTGCACCTTCTCTAGGCATGGATCACAGAGCTTTGATCTTCAGAGGTGTGTCAGAGGACTGCACCTCCAGCCACAGAAGATCCTTTTATTGAGATGTGCCTTCCATGTTCTTACATGACATTAACAGTACAAGGCTGAATCCCATGGTTCCTGTCCAACTTGCCTACATCGCTGCCTGGGTTTGCCTCCCTTCTGCTACCTCCTGATGCTCACGGTGATGACACCACCATCTCTGCCAATGATGCAGCCAAAGGTCCTGAGGAATGATGCTCATACATGACCTTCTTCATTCAGCTTCATGAACATGGTATGTGGTCTCCCCATCCCCCCAACGTCCCTGAAGGATCTGCACTTACTATTTCCTGTGTGGAGCATTCCTTTCCCCTTTTCACTGAGTCTCTTTCCCCCTGAAAGGCTCTAAGGGCCGAGTTCACATCTACTCTTTCTTCGGATCCCATCTGGAGCTTCACTCCCTCAAAGACTCCTCCCTGGCTCAAAATCCAGCCCTTCGAACTGGTTGGGGTTGGGGGAGTAGGCAGTGTATTGTCCTTCATTTTATGCCTCCCATCTCTGGTCTCAGGCATCCCTAATCAATAATCGCTCCAGGAAGTAGATGCTTGAGGAGTAGGAAGGGGATGGTGGGGAGAGTTCTCTGGTCCCATCCATCCTGTCTCTCACTGTAGGCTATTGATCTAGACCAGTGGTCGGCAAACTCATTAGTCAACAGAGCCAAATATCAACAGTACAACGATTGACATTTCTTTTGAGAGCCAAATTTTTTAAACTTAAACTTCTTCTAACGCCACTTCTTCAAAATAGACTCTCCCAGGCTGTGGTATTTTGTGGAAGAGCCACACTCAAGGGGCCAAAGAGCACATGTGGCTCGCGAGCCGCAGTTTGCCGACCACGGATCTAGACTAACTGGGACTTGAAGCAATCAGTCTGGAAGGCCTATGGGGGGAGCTAGGGCTTAGGAAAGATCTTAAACTCTGTGTAATGGTGAGAGCCCTATAGGAAGAGCTCTATCTATAATAAAGGCCTGTGGCTCTAACTCCCCCTTCCCTTAACCCCCTTTTCCCTTCGGTAAATGCCATCTGTCTTGGCACACAGGCAGAGTGTGCACCTGGCTTGCCATGTCTGCATGTCCTGTGTGCAGCCCTTTCTTTTTCCGAATAAATTTTTTTTGGTGATAAAACGTCTAGTCAATATATCTCTATATATTTTTTTCCAGTTGATACTGTTAAAGAGAAAACCACAGGCCCAAAATGGCATTACTGTGCTATAAAGCCCATGATACCAAACCTAGATTTAACACTTGACCTAAATGCTATTTCAGTCTCTTCCAGACACAAAATTTTAATCAACCAATCGGAAATTTTCTGCTCAGGCACCAACGAGAGAAGTCACATGGGCTCTCTTCATTCCCCAGGTAAAGAAGAGGCGGCAGACAGCTTAATGAAAACCCTTCTGTTCTCTTCCCCCTAAAGATGTCCTGGTCTAAAAATAATCCTTTCTGTTCTCTTGTTTTGTTTTTTAATATATTTTTATTGACTTCAGAGAGGAAGGAAGAGCGAGAGAGAGATAGAAACATCCTTGATGAGAGAGAATCATGGATCAGCTGCCTCCTACAAGTTCTCCACTGGGGAATTGAGCCCACAACCCGGGCATGTGCCCTTGACCGGACTCGAACCTGGGACCTTTCAGTTCGCAGGCCGACGCTCTGTCCACTGAGCCAAACCAGGTAGGGCTCTATTCTCTTGTTAATAGCCGCCGTGCTCCACCCTTCTGCCTATAAAAGCCTTCCATTTGCACAGCTTCTCCGAGCACCCTTCTGATGGCTAATTGTGATGCTGCCCTATTCATGAACCACTTAATAGAGCCAATCAGTCTTCAAATTAACTCGGTTAAAGTTTGTATTTTAACCAGGCTTAACCAGGACTACCCAGGATTTTGTTTTCATGTAAACTCCCTGGTTAATGAGAGGCAAGGTGGGCAGTGGGTCCATTCATGTTCCTTCTACCCTTTCCATCTCAAAATTTTCTGTTTCACTGCTATTTACTCTCTCTGCCCTGGGTGAAATTTTGTTCTTTTAATTTTGCATGGTTTTCCAGTATGTTAGTTTTCTGTTGCTGCAAGAGCCAAGTCTCACACATGGCAGCTTAAAACCACCCAGGTTTACTCCCTTTGGGTTCTAGAGTTCAGAAACCCGCAATCGGTTGTGAGGTCAAGGTGTTCTGCTGGAGGCTCTGGGGAGAATCTGTTTCCCTGCCTTTTCCAGTTTCTGGGGCCACCTGTGTTCCTGGCTCCTGGACCCTTCCTGCATTTTCAAAGCACATCACCCCACCCTCTACCTCCATCATCACGTGGCCTCTCTCACTTCAACTCCCGCATCCTTCTGATAAGGGTTCCAGTGACTACTTCCTCCAACCTCCAGATAACCCAGGGTCATCCCTCCATCTCAAACTTCTTAATCAAAGTCCCTTTGCTTGCCATATCAGGTAACATATTCATAGGTTCAGGGTATTAAGGGGTGGCCATCTTTGAGGGGGGACATTATTCTGTCTACCATACCAAGACTCACATTTCTCAGTCAGTGTCAATACTGGACAAATTCTCGGGCAATAGAATCCCTGATTTCTGCCTGTCATCAGTAGTTATGACATTCAAGCCTTTTGTGTTATTTCTAAGTTAAATGTGCTATTTTATCCATGGGAGGATCTTCAAGTTCATTTTTGAAAGATTCCAGGGCAGAACAATTAGAAGTTCAACTACAGATTTAAAGAAAAGCTCTAATCCTGAATTTACGACATATTGTCATGTAACCTTTGGTAAACCATTTTCCTTCTCTAAATTATAAAGTTGGGTATAAATAAAGAATATGTCTCAGATCTATCATTTGTAAAAGAAGAATAATAGAGGTACCTATCCCATAGGGTTGTGAGGATTTACTAAATTATACTTACCTAGCACTTAAAAATGATCAATAATATTTGTATTATTATTATGGCTATTTTGCATTTTGTTACCATACCCAATCCATGTAAATATGGGTTTCTAACAAGATGTTCATAGATCCTAGGCGACTCATGAATAGGCTTCAGGAGGTACTTGTATCCCCAAAACTGCACAGTGTAGGTGAGAGGGTTAGTAGCTTTCATCAGATCCTTAGAGAGTTCAGGACTTCTCAGAGAGTTCAGGATTTTATCAGAGCCCCTCGTGCTGACCAGAGTTTCAGAGACTGCCGCTAGCTTAACTCCCAGACCACGCAAACCTAAGATCTCCCGTGGTCACAAAGAGGGGGGATGCCTGTCTAGTGGCTGTGACATTCATGTACAGTTCCCTCACCCCATTGCTTGACGTCTGCCTGTTTCTCCTTTGCCACAGGACTTAATGATGATAAAGATTGGAGAGATTTCATCATGGATCTGAGAGAACAGTTCCACCCAGCAGCCCCTCCCTGGCATCAGAGTGTCTGGAAAATAAAATAATTACTGAGAAGAATGGTAAAGAAAGGCAACTGCGCTATCGGAAGGGCTATTTTTTTTTTTTTTTTTGGAAGGGCTATTTTTATACAGACACGATAAAATGGGATGAACTCTCCCCGTTCCACATCAAGCACACCTTGCTGATGACCACGGCGCTCCTGTCGGTCATGTTCACTGTCTTCCTCTCGTTCTGCCGGAACAGTGCTGGGTGAAAGCTAAGACTCGCCTTCCATCATCTTCTTGGACATCTTCTTCTTCCTATTAATATATTCTCCCTGCAGAGAAAATGAGAACAAATCAATGAGACCACATTGATTATATTGAATTCTTTCTTTTAAACATGCAATATGTTTGGATGAAACAGTATTCTGCTTCCCTTAATTTGATCTGGTGGTTCCCACAGCTCCTTTGTCAGGCATTTACCTTCTCTCAGGATGGGTTACTTTCTCAGGTGGTGAACTTTATCCATTATTCATTGATTTTTTTTTTTTTTTTTTTTAGTTGCACAGTCAGAGTCACCTTGTCAAGTTCAAAGCATACCTTACTGAGTTGCTTCAGATGCCAAACAAGAGACTCACCTCTACTAGTCATTATCATTGCAGTTCACTGTCGTTGCCATAGTGATGATAAGAACAACACCGTGAAAGGAGCGGTTTTGGTGTGTTAGTATAAAGGGATCACTTTATAGTCTTCATCATACTTATCATAGCCTGAATGAGAAAACATACTGATACATCTGATAAGGGGTTAATCTGCAAAATTAATAAACAACTCAAACAACGCTAAAGTAACCAACAATCCAATTAAAAAATGGGAAACATGCCCTAACCGGTTTGGCTCAGTGGATAGAGCGTCGGCCTGCGGACTAAAAGGTCCAGGGTTCGATTCCGGTCAAGGGCATGTACCTTGATTGCTGGCATATCCCCAGTAGGAGGTGTGCAGGAGGCGGCTGATCGATGTTTCTCTCTCACTGATGTTTTTGACTCCCTGTCCCTCTCCCTTTCTCTCTGTAAAAAATCAATAAAATGTATTTTTTAAAATGGGCAATAGACCTGAATAGACACTTCTTCAAAGAGGACATACAGGTGGCTAATAGACATATGAAAAAAATGCTCAATGTCCCTACTCATCAGAGAGATGCAAATTAAAACCACATTGAGCTATCCCCTCACACCTGCCAGAATGGTTACTATCAATAAATCAACAGAGCGCTGGTGAGGATGTGGAGAACGGGAAACCCTAGTGCACTCTTGCTGGGAATGCAGATGGTGCAGCCACTGTGGAAAACAGTGTGGGCTTTCCTCAAATAATTAAACATGGAATTGCGGTTTGATCCAGTGAGCCCACATCTGAGAACATATCCTAAGAACCCGGAAACACCAATTCAAAAGAATATATGCACCCCTATGTTCATAGCAATAGATGTCAGACATAGAGGTGATGTTGGGGTGGGGTGGGGAGGAATACTGTGTACATTAGCAGTATCAAGGCTCAACTCAGCCACTGAATCTAATCACAACACTTCTAAAAATTACTCGGCACCTCTGTACTACCTTCAGAGTCCAGCTTGAACTCCTCCTCGGGGCCAGGCCCTTGCTGGGCAGCCCCTGGCCCCTCTGCAGCCTCAGCTGCTCCCCCTGGCACCTGTCTTGCAGTTCCTCACACCTCTAGGCCTTGGTAAATGTCATTGTTTTCTCCACGTGGCTACTTCTTCAGCTCTCAAGGTCAGGCAATTTGAAGAACAGTTCGAAGGCAGATTAAGTTTTGCTGATATCCATATCCTTCAGCCTTTCAATGTGGCTGTCTTCAAGGAGAACCAAAGTGCCAGCTCAAAGGCAACCTTGCTGGAAGCCTGCCTGTTCCCCTAAACTGTGCTGGGATGGGGGTGGGGAGTTCTTTTTCTCCCTCCCAAAGCACTTCAACACATCCCTATTTATAGTCCTAAGGCTATACTTTAAATGTTGTTTTCTTTCTTTCTGAGGAAAGGCATTTGTCTCATGCATCACCACATCCCCAGTATTAAGCCACAGTACCTGGCACATAGTAGATGCTCGGTTAATTGATTTTTGAATGGAATCTTTACAACGCAGAAAGCACTATGCTGGGCACACTATTAGAGGGTTACAAAGCTGCACCTCTGATCTTAATGGGGGTCGGGGCCACAAAACACACACATTCGTATGTATGTTACACAAGGCACTGTGAGATAACTTGAAGATAATGCTGTGGACATTTAAGGAGAACATTTCTGACTTGCTGATGGTAAACATTATTAAATGCCCTCCTTCCCTCTTGGAAACAGACTCTTACCTGTTAACTATTTTCTTAATGGGTTTGGAAGTGTCTTTCATTGTGTGGCTTGGATCTCTTTTAGAAAGTACATGGATCATATGTATATATATACTAGTGGCCTGGTGCACGAAATTCGTGCACATTAAAAGGGGATTAATTAGAGGAAATAATTTAATATTGCTATTTGCCCTTTCTCTATAATAGAAATGTCAGAGATGAAAGAAAATTAGTAAAATGTATATGAAAACCTTCCTCCTGTCAGAGTCTGGGCGCACCATGGGACCCAGAGTCAAGTCCCCGCCCACCCACATGCGCCTCAAAATCTCGGGAGACCCAGACCTGGCCAGCCCTTGCCCTCATTGGGCTAGATCCAGACCTGGCCAGTCCCACCCTTGTCAAGCTCCACTGGGCAGGGGACGTAGCCTCAGGTCCCCTGGCCTGGCGCCAGGATGGGGGGCATGGCCTGAGGTCTCCCAGCCCAGACCAGGCCAGGGGGTGTGCCTTGAGGTCCCCCACCAAGCCCCACCAGGTGGGGGACACGGTCTGAGATCCCCTATCAAGCCCTGCTGGGTAGGGGGCATGGCCTGAGGTCACCCGTCAAGCCCTGCCAGGCAGGGGGGGGGGCAGCCTCAGGTCCCCCGTCAAGCCCCGCTGGGCAGGGGGCATGGCCTGAGTTCCCCCGACCCAGCACTGGGGGTGCACCTTGAGGTCCCCTGTTAAGCCCCACCAGGCAGGGGGGGCGCAGCCTCAGGTCCCCTGGCCTGGTGCTGGGGCGAGGGGCGCGGCCTGAAGTCCCCTGTCAAGCCCCTCCTGGTCGGGGGCGTGGCCTAAGGTCCCCGGGCCTGGCGCTGGGGCGGGGGGAGCAGCCTGAGGTCCCCTAGCCTAGCACCAGGATGGGAAGTGCACCTTGAGGTCCCCCATCAAGCCCCGCCGGGCAGGGGGCATGGCCTGAGGTCCCCTGACCTGGTGCCGGGGCAAGGGGTGAGGCCTGAGGTCCCTGTCAAGCCCAGCCAGGCAGGGGGGCGCAGCCTCAAGCCCCCTGGCCCAGTGCTGGGGTGGGAGGCATCGCCTGAGGTCTCCCGTCAAGCCCCACCGGGCGGGGGATGTGGTCTGAGGTTCCCCGGCCTGGTGCTGGGGTGGGGGGCGTGGCCTGAGTTCCCCTGACCCAGCACTGAGGGTGCACCTTGAGGTCCTCTGTCAAGCCCCGCCAGGTGGGGGATGTGGCCTGAGGTCCCCTGTCAAGCCCAGCCAGGCAGGGGGGCGCAGCCTCAGGTCCCCTGGCCTGATGCTGGGGCAGGGGCACAGCCTGAGGTCTCCCATCAAGGGGTGTGGTCTGAGGTCCCCGGTCTGGTGCCAGGGTGGGGGGCGCGTCCTAAAGTCCCCTGTCAAGCCCCTCCTGGTGGGGGGTGCGGCCTGAGGTGCCCTGGCCTGGCACTGGGGCGGGGGGAGCAGCCTGAGGTCCCCTACCCCAGCACCAGGACGGGAAGCGCACCTTGAGGTCCCCTGTCAAGCCCTGCCAGGTGGGGGATGTGGCCTGAGGTCCCCTGTCAAGCCCTCCGGGGGCGGGGGAGGGTGTAGCCTCAGGTCCCTGCTGATTGCTAGTTAAGGCTCCTTATGGGAACTTGGCTTCAGCTGTGGGTGCAGCCATCTTTGTGACGGAGTGATGGTCAATTAGCATATTCCCTCTTTATTAGATAGGATATCCCTAATATACAAATAGACCGAAAGGCGGAACAACCGAACAACCAGTTGCTATGATGTGCGCTGACCACCAGGGGGCATGGCGGGATGGTGGAGCAGGTGAGCGGGGGCACCAGACCAAGGCAGGGTGCCGGTCCCTGTCATCGGGGTGAGCCTCTGGTGGTTACTGAAAACTCTTTGCTCCCATGCATGCCCTGGTCCCGCCCAGTGCTCGCACCTGCTGCCGGCACTGGCCCCACTCACACCCACTGCCAGTGCCAAAGCCGCCGCTTGCACCAGCTGCCAGCGATGGCCCCACTCGCACCCTCTGATGCCGTTGGCCCCGCTCACAACCGCTGCTGGCGCTGGCCCCAATCACTCTGCGCAGTCAGCGGGTGGGAGTGGTGGCAGTGGGAGTGGGGCTGTTGGCAGACAGGGACCGGGGGCCGCAGTAGGAGGGGCCAGGCGGGGGCACGGAGGATGGGCTGAGACCTGTCTCTGTGCCCACCACAGCATCACAGCCCACAGTTCCTTTTAAGGTGCACAAATTCGTGCACTGGGCCCCTAGTAAATAATAATAATAAAAAATGCCCGTGTGACAGGTATGGAAGGGCCTCTGGGTTGTGACTTCAGTGTCCAAGAAGTATGACTTAGGGTCAAGGGGTAAGGCTACACCTCCCGAGAGGAAGAGAAATGGAATACTCACAAGTACTGGGATGTGAGAACAAGAACGCACCCAAACACGTAAACAGGATAGACAAATGGTCTTCTTTCCATTGGGAGCATGTGGCCTAAAGTCTGATTTGTGCCTAGGAACTGCCATTCTAATTTTCATACCTTTATATATTGATATTGCATAGTTCCACAGGATAAGGATCTAGCACTTGAGTCTTTTGAATGGTGCAGAACAATGGCCCACAATGGTTGACTGGGCCAGCCATCTATGAGCATCCCTGATTCTTCTTCTCATCCTAGGTGGCCTTAAATATCCCAAACTGAACAAATTGATGGTCCTAGAGGGTGGGGGTAGAAAAGGAGAAGGGGATTAAGAAGTACAAACTTCGCCCTAGCTGGTTTGGCTCAGTGGAGAGAGCGGACTGAAGGGTCCCAGGTTCAATTCCAGTCAAGGGCACATGCCTGGGTTTCAGGATCGATCCCCAGTAGGGGATGTGCAGGAGGCAGCCTGATTCTCTCTCCTCATTGATGTTTCTATCTTTCTCTCCCTCTCCCTTCCCCTCTGAAATCAATTATATATATATATATATATATATATATATATATATATATATATACAAACTTTGAGTTATAAAATAAGTACAGCATAGGAAAATAATGTACAGTGTAGGAAACAGAATCAATCAATAACATGATCATAATTATGGTGACAGATGGTTACTAGACTTATTGTGATGATCCCTTTACAAGGTATAGAAATGTTGAATCGCTAGGTTGTACACCTGAAACTGATATAATACTGTATGTAACTTATAATTAAAAATAAATTATTAAAAAGAGAAATAATCCAAAGTGGAATTTTCCACTATTTCTATAAAGTGGGGCATGGGAGAGCACGCTTGTTGTGGGGTTTACACAGGATGTTAAGAGCTGGAAAGAGCCTCCTTGGTCAGCATGTAAATTAGTATAGACATATCATTTTTCTTTTCTTCATTTTCCTTATCAGAGAGGTGGGGGAAGAGGAGAATACTGAACTTGAACGAGCATTCTGTCCAAACCCACCAGGTCCCTTGCTCTGTTTTAAACTCAGGATTCTCGCCGAAACCGGTTTGGCTCAGTGGATAGAGCGTCAGCCTGCTGACTGAAGGGTCCCGGGTTCGATTCTGGTCAAGGGCATGTACCTTGGTTGCGGGCACATCCCCAGTGGGAGGTGTGCAGGAGGCAGCTGATTGATGTTTCGAGCTCTCTATCCCTCTCCCTTCCTCTCTGTAAAAAAATCAATAAAATATATTTAAAAAAATAAAATCGATTTAAAAAAACACACAAAAAACCTCAGGATTCTCATTGTGTCCTTCACTTGCCATTAACCACTGCTTTGTGAGTTCTCAGAAACAGTTTCCCATTGCTTTTGCTTATTTCACATTCTCTATCTGTGTTTTTGGTGCCCTCGGATGTTAGGCCGCCAGAGGACAGGGGCTATGCCTTTTTTTCTTCTTCTCATATTTATGGTGCTTTTGTGCATAATCTTTTTTGTTTTGTTGCTTATGAGGAACCATTATATTTATATATCACTTGTCAGTGGACGTACAGATTCACATTTTATTTTGCTCTAGAAGAAATTTATGTGTATGTTTTACAGAGTTTTGGTCTTTATTTTAATTTAAAAAAATATTTTTAATTGATTTCAGAGAGGGAGAGAGAGATAGGAACATCCATGATGAGAGAGAATCGTAGATCCGCTGCCTCCTGCACGCCCCCCACTGAGGAGTGAGCTAGCAACCCCGACAAGGGCCCTGATGGTGAATAGAACAGTGACCTCCTGGTTCGTTGGTCACTGCTCACCACTGAGCCACGCAGCCCGGCAGGGGGCTATGTCTTTTGGATGTTCAGCCCCCTTCAGCATCTAGCACAGTGCCTTACATATAATAGGTGTGTCTTCTCTAAACGCCGTGCAGGAATTCATGAATGAGTCCTTAGGAGGAAAGAAGTGAAGATGAAGCATTGCCCTCACGGTGAGAACGGATCTTTCTCCGTTTATTGCAGATATAAATCAGCTCCGTCAGCATAAATTGTGCTTCTACTAGTATATGTTCACCAGGTGCAGGGAAGGGTTTTGGCTGAGATTGAGAAATTCAATCCCTGCGAATAATAAAGTGGGAGGGGAACTGAAGGCTCAGAACCTCGAGGAGGAGGCGGAGTCACCGCGAGTTGGAGCATTTCTGCCCAATCACAGGAGACGGTAGGAGCAGGAGGGGGAGACAAAGGGGGGAGCGGGAGATCGTGAATCCTGCCCAGTTACACAAGCCCGGCCTTCCGAACAGTAGCTTCTCGGCTTCGAGGTGTTTCTGTCCAGGGAGAGCGGTGGATCCGAGGCCGGCTCCAGCAATGGCCTTCGCAAATCTACAGAAAGTGCTCATCAGTGACAGCCTGGACCCTTGCTGCCGGAAGATCCTGCAAGATGGAGGGCTGCAGGTGGTGGAGAAGCAGAACCTGAGCAAAGAGGAGCTGATAGCCGAGCTGCAGGTAACGCGAGCGGGAGAAAGACAAGCGCTCGGTGGCATCCTCCTCGGAAACGGGCTGGCCGCGCCCGGGCCAGCGCGCCCCACCCCCACCCCGGTCCCGGGTATCGGTGGATCCTGGGGCCTCCTGATTTAAAGGGTTGGGGCGGGGGGTGGGGGAAGGAGGGAGGAACACGCGGCGGTGAGCTGCAGGATGTAAACTTTCCGTTCAGTTTGCAACTGCGCGTATCTCGTTGGCTTTGCCACCCGCGAGCAACGCGCTGTGCAGGCTCCCGGCGGGATGCCAGCATGGCCCCCAGCGCCTTGGAGCCCAGTGGCCCCGCCAGCTGGGCGCTGCGCCGGGGCTCCGGCCAAAGTGGCTTCCCTGCGCCGGGACCGGCGATCCTCCCCGAACCGAGCCCTGGCTGGCGCTACCGAATCGCGCCTTCCCTGGGGGGCGCTGGCCGAGTCCCAGCCTGTCTCGTGGCAGCTGCGGGGACTGTAACCAACGTACCCGCCTTTCGTCTGACGCAAGACTGCTGTGAGTTTTCACCGCCCCTCGGCCTCCTGGGAGCCCGGAGGAAATGGGGGCGGGCGGGGGGCGCCCGAGATCCTTGGGCCGCCCACGCGGCTGGGGTCCAAGCTCCGTCTCCGCACGTGGCCCGGGCGGATGGCCTCACTTTGGCCTCCTCGCTGGTCAAGAACGACCAGACTGGACTCGAATCGATCCCAGGCGCCCCCAGGCAATTGGTATTTCTTAGCAAGTCTTTCTCAGGAACGTATCTCGGTTTGTTGGGATATGTAATGAGCACAGCCGACTTCAAATCGTAATCTACCTTGGTTGTAAGGGTCCTCCTTCCTGTGCGGGTTGGTGGCCTCGTCCAGTGGATGTCAGTTATTTTGTGAACTCTTCACTCCAGCTCCTGCACCCAGCACCCCGCTGTCTACCCCTCCCCCAACTCCCACCCCCCGCAGTGTAGCCTCCTACCAACCTCTACCTGCCTCTGCGCGGACCCACCCCCTCCGTCCTTCGCTCCTCCCGGGGTCCTGACATCAAAATAGCAGGCGGCTGCTGTTTTCACGGTGCGGCCACCGCGTGGTCCTCACAGCCGCCTGTGCGGTGGTATCTGCTGTCGTGTTTCTCCATGGACCCTCCCCATATGCGGTGTCCGGGCGTCCAACCTTTCCCGGACTCAGAGAAGTTTCCGACCGGTCGGTGCCTTCAGGAAGCTTATAAGCTGATTAGGGAACCTGGCCAAACGGCGACCGAGACGACTGGCCGGATGAGTGGTGAATGAGAGCGCCCAGCAGCCCAGCCTCCGCCTGCTCCCGCCGCAGAAGTGGAGAGAAGGGCTGATCGGCCTGGAGGGGTGGGGGGGGTGGGAATGAGGTGGGGTGAGGTGCAAGGGCTCAGGACCTAATCCTAGGAGCAGGGTAGGTCCAGGTGGGAGGCAGGCGCCTCACACTCACCACCTCCTTTTGTATGAATGGTGCCAATGACCTTGGCTCTGGGCAGTGGCCAGAAGGCAGTGGAGTGGCCTCTAGCCCAGCTCCAGACCCATCAGATCACTGGAATGGGGAGCGTGCCCTTTTCTTGGGGCTTTGTAGCTTTCTTATGGAAATCAGAGATACTCTACCCCGGGAGGGGAAGAAGGGGCGGGGGGAGGGGGGCAGGGAGGGCTAAGTGTGGGATTGGGAAGAACGAGAGGCGTCCCCAGTCGTTGGGAAGCCAGCCAGGTGGGAGTCTGGAGCTGAAATCTGGAGGCCCTTTTCAAGGCGCTGGGAACTGGCAGGGCAGGAGGGGTGGTTCTTGGCTAGACTGCCAGGCATCCTGGGGCTGTTTGGGAGCGCCAGCCTTCCTGCCTGCTTCTGTGAAACATTCAGTTGGGAGTGCTGGGGAGTCTCCTTGGCAGCCGACTGGACGGTGCCCTCTCCTCTCCACTCTATGCGCTTTTATTCTGCGTGGAGAGGCATCGGAGTTAGTGCCCCTGCCTCCCCCGTTTCAATCTTTACAGTATGGAAGGAACTCCAACTCATCGCCTGGGCCAGGCCAGGCCTCCCTTCCCACTCCTTCGCATTCTGGGCAGGCACAGTTTGCCCTCGCTTACTCCCCCAGAACCGTCCTCTGCAGACTTGAAGCAAGTCACAGCTAGTCCATTGCTGGGTAAGGAAGTCGCTTTAATGGGTCATGATTAGCATTTGAAAAACACACACACAGTAAGAACTATACAGATAGTAAGGCTAATAGTGTGTGGTGAAATTTGTTTCAGTTATGTGTGTAGTCGTGGGGGGTGTGTGGGATATGTGAGTTTAAAATGTCAACTTAATCATGTGTTTCTTAACTATGGGTCTTATTAAAAAAAAATGTTTAGAAAACCGGCTTGGAATAACAAAGCATCTTTTTTGGAACTCACAAAACTCAAGACTGTGTACCCCTCCTCTCTCAGCAGGTGCCACTTCTTTTTGGTTGTTATTTAAATGTGTTTTTATTGATTTCAGAGAGGAAGGGAGAGGGAGAGAGAAATAGAAACATCAAT
The DNA here is from genome assembly GCF_963455305.1 of Plecotus auritus. NCBI lineage: Eukaryota > Metazoa > Chordata > Mammalia > Chiroptera > Vespertilionidae > Plecotus > Plecotus auritus. Next base: position 33,992,761 of record NC_137778.1, read on the forward strand.
GATGAGAGAGAATCATTGATCGACTGCCTCCTGCACGCCCCACACTGGGGATTGAGCCCGCAACCTGGACATATGCCCTGACTGGGAATTGAATCTCGACCTCCTGGTTCATAGGTGGACGCTCGACCACTGAGCTACGCTGGCCGGGCTGGTGCCACTTCTTAAATCCTAATATGCAGGAACATTTAAATCTTACCACGCATCAGTGGCTTTTAAACGTTGACCATGACCCACAATCAGAAAGTCATTTTACGTCACAACTCAGTTTACACATCTACACATATGGACACACACTTACTAAAGTTTCATGAAATAACACCCATACCATAGGTGATGCATTTACATATTTTCTTGTTTCATTAAATAGCAGTGCTAGTCAGAATCCATTAGCCCGCAGGCTGGTGATGTATTTATACCTTTAGCTCAGGGGTGGGCAAACTTTTTGACTCGAGGGCCACAATGGATTCTTAAACTGGACTGGAGGGCCGGAACAAAAGCATGGATGGAGTGTTTGTGTGAACTAATATAAATTCAAAGTAAACATCATTACATAAAAGGGTACGGTCTTTTTTTTTTATTTCAATAGTTTTATTCATTTCAAACATTTTAACAAGAAGAATGTAAACACTAATTATTATAATTTGAAACTTCAAAAAATGGAGGCATCATAGCACAATAACATACCTTATATTGAAGATGGCAAAGGCAAAATAAAATTGCCTAACAAAGGAAAGGTACAAAAGCCTTTCAAATTAAACTTAAATATAATAAAATAATTTAAAACTAAAACAAATAGAAAAGAACAAAATGTGTAAACAGTAAATTAAACATTTTCTTTAGTGCAACTTTCAAATTATGCCCGGGACGTAGATGTAGATGGCAATGTAGACTGGGTTGAAAGGTTTTTGGTCTTTAAAACATCAACTTCAGTGGGAACAGTGTTGTTGGTCTCCTTTTTAGCTAATGCTCTGATACTGTGCTCTCCAGGGGCGTGTCTCCCTACATCACCACGATAACGTGTCTCCGCATTGCATTCCCAGGGTGATGTCGGGGGACGCGTCCGCGGGCATTACAAGGAGCCTCTGGAAGATTGAGAGGTTGTTCCTTCTACTGAATGGGCGGATATAAATCCGCCCACTCAGAAGAAGGAGCTGCAGCCGTGTTTCCCGACGTTGCCATGTTAACACTGCTGCTGGTGAAGGAGCGGAGGGGAGAGCAAGAGAACCCTCAGCTCTTTCGGCTCCGCGGGCCGAATAGAACAGCCGAACGGGCCGGATCCGGCCCGCGGCCCGTAGTTTGCCCACGGCTGCTTTAGCTCATAATTGTAAGAAAGATAAAGAAGGAATTCAGTGTTTTGTCCCTTACATTTTCCTACTGCCATGTATTGCATAGATCTTCCTTTCCCCAGCAGTTTGAAACCTGCCTTTATTATTTTGTAAATCCCCACACATACGTGGGTCTGTTTGGTGCCTATTTGGCTGTGTGGCTCGACTTGGCAATTTCTGAACCTTTCTTTCTCCCGGCTGCCTCCCAGCTTGTTCTCCCTTTTCAGAAAACTGTTCAGTGCTCACACAAGTAAATCTTAAGCCTCTTATCACACTCAAGAGAAGGGATTTCTGACGTTGGATTTTCAATCATGTGACCCAATCAAATATTTGGGGAAGGAAGGCGGCGGGTGGGGAGAATGGTGAAGGTAGGTTTAATCACTGGATTCATTTCAGCGGCGTCTTTTATTGAGTATCAGCTGTTAAAATAATCTTTGCTTTAGGGACGTATGAGAAAAGCAAACTGCAGGTCAGAGAGAGGACATTCACTAGTACATGTGAAGCAGGTGATAAAACGGGAGGGTCCGCCCTGGCCGGTGTGGCTTGGTGGATGGAGCGTTGGCCTGCGGACTGAAGGGTCCCGGGTTCGGTTCCGGTCAGGGGCATGTGCCTTGGTTGCGGGCAAATCCCCAGTGGAGGGTGTGCAGGAGGCAGCTGATCGATGTTTCTCTCTCATTGATGTTTCTAACTCTCTATCCCTCTCCCTTCCTCTCTGTAAAAAAAATCAATATAATATATTAAAAAAAAAACACACAAAAAAACGGGAGGGTCCGTGATGGCGTCCTGGGTTGTTTGCAAAGGGTTCATGGAAGGGAAGTTGCCTGGAAGAGTGGGTGGTGTGTGGCCAGGTAGGGGGATCCTTTTCTGTGGAGGCAGGGGCGGTGGACTTGGATGTGGGACAGACACGGTGTCCCCTTTCTGGCCAGGCATTGGCTGATGTTCAACTAGGGAGGTATTCAGAGTACCAGGTGTTGGCCCACAGCCCAGACAGGGTGGCTCCCGTCTGTCTCCTTAACCTTTCCATGCCTTGTACACGCCGAGGTCACACCATACACGTGCAGTGGTGAGTTCTGGTGTGTTGTTGCCGTGAGCTCCTTGGGTGGGGCTGTGACTTGTGTTGACAGGTGTAGCATAATTCCAGATATATATACACCAGACACCCCGGAGGTGGACAGAAGAAAGGAGGCGGGGATGAGGAGGTGGAGGGGACGTGGGCAGCCTTCGTTGGGGGAGGGGGAAGGGAGCTTCAGTTTCTCATCTGTGAAGTGGGGTGAGACTTTAATGCTTCTTGGTAAATGCTTCTTTGAATGTCACATTTTGAGGTTTTATTTCAGAACCACGGATAATAAAGTCACAGATAAATAAAAGGGCTTGGGGTGCCCATGAGGGGTCTTGCATCAAGCTCTCTGCGGTCAGGTGGAGAAAGGTCTCCTGAAACATCGGTGAGGCCTCCAGATTTAGAGACTCGGCTGCGTGTAAACCTGAATCCCCTCCGCCCCCTCCCAGGCCCCCGCCCCGGCCGTGGAGGACCGAGGGGCTCTGCCCTCTCTGTGTACCTTGTCTGACGTGTTCCTGGGCTCTGGGCTTGTGCATGGTATTACAGGGGGGCCCTCGCCCTTCGAGCCAGGTGCCCGCTGGCCTTTCTTTCCCCAGAATCGATGTGGTGGGAAGGGAAGAAACAAAGTTCTCATGGGATCCAGCCGAGAGCTCCGCTGAGGAAAATGCAAGAGACTCCCATGCATGGGAGGCTGAGCAGAGGTGGGCGGGCCCCAAGGTCCATCTGTTCTAACCCTCTCATACAGACGGAGACCAGGGCTGGGGTGACATAACCAACCCAGGGCTGGGACCCAGCCTCCCGACGACTCCATGCTTGCTGCTTCCTCACCCACCCGGACAGTCATGGGGGTGGGCCGGGTGCTTGTTCACCTGCTCTATTGCGTGGGGATGCTCATTGGGTGTTTGGGCAACAATATCCTGGTTGTGGGAAGGTACCCCAGGAGTCTGGATGAGCTGTGAAGACCGTCTTGGGGTCTAGCTTAGCGAATGGCCATGTAAAGTGGCTAGGATGACTCTAGAACAGCCGTGGGCAAACTACGGATCGGCTGTTCTATCCAGCCAGTGGAGCTGAAAGAGCGGAGGGTTCTCTTGCTCTCCCCTCCGCTCCTTCACCAGCAGCAGTGTTAACATGGCAACGGGAAACACGGCCGCAGCTCCTTCTTCTGAGTGGGCGGATTTATATCCGCCCATTCAGTAGAAGGAACAACCTCTCAATCTTCCAGAGGCTCCTTGTAATGCCCGCGGACGCGTCCCCCGACATCACCCTGGGAATGCACAGACACGTTATCGTGGTGATGTAGGGAGACACGCCCCTGGAGAGCACAGTATCAGAGCATTAGCTAAAAAGGAGACCAACAACACTGTTCCCACTGAAGTTGATGTTTTAAAGACCAAAAACCTTTCAACCCAGTCTACATTGCCATCTACGTCTACGTCCCAGGCATAATTTGGAAGTTGCACTAAAGAAAATGTTTAATTTACTGTTTACACATTTTGTTCTTTTCTATTTGTTTTAGTTTTAAATTATTTTATTATATTTAAGTTTAATTTGAAAGGCTTTTGTACCTTTCCTTTGTTAGGCAATTTTATTTTGCCTTTGCCATCTTCAATATAAGGTATGTTATTGTGCTATGATGCCTCCATTTTTTGAAGTTTCAAATTATAATAATTAGTGTTTACATTCTTCTTGTTAAAATGTTTGAAATGAATAAAACTATTGAAATAAAAAAAAAAAGACCGTACCCTTTTATGTAATGATGTTTACTTTGAATTTATATTAGTTCACACAAACACTCCATCCATGCTTTTGTTCCGGCCCTCCGGTCCAGTTTAAGAACCCATTGTGGCCCTCGAGTCAAAAAGTTTGCCCACCCCTGCTCTAGAAGGTCTCAGTGTTCTCATGGAATATTTTAGTCTAAATTGCCTGGGTTTCTGAGCCATTTTGGACCCGTTTCATTGTTCTCTCCTTTCCCCTTACTTTGGTCTTTTTAGATGTTTCCCTTTCAGCCGTTTTGTCTTTCCTTCATTCCCTTCACTTCTTCATTCAGCCGGCCACCATTTATTTATTGAGTGCCTTCCATGTGCCAGCCTAGGGGCTTCCCAGGGTCAGTGGAGGCAGGGATGTCCCTTTGTTACCAGACAGGAGGCTTTGACTTCGTGCAGGAAAAAATTCACAACACGAGTCCAGGTGAATGTTAGAAGACGTTTATTAAAGGGGGGCGGGGGACAGGGAAACAAGGAAAGGCTGGGGAAATGAGCCTCGCGGTCTGCTTTGGCTCACCAAGAAGTCAGAGGAGAGGCAGCCAACCACTGCCCCTGGCTGCCCTGGTTGCAAGCCTCGTGGGGTCCCTCAGAGTTTAGGAGCTGCACACCTGTTCCTGGGAGGGAGGGAGAGCATGAGCTGGATCTTCCTTTTTTTTTATTTTTTATTTATTTATTTATTTTTAAAATATATTTTATTGATATTTCACAGAGAGGAAGGGAGAGGGACAGAGAGCCAGAAACATCGATGAGAGAGAAACATCGATCAGCTGCCTCCTGCACACCTCCCACTGGGGATGTGCCCGCAACCAAGGCACACGCCCCTGACCGGAATCAAACCTGGGACCCTTCAGTCCGCAGGCCGACGCTCCATCCACTGAGCCAAACCGGCTTCGGCTTCCTTTTTTTTTTTAAAAAAAAAAAAATATTTTATTGATTTTTTACAGAGTGGAAGGGAGAGGGATAGAGAGTTAGAAACATCGATGAGAGAGAAACATCAGCTGCCTCCTGCACACTCCCTACTGGGGATGTGCCCGCAACCAAGGTACATGCCCTTGACCGGAATCGAACCTGGGACCCTTGAGTCCGGAGGCCGACGCTCTATCCACTGAGCCAAATCGGTTAGGGCTGGATCTTCCTTTTGAGGGTTTTTCCAGGCTGGGCATTTAGGTGAGGTCTTAGGGAAGGATCTCAATAGAATATTCAGCTTTATGCTGATGTGCCAAAATGGGATTTATTCTCTTAATTTGTCTGTCCTTGGGTGTGGTTGGCCCATGGCACTAATTGGATTTCTGCTGTCTCCCTGCCTAGGGTGCTTTAAGCTATTTACCCTCCGGCCGGGGAGGAGAAATGCAAACGATTTACTTTTAAGGGTCCTTGGTTTAGGAAAGGTGGGATTTACTAGATGGCTGAAGACTACAGGTCTGTTTCCCTATTCCGCTTGTCCTGGCTTACTGGCCTGTCTCACCTTCAGCAGGGCCAGCTACCGCACCAGGTGCTGCCCCCGGCCTGTCCCTCCTCTCACACAGTTGATGCTGAAGCTCAGATTCGGAGCTCACCAGGGATGGAGCTTGGATTTGAACCCAGGCCTGTCTGGGGGAGCTTCGTGGATGTGTAAACGGTGCCCCACGCTATTGCCTCCTTTTCCTTGAGGATATCCAGTCAGCCAGCATGTGGGAGCTCCCGCTGTGGGCAAGGAAGCTCTTACAGGGGTGGGCAAACTTTTTGACTCTAGGGCCACAATGGGTTCTTAAACTGGACCGGAGGGCCGGAACAAAAGCATGGATGGAGTGTTTGTGTGAACTAATATAAATTCAAAGTAAAGGAGCGGCGGGGAGAGCAAGAGAACCGGATAGAACAGCCGGATCCGGCCCGCGGGCCGTAGTTTGCCCAAGGCTGTTCTAGGAGGTCTTCCAGACCAGCTCCGTGGACCCAGGTATTTTTCTCCTTCTGCCTCAGGACTGCGAAGGCCTTATCGTGCGCTCGGCCACCAAGGTGACCGCGGAAGTCATCAACGCCGCAGAGAAGCTCCAGGTGGTGGGCAGGGCCGGCACCGGCGTGGACAACGTGGATCTGGAGGCCGCCACGAGGAAAGGCATCCTGGTCATGAAGTGAGTCGTGGAGGCCGGGGGTGGGGGTGGGGCTGGACCCCGAGGAGGGAGGGAGATATCTACGTTAGGCAAAGCCAGGTCGGAGCTAAGGACTTTCAGGAGGAGGCGTGGTCGAAGCCGAGTCCAGGCGGTGGTCAGTGCTCAAACCTAGTAGTTTGCCATTGAGCTTCTCTTTGTAAACTCCGTGCTTCACAAACCCACCCCCCAGGTGTCTGTAGGTCTGCAGCCTGGTGTGGGAGTCAGAAGGGAGTTAGTGAATTTTATCTATCCTCTCGGCTCCAGCTCTGCCTTCCCCCTCCATTGTGCTGTCTGGAGCCAGTATTGTTAGCTCTGCTCTTATCTATGTGCACATGCACCATCTCAGCAACCCAGTGACTCCAGTCTTTGTCTTCCTCACTTCCCCGGACCCCCCTGCAGCCAGGACCTCCGTTTCCCTTTCACACCCCAGGGCCAGTAGGAAAAGGGTCCCCACTGGAGCTGGTTTTGCAGAAACCCAGGGGAAAGGTCATGCAAGGTCATGTCGGCATGCTCGTGCAAGGGGACACTCACCTCTGGCTCCCGCCTGGCATGTGGTGAGGCAAGACTATCCTTGGTCCACGGCTCTGTCCCTTGGAGTCCTTTTCCCTTGGGAACCTCATGTCCTCAAGTCCTTTCCCCCCACTCTCCCCTCTAGGGTAGGGGTGAACTGACCGGTCATCTGACTAGGGTGGGCGATATCCAACAGTAGAAATGTTAAATGTAACCCATCTGACATGGTTGCCCTGGATCCAGAAGCAGCAGCCTCCGGCCCCCCAGCCCCTCTGCCAGTGTCCCCATCCGGCCTGTTCCCTGGGGGCCAGGGAGCCAGGGTCTTGTGCAAAGACAGGCTCTGAGAAACTTTTATTATTTACTAGAGGCCCAGTGCATGAAATTTGTGCACTGGTGGTGTGGGGGGTCTTTCAGCCAGGCCTGTGCCCTCTTGCAGTCTGGGAGCCCTCGGGGGATGTCCGACTGACGGCTTAGCCCTGCTGTGAAAGCAGGAGAGGCTCCCGCCACCCCGCTGCGCTCGCCAGCCATGAGCCCGGCTTCTGGCTGAGTGTGCTCCCTCTGTGGGAGTGCACTGACCACCAGGGGGCAGCTCCTGGGTTGAGTGTCTGCCCCCTGGTGGTCAGTGCGTGTCATAGCGACCGGTCGTTTAGCCATTTGGTCGATTTGCATATTAGCCTTTTATGATATAGGATTTTTCGTAAACAAGCTCTGCCAGTTTTATTAAAGAACAATGTTGCACGATTTACTTTTCACCTGTCTGCTCTGGCAGGCTGCTAACCATACCAGAATCATCTGCGTCGCCTGCTAGTCTGCGTGCTCCAGTATCTTCCACAGGCTGGGCCCAGCTCAGTGTCCTTGCCACCGCGGTGATGGGCCCAGCCTTGGCCGCTCGGCCTAGTGCTCCATTTCAGATCGCCTCGGCTGGGCAGCTGGCGAGGGTGACCAGGTTCCACTGGCCTCGTGTGGTCGTTTCCAGAGGCTGCTGTACCCCAGCACGTACGTCCCACTTTCCATAGCGGAGGCTGGAGCCTAGAGTTGATTGATCCACTCCACTGACTTCCATCTTCTTGGCGGCCACCGTCGTCCTGCCTTCGGTGTGGGACATCCCCCAAGCAAGAGCAGCTGCCAAGATTTCTGAGGGTCCTTTCATCTTGACCTTTTAAAAAATATAGAACCCCTTGACCTTTTTTCTCCTTCTAACCTTCATTTCCAGAGATGCAAAGATCCAGTAGGGGAAGAAGGAGGGTGAACATGCATGTTAACAAGCTCTTTCAAGAGCAAACAAAAAAGCCTTTGAGGAAAAGAAACAGTTTCACGGTGGCCATCTCCCTTCTCCTTCCTGTAAAATGGGCACAGTCAGCATTGCTGTGAGGGTGAGGGTGTGAGGAACCTTTCTCAGCTGAGGACTCGTTGAGGGGAAGGAGGAGAAGCCACATGGGTGGAGATAAAAGTGTCACTTTGTGCCCCTTTAAAAAGCACTCATTGGGCCTTTTGCTAATGACCCACTGAGCCGTCAAAAAAGGGCAAAGTGAAAACACTGCTTTTGGGTGAGGCGGCAGCATGTTGTGTTGTTTTGCTTCAATTGGTGGTGTGACAAAGTAAAAAAAAAAATCTTATTTGTCTATAAATAATAATAAAATTGTAATATGCAAATTGACTGAACGCAGAAGGCCGGTCCCAACGACCTTCCGGACACCCACGCTATGACACGCACTGGCGCCAGGCCAGCCAAGGCGGGTGCGATGCTATTGGTCGGGGGCCTGCCATCGCCCTACGATTGCCCCAAAGAGGGAGGCCCAGGCCAGCCAAGTGATCACACCCCACGATTGCCTGTTGCCCGCAGAGGGAGGCAACCGGTGACGGGGAGTGGGGGCAGTGCCGCACAGACGGCAAGCAGTGGCAGTGGCGGGGGCGGGGCCAGCTGCGGGGAGCGGGGGAGGAAAGCCCCAATAGGCCCTGATCACTGGCCCGGCCTAGGGACCCTATACCAGAGGGGTCTCTGATTGCAAGAGGGCGCAGGCTGGGCTGAGGGACACCGTCCCCCCCAACCCCTGCATGAATTTTGTGCACGGGGCCTCTAGTATATATATATATATATATCACTTTGTTATGAATAAATGCCAAGTTGGGCACCTTGGTGAAGGCCAGTGGGCAATGGGCTGACCTCCGCATCTGATAGATGTGTCACCCATCAAGGCACAGCCTCGGTCAGGTTGATGGCATGAGCCTCGGGATTTGTGCCTCCTCGGGCAGGTAGATTCAGAAATGAGAGGAATCAGACAAAGGGCTAGCCAGGCCAGGGAGACACTTTTCTCTCGGGAGAAGTGAGTTTGGGGAGTGAGGCCCGGTGTGTTTCTCTGCTGGAGGTCGCAGCCCTGGGATGTGGGCTGGAGCACATCAGAGAAACCGGGGGCGGTGCCGTGGGACAAGCTCGTGGAGCAGAGAGCGGGCGCAGTGTGCCCTCAAGGCCTTCTGTTGGCATAGGAGTGAGAGTGCTGGGCCTGGGCCCACTGATGTCCCTCTTCCCTTTGCTCTTTAGCACCCCCAATGGGAACAGTCTCAGTGCTGCGGAGCTCACCTGTGGGATGATCATGTGTCTGGCCAGGTAAGTCGCCGACTTCTCAGCAGAGCCAGGCCCCCTGGCATGTCAGTTAGTAGGAGGCTCCAAGCAAAGGGACCCGCAGAAACTGAGTGAGTGCACGGCAGCTTGGCGGCGTGCAGGCCGCTAGGAACCTTCAAGGCCGCCGGTGCCCTGTGGAACATTCAGTACCCTGGCTCTGGCGCGCCAAGGTCAGGTCCCCAGTGCTGGCCAATGGGGAGGGGCAGTTACCAGGTGCTGCTTGTCACCTAGGAGCAGGGTCGTGGAGGGAGGGATTGTGTGTGATCTTTCATTTCTCCTTCCTCGCTTCCCACGCGCCCCATCCATCTGGCAGTCGGTTTTCACACACTAACTTCTAGCCTCCACGCTTTGCAAATGCTCTTCCTGCTGCCCGGAGCACCCTTCCCCATCAGCTTCGTCTAGGTCAGTGGTCGGCAAACTGCGGCTCGCGATCTGCATGTGGCTCGCGAGCCGCGGTTTCCCGCTCTGTTGACTAATGAGTTTGCTGACCACTGACCTAGACTCTCGATTCCAATAATTATAGGCTGTTGTTCCTTGTGATTAAGCCCCTATCCCAGTGGTTGGCAAACTCATTAGTCAACAGAGCGGCAAACCGCGGCTCGCGAACTGCATGTGGCTCGCGAGCCGCAGTTGGCCGACCACTGGCCTAGGTAACTCTTCTTGTTCTTCAAGGTTAATTCATCCAAGAAGCTGTCTCCGGATTCGGTGACAGGGCTCACCTCTGTCACTGTCCTCACAGTCTGTGTTGTAATAAAATGAAATTAAAGCTGCCCTGTGGGTTCATAACACAAAGGAACTCAAATGCTCAAATCTGTTGCTCTTTGAACCCAGAATTCTGGGCGTGGGGGCCCCCTGAGTAGAGGGGGCAGCCTAGGAACAAGGGATATGACACATGATGCGGGTGAGCCTTACCGGGCTGGTGGTGGAATGACTGTGCTGAGCTGGCAACCCCAGCATTTCTGTGGTCGGGGGAGGGCACGGAGCCAGGGACAGGGCAGGAAGCTGCTCGAGGTCCCTTGGCAGAGCCTTGGATCCTTCTTTCCCTTTTTCCTTGATCTCTCCGTCACTTTCCTCTTCGTCTCCCTGGTCCTGAGCCCACAGTGGAGGGTCAGAAGGGTCCACTGGCATTGCCTCACTGAGACCTGGGACCCTTAAACCAGCAGCCAGACAGCAGGACTCCTTGCTTCTCTGTGCAGGCCTGAACCCTCCCGGGCCTGAGAAGTTACTCTTTCCCTCCCTCAAGAGGCGTCCTCCCTCCTGCTGGGGAGGACCTCCAGGGGCTCAGCTTTGCTCTAACTCTTCTCCGAGATCTCTCCCCGAGACCACAGGGATTCACTGGTAATCACTGGCCAGTGAGGAGGAGAGGCGGTTGGAGAGAGAGGAACAGGCACCACTTCCCCAGCAACAGGAACCCAGCTCAGAAGGGGCCGTCGAGCTGGCTGTCTGGGTCTTCCAGACCGTCCTGGCTGCATGTCCAGCTTTATTTGAAAGAGTCGGGCCCTGACAGGTTTGGCTCAGTGGATAGAGTGTCGGCCTGTGGACTAAAGGGTCCCAGGTTCGATTCCAGTCAAGGGCATGTACCTTGGTTGCGGGCACATCCCCAGTAGGGATTGTGCAGGAGGCAGCTGATCGATGTTTCTCATCGATGTTTCTAACTCTCTATCCCTCCTCTCCCTTCCTCTCTGTAAAAAAATCAATAAAATAAAATAAAAAGACTATTTAAAAGAGTCGGTAAAGTGGGATGGTTTAAAGGATGCCCCCACCACCTCATCCCAGTCCCTCATCCATAACCTCACTCATCAAAGATGCGTCCAAACTGAGAAATAAGTACCCGTTGAGAAGGCATTCCCGTCTCATAACCTGTGTGTTCAGTCACTGCTTTCCTGGCAGGGCAGCAGTAGGCCCAGTGGGCGCTGTGGACCGGACAGTTGAGAGCTCGGGGCCCTGTGGGTGCGGACGCCCTGAATGGGCCTCACAGTGGGGGGCTTTGAACAGATGATGGGAGTCAGATGCAGAACAACAGTGACATGGAAAGAAAGAGGAGACGGCAGCCATTGCACATTTCCCCGTCTTGCCCGCTTTACCTTCTCTTGTGAGTCAGACCCCTTTTGAGGCCCCTCGTCCACAGCGTGGTCCCCCAAGACCGGCCTGGTGAGGACCGGACCTGGGAGGCTCTGACCAGCTGGGTACAGCAGCTAGAGGGAGGGTCTGGGGATTGCTTGTGCCCGTGGTGCCATCCCGTACATCTTAGCACCTGCATCTCAGCACCGTGGAGTCGGGTGGGCAGAGATCAGGAGGCGAGGGAGCTGAGAGGAGGCGGGTAGGGGAGTGAGGTTGGGGGCTCCGTCTCACCAAGTGAGGCATTTTTTAGGCTTCGTTGAGACCGAGAGCACTTTCCCTTCTTGCTTTCCTGAACTAGACGCGAGGGTGTGATGGGCCGAAGCAGGGAGATGGAACGTTTCCCCTGAAGCCAGTTCCTTAAGCTTGGCTGAGTTTACCCACAAGTCCATGGGGCTCCCAGTGGACGAGAGCAGCCTTACCAGCAGGTGGAAGTCCATAATGGGTAGACAGGAAAGAACTTTTTTAAATAAGAAGTCGGTGAAGTAGAAACACAGAACAATATTTTGGAATCTCTGTCTGTGCACCCACCCATCCATGGTCTGCATTTCCTACTTAGGAGGCTCCCTGGTGGGAGGCCTTCCTCGGCTTTGAACCCCCAGAGCCCACACTGCAGTCTTGAGCATTCAATGAGCTAATGGGTGTCTAAACATTTCCTATAAGAGTATCTAAAACAGAAGATACTCCTTAAACATTCCAAACATCGTTTCTTGTCTCTTACTTTTTTGCTTCCCGAGAAGCCTGGATGGCCTTGTCCCACAGGGCATATCTCCCCTTGTGACCTCTAACTTTGCCCTAACTTCCTTGGTCTTCTCTGGAAAACACATGGAGACTAGCCTTCCATGTCAACCAATAGGAGCAGAGAGGCTGTGTGGGGTGCGTGCGTGCGTGCGTGCATGCGTGTGTGCCTGCCTGAGGTGGTGGGACAGGAGGTGAAGTTATAGACGTGTGTGGACTGTGGCACCCACCCACCCAAATCTAGCCTGAGACTCTTGGGGCGTAAACTCCCAAGGACGAAAAAATAACCAGCTGTCCCCTGATATAGTGGAAGATGTTGCAGGTGGTGGCCCTGGATGGAATAGGAAAATGAAAATCCTTGAATTTCTGGAGCTTTTAATGCCATCGGAGCCTCTCCACGCTGTATTTCTGATTCCTGCAAACCCTGGAGGACGGACGTGCGTTTTAGTGCCCAGAGTCACTCTCATGCCCCCAGGGGCTGATGTGGAATCAGAACCTCTTCCCAGACTCCTAGCTGGAGACAGAAGTTAGGACTCCAAGTCAAGCCTCCAACCGCCCCCCGCCCCCTCTTTTTAATGAGTTTATTCGAATCCTTATTGTTTTGTTTTTTGTTGTTTGTTTTGTTAATCCTCATCTGAGGATATTTTTCCATTAATTTTTAGAGAGTAGAAGGGAGGGGGAGAGACAGAGAGAGAGAAACATTGATGTGAGAGAGACACATCGACTGGTTGCCTCCCGATTGTTTCCTCCGATCAGGGCCGGGGATCAAGCCTGCAACCTAGGTACATGCCCTTGACCAGAATCAAACCTGGGACCCTTCAGTCCGCGGGCCAACACTCTATCCATTGAGCCAAACTGGCCAGGCCCCAAGTCAAGTCTTGCCAAGGGTTCCCCTCTGCTGCACAACCTCGACCCTCCTGTCTCTGAACCTGAGCCCCCAGACCCAGGCCGAGCTTGGTTCACAACAGGTGGAGGTGGCTTGCAGGCATCATCGCACGCCTCCTTGAGCTGGCGGGGGTCTGCGTGGGCCGGCTCACCCTGTGTCTGTCCTTGCAGGCAGATTCCCCAGGCGACGGCTTCGATGAAGGATGGCAAATGGGACCGAAAGAAGGTGAGCAGCCGGCCGTGCCTCCCCGCACCTGGCTCAGTGCCTGACGTTCACTCCTGGTGCTGACTTCGGCTTCTTTGCCTGCTTGGTTGCAGTTCATGGGAACCGAATTGAATGGAAAAACCCTGGGAATTCTTGGCCTGGGGAGGATCGGGAGAGAGGTGGCCGTCCGGATGCAGTCCTTCGGGATGAAGGTAAGGGGTCGGCCGGCTTCCTGCAGAAAGTTTGGAAGAGGCAGCTTTGTGTGCGAGAAGATGAAGGCTCTGTCCTAGGAGGGCCTGATACCCCCCGCCCCTCCCTTTTAGAGCCCCTGGCTTAAACAGGCGGTACAGCCAGGGAGGGAGGGAGCATTACCTGCTGCTGTGCACTCTTGAACTCAGAACCTGGGGATGCTCGGTGGGTGGGTAATAGCCCTGAGGTGGGTAATAGCCCTGAGTCCCAGCGGAGCGGGGTCCCGTTTCCTGCCCACCTTCCCTCCCCTGCTGTGAGGCCTCCTTGTTTGCTGTGTCTGTCGCCTGTGATGATTCAGGAAACATGAGCAAATGTACACGCTTACGACAGAGCAATTGTCCATCTTCTAGCTCCTCTCCAGGGTTCAGAAGAAACTGAACGGTGCTTGTCTGTAAGCTGATAGGATCCTAGAGCTGATGGTGTGGCTGGAGACCCCACACATTTCTCAGAAATCGTCCCTGCCCTCCAGCTCCCCCCAGGGCCCTGCCTTATCCTATTCCGGGAGGCTTCTGGTTGAGGGAGTGTTGTCATCAAAAGCAGAACCACACCTGGGGGCGTTGCATAGGGGGAGGCCACTTAGACCAGATAGGCCAGAGTGACAGGCACCTGGAAGGGCTGGGCGCCTCCCTGTGTACAGTGGCCGTGAGGGGGTGGTGGGTTCAGATTGCAGCCAGGGAGGCTTTAGTTAAACATTAAGGGAAATAGCTTCGAAAATCAGATCATTTCAGGTCTTGAGAAATTTACATGGCCCTGTTTCAGAATTCTCCGTTTCTCCCTGGCTCCCTCCCTCTCTGTCCCTCCCACTTTCATAGAGCTATAGGGAACTTACTGATGAACCCTTACGTTTATATTGACCTCCAGAGTTTGTGAATTTATGCTGAGGGCTCACAGCAGATGGATGATAGACAAGAACCCGGGTGGGCATCCCATTCTACCACCTTGAGCATTTTCCTCTGCCTCCTGCCTCTACCCCCCACCAATTTTTTTTTTTTATTTATTGATTTTTACAGAGAGGAAGGGAGAGGGATAGAGAGTTAGAAACATTGATGAGAGAGAAACATTGATGAGAGAGAAACATCGATCAGCTGCCTCCTGCACATTCCCTACTGGGGATGTGCCCGCAACCAAGGTACATGCCCTTGACCAGAATCGAACCCGGGACCCTTCAGTCCACAGGCCGACGCTCTATCCACTGAGCCAAACTGGTTAGGGCTACCCCCCACCATATTTAAGACATCTTCCCGAACCTTAGCACGGGGAAGGGCAGGTACATTTTTCTAGATCTCCCAGAGCGGTGAGTGGGGCCCGGCAGGACCCATTGACCATGAGCACAAACCAACCCACGTCCTTCTGGGTAAGGGAGGCGAAGTGTCATCAGCCACCGAGAGCACTTTCTCTCTCCTCCTGCCTCTTGTGAGGGATCAAGGGTTAGCTCACAGGGATTTCCAGTCACCTGAAAGTGGGGGACAGGGGCCAGGTAAGCTCAGAGCACACGTGGCCATCTAGGTAAAGGCTGGTTTCATTGATGATGCAGTAACTTCGGAGCAGGGTCCAGGCCCCACGGCCATTCTGCTCCTTTCACTCCCCTCCACGGTGCCATAGCACATCGGATTCTTCCAACTCAGGGACATTTGTTGCCAAGGACTTGAGACTGGCAGTGACTTAACTCAGACAAAAAGCCTTACCTCATTTCCTGAATAATGGATGCGATCAGCCAGCTTGTCCAGTCCTCTGGCGACACTCAGCTACTCCACTCCCGCGGGAGCTGCTTCTGGGAGGCCCAGGGGGATGCAGGACCCTGCGTGTCTGCAGGGGAAGTGACTGACACCCCACAGACATGTGTTTGCTTCGAAGAGATGTCTAGAACCTGCTCATCAATGTTTCCAGGCACAGCCTGCATGATACACCCACACGTGTTACACCCAGCATGGCGTTGAAGGTGTGGGTGCTTCGCTTCGAGGGCTTCTGGCGGGATGTCTCTGGAGGGTCACTCTGGGCTGCCTTGCTTCTGAGACATGCTGCTTGTAACCCCTGAAACATGTCCATTGTGGTCCAATGGCGACAACTCCCTTGAACCAGGTCCTTTGGCCAATGAGTGTCTGTTTTTGCAAAGGCATAATCTTTATTTATTTATTTTTAAAGATTCTGTTTTGTTTATTTATTTATTTTATATATATATATATATATATATATATATATATATATATATATAAAATTAATTTCAGAGAAGAAGGGAGAGAGATAGATAGAAACATCAATGATGAGAGTCATTGATGGGCGCATGCCCCCTACTGGGAGGGATTGAGCCCGCAACCCAGGCATGTGCCCTTGGCCGGAATCGAACCTGGGACCCTATAGTCTGTAGGCCGATGCTCTATCCACTGAGCCAAACCGGCTAGGTCCAAAGGCATAATCTTTAGAGCCTCATCCTTGAGAGATGCCCCCAGGAAAAAGTCAACGAGCTCAGATTCCTTGATGGTCAGGGAGAGGAGGTAGGTCTCCAGGGACTCGATCTTCACTTCCGGGACCAGGCGGCCCAGCTTGATGACGGGACCCACTCATTCTCCTTGGCTTTGCCTCCACCTCCGAGACCTCAGCCCAGTCTTTGTGGAAACCAACATGAAACTGGTAGATCCTGGAAGTCCCTCGATGTCATCCACCCGGGCCATGGACATCACTGTGCTGTCCTGGGAAGTGATGTAACATTACTAAGGACTGTAACTTGGGACAACATTGTAACTGAAGACATAGAGTGGACCAAGAGGCATAGGGGACACTTTGGGATGTCTGGTTGGGCTGGCCGGTCAGAACTGCAAAGCATGTAAAGGTGATTGTTATCATCCGTTTCCCTGGCACCTGGGCTAACCTGTGTCCTAGTCACCCAGGCTGGTATCACTTATGAGGCTGTTAATGAATGGCTAACATCTGGCCTCTTCCAGGGTATTGTGATTTAAGAGTTGATCCCTTCGTATCACGGGAGTTGTAGGGAGAGACCGTCTTGTGCTCAGGGGCTGGGGATGGACTGTCCCCCTTTCCTTTCTTTGTGACTATCTGGTCACTCGGGGAAAGGGGGATCCTTCACCTCCTATGGGAGCTTAGCCAGGTGTCTTCCCAGGACCACCTGGTGTGTGTTGTGGTTGGGGAGGGAGGTTTTGGCTGTTGCCCACCTATACTGACACTCGCACAGGCCCAGGCCCAGAAGGAGCCCTGAGCAGCCACTGTAGAGCAGCGGCTGACTTGCTCTGAGCCACGTGGCTCAGGTGCGGGTTTCCGGATAATGCTCGAAGCTGGCAGCCTGCTGATGGTCTGAATCATTTGGGTCTCTCTATAACATTTTCTGCTTGAAACTTTTTCTCATTAGTGTTGCTAAATCACAGGTAATCACTTTGGAGACTTCACGCACGCACGCTGGCATGTCCTCTGGACTAGAATGTGTAAAAGAGCCTTGCACTTTCTTATCAAGGTTTCCTATGAGGAGCAGAGCAGCATCTCGCAAGTTTCTTGGTGGCCGGTGTTATAATGAGTTTGATTTAGCCCAGAGGGATGGACATTGGACTGGAGGCACCAGTTGTCACTGAGTCTTTCGGGTCCGGCTAACGTGTACTGAGGTCGGCTGTGTCGGATTCTGTGCTCCTTGACCCTGCGGAGTCAAAATTATTATCCCAGTTGCAGATAAGGAAACTGAGGCCCGGGAAGGTTATGTGATATGCTCAAGAAAATAGGACCAGTAAGTGGTGGAGGCCGGCTCAGACTCTCCTGACTGCTAATCTGTGTTGTTTGCCCTGCACCACCACGGCTGTCTTCACTCCTGACCCCTGTCCTGAACCCTGTCGGTTAAACAGGCCCTTCCCTGAGTTCTTTCTAGATCAAAAGCTCTCTTATCTCGGTCTGTTGGAATTCCTACTGCCCCAGAACAGTGAGTGATTTTCAAATCCTTCCCAGAGCTTCAGGCTCTGGAAAGGTGCCCGAGGGACAGCGGGAGGGTCAGGCGGGAGGGTCAGGCGGGGGCCTTGGGCCCTCACCTCTGTAGCTTTGAATTGATCTGGTTTTATATTGTGTTTAAGATTTCTTTGTGTGAGGAGGAGAGTTTCAAGTCTAAGCCAAAGAATGTGGCTGCAGGGCAGAATGGGCATGGCTGGAGGGTGGGCGTGACTGCCAGGCTCCACCATTGGAGCCTCCATCCAGGAAACCTGGCCTTCCCTAGCTCTCCTCCGCCCCCTGCTGAGCCAGGGGCCCTGGGGCAGGCGGGACTAGCCTCCCCAGGCTGCGTCTGTGACACCCGCTAGAGGTCGCCTTGGTGTTCCCCTTGAAAAGCGAGGTTCCTTTGTTGCCCGGACCCCAGGAGCCTGTCTTGGGGCTGGGATTGAGGTGGAGAGTTTATGCCTCTCCCCAAGGCTCCTCTCTAGGAATAGACTTCAGATAGTGCTTTTCCGAAATGGCCCCAAAGTTTGCACATTCAGACATCTGATCTTTTCCAGGAAACGTCAGGACCCTACCGAGGCATTGGGCCCCCACCCCCTACATGGTCTCCTGGTGCACGGACCCCAGGTCTTAGCTCAGCTCAGCTCCTGTCTGCCCTGGACAGTCTCCAGTAAAAAAACAACAACCCACAAACAAGGCTTTTCTTTCAAATTCTTTCCCTGTGGATGAGTGAGATTCTGTCTCTGTGTGAAAGAAAGCTGAGTCAGGGCCTGGGCATGCAGGAGATGCTTGTCTCCCGGCCCCGCCCACTTCCCTTTGGCCCCAGGCAGGGGCACCTGGCCAGCTTCCCCCATCCCCCTTTTTTAAAAGTATATTTCTTTATTGATTTCAGAGAGGAAGGAAGAGGGAGAGAGAGAGAAACATCAATGATGAGAGAATCACTGATCGGCTGCCTCCTGCATGCCCCCTACTGGGGATCGAGCCTGCAACCCGGGCATGTGCCCTCAGCTAGAATCGAACCTGGAACCCTTCAGTCCGCAGACCAACGCTCTATCCACTGAGCCAAACTGGCTAGGGCTTGCCCCTTTTCTTCTGAGAGCCCAGGGTCCTAGAGTTGTGTGAACCCGCTTGTCAGGCTTGGCTTTGTGACCTCTCCTCTCCCCACGCCACATGCCAGAGTGCATCTGGGTTAGAGATGAAGGGGCCATTGTTCCGGCAGGCAGCGGACAAAGAAGACTTGTGAGAATAAGCACAGAAGCCTCTCTCCTCCCCTGGGCATTTTATTCTCCCCACGAGGGAAAAATAGATTTTCTCTGAGGGCCGGGCCATGTGGGCCTGGGTGTCACCAGCTGGTGATCCTATACGGCACCGGCAGCAGCCTCCTTCCCCAAAGCCTCCACCCGCGGTCGGGGTGAGGCCCGTGTGGCTTTCCTTCTTCCACACGGTGATGAGAAGTGGGATCCAAAAGCGGCATCTCATCCATAACCACTTTCCATTGCTTCTCCAGAAGCACTGGGTTTGGTACAGCCATCTTCTTTGCCATTTTATTTTCTAAAATAACAATGTTTCTGTCATTTGCTTTGCACCTGGTTGCAGGTGCCCCCCAGCTGCTCCGCTGGCGTGGTACCCTTGCTCGAGGATGGGTGTCTGGCAGCCAGGCTGTTTCTGATGTAGGAGAGATGTTTGCATCTCGTGCTCCCCTGTTTTCTTGGGTGGTCCTGGTCTCTATTGATTGGTCAGTGCCAGGGTGGGGGGTGGTTAGTCATCACAGCTAGTCCTGGCATCGCCCGCCCACCTGGTTTTGCTGCTTTTCTGAGCCAGGAGCTGAAAGACACCTGAAGCCTAGATGTTATCTCCAGGGAGGTGACCGCCTGTATCTGGCTGCGAGTTGCTCAGCTAGCCGTCTCGGTTTCCCTCTCCACCTGCCCTGGCTTACTGGCCCGGCTCATTCCCGTCACTGACATGCGATGACCTTTGGCCAATTTGATGCCGTTAGTGAAGCTGACACATCCAGTTCCCTGCCTGCCCCCATCTCCCAGCAGTCAACCTTCTTCCTTCTCAGCAGCCTCAGGGGGGTCCACCTCCTCCCCAGACCAAGGTTCTTTCGGGGCCCACCCCCACCTTGGTACCCTGATGTCTCACTTTCCTCCTCTGATGTCATTGCTCTCACCCCCATCAACCCTGCCTTGTTGAAAGCATCGGTCACTAGTCATTTATACCCCCCTGTGGCTAGTCACCATGGTCTGCCTTCCAAGACCAGATGCGTCTTAAGTCCCTAAGAGTAACTCCAGGAAAGGGGACCAGCCCCTCCCCGTTGTTGTCAGCACGGGTACTTCCCCCCCTTCCCCGATGACGCGTCCTGGTCTCTAACCCTGCTCTGCACCGCCGCCCGCCCCCCCCTTCTCCCGCACTCTCTGCCCAAGCAGCCAGTGCCCCTGCCGTTGTCTGGAAAGCCAGCCTCCCCTCCCTTTCCTGGTTGTGCCCCACACTGACCCCGATGGATCGTCCTCCCTCCCCTGGGCTCCCTGCTTCCCAAGGGCTTCCAGCTCCACGTTGCCCGTTGGCCGCACACAGGAGCTGCTCCCATTTATGGTTAAGAGCGTGCAGGCAGACACCTGCCTTTCAGCTCTGGTCCTGGCCCTTCCTCGTGGGTAAGCCCCTGCTATTCAGTACACTGGTGTCTGCAGAAGGCTTAGCATAGCTTGGCGTATGGCAAATGTTCCATGGTTGCCATTATTAATAATACAAATACTAATGACACACACACTCTCTCTCATAACCAGACTGTAGGGTACGACCCCATCATCTCACCAGAGGTCTCGGCCTCCTTCGGCGTTCAGCAGCTGCCCCTGGAGGAGATCTGGCCCCTCTGTGACTTCATCACTGTGCACACCCCTCTCCTGCCCTCCACGACAGGTGGGTATGTCCCCACCTGGTGGTGGCCACAAGCCACAGACCAGATAAGGGTGGGGCCCGGTCTAGGGCTTCCACAGACACTGTGCCTGTGTGTGTGCGTGTGTATAAGTGCGTGTGCACGTGCATGTGTGTGCGTGTATGAGTGTGTGTGTATGAGTGTGCGTGTGTGTGTATATGAGTGTGAGTATGAGTGTGTGTATGTGTGTGTGTGAGTGCGCGTGTGTATGAGTGTGTGCGTGTGTGAGTGCGAGTGTGTATGAGTGTGCGTGTGTGTGTATGAGTGCGTGTGTATGAGTGCGTGTGTTCGTGCATGTGTGTGCGTGTGTATGAGTGCGTGTGTGTGTGTGTGTGTGTGTGAGATCAGCTCTGGGGAGGGGCCCCCAGCTCTGCCAGCACCAGCATGGGATGCTTTGTGAGCTGCCCTGCATTAGAGGGGAGGGGTGTGCCCGCAGGGAGTGGTAGGGTGCGGGGTGAGCTGGGGCAACATGTATGACCAGTGTCCCTGGATAGTGGCTGGGCCACTGCAGGCCTTTCTGGTTCCGGACCCACTGGAAGCAGCCGTATCTCAGGGACTTCTAGGAGGTTTCTAAACGGAGTCTGGCCCAGCGCCTCGGGGGAGAGGGGAGAGGGGAGGCCTGTGGGGAGGAGCTGGGCTGGGAAGGGGGTCCGAGCTAGAGCCAAGCCCGTGGGATCCTGGCACCATCGTGGCACCCCCCGCCCTCCCTCCAGGCCTGCTGAACGACAGCACCTTCGCCCTGTGCAAGAAGGGCGTGCGCGTGGTGAACTGCGCCCGCGGAGGGATCGTGGACGAGGGCGCCCTGCTCCGGGCCCTGCAGTCGGGGCAGTGCGCGGGCGCAGCGCTGGACGTGTTCACGGAGGTGAGTGCCGCGTGGGCGTGAGGGGAGGCGAGGACCCTGGAGGGGCAGGGACTGGGCGTGGGGCAGGAGGCGAGGACCCTGGAGGGGCAGGGACTGGGTGGGGGGCAGGAGGCGAGGACCCTGGAGGCGCAGGGACTGGGCGGGGGGCAGGAGGCGAGGACCCTGGAGGCGCAGGGACTGGGCGTGGGGCAGGAGGAGAGGACCCTGGAGGCGCAGGGACTGGGCGTGGGGCAGGAGGCGAGGACCCTGGAGGCGCAGGGACTGGGCGTGGGGCAGGAGGCGAGGACCCTGGAGGCGCAGGGACTGGGCGTGGGGCAGGAGGAGAGGACCCTGGAGGCGCAGGGACTGGGCGGGGGGCAGGAGGCGAGGACACTGGAGGCGCAGGGACTGGGCGGGGGGCAGGAGGCGAGGACCCTGGAGGCGCAGGGACTGGGCGGGGGGCAGGAGGCGAGGACCCTGGAGGCGCAGGGACTGGGCGGGGGGCAGGAGGCCCTCAGGTCACGTCTCTGTCCCCGGTGAAGGGGAGAAATGGTCCTGTGTTGTGTGGTTTGAGGAGGCCTCCCCACGCTGGTCCTGCAAAACCCGAGTGTTAGGTCGAACGGTTCCTGGTCTGTGCCGTGTTACAACCTCAGAGGAGACAGCGGCCCATGGTTCCGAGGCCCGGGCCTGGGGCAGGGAGAGAGGTCTCATGCGTTGATGCGGGTCTGATGAAGCGAATCCCGCCAACTCCGCCCAGCGTCCCTGGCTCTCCCTGCCCTTCCGCTCTCCCGGGAGGGAAGGAAGCCCTAGGTCAGAGGTTAGAAGCTCCTGGTCCCCAGGGTGGGCTGTTCTCCTAGGTCTCCGCCTCCACCCCCCACCCCGCCCGCGCGCCAGACCCAGCAATGAAGGGTGCGTTTCCCCTTGAATCCCGTCGCCACCCAAACACCAGGAGTCCAGGGAAGAGCGCATGGACTTGGGCCGAGGCAGCGGGCGGGTGCTGGGCCTGTATGAACTGTGTGGCCTTGGCGAGCCCCCCGCCCTCTGAGCCCCCCTAGCACTCGCTGTCCATTCCCTGCCCAGGGTGCACCGTGCACTGGGTCTGTGTTTCTGGTGACCTTTCTGGACTAGATGGAAAGGTCCCCGCGGGCGGGGGTGCCTGGCCCTTCCCTGGGTTGCCATCCCCCAGCACAGCCCCATCCCCTGCCCCTCGGCCTCCTCAGGGCACGGACTGCCACTGCCTGGGGCCCCGGGTGAGGTGGAGCCCACAGAGCCCCGGGGACAGTGCCCAGCAGAGAAGGGCCTAAGTCCCGTTCCCAAGGGCAGTGCGTTGTACTCAGCGAGCAGAAGGGGTGGGGGGACCCTGGGGAGGAGGTGCCAGGTGGCCACGCTCAGTGTCTGCAAACAGCATGACGGGGAGCGCAGGGGGAGGGGCTTTCAGGGAAAAGCAGCAGCCACAGGAGGTACCACTGCCCAGAGCCTCTTGCATTGCTGGTGTGCAATCTCCATGGCGATGGTACGAGGTAGCAGTGCTCACCCATTTCTCAGGGAGGGAAACCGAGGCTCGGGAAGATGGAGGTTTGCCCAGGGGCACATTTGAATGTGGTCCACAGCTCTGTCCACCACTTTGCTGTGGTGGGGCATCCATGAGGAAGCCGGTCATTGAGTCCAGTGACCACCCTGACGAAATAAGAGTAGAAGGTGCCTTCCCTCCTGCCAACTTCCCTGTCTCTCTCTGAGCAGGAGCCGCCTCGGGACCGCGCCTTGGTGGACCACGAGAACGTCATCAGCTGCCCCCACCTGGGCGCCAGCACCAAGGAGGCCCAGAGCCGCTGCGGGGAGGAGATCGCTGTCCAGTTCGTGGACATGGTGAAGGGGAGAGCCCTCGCGGGGGTTGTGAGTATCCCAGGTGGGGTGGGGCCGGGAGGTTAGAGGGAGGAGCAGGAGTCCTGGTGATGGGAATGGGGACAGCGTGGTGTGGTGGCCGGGTTCTGCTCTGGGAGCCGAGATAAGATTCCACTTGAGTCGGCCTCTGGGTGGGTGGCAGGAGCTGGCCTGCCCCTCGCCTTGATGCCCAGGCCTGGCAGCAGGGAGCGCAGCTCCGCCCTGACATTGCAGCCTTGTGCGGAGAGCGAGGTTCTCCCCAGGGCCCAGCGTCTGGGAAAGGCTCCTTTGTTCTCTGCGGGCCTGCGAATGCAGGGGTGAGGCTGGGCTGGGGGCTGGACGCTCGTGGGGCGGGGCG
Organism: Plecotus auritus; assembly: GCF_963455305.1. Lineage (NCBI taxonomy): Eukaryota > Metazoa > Chordata > Mammalia > Chiroptera > Vespertilionidae > Plecotus > Plecotus auritus. The sequence continues at coordinate 34,016,290 of NC_137778.1, forward strand.
ATGGAGAAAGCCCCTGAGGGGGAGGGTCCTTCTTAGTTGCACACTTCCTCCGCCTGCCACAGGCCGTCTGCTCTCGCAGGGAGCTGGGTCTCAGCAACAAGGCTTGCTGGGACAGGTGTGCTGTGTCCCACCTCTTCCTAATCCCAGCCCCACTCCCCGTCTCCCTGCAGGTGAATGCCCAGGCCCTTACCAGCGCCTTCTCTCCGCACACCAAACCGTGGATCGGTCTGGCAGAAGCTCTGGGGACTCTGATGCGAGCCTGGGCAGGGTCCCCCAAAGGGACCATCCAGGTGGTAACGCAGGGTGAGCGGGGGACACTGCAGAGGGAAGGGGAAGAGGGGTGTGGACTCTGCACCCCACTAGGTGTGTCTGCTGCAGGCCAGACAGGGACTCGGAGGTGACCCTGGTCTTGGGACCCCATGTCCCACGTTCTGGGTATGGCTCATTTGCTACTGAGTGGAGGCAGAAGAGGAGGGACAAAAAGTCATTGGGAAATATGCTTAATTTTCACAAACCACGTGTGTACATTATTTTAAAGATGTTCATGTTTGGGGTGCAAGAGGAACCTCTGCAAGAGACAGAGTTTCCCATGAGAGGCGGTAGGATTTGGCGGCGGGAGACCTGGTTAAGTGACATGGAATTTGATTCTGGTTTTGACCCTGTCGCTTACCAGTCATGTGGCATTCCGGTCTCCGAGGCGTGTGTTTTTCATGTGTGAAGTGTGAGTCAGGATGGGTGTGCCAGGAGGTGTGGGGCCATTCTGTGCTCCCACAGCCCAAGATGGGCCCTGGGACAAGATGGTAGCCTTGGGGGCATTCGCTCAGCCAGGACGTGGGAACAGAACAGCGCCCTCTGTCGGCCTCTCAGTGGCTGTGCAGGCTCCAGCCCGCTGCAGAGGTGCTGGAGAGACCAGGGAGGCTCTAGCATTGCAGACGTTCCTCCCCATTGACTGTTGACTCTTGGGGAGAGGTGGGGGGTGGGGCAGGTAGACCCTGAGCATTGTCCGTCCTGGGCAAGGCCCGAGCCAGGGGATCCCCACTAGCTTGGGTCCCCAGGTCACAAGGCAGGGGGAACTGGGCCACAATTGCTTCAATCACCCCTTTCTTCTACTTCCTGAGGCCAGCAAGGGTGTGAGTGCCAGAATGACAGGCAGGCCAGGGTGGCCAGGCCATGGCAGGTGTGGGGGGCACTGGGTTTGGGCTGAGTTTTGGAGATGGGTTTTTTAGACTGGATGAGAGTGCCCTCGGGGCCCAGACCTGGACAGGGCCAGGCTGGGGCCAGCCTCTGGGCAGGTCTGCTGACCCACCGTGTGTCCGCTCCTCGGGGGAAGCAGGACTGCCTAGGCAGGCTGGAATCGGGGTCCCCAGTGTGTGAGGAGCTGTGAACCGAGGTGGGTGCTGGGGTCTCCCGCCCCTCCTGTGTGGCTCAACAAACTGACCTTACGGTGGCTTCTTTTCGGCCCGCAGGCTTATCCCTGAAGAATGCTGGGAACTGCCTGAGCCCCGCAGTCATTGTCGGCCTCCTCAAGGACGCTTCCAGTCACGCGGATGTGAACTTGGTGAACGCCAAGCTGCTGGTTAAGGAGGCCGGCCTCAATGTGGGTGCCCACCCACCCTCTCCTCCTCACCCCGTCGGCACAGCCCTCCTCCCCCTGCGTGTTCAGAGCACACCCCCAGCCCTGTTCAGTGAGGGGGAGCCCTGGGGGCGGTCCTGCCTGTGATTAGGTCTGCAGATTACGTCTGCATCTGCAAAGGCGGGCTACCACCTGCCTCCGAGCGTTGCTGTGCGAGAAAGTGCTGTGTGTATGCCTGCCTGTGCCAGCACCCCCATTTCACAGCCCGGAGCACTGAGGAGCCACTTTGTGTCTGGCTGGGGGGCTGGGAGGCAGCCTCGCGTGCTCAGCTCTGGCTCCATCCAGGGCTGCATTCACCACAGAGCCTGGTCTCTGGCTGAGCTTGCACACTCCTTGGAAGCTGGCAACACATCCTCTCCGCCTCTGCTGCCCTCATGGCTTCTCCTTGGCGTCTCTCCCGCTGGTTCCCTTTGTAGATCAAAGCCCGTGTTTCTTCGCCAGTGGGAGCTGGCAGCAGCCATGGGAAGCAGGGCTCCCGCAGCCCCCCTCCGGCCCCCTCTCCACACCTACATCCCACTGAGGCCACTGGTTCTGTACAGGAAGCAGTGAGCAGGAGGGGCCAGGCTGGGTCAGCCCGCAGGCAGACCCGCCTCCCTCCCTCCTCCCTCGTTCCCACCCCTCCCCTCCAAGCTGTTACCTATACCAGGCAGATCTCTCCTTCCCTAGGGGGGGGGCCATTGACTCCTCCCCCGGCTCTGAATGGCTGACCCAGTGGGCCAGACTGAAGCCCTACTAATCGGCCATGGGGCTGAGGGAGAGGGTGGGCATGATGCTGGCAGGAGGCGTGACCGTGCCCCTGCCTTCTCTCTGCAGGTAACCTCCTCCCATAACCCCGCTGTGCCAGGAGAGCAAGGATGCGGGGAAGGCCTCCTGAGCGTGGCCCTGGCAGGTGCCCCCTACCAGGCTGTGGGCTTTGTCCAGGGCACCACACCTGTGCTGCAGGCACTCAACGGAGCTGCCTTCAGACCTGAAGTGCCTCTCCGCAGGGGTCTGCCCCTGCTCCTGTTCCGAGCTCAGCCCTCCAACCCTGCCATGCTGCCTACCATGATCGGTGAGGAGGGGCCTGTGGGGGTTGCTGGTGTCCTGAGGCGGGTGGTTGGTTGCGGAAGGGGGTGTCCTGTCTGGTTGATCTCTTCCCACCCCCCACCCCCACCTTCCCTCTGAGATTTGACAGTCTGTGCCACCTTGAGCTGCCCAGTCCCCTGGCGCCTGGGCCACGGGGAGTTTTGGAGCACTTCCTGGCAGAGAGTGAGTTCCCTCCCGACGGGCCCAGTTTCCCCATCCCTGCCAGCTGCGCCGAGGAGTGGGCCTGCTTTGTTCTCTCGCTGTTGGTCTGATGAAGCTGGCAGCCAGCCAGTCAGGCAATTGCTCTGGCTCAGTGATTCACTCCCTGCCTCGCCCGATGCTCCCTGGAATAAAGCTGAGCAAGTGTTCCCTCTCTCAGCTCTCTGATCCCGAGACCATCAGCCTCCATTGCAGCAGCCATCACAGCAGCCCAAGGCTCTCAGCCCCTCGCTTCTCCTTTCCCATACTCAGTGCCAACCAAGGGTTTCTTCTCCCCAGGGCTCCTGGCAGAGGCAGGCGTGCAGCTGCTGTCCTACCAGACCTCGGTGGTGTCCGATGGGGAGACCTGGCACGTCATGGGCATCTCCTCCCTGCTGCCCAGCCTGGACGCCTGGAAGCAGCATGTGACCGAGGCTTTTCAGTTTCATTTCTGACCTTGGGGTTCCCGGGGACCAGCCTTGGGGGCTTTGTGATCAACATTGAGAGGTCACATTCCCGGGGCTGACACCACTTATGTGGTCTGACCCCTGTAATAATCACCTAATAAACAGCCCCCCGCCCCCTAATCTCCTTGTGTCTTTGTGTTGTCATTACCCACAAGGGCCACCAGAGGGCGCCCACGGGCAGCCACAGGGGTAGGGGGAGGCGGGTTCTCAGGAGGACCTGGATGGGCAAGCTGCATGCCTGGGTGTGGATACTCCGGTCTCAGGTTATTCAGAGGCATTTTTACAGGAACAAAGCTTGGCGTTTCAGATCCCTTCCATCTGGAACTATACATGCATGTTAATAAATACAGGCAGCGTTATGTGCCCGACACTGGGCTAGGTGACCGGCCTGGGAGGAGCAGTAAACCCAGACTTCTCCCACGCAAGACGCCATCTGCTGGGCGGGCAGCGCGCACAGGTCACGGGAGCAGTGCAGAAAGTGCCACAGCAGGTGCCACGAGTTCCGTGGATCCAGGGGAGGAAGCAACTCAGCTGGGGACGGTTTCTGAGGTGCTGGGAGGATTTCGTCAGGGCAGAAAGTGTGAGGCGAGGCATGAGAATATTAGGCGAGTTTACAGAGCCAGCTCAGGATGGGTTGGATAGTATGCTACTTGATTTTTTTAAAACATGATTTTTATGAAACATGACAACGGCACTCGCTCCCTGACCCTGCGTTTTTCAGCCTGTGAGGGTTCCCGTTGGTAGGGGAGGCTGCGTCTCTCCCCTGTGCCCCGCAGCTTCTGGCTTTGAGACTGCTGCCCGGGGTTAAAGCCTGGCACGGGGCATCTGATTGGACGGGCAGGAGCGAGCCCACCACTTGGGCCTTCTCCGTGCTGTGGTTGAGCTAAAGGTTGGCAGGACCGCCACCAGCTAACCGCTGTGCTGGCATCTGCAGGGCGCTCTGCTGGTCTGTCCTCGCCCTGCTGTAGCGGCCTGGAAGGGCTGGGCCTGGACCGGAACAGCAGGCCTGACCGAGCAGCGCTGACTTTGCACACAGGGCTTATGGGAGTACCCCAGGCAGGTGGTGAACCTTTATTTTATTTTATTTTATTTTTATTCCTGTGCCTTTGAGTTGACAGCAGGTCTCAGTCTTACACAGAACCTCTTGCATGGAAGACGCTACTTGGGAGATGTCAGGAAAGGCAACTACTGCCTGCCAGGGATGCCAACCAGACTGAGGGCCCCCAACCAGCTTGCCGAGGGAGCAGGAGCAGGGGGTCAGCAGAAGGATCTGCTAAGGGGCAGCCACAGCTGGTGGAATAGAGTCGAAGTTTAGCACGCGCCCCTGGGAGGGAGTCAGCTGATGCTGGATTAGCGGCTCAAATTGGGGTTTATCTCGGATTTTCTGGTGCCTGTTGGGAAATGAACAGCCTTGGGCAAAGAGCAAAGTGGGCGGGCCCAGCATCTTCCCACATGCCTGGTGCCCCATTATTCCTAGCAAGCCCCCTCCCCCCGCCAGCCTGTTCCCCACCCGTGGAGGAAACACTCGTTGGGGTGGCTTTTAGAAGCAATTTTCTAAAAGGAAATGAATGGCAGCAACGTGGTGTCCACCCCCCAGTCCCGGCCTCAGCTCAGCCCCCACCTCCCGGAGCCGCTGCTGTTTTATAAGATCCTGGAAGAAGCAGTGCCCTCACCCAAGGGGGAAAGTTCCTGCTAGGATTCAAAGGTGTCTTTTTGGCTGGAGGAGTCAAGACGTAGCCTATTACCACCACCCCCCCATCCCCCGCGCCGGCACCGCCAAGGGTGAACCTGAGTGGGGGCGGCTGAAAGGCTTAAGAAAAGACAGACAAGAGAACGAAGGCTGGGTCTCGGTGGGACACTGCTTCCGGAGACACAACGCCACAGACTACACAAGCCGTGTCTTTATTTTATAGCAGGTGCCACGAGGCAAAGTAAGGGCCTGGTCAAGATGTTTACAACATTCTCGTGGGTTTCGATCCTACTCAATTACATGCACCCGGTCAAGCTTTGTTTACTTGCAGCCTGTATCACTCGGGCACGTGGGGCCACGTGCTCGGACCATGGGTTCAAGCTTACCACGACAGCGGTTGGCTGTCATTGTGCGGGGAGGGCTCTGCCCTCCAAGCTGGACTTGCGCGTGGTCACGAGAGGACTGTGCCCTCTCAGCAGTCCAAGGCTTGAACCTGTCCAAACACTGCGGCCGCACACTCCTCGGGTGTTTATTTGTTCAGATGCCACTGGCCAGGCCGGGAGCTTTGATCCCCAAGCTCTCAGTCCTGTCTGGCCCCTGTCTGCTGGCTCTCCTGGGCGGCTGTCCTGGGCGGCTGTCCTGGGTCAGGGGAGGAAGCTGGCCACCCTGTGTGCTGCGCCGCCCTCGTCTCCCTGTACCCCCCAGAGAAAAGAAAGGAGGGGAGACCATGCTCAGCAAGTCACTGCTGGGGGGCAGGTGCCAGGGCAGGGCAGGAGCCAGGAGGCTCGGCAGGCTTCTCTCCGGGAAACAGAAGACTCCTTCCCTCCTTTTCTGTTTTGAGTATTTAATTTAATGTTGTTGTTAATCCTCACCCAAGGATAGTTTCCCATGGATTTTAAATAGAGAGTGGAAGGGGAGGGAGGAAGGGAGGAAGAAAGAGAAAGGGGGGAAGAGAGAGAGAGAGAGAGAGAGAGAGAGAGGGAGAGACATGAGTGTGAGAGAATCGATTGGTTGCCTCCTGCAGTCACGGGGCTGAGCTGGGGATCCAACCTGCGACCCAGGTACGTGGCCTTGACTGGGAGTTGAACCCGTGACCTTTCAGTGCGCGGGCCGGTGCTCCAACCACTGAGCCGGGGCTCGAGTATTTCATTTTATTTTCTTGTGACTTTGGGGGCCCGGTTGCCTCTCTTGCCCTTAACCTTTGTTATGTGATTATATACATTTCAGGTGTGCAGCATTGGAATCCGACAACTGTGTACGCTGAAAAGTCACCACCCCCCAAGTCTAGTTATCATCCAGCACCACACCGACCCCTCCCCCCCACCCCCGCCCCCGTCTCTATCTTTTTAATGTTGCTATATTAGCTGAGCACCAGGTATAAAATGGAGAAATTCACAGAAAACCCGAAGAAAGAAAAAAGACATAACAGCACAGGAATGTAATAATAATAAAAACAGAGCTATAACCAACGATAGGCCATCTGGGTCTGGAGACGGGGATCTGCCACATTGCAGGAGGTCCGAGGAGCCAGGCCTCCCTCCATCGCTCTTTCCCACAAAGGCCCTGGCCTAAGCGCACAGCGCCCGACAGTGACGCAGCAGGAGAAGGCACGAGGGACCCCGGAGGGGGGCGGTCACCCCACGGGGCCAGGGCCAGCGGAGACAGCGTGTCCGATCCGTTCTATTTACCAGCTAGGAGTGGGTGGGTGGGTGGCTGTTTGTACGTGATTCGTGGGCAAAAGCTGTGCTGGCACACTTGTCCCAGGGCCCACTCCGCAGAGCTGTAGGATTTAAAGAAGCAAAACAAGGCCATTGACTAGTGAGTCTCATCCCGGGCCCCCACCCTCAGTACCTGCTTCTTGCCCGAGGCAGCGCTGTGCACAGGGGCTGTCTCTCCTAACTGCATCCTGAGGGCCGGGGTGCTCCCCTGCTCCCCTCCCCAGCTCCAAGCCCTGCTGCCTGCCCCAGGGACCGGCGCCCAATGCCGGGAGCCAAGGCTGGCAGAGCCCCCTGGGCATGGTCTGTCTGAGAGGCGAGCAGGCTGGGCAGGGCCGTGCCGAGGCCCGAAGAGCTTGCCGAGCGCTGCCCCGATTTAAAGCCCTATTTCAGCTCTGAGCCCCTTAGCGCGGGTCCATTCCCGGGTGAGAGATGGGCATGAGCAGGTGCAGGGGCGCCAGCGTTCTCCCACAGGCACAGCGAGGGGGCTGGACCCTGAAATTCTCCCTTCAAAATCCCAAACGTCGTCTCTCCGCCACACACCTTGAAAAACCCAAATGTCGCCCTAGCCAGTTTAGCTCAGTGGATAGAGCGTCGGCCTGCGGACTGAAGGGTCCCAGGTTCGATTCCGGTCAAGGGCACATAAATTGGTTGCAGGCACATCCCCAGTGGGAGGTGTGCAGGAGGCAGCTGATCGATGTTTCTCTCTCATCGATGTTTCTAGCTCTCTATCCCTCTCCCTTTCTCTCTGTAAAAAATCAATAAAATATATTAAAAAAAAAAAAAAAGAAAAACCCAAATGTCTCTTTTTCCCTCCCGCCCGCCCTCCCTTCTTCCCCTGCCTCTCTCTTCCCCCTCCTCATGGCTGAACTGGCTTGACATACTTCACAGCCCCCTCTTTGCCACTGACTTTCCCTTAAGAACCATACGTCAAACAAGCATCCAACTCCCTGGCGGTGTCAGCCTCTGGTGAACCTGCCCCCAGAGCCTGCCTTGACACCACAGCCTGTAGCCCCACCCTCCTCGCCTGGCTCCTGACCCCTTGACCAACCCCTGCACGCACCGAGCAGCTGGCAGGGCTGGGAATGAGCTGGGGGCCCCCCTCAGCCTGCAGTTTCCTGCTTTATCTCACAATCTCCTTTATCCCTGGACGTTTCCCTCCTGTCTCCTATTCCACACCCTGCCCTTGGCAAACCTTTTCATTCTTCTCCCTTCAGCCCAAAAGAAGGAAACAATAAAAAAATAAAAATAAATGAAAAAAAACAAACCAGAAAAATATAGAGGAAGTATGTGGGCGTGGGACTGTGTTTATTGAGATGTATGGGCTCTAAGAGAAATTTCACTCTTCTGCGTATCTTACCAACTTGGAAGGCAGATAAACTGAAGGCCGATATCTGGGTCCATGGACTCTAAGATTCCGAATACTTGATTTTTCTTTAAAAAAGCAGCTTAAAAGCCCTAGCTGGTTTGGCTCAGTGGATAGAGCATCGGCCCTCGGACTGAAGGGTCCCAGGTTCGATTCCAGTCAAGGGCATGTACCTCGGTTGCAAGCTTGATCCCCGGCCCTGGTTGGCGCGTGTACGGGAGACAACCAATTGATGTGTCTCTCACATTGATGTTTCTCTCTCTCTCTCTCTCTCTTTCTCCCCCTTCCTTCCACTCTCTCAAAAAATCAATGGAAAAATATCCAAAGGTCAGGATTAACAACAACAAAAAAATAGCTTAAAGACTTCTCCCATTTCTCCTCTGGCCCCAGTCCACTTCCATTAAACTCTTCTCTCCTTAAGATCCTGTTCTTTATGAATCTGTCCCTACCACACTGGTGTGTGTCTTTTCTGAAGCTATTCATTTTCCTGACTGATCTTGCCCCTTTGTTGTTGTTTTTAAAAATATATATTTTTATTGATTTCAGAGAGGAAGGGAGAGGGAGAGAGAGATAGAAACATCAATGATGAGAATCGTTGATTAGCCGCCTCCTGCATGCCCCCTACTGGAGATCGAACCTGCAACCTGGGCATGTGCCCTTGACTGGAATCGAACCCAGGATCCCTCAGTCTGCAGGCCGACCCTCTATCCACTGAGCCAAACCAGCGAGGGCTGATCTCGCCCCTTTGGAATAATGAATCCCCTAGTTTCAAGGTCACAGCCTGCTTCCCCGTAAGGGTGCTAACTTTATTTTATCGAGCTTCTAGGGAGCTTCCTGGCATACGAAGATCAGATAAACAAGTGGACTCTTTTTACATTGAGATTTAAGAACACGCCTCCCCCTGCCTGCTCGGAGCTTTCCAGGGCAAAGAGTCCTACGTGTTTTTCTTGGTCTTCATGGTACAAACTCGCCACCTCTGACCATTTTGGGAGCTACAAACCCTCCCGGGCCTAGTTACACCATCAGAACTGCATCTGTTTCCCGGAGGAAACCCTTCCTGCCGCCAACCCTGCCACATTTCACTCACCACCTTCAGACTGGACACCGGGCATACTTTCGGCGATATAGCTCATCCACTCTCTCCAGGTACCAGGTGCCTGGGAAAAGGCTGGTTGTGTCAGCAGGGGGTGAGAAATTCACTGTGGAATAAGGAGAAGAGGCAAGACTCAAAACGAGCTACATGCGATTGGGGAAGAGAAAATAGTAACAGGGACGCCTACAGCTTCATGGGACGCTCTCCTGGCTGTGTTGCAAGGAGCCGCAAGGTCACCTATATGCCCAATAGAGCACTGGACCAGCGGGAGGACCAGAAGCAGAGCTAGTCCAAAGTCTAGTCCATAGGATCTAGTCTAAGGATCTAGTCCGTAAGGCTGGGCTATTAGGCCTTTTATTACAGGAGTATGACATTCTCCTTCAGTAAACACGGCCTTCCTCCATTGACACAGTCATCATGTGCTTTTTTGGTCAGTGGGACTTAGCTTGAGGTGCACCTCAGAGCTTCCCATTCTACTAGACACTTCCTTCTGCGCCCTAAGCTCTCTGGCCCTGATTTATTATAGTATTTCAGTGTTTTGTCCATGAATATGCATCTCAGAGGTCCCATTTTTATTTATTTGTTTGTTTATTTATTTATTTATTTATTTATTTATTTATTTATTTATTTTTCCTTTGCTCTATCATGTCCCCTGTTCCAGATAAGACTGTGGCTGCTCCACCTAGGTTTTCTGGAACATTCCAAATCCCATAGGTTCTGTCCCCTTTTCAGATCACGGTACAAACCATGTATCTCAAGATTTGCTTCAGAAAATAGTTACTGTGGTTTTCACATCACCATCTGGTCTCTCCAGTCATACCTCTAGCTTTGGTTTCTTTCTTTTGTTGCTTTGGGGCCATATTGTGTTTTTAGGTTTGGTAGGGAAAGAGGGCAGTTGGGTGGAGACAAGTTTGCTCAAAACTTATTTTAATGCACTCATTTATTTAATTTGTTTGGCAATTCTGCAAAATTGGCATGATTTTATTTTATGTTTTTATTGACTTCAGAGAGAGGAAGGGAGAGGGAATGAGAGATAGAAACATCAATGATGAGAGAGAATCATCCATCAGCTTCCTCCTGCACGCCCCACACTGGGCATCAAGCCCCCAACCTGGGCATGTGCCCTGACCAGGAATCAAACCATGACCTCCTGGTTCATGGGTTGACGCTCAGTCACTGAGCCACAGTGGCCGGGCAGAGTTGGCATGATTTTAGAAATGAGACAACTGAGAACAGTTCGATAATTTTCCCAAAGATGAAGAGCTGGTGAGTGTCACGGGTCAGTTTAATTTGAATATCTCGCTCCAAAGTCTGGGTTCTTTCAACTGCTGCATAGATGGTATTTTCAAAGACCATACATCTGGCTTGCATGGGGCTACACTGCTCCGAACCCCGTTTTGGTGGTTAGCCAAATGCTATACTGAGAAGCCACAGGCTGCCTGCTACCTCTTCCCAGCTCTGTCTTTTGCTTCCCCACCCCATTCTTGCCCCTTGGCACCTAACAGATCTTCTCCCAGTCATATATCTGACCATATGCTAGACTTCTGATGAATCCCTGGCTCTCAGCTACCGGCCTAGAATCTGAGAAAAATCGCCTTCTCCTTCTCTCTTCCTGCTCTTTTCTTACCCTTGTGGAAGAATTGTTCTCTTTGGTTCATTATTTCCGTGAACTCCTCAGGGGACATGCGCTTCCGGGAGGCCAGGCGTTTTGGCAGGTCTGAGAGACTGGAAACCAGCTTTTCCAGGGGGGAGCCTGGGAAGCAAAAGCAAGATTGATAAACCCGCCTCATGGTCATTGTCACTGCTACCAGCCACCCGCGCAGTGGAGAGCAAGGGTCTGTGGGAGCTCCAACCTGGGGGGACAGTGCTCTGTGTGTGGCTTGGAATGCCAGGAAATGATAAAGCCAGCAAACACGATGCTGGCAAAACACAGGGACAGACACACTCATCTAGTCAAGGTATATCTCACGCAGTGTTTAGATGCACGACTTTCACTGCATTCGTCATAAAACAAGCAACAGCTACTTACTGGGTATCTCAAATCCACCCACTTCTCTTTAACCAGCTGCAACCAAGCCATCATTACTCTCCCCTGGACTATTTGCTGGACCAGCTGGACTGGGTTCCCCATATCTAGCTTTGTTCCAGGGCAGCGCTTCAAATACACAAATTAGACAAACTTGCTCCATGGCTTAAATCCCTTTAGGGATTTCCTTTGTTCTTAATCACATTATTCGGTGAGGGTGGGAGCCTCCTTGGCGGTGAGGCAGACCATTGTTTCTTTTACCAGATGATTCTTACCAGAAGCGCCTGGTAGAAAGACAGACTCACCTGGAGAAGCATCCTGGGACGCGCGAAATGAAAAGAAACTTGCTGCCAAGCCTGAGCCATAGGAGAAGGCGCCGATCCTGGAGCCGGCCAGGTCTTGGGCAGAGTGACTGCAGAGAAAGAAATCAAAACCCAGAAAACACACCAGCATTGTGTTCTGTGCTCCTCATACACCACCACCCTAACAGCCCAATCTAGTTCACCTCTTGCCCCTGGGAACGGGTTCTCAGCACTCACACAAAGAGGGACGTTTGGACTTTGGGGATGGGCCCAGAAGGAGAAAAATATGCCAGGAAGGAAGCAGCTAAAATCCAAGGTGCAGAAGGCACAGGGAGTATAACGGAATTTCGGGGTGTCAAAGGAGCTTCTCCCCACTTCTGAAAACAAGGTGAGTTCAGTGAACGCTGAAGGCATCTCTGTGTGGAGACCAGACCACTGGACTCACCTGCAGGCTTCCACATTGACTGGTAATGTTCTTGTCCCCTTATTAGCAATAATTTCACCAAGTTTATTTATTTTAAAATATATTTTTGTTGATTTTTTTTTTTTTTAGGGAGGGAGGAAGGGAGAAGGATAGAGAGATAAACATCGATGGGAGAGAAACATCATCGATCAGCTGCTTCCTGCATGCCCCCTACTGGGGATCGAGCCAGTGATCTCTTGGTTCATGGGTTGACACTCAACCACTGAGCCACACCAATTTCGCCAAGTTTATATACATGCATCTCCTAGATTATATGCATGTACTATATGTATAGTACATGTATTTCCTTCTAAACCTCACAACATAGAATGTCAATAGAAATAACAATTAACATTTGAGCATCTGCTGAGCATTATTACAGTTCTAATTGCTTTCGACATTTAACACTCATCAAAACCCAAGAAGGTACATATTGTTGTTGCACATATTTTATAGATGGGGAAAGGGAGACACACAGAGGTCAAGTCTTTTCCCAAGGTCAAAGTTAATAAGTGGTAAAGAGATTTGAACCTAGGTTGTGGACTCTAAAACTAGACTCTCTTAACCAGGAATCTTTACTAAGTATAGAGATTTTAAGTGGAGGAGATAAAAATATGCATTAAAATTCCTCTGTTTACTTGCTGCCTAGAGTAGCTCTTGCACATCCCTTGACATAATACATGAACTTCACTTTGGAGATGACTGTTTAATATTGATAGTAAACCTCCTACACATACCTTTAAAATAAGTTTTTTTTTCACCTCCCTCCATCCCTCCCTCACTCCCTCCCTACCTTCCTCTCTTCCTTCCTTCTTAAAGAAAAAATTCTAAACCACAAGAGGACCCAGGCTTGGTTGACCCCTGAGGCCACGGGTGGGTTGGGAGGTGGGCCAGACGCAGTACTCACTGGGACAGAAGTGAGGCCAGGCATCCATACAGGGAGGAGGTATACGTGTTCCCATTGTGCGTGGAGAGGTAAAGAGAGGCCTTGGTTTTCTGGTTGAACGTGTCCAGAGAGGCCTTCAGGAGAGCTTTGTCCAGGTCCTTGTTGATGTAGGTGTCTTCCAGCTTTAGCCCCCTGTGAGGCAGCCAGAGGAAGAGGCCAGGTGAGAGCCCCAGGAGGGGAGGGAGGCAGCTCCGGAGGGGAAGTGACGCTCTGGAGCAGCCGTCGCCAGCCTTTCGGACCTCATGGACCACGAGTGGCCTGCGGACCACTGGTTGGCGACTGCTGCTCTGGAGGGAAGACTCCGGGGCACATGTATTTTGTTTGTTTTTAAAAATAATTCTTTATTGTTTAAAGTATTACATATGCCCCTTTTTTCCCCCATTGACCCCCTCCAACCCACCCCCTCTTTCCCCTCCGTGCCCCAGGCCTTCTGTGTCCATGGGTTATGCATATATGCATTCAAGGTCTTTGGTTGATTACCTCCCACCCATCACCCTCCTCCACCCTCCCTCTGAGATTCCGCACTCCGTTCCATGCTTCCATGACTCTGGGTCCATCCTGTTCATCAGCTTATTTTGTTACTTAGCAGGGCACATGTTTTTATTATAGAATATTTAGAAATACAGCAAAGTGCAAAGATGAAAATGTCCCTAAGAGTCTACTATTTGGAGAGAGCGCTTAGGTCATATATTTTGTGTGGGATCTATCTCTACTTTCATACAGGTTACTGGAAAATAAAATCATTTTTACATTCTGTTTAGCACGCATCCTTCACTGTTTTTTCCTATGGCAATAGATCACCTTCTACAACACTATTATTAAAGGCTGCAAGAATGGGTCATGATAGCATTGGCCCTACATTGGCCCATCTCCATTCCTGTCCTCACTAGTTAAAGCACTACTCAAAAAACCTACGTGTTCTTTTGAACATATGGAATCACTGAGCCAGAAGCTATGCGTATCGTTAAGCCCCATACTTTCCTATTACTCCCTAAAACCTTTGTGTCAATATCCACTAATTGCCCGTTTTCCTGTAGCCTCGTCAATTCTGGGCATTCAAATTTCAAAATGGCTGCACAAAGAACATGGTAACTGTTCAACTTTATTACCAATGAGTATGCACATTTAGAAATGTGCACTTCTCTTTTTGAGGAAATTCCTTATCCATATCCTTGGCTCAGTTTTCTACTAAAGTACTTATTATTGACGAGATTTCATATATTAAATATGTTAGGTTATTATCTTTGTTCGAATATTTTTCATGGCGTTTTGTTCCTAAATATCTTGGAGTCATGCATCAATAAATGGCTTTCTTCCTGCCTTATTGACCTCTAAGAAAGTGAGCTGGACTATCTCGATTTTGTAGATGGGGAAATTGAGATAACAAGCAAGACATTGATGGAGTCCACGGTGAGTGAGAATTAGAGTGGACACTGGCTGAGTTGCTGTCCTGTACTGGGATTGTTTCTAGGTGTTTCTGTCCATATAAACTGTGAGAGCCTCTAGGCCAGGGGTCCTCAAACTTTTTAAACAGGGGGCCAGTTCACTGTTCCTCAGACCGTTGGAGGGCCAGACTATAGTTTAAAAAAAAACTATGAACAAATTCCTATGTGCACTGCGGGCCCTGGACGAGTCAGCTGCTAAACAGGACAGGCAGCGGCACCCAGCGGGCCGGATAAATGTCTTCTGCGGGCCGCATGTGGCCCACGGGCCGTAGTTTGAGGACCCCTGCAGAGCATAGAGTCACACTTGCTTCTGTGCCCCTAGAGTTTAGTAAGATGCCTGGCACATAGCTGACGTTCATTGAATGTTTACTGACTGGATTATATAGCCACACCCTCTTTCCCCTTTGTCTTATTCTCTGAAGCTTCTTATAGTCCTACTAGTAGCCCTGCGCATGAGTCCGTGCACCAGTAGCTCTCTGTGGGGCCTGGCCGCTTCACGCCCGCTGCCCAGAGGTTCTCCGCAGCCCAGAGGCCCATCCACAACCGGGGTGGAACGCTTGCCTCATCGCCACAGTGACAAGCAAGCATTCCACCAGGCCACTCGCACTCCCTGCTCTCAGCAGCCGCCCCCCTGGGACTGGGGGACTTTGGCAGGGCTGAGAGGACTGGGCGCCACCATCTTGTGGCTATGGGTGCCGCCATCTTTGTGACAGAGTGACGGTTAATTTGCATATTACCATTTTATCAGATAGGATGATCCAAGTTGCTGGCAAACTCCCTGTGCTCCTGAGATAAAGGTGGAGGATCCTATGTGGACAATAACCCATTAACCCATGTAAGACTTGGTGTCGTTTCTATTGTTGGAGGAGTGTCCTTTTTCCCCACAGGCATGGCTGGTGGTCCAGACTTAAGGCTCGAGGAAGCCTCCTCCTTCCTCACCCCTCTTGACCCTCTAGGCTCTCCACAAAGAGACTCACCTGAAGGCCTCCAGCCCCTTGTAGTGGCTGCTCTGAGTGTTGCTGCTGGCCGACAGGAAGTCATTGTACATCAGGCGAGCCAGCGATTTCTGGACCAACTTGCAGAAGGGTGAGTGGAAGATCATGAACTGTAAGTCATCCAGAGTGAAGGTTCGGTCAATGCCAGCTGGGAGAGAAAGTGTGAAAACAAGGAGGTGACACGATTGATAGATAAGCCACTTAGACCTTTGCTCCAATATCTAACTGTGCCGAGGGACGCCGGGCCCTGCCTCCAGCAAACACTCCTGAGGTTTGCTCCTTCCCCTTGCAAGCACTTAAATAAACACCCTACGTACACAGAAAGAAGGGAAAGAAACAATTAGATTCTTCCTGTCTACTATTGCCAACCTTTGTGAAAGCTAATTCCTCCCCATTAACCTTGTGTCCTATAATTTTCTCTCTTGTCCAGAGGAGGAAACAGTGCCTACAAAATACAAAGTTATGTGTCCAAGGTCACAGCTTGAAAATGGTTGGCTCTGGATTCCTGTTCCGATGTCTCTCACTCTACACTTCAGACAGTTTAGTTTCTCTCACTTGAAGAGAAGGGCAGTGTACCCTCTGCCCTTAGGGGGAAGTTTACAAATTAGTGCTGACTCCCAGGCAGCGTGTTCAGATTCCATGTGAGACTCTGGAGTAAAATTAGAATGCCATAGAACTTGGAGGAGGCGGAAGCAATGAGCGAATAGCAGCGTGCAGTGGATGCACAGAGGCGGAGGTCCAGGTTGGCTCCTCACCCGTGGGGAGCAGCTGGGCAGCTGGCATTTCACCCACTGCAGCGGGGAGGGGCAAGAAGTGGCTTCTGGTGCCACCCCGGCAGCATCCGTGCTCGGATGCTTCAGCATTTGCCTTTTCCCTCACTGAAACCTGCCATTTGCAGGTGCCCATCTGGGCCTGGCTAAACAGGTAAGAACCCTTTTTATTTTTTAAAAGTAGGTTTCTCTTGCCTTGGCCGGTGTGGCTCAGTGATAGAGCATTGATCCTCACAGGGTTGTGGGTTTGATTCCCAGTCAAAGGCATGTACCTGGGTTGTAGGTTTGTTCCAGGGCTGGTCGGAGTGCGTGTGGGAGGCAACCAAATCGAGGTATCTCTCACATCAGTGTTCCTCTCTCTCTCTCTCTCTCTCTCTCTCTCTCTCTCTCTCTCTCTCCTTTCTATCTTTCATTCCCCCTAAAAAAATCAATGGAAAAAATATCCTCAGGTGAGGGTTAACAAAAAATAAAAGTAGGTTTCTCTTTATTTCTAAAATAAAATTTGTTTCTTTTCTGATTTTGAAAGCAGTACATATATTTTTTTAGAGGACCATCTAGAAACTGAAGGTGAAAATAAAGTCAACTTGTAACACTACCATCCTGGGGGAAATCCCTGATAACAGTATCCTGAAGAGACAGGCAAGATTTTCCAACACCCAGCAGACTTCAAAAGGTGGCAAGCGACCAGCCAAGAGTCCAATCACTCCTGACTTTAGCAGCAGCACATGCTGGGCCCAGCAGGATGTGGTTACTCGGACTCACCACAGTCCCTCCCCAGGTGGCTGACACCTGCTGGTTTCATACTGGTGGCTTTGGCCTAGATTGTTCATTTAGCTCAAGTTAGAGGCGATTTCATGCTTGAATTTGAATGACTTCCCCTTGGACTTGAGCATGGTCCCAGGGAAGGTGTAAGAAGAAGAGGACATGAAACAATTCTCTTAAAAATTTTTTCTAAAAATTGATTTCAGAGGGGGAGAGGGAGAGAGAGATAGAAACGTCCATGATGAGAGAGAATCATTGATCGACTGCCTCCTACAGGCCCCCTCTGGGGATCAAGCCAGAAACCTGGGCATGTGCCCTGACCAGGAATCAAACTGTGACCACAGCCAGGCGAGAAAATCCTCTTGAGATCATTTTCAGAGGAGAGAAGAGGCCTTGTCCGAAGTGTTTAGGACAAACTCCTGGCCCCGTGTGCGTAGAGGCCCCCTTTCTGCCCTTGGAGCCCCATACCTTGTTTCCACTGGTTCTGGATTTTCTGGCGGTAGACTGTGTAGCACCGGTCCAAGGCCCGTATGTAGCACTGGATGGAGAGCTTCCCGTCCACCATTGGGTATTCCGAAGCCCCATCTGGTTTATAGAAATCGTATACGTTCTCCATGTGGGTTCCCCGAAGCCCTGGCAAGACACACACTGGGATTCAGTGACTGCACAGAGCAGCTCACACGGAGCAGAGAGGATGGGAGAACTCTTACAGCCTCCTGGTCTCTGTGTCTCAGGCCCACTCAACGTTCCTCACATGTTCAAAGCAGTAGAATATTTTGTTGCTCTTACATAAGTGAGATTCACGCTTCCCTTTCCACGCCTATATGGGCTTAACAAAATCTGGAGTAGATGCCAAAAGTCTCAAAGGAAAGTCTTACTTTCCACCCAATAATCACCTTTCATCTTCAATTGCCAGCTTACGTCCTTGTTAACAGCATCACCACCATTTATTCCATGCATCACTCTCCCAACGTGTGATGGTGCAAAAGATGAAACCTCCCTGATCCCTCTCATCCCTTTCTCCCTGCCCTCTGCTCCCCAATCCCCCAGCAAGTGGCATCCTCAAATCCACCCGTCAGCCCTGCACAGTAGGTACTCCAGGCCCATTTGGGGTCAGGAGCTATGCATTCGGCCGTGACGTGCACAGTGTTTGGGTACCACACATCTGCAGGTTACTACAAACCTCTCTCAAGCACCAGGGGGGCCTCGGGCCCAATCAGCATTGCCACGGCTCCGGCCCCCCCTGTGGGGCGGGCGTTGCCGCTGGGATACACTGCGATGTCTCCACAGACCACCATTGCATAGCGACCTGTAGTGAGAGACCAGAAATAAGTATCATCACCATCAAGTCTCAGCAGACTGAGCGCCTCCCGTGTGCCAGGAATGATTTTAGGTATTGGGGATAGACTGACAAACCCATCATGCCACATTTGAAATGCAAAGCCAAAACTCAGTGTCCAGGTGCTCTAGCTGTAAAACGCTCAGTTATTCAGGTGCTGTAGCTGTAAAATGCTGAGTTATTCAGAATTCTGTTCCTGAATTCAATGAGCAATTTATTGATTGGCACTTTTGGAGGTCATTGAGCTTGGTACCCATCCCCTTTAGCACTCTGTGGCTGAAATTCCTTCCCATAGAGAGCCAAGGGGTAGGAAGGGAAACTAACATTGGAAAGACTAGCTAGATATCAGTTATCCTCAAAGAATCCTGAAAGCCATCCAATGAGGCAGGTAACATCTACACGCACAGGGGAAGACACTGCCTTCCAGAGAGACCAAGTAACCTGCTAAGGTCTCACCCCTAGTGAATATGGCATTGGATATTCCAGCCCGGTTCTGCCTGGATCCTAAGCCATGTGCTCTGAACGACTTGATAGTATTTTTATTGGGAAAGGGGTGTATATTGAGGAACCACATTTAATGTAGATGATCATAGTGACTACCTCTATAATAGTGAGACTATTACTCAGTGAATAATTGTTGTCTTGACTATTATTTGTTCCACTTTCATCTGATAGTACTGCCCCCCTTTCCCCACCCCAAAAACCACACCAAACTTGAGCTTCAGGGGACACGTGGCAGTAATTTTTAGCATTCTATCTGCTCCGTAAGGAAGCCCCTAGGATTTATTCCAGGGCTGGATATTTGGGGCCTGAAGCACTTAAGTCACTGTCCAGAGCCACACAGCTAATAGATGGCACAATAAGGATTCAGTCAGGATTCAACCCAAATTCATCAAAACCTGAGAGCCTTCTCTTAAGAACTATAACAACTCCAACTCCAATCCCCACAAAAAACTATTTCCCCCAAATATCTATATATCTATGTCTATATCTTTATATCTATCTATCTATCTATCTATCTATCTATCTATCTATCTATCATCTATCTGTATTTAGAAGCCATTAAGGAAAAAAATCAGTAAATCTGACCACGTAAAAATTAACATCTTCAATCAGAAACAAACTCAAAAGACAAACTGGGGAAGTATTTATAATACTTATAATCAACAAAAAGCTATTTTTCTTCTTTTATAAAAAGTCTCGTAAAAAAGACAAAGAATATAATAGGGAAATGGCCAAAAAATAGCATAAAAATATTGAAGTTCTCATAATGAAAAAAAGGCAAATCAATGACACTATTATTTTACTTAGAATATTGACAAAGATTAGAAAGTTTGATAATATGTATCGTAGAAATGTACTTTAGTACAACATTTAGAAGAGCAATTGGGCACATTCTATTAATCTCTTAAACCAACACAACACAGCATATCCTGCAATTCCATGTCTAGAAATCTGGTCTTACCACACATTATCACAAACATGCAAATCTTGTACAACACTCATCAGGATTGATAATTGCACAAAACTTGCAACAATCTAAATATCTGTCAACATGGGCTAATTCAGTAAAGTTTGGCACATTGACGAATAGCATATTATGTAGCTTTTAAAAGAGCAGAGCAGACCTTATGTATATTGACATAGAATGACCTCGAAAACATCATAGAGATGGGGACATCATAGAGATGTTATACATGACATATGTACAATGTTGAAAATGAAAACTGAATAGACAAGTTGTACTTGCAGGGACATAGAAAAAATCTGGAAGAATACACAGAAACTGTTAAATTCTGGAAAGTGGTAACAAGGCGTCCAAAGGGAACTTTTTTTTTTTTTTTAATCACTTTACACACTTTTGTGTATGTGTAATGTTTTTTTAAGTATAATTTTCAATTACTTTCATAAAAAAAGACAAGAAGCCCGGCCGGCATGGCTCAGTGGTTGAGCGTCAACCTATGAACCAGAAGATCATGGTTGGATTCTGAGTCTGGGCACATGCCCAGGTTGCGGGCTCGATCCCCCATGTGGAGCATGCAGGAGGCAGGCGATCAATGATTCCCACTCAGCATGGATGTTTCTATCTCTCCCTCTCCCTTCCTCTCTGAAATCAATAAAAATATATTTTAAACGAAACAAACAAACAAAAAACCCCTGAGTGTTCAGCCTCCAACCGCAGCTCCTCTCTTACATAAGACCTCTGGCAGCACATACCATCCCAGGAGCTGGACTCCATCCAGTTGGCCGCATTGAAGAGGGAGGCAGTGCCCCCGTAGCAGGCATTGGTGGTGTCGATGCCCTCGATGTCCGTGTTGCCCGAGTCCTGGAATAGCTCCATGAGCACTGTTTTGACAGCCTTGGACTTGTCGATGATGGTCTCGGTGCCCACTTCCAGCCGGCCCACCGAGTCCCAGGGGAGCTTCGTGCGCTCCATCAGCTGCTGCACCACCGTCAGGCACAGGGAGTTGATGTCCTCCTTGACTGAGCAGAAGCCCATGTGGGTTTGGCCCAAGCCCACTGTGTACCTCCCCGCTTCCACATTGTTATACTTCTCCAGGTCTGTTTGGTCCACGTATTGGGCTGGGAAATACACCTCCAGGGCCAGGATGCCCACATCCTTTGGCCAAGTATCCGTTTTGGCCAAGGGGACAGCAGGGACTGTAGAAAACCTGCAGGGGAAATAACAATCAAAATCCCACTGATGCTCTCTAGCCAGTTTCCTCAAAAAAACAATACAGTCCTGGCTGGTGTGGCTCAGGTGGCTGGGTGTCGTCCTGTGCACCAGGAGGTTGCAAGTTCGATTCCCGGTCAAGGGCAGAGGCCACGGGGGTGGGGGGTGGGGTGATTGAACAGGTAAGGATACTTGGAGTGGAGAGTGAAGGGCGGAGGGAGACGACACCTGAGAAAAAGCAGGCGGGAACTATGAGGTGGTGGCACAAGTCCTCCTTGGTGTTAAAGGCAGCGAAGTGCATCTGAGATGGAGAAGCTCTTAGGCTGCCTTTAGAGCTGTGCGGGTCGGATTAGGGGGGGACAGACAAATAGGAAAAAGAACCCCATAGATAAGATTCGTAATGTTGTTCAGGCCCCGGAAAGTGGGGATTAGCTGTGAGTATACCAACAAGGGAAATGTGGCCGATGACGCCAAGATCTTGGCCCAAGAACGTCAGAAGGAGGGGCAGGTTGGTGAGGACTGAGGTTGGTTTCTTGGTGGGCGGCCAAACGCTGCTTATTGAAACAAGCCAACCCACGTCAGTCCCTTCCTCACAAACATCAAAACAGGTGACATTCTGAGCATTCTGAGCTGGGACATTGGACCTGTACACGGGGCAGGGGGTGGGGTGGGGGGTGGGGAGATGGGGAAGAGTGTGGACGATGGTGGAGAGTCCAAAAGAAAATAAGAAGGCTAGAGAGTGTCACCTGCCCCACACACCTATCCTCCCAGGCTCCCTGGGTGCCAGGCAAGGGGAGGCACCAGATCAAAGTCGTTTCCTGGAGCACCCAGAGAGTGCAGTGTGGAAGTGGCAGGAAAGAAAGGGCTACTTCCAGGGTGCAGGGTGGCTTCGGGGCCCTGGGGGACTGGCTGTAGCTGTGTTACCATCCATGCTGGGAGACTTGGGCCAGACTGAGCAAGTTCACAAAGAAAAGGAGAGAAGCATAGGTGCTTCTGCGCACAAGCAGATTGCACACACATGCACACACATGCATATGCATGCACACGCACACACACATGCATGCACACGCACACGCACACGCATGCACACACATCTTTACATCCCCTTTTGCCTGCTACCCTTGGTCCTTTTGAATCTTGCTGCAGTGACTTGGAGCAGCTGGGTTTGCTAACACTGCTGTTGGCACAGAATCCTGAAGGTCTTGGCAGGGGCTGTGGGCAAAGGTGGGGATGGTGGCCCTCGCTGGTTTGGCTCAGGGGGCAGAGCGTCGACCTGCAGACTGAAGGGTCCAGGTTTGATTCCGGTCAAGGGCATGCACCTTGGTTGCAGGCTCAATCCCTGGGCCCGGTTGGGGCGTGTGCGGGAAGCAACCAATCAGTGTGTCTCTGTCACATCGATGTTCCTCTCTCTCTTGCTCTCCTTTCTACTCTCTCTAAAAATCAATTGAAAAATATTCTTGGGTGAGGATTAACAACAACAACAAAAAGGTGGGTACGGTGGAGGGGAGAATGCTGTGGGCCCCGGTGCTAATCCACAGCTGGGGGGGTGACAGACGCCCTCGTTCACAAACAGCAGGTGTCGGAGTTTGAGACGCTGGGACTCCAGCTGGGCAGGGCTGTCCCTTTAGAGATGAGGAACCTCAGACCGCAGAGGTTAGCTTGCGTAGCTCAGGCTGTGCACAAGCCTTGCCAGCCTCTGACTTGGGCTCTGGGCCCTCTGCCTACCTTCTGCTGGTTCCGGGACACGTCCCTGAGCGTGAGCTGGACAGTCCCTGGGAGCCGCGGACTCACCTGTGATGCGCGGCGGGGAGAAGGCGGGCAAGCATGGCAGGTGCTCCCTGGAGCACCCTTGTCAGTTGCAAGACCCCCTTGGCGGGAGTCAGCAGCCGCTGCATTTTCAGAGGAGCGAGCAGAGAGCCAGCAGTTCACAGGCAGTCCTGGGGAGAGGTGCCCGATCCGGCTTTATAGAGCCCCAGACTGCTGCCCCCGGAGGTCACGCCCCTGCTTATCAAGGCTCAGCTGGCTGCCTAAACTGGGCCAAAGGTCTCAGCGCAGCAGCAAGTCAAAGGAAAACAAACATCCTCCAACATGCAGGGAGTCGTCCTGCTCCAGGCATGTGCAGGAGAGGGTAGGTAGCTCCGGCCCTCCTTTCTCCGGCTCCGGCACAGCCTGATGGGTGCCCAGCCGCCTCGCAGGGTCGGATGCTCCTGGTACCGCGTCCTAAGGTAACCACCTGGCCTGTCTCGGACCCTGGCTCCTCATCTGAGTCCCTCTCCCTTGGTGGCCCAGAATGCTCTCTGTGGAGTGAGCTGTTATTATTTTAATGTATAATATGCACAATAAGAAAAAATATTTCAAAACCAAAAGGAATGAGTCTTTTAATAGTAGCCCTTTGTGTAGTTGCCAGTGGGTATTGGCACCTAGGCAAAGGACTCTGGCATCAGCAAGGGTGTGGAGCCCGCTCAATTCTTCCTATCTTTTTTTTTTTTTTTTAATCCTCACCTGAGGTTATGTTTTTATTGACTTTAGAGAAAGAGGAATGGAGAGGAAGAGAGAGAGAAACATCAGTGTGAGAGAGAAACACCAATCGCCCAATTTGGGGATCAAATCTGTAACCCAGGTGCCTGTATCTGAGCCGCTGAACATGGCTGAAGAAAAACACAACAATGTATGACCGATTGGCTCTGCATTTGCCGCCTCACATCCGGGGCCCCTCAGCAGGCCTGGCTCTCCCCGCTGCACCTCCCTCTCTGGCTCTTTCCTGCACTCACTTGCAGATTCTGCTGTGGGAGGGAAGAGTTGGTTAGTAGTTAACCAATCTCTTACTTGGCAGGACTTGCCTTTTGTGATTGCCTGGGGCGACATTCAGACCCACAGTTGAGTGAGGGAGGAGTCTGAGGCTTGCAGGTAATCTGATTAGATTGTTATCTAATTAAGTGAAAGGTCCTGAGAAAAGTAGGGGAAAGGGTGTGGAGTCTGATTGAATTTCTCAGAAGAACAGTGGGTGTTTTGCTGTCTCTCCGTTTTCACCATCCCAGGTGTGGCCTTGTGCTTATGATATCACACAGGGAACAAAGTTTAGCAAGACGAGGTGCGGGCCCACGGAGGGAGGGTGCAGTATTTGCACAGGGGAGACACAGTGCGCTAACAGTCGCCTGTGATTCTCAAGGAACAAGCCTGGCATCACCTGTCATCCCTTCCCTGGCATTTATTGTCAGCTTTCACCTTCGCACACATTTAAACAGTTGGACACACATTATGTGCTCACAGCCATCTTCCGTCAATAACAAAGAATAAGCCACAAAGTAAACAATTTACATAAGCAACCGCCTTTGCTTTTTTTTGAGGTCTCAGAATTTTGTTGATAGGTAATTGGCATCCTCATAATTTGCGTAGTATTTTTCTCATGTCAAACCTTTTTTTTTTTTTTTTTTTTACTTGGCACTAGGGCTGTTTGAATGCTTCTTCCCAAATCAACCCAGAAAGCACTAGAAAAATAAGTCAAGCATGAGTTGGAAGCATTTTTGTTTTAAAAGCTGTGAGAAATCCCTGAGGAGTCTGAAGGATGCTCTAGGTGGGGATGGGACAGAGGCAGGGATGAGGCTGGAAGGGGGGTGGAGCCTGGGGTGGAGGATGGCTGGAGGGGGCAGTGGGAGGAGGGACATTGTAAAAGCTCTGGTGCCCAGTGCATGCACAGACTTGCAGATTGACCAATCACACTCTGACGATCCCTGTAACAAACCTCCATTCTTAACCCTTCACCCCACCCCCCCAAATGGATGGCCCGGCAATATTCTCCTGGTGCCATGATTTCCTAGCAGTTTAAATGTGAAGCTTTGGTCAGGGGTGTCTCCTGGTGACGTGGCAGCAAACAGGGTTGGTCCACAGGGCTTAGGCAATGTCTGGGGCTCTCCCTGAGGACCCTCCCCTGAAATACATACCCACCAGGGCCGGGCCTTCAGCCCTTACCCAACACACAGCACCAGAGAGTGGCCATTGCCCGCCCCCGCCCCCCCACCCCGGAGAACAAGATGGCAGGCGCCAACATAACAGTACTCTGAAGACTGCAAAAGGAAGACAGCACACGGAAGGACGCATACCAGAGGAAACAGAATTTCTGGGAACAGACAGACCCAGAATTTAAAATAACCATTCTGTGTATCTAAGGAAGGAAAGGAAGATTTCATACTGAAAGGCACTACTAAGAAACTAGGAGGGGAAAAATGATTTTCCATTTCCCTTCTAGGTCCTTGGCTGAGACCTCCTTATAATAAAAGACAGATAAACAAGAGAAAAGCAAACAAGTTTAATAACATGCATACCTCCTGTATCTCACAGAAAACAGCTGCAACCAGGAATGGTTGTCAAGCTGGGGCGAGGGAGGGAGCTGGAGTGGAAGAATATAGGATGAGAGAAACATAATTTTTATATCCACAGCTACATAACTTGTAGGACAGTGGCATTCACATAGACTTTGGAGTCCGCCCTATGCTACCTGGATGCATTGAACTAATCATTTAGAATTTCTTAGAATCCGTTTCTTCACTTAGAGTATCATTGGATTATGGTGGTGGTACAGTGCCTTGAACATGGTAAGTGTTCAATAAATGAACGCTGTGCACTGGGGAGGGCATGAGGAGATGAACCAGCATCTGCAGGCTGAAGAGGACCTGACTTCCTCACGCTTCCTCCCACTGCCCACAAACCATTTCCTCTGATAGGACCCCTGCCTCTCATTTGATGCACACCAGCTGGACCTGGGAAATCAAGGGAGGGTGTGCTGTGTGAATGCTGTCAGCCTTTCATGAGATAAGAAAAATAATCATTGAGCTGTTAAGGAAGGAATTTGGGCCCAGCTGGCGTGGCTCAGTGGTTGAACGTTGATCTATGAACCAGGAGGTCATGGTTTGATTCCCAGTCAGGGCATATACTTGGATTGCAGGCTCAATCCCCAATGTGGGGTGTACAGGAGACAGCCGATTAATGATTCTCTCTCATCATTGATGTTTTTCTCTCTCTCTCTCTCCCTTCCTCTCTGAAATATATACATAATTTTTTTTAAAAAAAAGGAACTTGGCAGCCTGACACTTTGCTAGCTTCAAGATTTAGGTCATCACACCACCATCATCATGCCTGCAGGTGAATTACAATAGTCTGGCTTTTGGCTCAGATCAGAAGCAGAATAAATTTCCTCTTGTACCCACTGGGAAACTCTTTTTTGTTTGTGTTTGGTTTCGGAGAGGAGGATCTAGAGGAAAAGTCAGGTAATAATCCTACAGAGTAAACAGAAAAATGAACCAGAGATCTTCCGGTGCACCCGTTGGCGCTCAGCCAACTGAGCCACGCCAGCCAGGCCTCTGAGATTGTTTTTAATCATAAAAGGAAGGTAGACTTTGCCGAATGCTAAAAAAAAAAAAAAAAAAAAAAAAAAAAGCCAACTGAGATAACCATGTGAGGGTTTGCCTTCATTCTATTAATATGACATAGTACACTGATTGATTTTCTTGTATTGAATCCTGCATTCCTGGGATAATTAGGTTTTAATTAACAGTGCTCTCCTGTCTAGAGAGGTTAAATATCTACGCATGTGCTTACTGGCTATTTGTGTACGTTTTTTGGTTAAGTGTTCACTTCCTTCGCCCATTTAAAAAACAATCAAGGCCGAAACCGGTTTGGCTCAGTGGATAGAGCGTCGGCCTGCGGACTGAAAGGTCCCGGGTTCGATTCCGGTCAGGGGCATGTACCTTGGTTGCGGGCACATCCTCAGTGGGAGGTGTGCAGGAGGCAGCTGATCGATGTTTCTCTCTCATCGATGTTTCTGGCTCTCTATCCCTCTCCCTTCCTCTCTGTGAAATATCAATAAAATATATTAAAAAAATAAAAAACAATAAAAAACAATCAAGTTGCCTTCTTATTGAATTGCAAGTCCTTCCTCAGATCTATGTTGTACAGATATTTTCACCCATTTCATGACATGTCTTTTAGCTTTCTACCAGTATATTTTAAGAGCAAACACTTCTAATGTTGACGATAATTTATGATTTTTTTCTTCTTCTGTGGTTTTTGCTTTTTGTGTCCTAAGACATCTAACCCAAGATCACCAAGATTTCCATCTGTATGATTTCTAACTTAATCTTTATGCCCTCAGCTTACTCTCCTTTGCCTTCATCCACGCAGTGACTAGGACGACTTCACACAGAGGAAGGCTGATGGAAATGTGTGCTAGATTTTTGAATTAGAGCTTGGGAAGGCACCTCCCTCACCATCCTGTCTGCATTGCCTCCTGTGGGCGCACGCACGGGCCAGCAGACACACACACAGCTTCCTGGAGCCCAAGTTTTTCCTGTGCTGCTGTCCTCCTGTCCCCAGAGGAGGGTGTCAGCTTGTGTCACGGTCGTAAGCAGCTATTATGACAGCTTGTGTGACTCTCAGAGAGGACAGCTGCATTTGTTAAGCACGTATATCAGGCCCCATTCCAAACTCTACCTGTTTCCACCAATTTAACCCTGAGATTCCCAAGAAAGAAGACAGAGGCTCAGAGGCGTCAGGCTCCATCTCCTACAGCCAGTTGGAGGCAGTCGCTCAGATCCAGAGGCCCAATTCCAAGCCTTTTGCTCTTCCCAGTAGAACATACTGCCTTAGGCGGTGGCTGGAGTTGTATGCACATGAGCACACCTTGGGGAACAACATCTACCTGGTTGCTTTCTTTTTTTGGCATCAGGTACATCTCCAGTCTCGGTTCAGACACTTGAGTCTAAAGCAGGGGTGGGCAAACTTTTTGACTCGAGGGCCACAATGGGTTCTTAAACTGGACCGGAGGGCCGGAACAAAAGCATGGATGGAGTGTTTGTGTGAACTAATATAAATTCAAAGTAAAGGAGCGGAGGGGAGAGCAAGAGAACTGGATAGAACAGCCGGATCCGGCCCGCGGGCCATAGTTTGCCCAAGGCTGGTCTAAAGTCCTGCTGTGGGGCCTCAGGAGAGACCTCCCCACGGATGGCCCCTGGCTCCCAGGTGGAGGACCACCTCACCCGCTGTCAGCCAGCAGGACCACAGGAGGGCCGTGAGCAGGTGCACTGCCCCAAGCACACAGCTAAGGGGGCAGCCTGCTCTGGTCCTGCGGTCCATGCTGTGCCTCCCCAGAGGGGCACCCCTCCGTCACAGGCACCATATCTGCAGCAGAGGCCTTGGTGGGAAGCGGACTACACCCCTGGGCTCCCGGGGGCTACCTGTGATACACCTGAGCGAAGTTAACCATCCCATTCTGTCCTCCTGGCCATAGTGATCCGTTAGGAGGAAACATGTGACTCAAGATTCTTGGCCAAGGAGGCTGTAATTTGGAGGATTTTGTTCGAGGGCTGTGGCTCTCTTTCCTGACAAGGTGAGGATCGGAGCTGCTGTAGCCAACCGTGCAAGTAGATGGGGTGGAATAATAAAAGCTATTCTCAGCAAAACAAGGTCGAGGGATACGGAGAGAAAGCCCTATCCTGGGGGCTTTGTGGAGCCCTTGGTCAAGCTATGCCCGAAGCCCAGATCTACCTGTGGACTGTGGAGTAACATAACCAATACTTTTTCCTTTTTGCTTGAGACAGCCCGGCTGTCAGCTGTGACCAAAAGCTCACTAGCGATTCCTTCCGTCTTCAAACCTGTGTCCCTGATGGCCGGACACCCAGCTCTTTCGCCAGGAGGGATGTGCACCCCTAGTCTGCGTGAGACACGTGGAGGTGGGAGGAGGGAAGAGGAGGGTAATGGGCAGTGATTGTGGGGTGAACATGTAGAGCTAGAAGCCGTTGTGTCGATGTTGAGGTCTCTGCCTCTAACCCGATAAAAGCAATGCAGTAAGACCCTCACCAGCCTTGGTTACCACGTTTACTTCCTGAGGCAATGATTGGAGTAGCCAGCGTGGCAGGGCAAGAAGGGGGGAGGGGCTGCGGGGCCCCGATTCCCGCTCTAGGGCCGGTACTTGCAGAGGAAGTGCTGGAGCTTGTCGCATTCCTTGCTGTTCCAAGTTAAAAAGTCTGTAAGAGAACGAACAGCCACGTAAATGCGTGCGGCCCTGTACTGAGCTGAGCACGTTTTCTGGGGGCTTTGCTTGGAACCAGAGTAAAGGGGGGAGGGGAGGGCGAAGCCTCAGAACTCACTGTGGGCGTTCATCTCAGCACAGTGCTTGTTTCCAGCCCTGGACCTGCCAGACCAGGTTTTGAATAAGTACGAGGACCCGTCAATCCACCGCCACTGCTGCCTCTGCGGGTGACAGGAGACAGAGGGCACGCAGAGGTTAGCCGCCCCCTCCTCACAGCCCGGGGTCACCCCACCCTCTCACAGACCAGGTGCAGCCCTCGGGCCCCTCTAAAATGCAGTTGTTGTTTCTTGTTTTTGGTTTTAAATATATCTTTATTGATTTCAGAGAGGAAGGGAAAGGGAGAGAGAGATATAAAACATCAATGATGAGAGAATCACTGATTGGCTGTCTCCTACACACCCCCTGCTGGGGATCGAGCCTGCAACCCAGGCATGTGCCCTTGACCAGAATCAAACCGGTGACCTCCTGGTTCGTAGGTCAACACTCAACCACTGAGCCACCCGGGCTGGGTTAAAATGCAGTTTTTATTTTGAAAAGTGGGAAAGCACAGGAATGTGTGAGAAAGGAAACACTGAAAGTTGCTCCGTAAACATTATTCATCACTTAGTGTATTCATTTCTGGTGTAAACATTTTTATCTATCACAATATGTTTGTGAACTAAAAAACGTGGTGATCTTTAAAGTATATACCCAACTTTGTATCTTGCTTCCAAAACATTTTTTAATGGTAAGTCTGTTCCATAATTTACCTGAATAATTCCCCTAATGATTGACGTTTATATTGCTTTCAATTTACAATTATTACAAATAATACTGCTTTAACTTTGTTCATAAAGCTGTCTCTATACTTAAAATTATTTTCTTGGAATAGAATCCCAGAAATAGAATGAATGGCCAAAGGGCACGAATAGTTCGAGGGGATTGATATGCATGGCCAACTCCTGTCCAAAATGATTCATATGGAGGAATTTACGTCCCCATCGAGTGGGCAATTAGTCCATATCCTTAAAAATATTATTGATTAAGACAAAACAAAAGTTTGATAGTACAATAAGTCATGTCCCTTTAATTTGCATTTCTTTGATAACTAGAGACATCACATACTTTTTAGAATGTTCATTCGCCACTTTCTTTAGTCACAAATGTAAAAAAATGAATTACAAAACCTATCTAGAGGAAATAGATTAAATATTTATTTTACCTCTGGATGAGAGCTCTGGTTGGAAGCAGTGTGAATACATAAAAATGGAAAATTAATTGTAAAGAATATGTGTAACATCCATGGGAAAGTTTTATCAAGGAACTGTCCGGGTGTCCGCTCCCGTGTTCCTTACGCTTGTCTGGGTTGACTATAGACGCCCCACGAAGAACCTGCTCACGGCAGATCCCACAGAGACCTCAGCCCGAAGACCTCACAGGCCGCTCCTTACAATGAGGTGCTGACAGAGAGGAAAATGAGGGTCTAGTGCAGTGGTCCGCCAACTGCGGCTCGTGAGCCACGTGCGGCTCGTGAGCCGCGGTTTGCCGCTCTGTTGACTAATGAGTTTGCTCACCACTGGTCTAGTGCAAAAGGTTAAGGAATCATCAAAAGCATAAGAGCATAGGCTCTGGCCAGGTAGCTCAGTTGCTTAGAGCAGTGGTTGGCAAACCGCGGCTTGCGAGCCACATGCGGCTCTTTGGCCCCTTGAGTGTGGCTCTTCCACAAAATACCACGTGCAGGCGCGCACAAACAGTGCAATTGAAACTTTGTGGCCCATGCGCAGAAGTCGGTTTTCGGCCTGGGCGAGTCTATTTTGAAGAAGTGGCGTTAGAACACTCAAGGGGCCAAAGAGCCGCATGTGGCTCGCGAGCCACGGTTTGCTGACCACTGGCTTAGAGCATTGTTCTGATACGCCAAGGAAGTCAGTACCATCTCTGGTCAGGGAACGTACAAGAAACCACCAATGAGTGCACAGATAAGTGGAACAACAAATCTCTCTCTCTCTCCCGCTCCCTCCCCCCCATCTCGTCAATAAAATATAAAATTTTAAAAAACATAATGGCATCTAGGAGAAAGCTTAGCTAAAAGCTTCCAATTTTAAGCCAAGACCCAATGGAGATTTAATTAAGCTAGGTGCCATACCAGATGTGTGTGTGTGTGTGTGTGTGTGTGTGTCTGTGTGTGCTTGCACAAACATTTGTTTTTTTTTAAAGCTGGTAATTGTGCGTTCTAAGATTGGGGAGGACTTTCCTTAGAACTGGACCCTGACCTGGAGGCTTTGGGCCCTCTCCGTTGGAGGCATGTGACTGGAGCTCTGCTCTGTGTGGCCCCTGCCAGGGGGCCTGGTGGCCAGTTCCGGAGAGGGGCTAGCTCTCTGGCTTTCCCCCGGGGCCTTTGTGGGTGTTTGGGGGCCATGTCCGAGTTTACCTTCTGTGGGTCATGCAGGCCGATCCACACGGGCAGGTTCCTTTGGTAGCCACCTATGTACTCGGAGATGGCTTTGGCTTCCGGTAGGTTCTGTATAGACGCCAGGTGGGCTCCGTTTCCAAAGGACTGACACTCGAGCTGTGGGCAAGGAGAAGTCACGGTGATGCCTCAAGGTTTAAAAGCACAGCCCTCGCCTGTGCCACGCAGCGGGGACTCTCATAGCCCCACAGCCTCCGGAAGTCATCATCTAACCCCCCAAAGGCTTCCTGGCCTTCCTGTCACCAAGGGAGGGAATCAGTGCCAGGTCTCAGAGGACGAGGCAGCTCCAGGCAGGGGCCCGGCTGTAGGGCCCCGGAAGTGCCTGGGGTCCTGGTCTTGCCTCTCATTAGTGTATGTGACCTGGACAAGTCACTGCACCTCTCTGAGCTCACTTAGTTTCATTATCTGTAAACGGAGAAAAATAATTACCGCGACCCAGGGAGTTGTCAGGAGGATACAGTTGTTATAATTATCCTACATAATAAAAGGCTAATATGCAAATCGACAAAACAGCGGAACAACCAGTGATGCGCACTGACCACCAGGGAGCAGATGCTCAATGCAGGAGTTGCCCCCTGGGGTCAGTGAGCCAGAAGCCAGGCTCATGGCTGGCGAGCACAGTGGCGGTCCCGCCACCGCAGCAGCACTGCTGGGAGCAGGCCTAAGCTGTCAGTCGGACATCCCCCGAGGGCTCCTGGACTGCGAGAGGGTGCAGGCCAGGCTGAGGGACCCCCCCACCCGCCGCCCCAGTGCACGAATTTCATGCACCGGGCCTCTAGTGTTTTATACTACTACATCCCACACACATCTAAGAAACCACTGATTATAAAATGTGCTATTCTCTAGCCCTAACCGGTTTGGCTCAGTGGATAGAGCGTCGGCCTGCGGACTGAAGGGTCCCAGGTTCAATTCCGGTCAAGGGCATGTACCTTGGTTGCGGGCACATCCCCGGTGGGGGGTGTGCAAGAGGCAGCTGATCGATGTTTCTCTCTCATCGATGTTTCTAACTCCCTATCCCTCTCCCTTCCTCTCTGTAAAAAATCAATAAAATATATTTTTTAAAAAATGTGCTATTCTCTAACCTGAAACTTACTGCCCAATGAAACAAAGCAAACACTTTATCTATACGCATTTTATAGATAGAGATACACACTTTATTTTACGCGTTTGGAGGGTTGTGTGACGGGATCTGCCCACGTGATAAAAGTGTAATGTAATAAAAACATGGATTGGCTGTGATTGCTACTCCAGCGCTTGCCTTTAGGCTCTTGCTTGGGATGAGGTGTGGTTCCCGGGTAATGATAGCTCAGTCCTCACACTCGCCACCCACGCTACAGTTCCTAAATGCTTTTTTTACCGGGAGTTGCATTTGACTTTCAAATGTGTGAGGCACGGAAGCCAGAGTACCAGTCAACATGTAGTGGGTGCACCAGTCACAGAACTTCCTGCGACGGAGAGGAAACGGCCTGGGAGTGTTTAAGCGATATTTTCCCTCCAAGCTCACACAGCTGGTGGCGACGAAGCTGGAACAGAACTCAGACCTCCTTCCGCTTCTGCAGCCTGAGCTCAGATCTCCCTGTCATTCTCCCGTCTGTCCCCTGGATCAGCTTCCAGGAGCCTCGAGCACTAAGATCGGCCATCAGCACTGGCAGGGAGCCAAGAGCAGCAGGGACCGTGGCGTCCAGAACATCCTTGGCCTCTGGTGCTGCAGGGCTAACTGCCAAGGCTCGGTCTCGATCCTGTGGACTGTTTTTGCCTGGAAAACCTGAACTGAGTATCTACCGTGTGCCACAGGCTTTTGGCAAGTTGCTTTAATAAGTCCCCCTGACAGCCCCCGGGGGTAAACGCGTTACCCCCATTTCACAGCAAGAAAGCTGGTAAAGTGAGGTACTTCTGTGACTAAGGAATGTCAGAGTCCTGACTTAAACCCAGGTCTGAGGAGCTCCCAGGTCCCCAGTCAGCTTCCTCCCCGTTCTGGCAGAATCAGTGCTGGAATCTCCGGGGACAGGCAGACATGCCTCCCAAGGTTTTCTCCAGCTGCTTCCCACATCACTCTCCTCCCCTCACCCCCCCGCTGGCCCCGCCCCAGTGGACAGCCTGGGGACCCCTTGTTTGTTTAGCTATTTTTTAAAAAAACTATCATTCACATCAGTTCAGGAAAGCATTGCGTTACGGCTGACTGCCTGGGTTTGCTAGCTACTCTCGCTGGGATCTTGGGAAGACATTTCCCGTGTAAATGCCACCATCCCACATGAACGCTGCACGTGTTAAGGCCCGAGAAGACCTATCTCGCCGCAGGATGCCATCAGTGCTGAGTTGCTTGTATCAGGGCTTCTGAGGCCATTCTGGGCCCAGGTCACCCCATACTTTCCCATGGGAGCCCCCACAGTCACTTCAATTAAACAACCACAGTCCAGAGAGGCAGCAGCGGACTCCCCACGCTCCCCTGAGTAACTCATTCGACCGGCTCCTTGGGTGTCTCTTAGACGAAGCCGCGATGAACTAAGCTGCTGTATTTGTCAGGCTGAGAGGACCACTGAGCTCTCCATCCTCTGCCTCACGGCCTGTCAGGGTCTGGGGCCTGAGCTCCAGGCCTGGCCACACACCGGCTTCCTGCAGCTCTCCTACTGCAATGCAATTGCTCTTTCTGTGACTTCTCAGCTTCTCGCCCTCCTCTGACTCACATAGTTCTGTCTCTCTTACTGACAGTGAACTCCTGGAGGCCAGGGGCTGTGCCCTGTTCATTCTCACGTCTTCGCAGCCCACTGAGGGTCCGGGCAGAGAGCACCTGCTCCATCAATGCTTGAAACAGGGGCCGAGCTGAGCACACAGCCCTCTTCTCTCCATGTCCCCAGCCAGGTGACTTCTCGGGATGCCCAGCAAGGACCCTCGATTCAGAGTCAAATGAGGTCTGGAACCCCAGGGTGGCCCCCGGCTGTGGACAAGCATGTCTTACCTCGGCATCGGACCAATTCCTCAGCTTCCGGAAGTACCCGTAGCAATGGGACTTGTGGTAAAACCAGCCGGTGGCACAGCTGGGCCTCATGATGATGTCTGCATGTAAGCACAAGGCAGTGACAGGTTCTGATGGCAAAAGCCATCCATGTCCACCCTCGATCCCGTTACAGACCTGGAGTCCCTGCGATGGAAGGGAGTCTCCGACCCTCCTAGGCTGCGAATACTTTAGACCGTGAGTCCTCCCAGCCTTTCCCCAGGGGGACGATGGCCATCTACCAGGATGGCTGTGCACTGGGGAACAGGATGGAATCCATCCTTGGAGGACACTGGATGCTGACTTGGAACCGACACTAATTCCAGGAGAACCAGTGTCGCTGAGCTCCACCAGCCAGCGGAGGGGCGATGGAGTCAGGTGACCAGCGGAGTTCGGCTCAGGCCCCTCTCACAGCGGGCCCAGCGGGCCCCAGCCCATCTGGTGGCGATTTCCCATCATCAAATGCATCGGGTAGAACCCCCCATTGGTACTGAGATCCAACAGCTATAGGTCAAGGCATCTCAGGAGAGGGTGAGGGCTCACAGGAGGCATGACAAGGAGGGAGTGTTTTTTTTCCCAGGAAGACATAGGACAGGCTAAGGGCAGCTGGGCTGCGAGACGGTAGCCCGGGGAGGGGACACGTTAGGCCAGTGGTCGGCAAACTCATTAGTCCACAGAGCCAAATATCAACAGCACAACGATTGAAATTTCTTGTGAGAGCCGAAAACCGACTTCTGCGCATGGGCCACAAAGTTTCAATCTCACTGTATGTGCACGCCCGCACGTGGTATTTTGTGGAAGAGCCACACTCAGGGGGCCAAAGAGCCGCTTGTGGCTCGCGAGCCACAGTTTGCCGACCACTGCATTAAGCAAAAGGGGTGGGTGAGCAGAGGAGTGGAGCAGGAATGGCAAGGACAAGCACCGATGCCTGAAGGGAGGGTATCCGTCAGGCAGGCGTGGGAGAAAGGGAGGGAGGGAGAGTTGGGCCCAAGAGCGAAGGAAGCGTGACCCAGAGCTGCCAGCGCTCCCTGTTGGGCGATTGGAGAATGGGCTGCACCCCTGGACTGTTCAGATTGCCTCCTTTAATCACCAGACTGTCCGAGAGATAGCGATGTCCACCCCACTGCACAGATAGAACCTTCTCAAAGAGGCGAAGTGGCCTGTTGAGGTCACGCAGATGGAGATGAGGCGGGACCTGGGCGAGGGCGAGTGTTCCTAGCAGCCCCGGCCCCCCGGCCCCACTTCTCCTGGTGCCAGAGCTCCTGGTCACCACGTGCGTGACGAGAGCCTTCAGCCGCTGGCGTGTCGCCTGGATGCAACAGCCTGTTGACGCCACGGCTACGAGACGAGGCCTCGGGAGCCCTCTGTGACCTCTCTTAGCTTTAGTGTAGTGTTTGCACCATGACTGACAATATTAACTTTCTCATTGGGTTGTTGGGAGGATTCAAGGAGATGCTGCATGGACAGCCATTAGCATAGAGTTGGTATGTAGTAATTATTCAGTAGATAGTAGCTACTTAACGAATCGCAGCTATTAAAATTAATCATGTTATCATTATAACCAGTGTAATCCTTTTGAAAATAGTCACTGGATGGAGTCTTTCCTTGTCCGCCAGTCATGTTGCTTTTTTGTCTTCCTACTCGTTGAGTGAATTGTTTCAGGTGAAAGGCAGCTGAGGGCTGGGACAAGGAAATCACTGCTGAGGCCACAGGGTGATGCTCTTGACCATCACATCTCCCTGAGAGAGAAAATGCCCTTCTCATTCCCACACTCCCCTTAAATGCAAGATTAGACTCCGTCCACAAGCCATAATGCAAAGAAGAACGGGATGTGTTGTGAGAGGCCCCCCCAAGACAGTAGAATCAGGAGGAAGTCTTTGTACAGCTGGGAGGGAGAGCTGTAAAAAAGGAATGGATGGGCTGGGAAGGGAGTGTTCTGCCTTTACCTTCTCTAAGGGAGGAACCAGAGAGGTTCAGGGAACCCCCGAGTGGAGGCTTGTTTCTCATGTCCCAGCACAGAGCGTGGGCAAATTTCAAGCTGCCTCAGGGAAGCCAGAACCAGAGCAACAGGAACTACTGGTTAGTTGGTTAGAAACGGCATGGGAGGTGGCTCTGCAGGAGGGACCTCTGAGTCTCACACACCCTGGCATGGTTCAGAGGTGTCTGAGTGCCCCGGGTCCTGAGCAGCCGTGGGTGGTTGGGACAGCTGGTGGCTGGGCCACAGACATCAGCCACGGACACCAACATGATGCCAAAGAGCCCTGCTTCCCTCTGTGTTTCCTTCCAGTCCCCGCTCCAGCCAGGGTAGTCCCCTCTAGGAGAAGTGAGGCCCCTTTCTCAACAGAAGTGGGCTGGGCTTACCCCTCCACATACAATGCCCAGCAGGGCCACAGGGAATGGCGGGAGCAGCCAGGACTGAGCCAGAGCATCCCCTACCCCAGTGGTCGGCAAACTCATTAGTCAACAGAGCCAAATAGCAACAGTACAACGATTGAAATTTCTTTGGAGAGCCAAATTTTTTCAACTTAAACTTCTTCTAACGCCACTTCTTCAAAATAGACTCGCCCAGGCCGTGGTATTTTGTGGAAGAGCCACACTCAAGGGGCCAAAGAGCCGCATGTGGCTCGCGAGCCGCGGTTTGCCGACCACTGCCCTAACCTTACTGAGAGACCTTGGGCATGTCTCTATCCCTCTTGGGACCGCATTTTCCTCATCAATAGAACAATGGAGTCTACATTTCAGTTCCTTTCATTTCAGATATTTGTTGAGACTTATCTTTAGCTCACTCTTCCCGTTTTCTGCACTGGTGGATTCTAGGGTACTGCCCCCCGCTTTGTTGACATGTTACTTTATACTTGGTGCTAGGTCGATACCCGTGTAGGATCCATCTTTCCAACGCAAACTCCCCATCTGGTCAAGTAGGAAAGCAAGGCAGAAACGTTGGCAGTTCTGAGTACAGCTCTCATTTACTGATGGCGAGGTGTCAGGTGTTTTAAACACATATCTCTACCCTTCACAAACTTGCAAAATAATCATTATAATCTACATGTCATTGATGATTTGACTATGGCTCACAATCATACAAGGTTGGAATTCTTGATTCTAAATTCCTGGCATTTATTTTTACTTACCACATCACATTGTCTTTCGCTTTTGTCTGTAGCATCTATTTCCTGAAGTGCCTAAATATTTTGGGGGCAAATGGATCTGGCTGTGCCCTGTGAGTGGCACAAACCCTGGCCGTGGGCTCTGTTCCAGCCGAGGGCCCGATACTCACCAGCCAGGGCTCCGGTGCCGGCCACCAGCAGGAGCAGCCACACGCTCTTGGAGGCCATCCTCCTCTTCCCCGGGGACAGACGAGCTTCAGAACCTTTTACCGAAAGGATCTCAGAGCCCTGGTCAGTGTTCCCTGGAAGCTCCCGGGTTTACCTAGATCCGCAATCTGAACACATGTGCGCTGGTGAGACGGAGCCAGGAATTTAGGTGCCAAATCACATATGGAGAACAAAAATATTTTTTCTGGCTAAACCAAGATTACACATCCAAGGGCATCTTCAACTAAATGTTTAGGAGAGTGGGAACATTGAACTTATGAGGTGTTCATATTTGCAAGGTCTCTGGGCCAGTGGCAGGGACCTAGCTAGACTGGGCTGAATGGTTTAAAAGTCCAGGTAGAGGCATTAGGGATATTGTGGAGAGCCTGCCCCTGATATTCTCAAGGGCACCGCCAGAGGGCGTCGCAGGCAAGATTTCTCACAGATGAGGAAGTAATGGGCTTGCTGCAGACAAGTCAATCAAATGAAAGCAGTGAATTGTTTGGTGCTAAATTTAAAAGTGAAGATATGCTCTTAACACCCACATTTTACAGACGAGGAACCTGGAGGCTGATGGGTCCAAAGTCATTTGCTCATTGTCACACAGCTACAACCAGATTTTCTGACTCCACCCTTTTATCCTTAGGCAATGCCCCTCTTTAAAATAAAATAAAAGTTCGTTATCTTGTCCCACCATCCAACAGTACATGCTCAGTGAAAAACTAGGAAGTGAGAAGGAAATCCCATCTCCCAGAGGTAAACACTTTAGGGACCAGCTTAAAGACCTCTTTCCATATACATCTCTCTGGTGTGTGAGATTTTACATAAATGGAGTCATATAGTCCTGCAACCTGGTTTTGTTTCTTAGAAACAAGTTGATTGTAATAAATCTTTCCCACTCATGTGATTTTTATGCAGCTCCGATTCTTTCTTTAGTATAAATTCACATACACAGGGTTCTAGCTGCACAGAACGTAGGCATTGCCGCATTGATACCCTTGGCTCAAATGCCCTCCATTTGGGCTGCACTGTACATTCCACTAACTGCACCCTCAATGAGTGCCTAATTTGTCCATTGCGTTCTTGCTAATTTTGGTATACTAGAGAAAAACCTCATTGTTTTTGTTAGCATTTAAAATATGCTAATGAAGTGTTAACATCTCTTCATATAGGGATTAGCTTTTAAAGTTTCTTTTGTAAAGGTTTGGTTTATAGCTCTGCACATTTTCTATTTGATTGTTTATCTTTTTTCTTGGGAATTTGTGAAGTCTTTTCTTGAATAGTTATTGTCTTTTGTATATTAGTCAGAATATTTCCCATTTTGTATTTTCTCTTATTTATCTTGTTTGCCATACTGAAAATTTCAAAAATCGTCATATCTATCATCTCCTTTACATCTTGGGAATTTAGATCAGAAAAACTGGCCATCACCATCCACATACTTACCCACATTCTCCTCTATTTTCATCCATCTGACATTTATTTTAGTGTAAGCTTGGGATTGGGCCCAAGATTTCCCCCAAAATAATTATGAAAATGGGCAATTCATTGACTTCTCAGTTGAGCGTGCATTAGGATCCAAAAATCAGGACACATGTTCTAGCTCTCAAATAATAGATTGCTTAAGGGGAAGAATAGAACATGACTTCGAAACGGAAACTTCCCTGGAAAATCTAAAGATTAGCTCCATATTAGACTCCATATGGACACCTGGACACAGTTAATACAGAGGAAACAAAAGGATGAAGAGTGTGGGGCTTTATGACCGCCCCCCTCCTTTAAATCACTGCATTAGCCCTGCACTCTCTGACAAACTTCCTTCCCAAGTGATGGAGGTATTCTCCTGTCCTGAAATCCCCCTGAAACACAAATAGTAAGAACTCCTCCGTCAAGCCAACTGTCTGCAGGGAGGGAGGTACAGCATCTTTCTGAATAATCTACAAATGAATGTTAATGACTGACATTCATTGCATTCTCACATCTCATCTAATTTAATTCTCATAAGTAGGCTGCATTGCAGGTATCATTAGCTTATTTTACATATGAGGACACTGACATTCATTAAGATTAACTTTCTTGGCTCAGTGGTTGAGTATCAACCCAGGAACCAAGAGGTCACCGGTTCGATTCCTGGTCAGGGCACATGCCTGGGTTTCGAGCTTGATCCCTAGCGGGGGGCATGCAGGAAGGAGGCAGATGATCGATGATGTTTCTCTCTCATCAATATTTCTATCCCTCTATCCCTCTCGCTTCCTCTCTCTCTAAAAATCAATAAAAACCTATTTTTAAAAAAGTAACTTTCCTGCCCTGACTGGGTGGCTCAGCTGGTGGCAGCATCATCCAAAAAGCTGTGGTTTCAATTTCTGGTTGAGGCGCATACCTAGGTTGTGGGTTCCATTCCTGGTTGGTCCAGGTGTGGGAGGCAACTGATCAATGTTTCTCTCTTTTCTCCCCCTCCTTCTAAAAAATCAATAAATATATCCTTGGGTGAAGATAAAAAAAAAAAAAAAGAAAAGATTAACTTTCTTAAAGTTCCTTAGCTGCTAGATTGCAGAGCCATGATTTAACCCTGCACTATTTGAGACCAAAGCCAACGCTCTTCATAATGGGGGAAGGAAGAAAATAAGTCATTCATATATCAAACAACACAGCAAGAAGCGTGCCCAACACCATTAGAGCTGTAACTTATCGTTTCTGCCCAGGGAACAGCTGGCAGAGAGCAGGAGGGTTACCTGGTTGGCATTCAAGGCTCTGAGGACCCGCCTTCTTCAGCCTTCTGAGAGACCCCCGGCAGTTTCTGCTGCTCTTATATCTTCTTCCCTCGGGAATTATATGACCATTGTTTTAATCATAGAGCAATAACATTGTTTACAAATAATAATCCACCCATAAAAGTCTTATCTGCAGCCAGAGGCCCGGTCTGAGGGATGGCTGTACGCTGTGTTTTCAGCAAGCAGAAGGGAAACCTCTCCCTGTTTGCACACAGAATCTGTCTTTACAGCCCACGTTATCTCAACTGGCAAAATCCTGTCATCAGTTACAGCCCACCTTCCTCTCCACCTGCTTACCTTTTCTTCGGTCTCTCTTTTCACCCCTTTGCTGTATTTCCCCTTCTTTTCTGTAAAGATGCCCCACTGCCGCTCTGGGGACTCGTGATGTTTGTACCCTCACAGAGAGGATTTGCCATCGGATATGTCCCCGCGTGGTGAGCTCGAGGAGGACGTGCAGGCTTTCTCTCTGAAGCGCCAGCCCCGCCCCTCTGCCATTCTGACGACGCTCTGGAGAAATGTCACCAGGGCTGCTCCCCAGGGGTCCTGGTTCAGGTCCTCATTCTGTCGCCCACACACCGTGTACCACTGGGCCTGTTCCCCGTCCTCTTTGAAGGCTCAGTTTCCTAACTAACTGTGTGTGGTTGATATTACGGGATGGGTTATAGTTTTCACACTTCCTGTTAAACACAAGCCCCTTCCCCTCTGGGCAGCTGAAGGGGCATTGCCATTGCTTCATGGCACAGTAGAGAACAGCGATATGAACTCCAAGGCTTTTCGGTTCAAAGCACCGGGCCAGGTGTAGGAGAGGGAAGCTTTGACAAAACATGTGTTTAGGTAAATCTTCCCCTTTCCTCCCCCTCGCTCTGCTATCTCCATGCCACTAGATAAGGATATTAAGTCTTGAGATGAGAAAGGAAAGAGATTAGACAGAGGTAGATGCTAAGACTTTAAGAGTTCTTTCCCTGCCTCCCCACTAGGTGGCGACAGAGGTGGGCTTTGATGGAACCCACATAAAAGTTTGGGATGCAAGACATCTGAACTGAAAAGGCCCACTGACTACTGAGTAGAATTATTAAAATGTCTTGTACATGTAGACACACCATGCATGAGATTTAGAAAAAGAGAATCCTAAAACCACAAACCAGCAACAATGACCTAAAAAACAACAGGAATTGGAATGGCACTGCATCAGGGAAATAAAAA
The DNA here is from genome assembly GCF_963455305.1 of Plecotus auritus. NCBI lineage: Eukaryota > Metazoa > Chordata > Mammalia > Chiroptera > Vespertilionidae > Plecotus > Plecotus auritus. The sequence goes on from NC_137778.1 coordinate 34,058,048, forward strand.
CGGAACTCAGAAAACCTTAAATTATCTCTTTTTGGGGGGAGAGGGATGTTTGTTGGGAGTTTTTTGATTACTGATTCGAGTTTGTTCATAGTATTTTCTTATAGGCATTTATTATTTCTGTGGTGTGCATCTAGTTTAACACATCTTTGAAATAAGCTAACTACTCTCAAAAGAGAACATAATCTTTAAAAAATATATATGGCTTTATTGATTTCAGTGGGAGGAAGGGAGAGGGAGAGAGAGATGGACGCATGGTGATGAGAGAATATCATTGATCGGCTGCCTCCTGCACGCCCCTACTGGGGATTGAGCCTGCAACCCAGGCATGTGCCCTAACCGGGAATCGAACCGTGAGGTCCTGGTTCATAGGTCGACGCTCAATCACTGAGCCACGCCAACCGGGCGTATTGTTATTATTGAGAAGACAGTTACCTTTGGGAGAGAGAAGTGGTTTATTTCCTCCCTTGGCAGAATCATGCTCTACGCCCAGGTGAAGCATCTTGCCTTCCTCCACGTGGTGATGCTACTCGGCTCCTTGGAAAGACTCCTGAAGTGCAAACACTTACACTGATGCGTCTCCACAGGCGGCGATACCTGTCTGGGAAGAGGAGGGCGGTTCAAAAGGCGGACAACAGAGTGAATTTTCTGATGGAAATTCAAATATGAGCCCTTGATATGGTTCCACAAACATTCAGTGAGCTCTAAGAGAGAGAGAGAGAGAGAGAGAGAGCGCGCCAAGGACCCAGGTGGGGCTACTTGGACCAGGACAGCAAAGCAAGACTCAGCTGCAGCACCTGCTCCTCTCCGAGTGGAGATTGAAGCTGGATGTCCTGATCAGTGACTAGGTCCTGTGCCTATAAGACCTCTGCCCTTCCCTTCCTCCCAAGACAGGCGACCTTACCTGGAACAATCCTTTCTTCCCTTTTGCTAATAACTTTCTTGTCCTGTCCAGTTTTCTTTAAAAACCTTCCGCTTTGCACCATGGAGGGATTCTTGCCCCCTCTCAGGGTAGAAATCAAGAAAGCAGCCCGGCTGACGTGGCTCGGTGGTTGAGCATTGACCTGTGAACCAGGAGGTCACGGTTTGATTCCCGGTCAGGGCACATGCCCGGGTTGTGGGCTCCATCCCCAATGTGGGGCGTGCGGGAGGCAGCCGATCCATGATTCTCTCTCATCATTGATGTTTCTCTCTCCCTCTCTCTCTAAAATAATAAAAAAAAAGAAATGACGAGAGCAATCCACACAGATTCAAAAGGGAAGAGGCTTACTGAAAACTGGGTGGGAGATAGAGAGGGAGGGAGCTTGAGTGACTGTCCCTTCGCCTTCCTCTTCAGATGACCAGGGAACTCCATGTGAGCCAAGTCCTGGAGCTTCTCCCTGCTTCCTCGTTTGAGGTCAAGGACGAATGGTCTCCCGCGTCGGTGTGGCAGCGAGTCACTTAGTCCTCATGTTAACTCATGAGCAGTTCCTACTTTCCTGACGGTGCCTGTGGGAAGGTTTGCAAAGGCTCAATTATTTTTTTTAACATTAGATTGGCATGAAAAAAGCGCCTGAGCCAGGCAGGGGCCTGGGGCGTGTACCACCTAATGGAACGGACAGTGTGGAAAAGGTGAGAGGAAAGTGCTTTGGGGGAACGTGGGGAATGAAGCCTGGCAGAGGGGCCTGGGCAAGGTCTAAAGGGGCTGCATATGGAAATGGTGAGCCTTGAGCTTTTAGAAGCTTCTAATCTAAACCCTAAGAAAACAGCGTGAACCACTCGTTTAAACAAATACCATGGAAGAATTCCCCCCCGCCACCCCTCTGCGGTGCACATTTTTACAGTCTTGGACTTCATCCTTTTGTATTTGACCACGATATTGATCAGGAGCACTTCTGCAAGCAAGCCCTGTAACATCCTTCGATACCGGAACCAATCCTATCAGCAGAGAGGAAATGAGTCACTGAGGATGTTCATTAACTTTTACAGCGGGGAGAGCTGTAGTCTATGCCTGCTCACTCAGCCCTGATGCAGGGACAGGTGGCAGAGAGCAAGCTCCCTTGTTCTCCTCCCCTCCCCCGCCTCCTCTCCTCCATCTTCCCTCCTCCACCTCTCCTGGACTCTCTGTTATCTAATGTGGGAGAGCTCTAGCAGCTCAAAAGCATCAGCTGATTCGCTCAAGAGGTGGCCATGGAAGTTATGCCACAGAGAGGTCAAGTGAAAAGTCTGTTCCTGACTAGCCCCCTCCCACCCTGCCTGCCTCCTTCCCTCACTCTTTAAGTCGCTTTATTTTATTTCCACGGTACTATTATCCACTTGTTTCTCATGTGGGGTGAGGGGAAGGGGGCTTACCATATCACATCTTCAAAATTACTAGGTGAAATGTAGCTCCCCTTGTTGCCAAATTCCTTGTTTAATTTGTCTTGCTTTGCATTTTAGAAGGATTTTTTAATGATATTACTTTATTAGGTATAATTTACATTGCATAAAATGCACACACCTTAAATATTAAGCTTGAAGGATTTTGACGAATCCATACACCTGTGTAACAAAAACCAAGATCAAGATATAGAACATTCCCATCCCCCCAGAAATTTTTCTCCTGCCCCTTCGCAGTCAATCCCCCACCAAGGCAATACCTATTCTGACTTTGAACACCATAGATTCATTTTGCCTTTTAAAAAAAACTTTTCATGAATGAAATAATATAGTATGTACTCTGTCTGTCTTTTTTTCACTTGACATAAGGTTTTTGTCACGCTTCCACATGTTGCCTGTATTAATAGTTTACGCTTTGCTCATGCTGAGTAGCATTTGGCTGCGTGAATGTGGTAGCACAGATTGTTATGTGGTTACTCATTCTTGGTGGGTGGACAGGGTGGCTATTTCCAGCTTCTGACTAAAGCTGCAATGGCCATTCTTAGTCTCCGGTGGACATGGTTCTCATTCCATGACGAGGAGTGGGCTGGCTGGGTCGTGGGATGCGTGGATACCTGAGTTGGTTTGAAAGTGGCAAACAGTTTTCCAGCGCATTTGGACCATGTCACAGTCCCAGCAGCAATGATGAGCCTTCCAAGGGCTCCACATCCTGGTGTCACTTGGTGTGGCCAGTCTTTCACCACTTTCCTGTTCATTCGAAACGTAAGACATTCGATGCCGGTGCTGTCGCTGATCACAGAGCAGGGGATCAACAACTCCCCAGAGAAAACGGCCCGGGCCTCAACGAGGAGAGAATTCACCTGTGGGAGAATCACTCTTCCTTTCCGGGCCTCGTTACTGTCCCTACAACAACGGCAGCGGAGCGGATCGTTTCTGAGGCATTTCTAACTCAAAGAACGCATTTGGAGGGAGGCAGGCGAGCGTCGTCGTTGGGTTCTCACCAGGCTCTGCCACTTACTAGCTGGGGGGCTTGCAGTAGATACTGAGCCCCCAAATACTCTATTTTCTTACTCATAAAATCAGATATGAATTGTACATCTACCAGAGCAGTGGTCGGCAAACTCATGAGTCAACAGAGCCAAATAGCAACAGTACAACGATTGAAATTTCTTTGGAGAGCCAAATTTTTTCAACTGAAACTTCTTCTAACGCCACTTCTTCAAAATAGACTCGCCCAGGCTGTGGTATTTTGTGGAAGAGCCACACTCAAGGGGCCAAAGAGCCGCATGTGGCTCGTGAGCCGCGGTTTGCCGACCACTGTACCAGAGGAAAGTTTTGAATATTAAATGAGGTCATGAGTGCAAAGAGTTTTGCATTATGCTTGGTACATAGTAAGAACTTAATACATATCAGATTTTTTTTAAAAAATGGACACTTTTACAATATATTCTGGGGTGGGGGGAAGTGGAGTTCTAATGAACGTGGCCAATCTCAGTGTGGCTGACATGACGGAGAAGGCAGTTTCCCTCCTGTAGGATCTCCAAAGACTTGAAGTACTGCATTATCACACGCATCTTCAAACACGAAACAAAGTAGAAAGGCTTTACTGAGGTGGCATACTTTTTTTTTTTTAATTTTTAAATTTTTTATTTAATTTTTATTTTTTTAATATTTTATTGATATTTTACAGAGAGGAAGGGAGAGGGATAGAGAGTTAGAAACATCGATGAGAAAGAAACATCCATCAGCTGCCTCCTGCACACCTCCTACTGGGGATGTGCCCGCAACCAAGGTACGTGCCCTTGACCGGAATCGAACCTGGGACCTTTCAGTCCGCAGGCTGACGCTCTATCCACTGAGCCAAACTGGTTCCGGCAAGGTGGCAAACTTTCACCTGTACACCCATCACTTAGAGTCCATCATGAGAATTTTACTGTTCTTGCTATATTATATGTTGATACATTAACTAACTCCCAATCACCTACCAACCCATGTTATGGTTTTTTTAAAAAATACATTCTTTTAAAAAAATTGATTTCAGAGAGGAAGGGAAAGATATAAACATCAATGATGAGAAAGAATCATTGATCAGCTGCCTCCTGCACGACCCACATGTGGATTGAGCCTGTGCCCTGACTGGGAGGGCTTAAGTGCATTTCAAAGTAGATCGGAGACATCAGTACACTTTCCTCTAAATACTTCATCATACGTATCATTTACTAAATTAAAAATGTACTTGCAGTTTTTTTTTTAATTTTGAGGTAAAATTTACATACAACACAATGCACACACGTCTAGCATACCTCTGCAGAGTGTTGACAAGTGCATACTAACATGCAAACCAAACCCCTGGGAAGAGATGGAACCTCTCCATCCCCCTAGAAAGTTCCTCATGCCCGTTCCCAATCAGTTCCTCCCCGCCATGGGCAAGTGCTGCTCTGACTTTTTCCATTGGAGATTAATTTTCAACCCCAGGACCCCATCACTGGAATTAAAGAGTTCCTACTCTCTTGTGTACGACTTTGTTTCTTTTTCATTGTTCTCTTTGCGCTTTCCATAGACTGAATACATCACAGTTGATCCATTCTATTGACAGATACCTGGATGGTCCCAGTTTTTGCCATAATAATAAAGCTGTTATGAACATTCTCGTATAAGTCATTTTGTGGCCATGTTTTAATTTCTCTTGGGTGAAGACCTAGGGGTTACTGAGTAATAGAATCGGTGAATAGGTATTTGTTTAATTTCAAGAATCTGCCAGACTTTTACCCAAATTGGTTAAACCGTTTTGCATTCCCTCCACTCTGTATGAGAGGGGAGAAGGCGTTTGCTACTTCCAAAGGGGTTTTCCATCTACATGTTTGCATTTGTCTAACCGGAGACATGGCTGATGACTTCAGGACCAAGACTATGGCCTCCAGGGACACCCCACCACCACCATCACCTGGGCTTTAGAAAGTAGGCTAATTGTGAGTTCCTGTCAGACCACACAGGGTACTCAAATGATCAGGGCAGAGGAGGCTCTGGGGTCACTGGCAGCGAAGTGTCTCCTGGTGATTCATTCATTACACCTGTGCTTTTGGGGCAGGGAAATGTATTTTTTGTTTCTTCTTGGTAACCCTTGAAGATAAGGATGGTCTAAAAAAATCTATCGTTTCTAGAAACCCAGGTGTTGATACGATTTAAAAGAGAGCAATGCAGGTATTGACCACGACATCTTCCGTGCAATGCTTCTGAGATCAGGGGGCATCAAATCTGAGCCTGTGGTCAAAGAGTAGAGTCAAATACAAGAGTTATTATTATTATTATTTTTAAGGAGCCATCAGTTGTTTTCCCAGAGCAGAGTTGGGTTCTTTTGTTGTTTACTTTCCTCTTTAATATAGTCCATATGCTTAGCTGAGAGAGCCTCTTTATATCTCTTCGAATGACGATGTCTTTGTTCAACAATTTCCTGAATACTCTTTAGATAAGAATTTTATGGGCATCCTTCACGGGGTTCAGCCTTAAAATGAGTAAATCTTATGGTTTTATTGCAAAGTCTTGCATGCGTTTCCTTTAAAGATGACACAGTTTATAACACCCAAGCTTTGTAGCTGTCTCCTCCCTTTATGTCCACATCAGACGGGCAAACATTCAGCCACGGCCCAGATGGCCCCGGAGTTGGCTCAGTGCTGTGAATACAGCGACCCGAGAACCTCTTATCTGAAAGAGCCCCAGGAATGCCTGGACCCAGGAGACAGGAGGCGTTCAGTCAGCTCCTTTAGGGTACCTGCTTCCAAAAACAAAGTAGTTGAAAAGGAACCAGAATTTACAGGATGTCAAAGACAGAGGAGAATTTAGAGGTGATTGGAACCTCTCCCTCATCTTACAAGGGAGAGAATGGGACTGAAGCAGGGGTAGGCCTGGCTTTTGCGCTCGCAGTCCATTGGAGATCCTTAGAGTTAAAGTTTGCTTTTGATGAAGGAGAACTATACCCCAGCAAGCTCAACTTCAAGTGGGCTACTTGAAAGGACAAAGAAGCGTGTTGCTGGAACAAAGCATGGCTGGGCCTTGGCCGCTCCAACCGGAAGTGCAGCTCAGCACACTTGGTGTTCCTTGAATTTCCCCCTCGTTTGCCCTCCCCTGAGTTCGCCTCTTCTTCATATCCTCCCACTGATTCCTCAGCTCAGCAGCTGACTTCTCAGAGAAAACGGCCTTCGGACTGACTTTCCCTTATTGTCTCCTCATTACACTCCCAACCGAGTTCATCTCTGTGCACCTGCCTCCTCCTGGGCTGCTCCCAGTGCCCAGAGACCTCCATCCTCTCGGGGAGGCGGAGCCAGGCAGCCTGCTGAGGCTTTCCCAGCAGCCCATGCGACGGTCAGGACCCTTCCATCGCCCAACCCCACCTTCTACCACATTGCACCTTCAGAGACTTCCCCACCTCTTCTCTCGCTTCACATTCAATTTCGTGAAGATCTGGTCTAGACCTGTGACCTCCCTTCCTAATGGCCCATTCATATCTCAACCTTCTGGTGGCTGGCATTGCTCCTCAGCCGTTCCTCAAGTTCACTCCTTACTCAAGTGACTCCGACCTTCCTTTGGCTAAATTCAGTGTTTCCTGCCCTAACTGGTGTGGCTCAGTAGTTGGCCTGCGGACTGAAGGGTCCTGGGTTCGATTCCCAGGTCAAGGGCACATGCTCAGGTTGCCGGCTTGATCCCCATTGTGGGGCATGGAGGAGGCAGCTGATCAATGATTCTCTCTCATCATTGATGCTTCTCTCTCTCCCTCTCTGAATTCAATGACAATATAAAAAATAAATAAATTCAGTGTTTCTTCAACTCTGCTCAGTATTTCCCCTGTTGACCACGGCATCTTCCATGCAGTGCTTCTGAGACCACCTATGATCCTGACTCTCCTTCTGCATAGATATCTGCTTCTTCCCAGATCATCGCAGGCTTCCCTCCCCCAGCCTGGCCTGGAATATGATTCAGCTGTAAAAAGGAAACCCTGCCATTTGCAACAACGTAGAAGAACCTGGAGGGCATTATGCTAACTGAAAGAAGCCAGAAAGAGATTTACAGATTCTATGTGGTATTACTTATATGTAGAATGTAAAAAAAAAAAAAGCATCAATTTCATAGAAACAGAAAATAGAATGGTGGTTGCCAGAGGCTGGGAGGGAAGGGGAAAATGGGTAGATGGAGGTCAAAGGGTACAAACTATCACCTCAGTAATATAGTTCTGAGACTCTAATGTACAGCATGGCGATGATACTTGTCGTTAACAATTTACCTGAAATTTGCTTCGAGTTCTCATTAAGCATCCTCATCAGTGCCTCCCCCCCAATTAACTATGTGAGGTGACAGATCTGTTCATTATTTTGATCTTGGTAGTCATTCCACAATGTATATGTATATCAAACCACCACATGGTACACTTTATATCTCTTCAATTACATTTGTCAATTATTTCTGAATACAGTAGAAAAAGGGGTAAGATGGTAGATATTATATACATTTTATCACAATTAAAACTTTTCATCCTCTCTCTAAATTCTCTTTCCTAATATCTATATAATGTTTCCTTGAACAATGTCATTACTTATTAGTTACGTAATTGTGAACAGGTGATTTAACCTTGTTGTGCCTCAATTTCTCTTTCAGAAAACAGGAAAACAACACCTCCTCACAGAGTTATCGTCAGGAGCATGACAGTAATACACGTGAGACATTGCCTGGCACGCAGGGAACTCTCAATCCACCGCAGCCATCATTGTCAGCATTGGGGCTGTAAATCAATGTCCTTGTTTTCTTTCAGAACCTTTTCTCGTGATGACCAAGCTTGACAACCACAAAACATGGATTATCTTGATGTTCTCCGAGTAAAAGCAGCCCCCAAACAGTCCACGGGGACCACTCTTATGAAGCATACTCAGCCTCTTCTGTAATGAGAAGAATGATGTAGCTAGGACGAGAGGATGCTGGGGTGGTGGACAGTGGGCTTGTGGTGCGTGGGAAGGAGGTGCCCTGGGGCCCGGTGAGAGAACAGCAGGGAGCCTCAGCCTGGGACACGACTGAAAACCCCTGGGCTGACAAGGTCTTCGAAGGATGAGACCCTTCCTGGGCAGGAGAGGTGGACACTGACTCCTCCAAAGGCCTACTCAGCCCTCCTCCCCTCCCCCCAAAGTACCAGAAAAAGGGGAAAGAATTTTTGGAGGCAGACAGGGGCGTCCTGGGGTGTGGAAGGGGTTCCTCACTCTCCTCTGCTCCACTTACGGGTGCGGCAAACCTAGAGCCAGGAGTCTCTGTGAGCAGAATCTCAAAGCACAGGCTATTGTTAGATCCTTGTCCTCTGAATACTGCCAGGGGGTGTCGTCATTTATGGACTGAGATACAAAGCAAGAGATTAGTATCCTAACCCACTGAGGTCACCCAAACCTGAGTCAGAGACCACACATCTGTAGAGCTGAGTGGCCCAGACAGGGACTATCCAGGGCGATAAGCTTATCTGAGGGGCACTCCTGGTAGAGCAGGCCTTGTAAACTGTGGAGGTCACCATCGGTGGTTCAGTATGGGACTCTGGCACAGGCATCCTCACTGCTCACACCGAGGGAGGCAGAGGCAAAGGCCAAGGATCCGTCTGTTTGCTGGGATTCTGGGAGGCAGGACTTGGCTCTGACGAGCACTGTAACTGTATGAGACTCACACCACCCAGAGCTGTAGCTCAGAAAAGCCAGCAGGGCATTCCTCTCAGGACATGCCACCCTCGCTCACAAACTCGGGCACGCGAACACCAGGAAAGCAACGTGCACTGGTTTGTCTCCCAAACAAGAATATCATTTATTTTGCTGATCAACCATGAAGGAAAATGAAGTAAAAAAGAGTTCGGAGAAGAATGAAGAGCCGTTTGGATAAATGATAAACTTGTTCAAGATATGACCCTGTGTCAGTGAGTGGCTGAGGGCTTCTTGGATCCCTTTTTCTTGTGTTTTTTCAATTTTTTTGATGGAGATTTTGTCACTTTAGTGTCAGCTGGCGGCTCTTTTTTGACTTTGGGTTTTACTTCTTTGGGGGGCTCTTCTTTTTCTTTGGGTTTCGTCTCTTCGGGATTTAAATAGCTTCCTATGAGTCGCCTGAAAAACACGATAATCACGGAGATGACTAATAAAACAATGCGAGATAACATAAGGGACACGATCTGAACCGAGGCGGGCACCTCCTCCTGCATCTCCCCCGGCGGCCCGCTGTCAATGCTGCCCCCGTACCCTTGCTCCTCACAGAGCGGCGGCGCCCAGCCGTACATGCAGTGGCAGTTTTTGTTATTGTTGCAGAAGCCTCTGTGGTTGCACTTCTCTGGCACACAGTCAAAGTGCAGGATTGAAACGTTAAAACAAGTGGTGTTCACACATATCCGGTCCTTGCCACAGGAGGTGCCATCATAGACCACACCCAGGTCAGGGATCCCCATGGGGATCAAGGACAGACGGTAGCCGAGGCCCCAGCACATCAGGTCTTCATCATGCAGGTGAGTAGACACGATACTCGTGTGATCTGGCATGTCGGGGAGGGTTTCAACGTTGATACACTGCACCCTGCCACATACCGCGTTCCTCTTGGTACACTTTTTATAGTTGCCAGCTCCAATGATACCACAGTTCCCATACTGATCCCCTATTAAATTCACTGCTTCAAAGCACTGATTAGGAGCCTCCCTGGCATCAGATCCAAAAATGCGCTGGCACTGCATGTACGCAGAATGACACCCCTTCTGAAAACAACGGGCGCTGTACTTGCACGGGGTGCCATCCTGCTTATACGTGTCATTTGGGCAGAAACCGGAGGTCCCATCGCAGTACTCTGCAAGGTCACATTCGCTTTCCTCCTTCCGACACATATACCCAGAGGGACGAAAGTGACATTTGTGGCAGCAAAGTCCAATGCTACAATTGGCACCAGGTCTGAATCTGCAGCCTGGTTGACAGCAAAGATCGTCTTCACAGTCCTCTAAGGAGCCACAGTCACATTCCTCCTGGTCTTCCACAATTTTGTTTCCACATCTCTTAACCACAAAATCTTCTCCTGGGATATTATTCAGACAGTTTGCCCCTTTATGTACGTGGTTAAAAAATTGAATAATGCTACAATTACTAAACCCAGCCCGGCCGGTGCCCATGAGGCAACTCCGCCGACCCTTACACCTGCAGGATGGTCCATCATGGCTCATTCCCAAACTATGGCCCAGATTATGAGCGCTCCAAGTGGCAGGTCCAAGGATGCCTGTGTCTGGAAAAACACATACAGATCCTGCATACCTCTCAGTGCACACTATCCCCCAGGACCATGCAAGAGCATCAATATAATGTCTTTTAATGTATAGTTGTGACCAATCTACTTTAAACTGATAACTTAGTATATTTCTTTGGTATATCAAAAATTGGCCTAAAGCTTGCTGTAATGTTGGAAAATTAATATTTACTCTGTCTTTATCGGACCATACTTCAAGTGCACGCAGCTGTATTCTCGTATGGAGTTCCTGAAAGTAAGTGTCCATAATCGAAGTCAGAAGAATGGCATCATTTGTGATATCAGTAAGATTGGAATTTGAAAACATAAATCTCTCATGATCAAAGACCATGGCTAATTCGTAATATTTTTGGTGCATCGAGGGTATAATAAAGTCACTATACCGAGCCATGATGTCAGGCTGGGCTATCTGATCTTCTGTTTCATCACCGGTGAAGCCACAGATCCGATCCTGAAATTCCCTCTTGCTCTTCAGGAGATATAGGGCATGTTCAAAACTGGAAGAGGCCCTGAGGGGCTCGATTTGGTAATATTTGGCATCAATTTTCAATATGCCTCGGAGCCCCCCCGCGCATGTACTGAGAGTAGCTTCTGAATCCTCAGCTCCTTCCACCACGCCCACATAGCTGCAGTCCCTGGGAATGTAAGGGTGATCCTGCACGAGTTCCCCCTGTTCCGTGTAGGAGAAAACCTGCAGGTGCCGGGGCAACAGAAACCTCTTGGGCCACAGGTGGAGGACATGCTTCTGGCCTTGTACCTGCAGGAGGTAGGACATGCGTTTGGTCACGCCCTGCTCCCCTCCCCGGAAGCTCAGCTTTCTGGGGATGGTGATTTCATAGGAGTCAAACCCCCACTCCGGGTGAAAACTGAAGTCCTCGCCGAGGGAGTCAACCAGGAGCAACGCCAGGACCAGCCCTGGCAGCAAATGGCCTTGGGAGACTAAGGTCCTCACTGACCTCATGGCACAGCTGTCCCCCAGAGAGTCCGCCCCTGCACTTCGCGGCACCGCCGCTAGAGGCGCGCAAAGCGCGGGGGCTCCGTGAGCAGGGGCTGCTGGAGCGCCAGCCTAGGTGTAGGATGGGTCAGGGCGCAGGTCCTGTCCAAGGCATCCAGTTGGTTTTCTGGGCGGTGCCGTTGGGCGCGCGGGGAAGAAAGGCGACAAAGGTGCGCGAGCATCAAAGAGAAAGAGGAACTATTGGCCCGAGGGACGCTGAAAGTCAGAGGGCAGCTTGGCAAAGGAGCAGGACTAGAGAACTGGTGGGAAGAAAGGAGAACCTGTTAAGGTGACTGTCTCCTGTGCCATTTAGTCTGTTTCTACAGGCCCTGGGACACCCCTGATGTTCTCCACCGGCTGGGATCGGCTGTTTATAGGCCTCTCTGCTCACACCGCCGCCACATTGTTCCCAGTTTTCCGCTGGACTCGGTTGAGACAGTGGGCAGGAGCCGGGAGCCTGCAGGAGCAGCAGCAGAGCCTGAGAATGTCAGTGTAGAAGCTACACCCCACCCCACCCCCACCCCACCCCCACCCCACCCCACCCCTGGGCGGCCCCTGGCTTCAGGCAACAGTCCGTTTTCCAGAAGGCCTCACACTGCCCGCTGGTTCTTCCTCTTGCGTGTCCTGGGGGTCCCGGGGGTCAGTGTGATTTGTTGGTGTGTTTGGCACTGGTGGGAGAATCTCGGAAGACAAAAGTAGGCGCGAAAGAGCCAAACCCCGAACTTTCAGGGAGAGGCAGGTAATTGTTTATGTCTGAGTGAAAGTGAGGGGTGAGAAAGGAGACCCCAAAGGTCTGTAGAAGACCCTGCTCAGACAATGGGGGACTTGTCTATGGGAAGGATAAATCCCAAGGTCGTAAGTGTGTAGAGGGATTCTGTCACTAGAAGAACATTCCTGGTTTGTTCCTAGGGAATTCATTCTGGCTGCATGCAGGGAAAGGGAGAAAGGACCAGGCCTGAGTCGGGAAGACTGGTTAGGAAACTCTTGTAACCATGCAGACAAGTGATGTGTCCTGTGGCCAGGTGGGAGCGGCTGGGAACTGCTGAGGAGAGATGCCAGGTACCAGAAGGCTGTGAGGTGGATGGCCCAGTCTCTGTGGGCACGCGAGTGTGACCAGGGTCTTGGAGGTAACCTCTCCCCCTTCTCCACAGTGACCCACATGTCCCAGAGGACTCCCCTGTGTGATCTAACTGTCACTGTCACCGCCTAGTCCCCTGCCCTCTGCAAAAATGTCTCTGCTCATAGAGGATGCAGTCATCTTTGCAAGTTTGTGCTTTCTAGTCTAGAGTGTGTGTGGAGGGGGAGGGGGAGGGTGTGGAATTACTTGCTCGGGCAGCAGCATTTCACAGGTTTCGCTGGATTCTGTTTTACTTATTGGAGGAATCATTGTGGTCACAACTGTGGTTAATGGACAGAGAAGCACTGTGTCTCAGATCAAAGGAAAACGTTCCAGTGGAAGATTAACTAGCGGGTGGCTTCGTCATAAGGGGACCTGCCAGTACAGCGCACTGATTTATTGAGAACTCCCTCTCCCTTTAAGGACAATGGCCTACCTAGGTGAGGGCAAAGGTGGGGGAGGTGGTGAGCTGCCCTCATTTTACTTTGTTCTTTCCAAACGCATTCCTTCAAACTTGTCAAGGGCCCTGGGCTTCTCCAGGACCCTGCACATGCCAAGTTTGAAAACAAAGTCCTTTTTGAGTTCTCAGCATATGAAAAACATCCCCTGCCTCACAGTGGAAAATGCCTCCCCCTCCCCACGTTTAGATAACTCCCCAGCAGGGCTGAATGGATCTTTGTGAAACCCTCCAAAAGCAATTTGCTTCCGGGCTGGTCCCCACACATGAGACATTGCAGTAGGAAAAGAAATTTGAGAGGGAGATTTCCAAGCGACTGGATGGTGCCTGTAGGATGGCGGGGCTGTTCTAGGCCGCGCTGTGGGTCCCATGGTCACAAGCCCACTGGAAACCCTGGAAACCTGGGGTGAGGTGGGGTCCCAGCACTCTGTTTTCTCTGTGATGGTTATCACTGGCAGGATGTATCAGGTGTGTGCCCTGGGGGGACAGCGAAGGCAAGGTTCGAGGAGCTGTCACTGAGAAAGGCAGGAAGTAGCTGTGAGGGGTGTGCAGGCAGCAGAGAGAGGGAAGGCCCAGAATCTCTCAGAAAGCTGCCAGCCTTGTTCCTGTGGCGTCAGGAGCTTTGAAAGCAGAGACACCCAGGCAACATGAAGGCATCTTGTAATGGGCGGAGAAAGGCCCGGCCTGTAGGGCCCTGGGGGAAAGGATCCATTCAAATAGTCGTTATGAATAGACTCAGACTCTGGAGTTCTAGAGTAAGAATCCAGGACCCATTCAGAATGCGGTCCTAGGTGGCAGCTGGGGTCTGGATGATGTGTAGACAGAGGGAAACTTTACAACTTGCTGGTGATCATGTGGTGTCTCGCTCACTGGGCACTGAAAGTGGGTGCGCTACCTGGGATTGCTTCTTTTGCCTGTGCTCTTACGATGGGACGCTGTTCTAAGTAAGTTATTTTTGGTTTGAGTCACAGAATCTAATCTGACTAGCTTAAAGAATTGGTAACAGGTGAGCAACCAGCAGTAAAACAGCAGAAAGAATTTAGTGAAAGCACAAAAAAGCATCTCATGGATTTCAGGCGAGTTTGGAACAATAGGCTTTGCAGAGATTAGCAGGAAGCAGGGCCATTTGCAGACCGTAGCTCACACTGTCATACTCCTGCATTCCAATGAGAAAGTTCACTGGCCCAGCTTGGGCATTGTCTCTTCCTGCTCACCTAAAACATGGTCTTGGGGGAAGAATCATACCAGACCTCCTGGCTTTCTGGGACCTTCTTGGTCAAAGGGGGGTGGGGGAGGGGCGGTAAAAGAAGGGTTGTTAGCCAAGGGCTGGACACATCTCTTAAAGGTATCCTCTTGTATTCAAGGAATATGGAACCCTAGCCTCCTTTGTGGGCAGAGGGAGAGGCAATATGGCCTCATCCCTCACAGAAGGACCAGTATGGTTGATGCAGGGTGTAGAGTCCAGAGTGTCGGGTTCATATCCCAGTGTGCTGCTGGGATGGTCCAAGTCATGGTAACATGGGTGTAACACAACTTGATTGCCATTGCCATACTTACAACAGGTGAAAACATGAAGAGTGTATTTAGAGGCAAATGGGAAATCAAGTCATTTCCAAGACAAATTTCCTCCATATTCCTGTTTCAGAGTTGGGCAGCCTGCAAAGCATCCCAAACCATCCACATTTTTCCTAAGAATCTCCAGACATGGAAGCCACATTGAAACCACATTGAGGCCATCTCCCGAAACCACATTCTTTTCATTTTTTAGTGGTTTTTTTTTTATTGCATTTCTTGGAGTGACATTGGTTAATACATTTATATAGGTTTCAGGTGCACAATGCTATACTATATCAGCTGTGTGCTGTGTTGTGTGTTCACCACCCCAAGTCGTGTCTCCTTCCTGAGTCCACACTCTAAGTGTTAATGATGTTCAAATTGTGAACAGTGTCCTTCATTTGTTTGCCTTTTCCTGCTCAGCATCCTGGGTGCTTTCTGGGGCAGCATTTCAGTCTGAACAAAGCACATCTCAGAAGTCAGACTATTCCAGGCGATCTTCAGAGTGGCTTAGAGTCTCTGATACTAATTCACTTCGTGGATGACTGGTTTTCACCAGAAAGAAGTGATCTGGAGGTTTACTTTAGTTTAATTTTATATATAAGAAAGGAGGGAGCATGAAGAGGATAAAGGGGTTCAAATATATGATGACAGAAGGGAACTAGACTTTCAGTGGTGAGCACACAATGGCATAAAGTTACACATGTGAAACTTATATAATGTTATTAACTGATGTTACTTCCATAAATTTAAATTTTAAAAAGGGAAAAAAAGAAAAAAATGTGCAGATTTAGCTATGTTCGTGTGCTTCTCAGATTGGTCCAATCAGTGTACCAACCACTGCTTACATATGAAAGCTCAGTGTAGTTAATTAGTTTCTCTAGCATCTTTGTGAGCCAGGGAAGCACCAGGAAGGAAGGTCATTTAACTCCAGATGGGTCCACCTGATCCACACTGTGTTCATGGTGACCCACGTATAGGTCCCTGGAAGAGTAGAAATGAGATTAGCTTACCTTCAATTCCTCTTTCTCTCATTTCTTCACCATGTCCTGTATTCAACTCTGACTCGATTGGAATAGATTGAGGAGGATAGGTGTTAATTCTTCTTTGAATGTTTGGCAAAACTCACTGGGAGTTCTTTGCATTACTGCTTCAACTTCATTAGTTGTTATTGGTCTATATTCAGGTTTTCTGATTCTTTCTGATTGAGTTTTGGAAGATCATATGTTTCTAGAAATTTGTCCATTTTGCCCAGGTTGTCCCATTTGTTGGCATATACACTGAGTGGCCAGATTATTATGATCTCTGAACACATAATAATCTGGGCACTCAGTGTATATCCTATATAATAAAAGGCTAATATGCAAATTGTCCCCTCAACTAGGAGTTCGACCAGCAGACAGCTGGCCAACTGCTCATGTTCCCTCCCCTTGGCCAGGCTGGCAGGACCCCACCCATGCACAAATTCATGCACCGGGCCTCTAATACACACACACACACACACACACACACACACACACACACACACTGAGTGGCCAGATTATTACGCGTTCAGAGATCATAGTAATATGGCCACTCAGTGTAGTTGTTCATAATATTTCACTACCCTATTTCCTGTGTCCATGGGCTATACATATCCTATATAATAAAACCCTAATATGCAAATCTACCAAATGGTGGGACAACTGGTCGCTATGGCACGCACTGACCACCAGGGGAGTGCCACTGGGCCATTCCTCCCATGCAGGAATGTCGTGCACAGGGCCTCTAGTAAGTATATAAGTTCTTTGTTTTATCTCTTGTTGTTCCTTCAACCCCACATCAAGGTATGTCAGTCTGTTCCATGCCTCCCTGCTTCAAGTCTTATTTTGTTGGTCAATTAATTTTGATCATTAGATTCCACTAATAAGAGAATTCATGTGATATTTGTCTTTCTCATATTGGCTTATTTCACTTAGTATAATATTTTCCAGGTCCATCCATGCTGTCCCAAAGGGTAAGAGAACCCTCTATTTATTTATTTATTTATTTTTTTTACAGCTGCATAGTATTATTCCATGTGTATATGTCCCACAGCTTTTTTATCCATTCATCTACTGATGGGCACTTGGACTACTGTGAGCATATATTTTTTCTGATTGGTGTTTTGGGTTTTTGGGATATATTCCCAGAAGTGATCATTGCATCAAATGGAAGTACCATTTTTAATTATTTTAGGAAATTCCATACTGTTTTTTGTAGTGGCTGCACCAATATGCATTCCTACCAGCAGTGAACTAGTATTCCCTTTTTTCACATCCTTGCCAGCACTTGATTTTTTTTTTTTTAATATATTTTATTGGTTTTTTTTACAGAGAGGAAGGGAGAAGGATAGAGAGTTAGAAACATCGATGAGAGAGAAACATCGACCAGCTGCCTCCTGCACACCTCCCACTGGGGATGTGCCCGCAACCAAGGTACATGCCCTTGACTGGAATCGAACCTGGGACCCTTGAGTCCGCAGGCCGACACTCTATCCACTGAGCTAAACCGGTTAGGGCAGCACTTGATTTTTTGATGATAGCCATTCTGACAGGTGTGAGGTGATAGCTCATTGTTGTTTTAATCTGCATTTCTCTGATGATTGGTGACTTTGAGCATTTTTTTCCATATGTCTCTTGGCCATCTGTTTGTCCTCTTTGGAGAAATATCTATTCAGGTCTTCTGCCCATTTTTTAATTGGATTGTTTGTCTTCCTTTTGTTGAGTTGTATGAGTACTTATGTATTTTGGATATTTCATTTCTGATTTTATTTACCAGGGTCCTCTCTCTTTATTTCTTGATGAGTCTGGTTAAAGGTTCATCAACCTTGTTTAACTTTTCAAGTCAGTATTTTTTTTTGTCTCTATGTCATTTATTTCTGCCCTGATCTTCATTATTTCCTTTCTTCCACTTACTCTGGGATTTTCCGATTGTTCTTGCTCTACTTCCTTTAGGTATAAGGTTAGATTGCTTACTTGAGATTTTTCTTGCTTCTTGAGGAAGGCTGGTAATGCTGTGAGCTTTCCTCTTAGGACTACTTTTGCTGTGTCCCATAGATTTTTGTGTTGTTGTGTGTTCATTTCCAGGTAATTTTTTATTTCTTCCTTCATCTCATTGGTAACTCATGCATTGTTTAGTAACTTGTTATTTGGCCTCCAGGTGTCTGCATGTTTTTGAGTTGTTTTATGGTGGTTGGTTTCCAGTTTTATGCCATTGTCATCTGAGAAGGTGTTTGATATGATTTCAATCTTCTTGAAATTGTAGAGACCTGTCTTGTGTCTTAACATGTGCTCTGTCTTTGATACTGTTCCATGTGCACTTGAGAAGCATGTATATTCTGCTGCTTTGGGATGAAATATTCTGTAAATATCAATTCAGTCCATCAGACCTAGTGTGTCATATAAGGTCTCTGTTTCCTTGTGGATTTTTTTTTTTGTCTGAAAGATCTATCCATTGATGACAGTGGGGTGTTAAAGTCCCCTACTTTGACTCTATTGTTGTTGATCTCACCCTTAAAGCTCTCCAAGAGGTCTTTAAATACATATTTAGGTGCTCCTATATTAGATGCATATATGTTTATAAGGGTTATATCCTCTTGTTGGATCCCTTTATATTATGTAGGGACCTTCTTTGTTTCTTGTTATGACCTTTGTTTTGACAAGGTCTGGGAAGGATGAGACCCTCCCTGGGGAGAACGGATGGACACTGACTCCTCCCAAGGGCACCCAGTCCTCCTCTCTGCCCCACAGAGCACCAGACAAAGGGGAGAGAATTTCTGCAGCCAGACATGAGGGTGAAAGGGGTTCCTCACACTCCTCTCCTCCACTTAGGGATGTGGCGAACCTAGAGCCAGGTGTCCCTCAGCACACACGCACACAAGATGTGTCCCTGTGAGCAGAATCCCAAAGCATAGAATGTTGTTAGACTCTTGCTTTCTGGACCGCGCCAGGGTGTGTCATCAATTATAGACGGAGGTGCAAAGCCAGAGGTGTGGTAGATTAGTGTCCTTACCTCCACTGAGGTCACCCGGATATTTGAGTCAGAGACCACACATCTGTAGAGCTGAGTGGCCCAGACAGGGACTATCCAGGGCGATAAGCTTATCTGAGGGGCACTCCTGGTAGAGCATCGCTTCCCATTTGTAAACTGTGGAGGTCACCATCGGTGGTTCAGCATGGGACTCAGGCACAGGCATCCTCACTGCTCACACCGAGGGAGGCAGAGGCAAAGGCCAAGGATCCGTCTGTTTGCTGGGATTCTGAGAGGCAGGACTCTGCTCTGACGAGCACTGTAACTGTATGAGACTCACACCACCCAGAGCTGTAGCTCAGAAAAGCCAGCAGGGCATTCCTCTCAGGACATGCCACCCTCGCTCACAAACTCGGGCTCGCGAACACCAGGAAAGCAATGTGCACTGGTTTGTCTCCCAAACAAGAATATCATTTATTTGCTGAACAAAACTAGAAGGAAAAGTAAGTAAAAAAGAATTGGAGGAAGAGTAGGGAGCCTTTGGATAAACAATAAGCTTCTTTCATATGTGACTCTGTGTTACCGGGTGACTGTGGATTTCCTCATTACTTTGGTTGTTTGTTATTTGAGTTTCTTTGTTTTGGTTTGGATTATTTATATCTGTGTTAGTCGGTGGTGGTGTTTTTTGTTTGAGGTTTAATAACTCTCCAATCGATGCCCTGAAAAGCACAAAAGCCACGGAGATGGAGAACAAAATAATGCGTAGCATCAAAAGGTACACGATCTGAAAGGAGGCGGGCACGTCCTCCTCCAACCTTGGCGGCGGCCCGCTGTCAACGCTCCCTCCGTACCCTTGCTCCTCACAGAACGGAGGCGCCCAGCCTTTCAGGCAGTGGCAGTTTCTGTTATTGTTGCAGAAGCCTCTGTAATTGCAATTCTCAGGCACACACTTCATCTTCAGGGTGGAAGTCTCCACACACGTCCTGTTCCAGCATATCCGGTCCTTGCCACAGGAGGTGCCGTCATGGATGACACCCAAGTCAGGAATCCCCATGGATACCAGGGCCAGATGGTAGCCTAGGCCCCAGCACAACAGATTTTCATTCTGCAGATGAGTAGAAACGACACTCGTGTGATCTGGCATGTCAGGGAGGGTTGGGACGTTTATACACTGCACCCTGCCACATAATGAATTCTGCTTGGTACACTGTTTATAATTACCAACTGAAATAACACCACAGTTCCCATACTGATCCCCTATTAAATTCACTGCTTCATAGCACTGATTAGGAGCCTCCCTGGCATCAGATCCAAAAATGCGCTGGCACTGCATGTATGTGGACCAGCACCCCTTCCTGAAACAACGGGCGTCATACTTGCACGGGGTGCCATCGTGCTTATACGTGTCATCTGGGCAGGAACTCGAGGTCCCATTGCAGTACTCTGCAAGGTCACATTCGTTTTCTTCCTCCCGACACACAAACCCAGATGGACGAAAGTGACATTCATGGCAGCAAAGTCCGGTGCTACACTTGGCACCCCGTTTGAATTTACAATCTGGTTTGCAACAATGCTCTTTCTCACAGTCCTCTTTGGAACCACAGTCACATTCCTCGTCGTCTTCCACAATTTTGTTTCCGCATTTCTTAACCACATACCCTAGTCCTGGGATATCAGTCAGACAGGTAGCACTTTGACGTACGTAGTTTATATAATCGTTGAAGCTACAATTACTAAACCCAGAGCGTCCACTGCCCATGATGCAGCTATGCTTCCCCCTACATTGGCAGTACTGCGTATCATGCTCCATTCCCACACTGTGGCCTATTTCATGAGCAGTCCACGTGGCAGGTAAAAGGATATTCCTATCTATAATAACACTCCCAGATCCGACATGTCCCTTACCACACACTTTCCCCCAGTGCAATGAATTGAGATCGGATAAGTTTCCTTGAACGTATGTATGTACCCAATCTGCTGGGATCAAAGCATTTAGGGCATGTTTTCTGTATGCTATAAACTGGGTTAAAGCTGAAGCTATTTTATCATATGAAAGTCTTACTTTGCTTCTAGTTGTCCATACTTCAATACCTTTTAGATGTATTCTCAGACTGAGCTCTTGATAGTAAGTATCTATCACCCCAGACATAACAATGGCATCATCTATTACTTGACTAAGATTGGAATTCAAATACAAATATCTCTCGTGATCAAAGACCATGGCCAACTCCAAGTACCTTTGGTGTTTAACGCTGTCAGCAAAGTCACTACGCCGAGGCATGATGTCAGGCTGGGCCATCTGTTCTTCTGTTTCATCACCAGTGAAGTCCCAGATCTGATCCTGAAATTCCCCCTCGTTCTTCAGGAGATATAGGGCATGTTCAAAACTGGAAGAGGCCCTGAGGGGCTCGATTTGGTAATATTTGGCATCAATTTTCAATATGCCTCGGAGCCCCCCCGCGCATGTACTGAGAGTAGCTTCTGAATCCTCAGCTCCTTCCACCACGCCCACATAGCTGCAGTCCCTGGGAATGTAAGGGTGATCCTCCACGAGTTCCCCCTGTTCCGTGTAGGAGAAAACCTGCAGGTGCCGGGGCAACAGAAACCTCTTGGGCCACAGGTGGAGGACATGCTTCTGGCCTTGTACCTGCAGGAGGTAGGACATGCGTTTGGTCACGCCCTGCTCCCCTCCCCGGAAGCTCAGCTTTCTGGGGATGGTGATTTCATAGGAGTCAAACCCCCACTCCGGGTGAAAGCTGAAGTCCTCGCCGAGGGAGTCAACCAGGAGCAACGCCAGGACCAGCCCTGGGAGCAAATGGCCTTGGGAGACTAAGGTCCTCACTGACCTCATGGCACAGCTGTCCCCCAGTGAGTCCGCCCCTGCACTTCGCGGCACCGCCGCTAGAGGCGCGCAACGCGCGGGGGCTCCGTGAGCAGGGGCTGCTGGAGCGCCAGCCTAGGTGTAGGATGGGTCAGGGCGCAGGTCCTGTCCAAGGCATCCAGTTGGTTTTCTGGGCGGTGCCGTTGGGCGCGCGGGGAAGAAAGGCGACAAAGGTGCGCGAGCATCAAAGAGAAAGAGGAACTATTGGCCCGAGGGACGCTAAAGTCAGAGGGCAGCTTGGCAAAGGAGCAGGACTAGAGAACTGGTGGGAAGAAAGGAGAACCTGTTAAGGTGACTGTCTCCTGTGCCATTTAGTCTGTTTCTACAGGCCCTGGGACACCCCTGATGTTCTCCACCGGCTGGGATCGGCTGTTTATAGGCCTCTCTGCTCACACCGCCGCCACATTGTTCCCAGTTTTCCGCTGGACTCGGTTGAGACAATGGGCAGGAGCCGGGAGCCTGCAGGAGCAGCAGCAGAGCCTGAGAATGTTAGTGTAGAAGCTACACCCCACCCCACCCCCACCCCACTCCACCCCACCCTTGGGCGGCCCCTGGCTTCAGCAACAGGCCGTTTTCCAGAAGGCCTCACACTGCCCGCTGGTTCTCCCTCTTGCGTGTCCTGGGGCTCCCGGGGGTCAGTGTGATTTGTTGGTGTGTTTGGCACTGGTGGGAGAATCTCGGAAGACAAAAGTAGGCGCGACAGAGCTAAACCCCAAACTTTCAGGGAGAGGCAAGTAATTGTTTATGTCTGAGTGAAAGTGAGGGGTGAGAATGGAGACCCCAAAGGTCTTGTCTATGGGAAGGATAAATCCCAAGGTCATAAGTGTGTAGAGGGATTCTGTCACTAGAAGAACATTCCTGGTTTGTTCCTAGGGAATTCATTCTGGCTGCATGCAGGGAAAGGGAGAAAGGACCAGGCCTGAGTCGGGAAGACTGGTTAGGAAACTCTTGTAACCATGCAGACAAGTGATGTGTCCTGTGGCCAGGTGGGAGCGGCTGGGAACTGCTGAGGAGAGATGCCAGGTACCAGAAGGCTGTGAGGCGGATGGCCCAGTCTCTGTGGGCACGCGAGTGTGACCAGGGTCTTGGCGGTAACCTCTTCCCCTTCTCCACAGTGACCCACATGTCCCAGAGGACTCCCCTGTGTGATCTGTCACTGTCACCGCCTAGTCCCCTGCCCTCTGCAAAAATGTCTCTGCTCATAGAGGATGCAGTCATCTTTGCAAGTTTGTGCTTTCTAGTCTAGAGTGTGTGTGGAGGGGGAGGGGGAGGGTGTGGAATTACTTGCTCGGGCAGCAGCATTTCACAGGTTTCCCTGGATTCTGTTTTACTTATTGGAGGAATCATTATGGTCACAACTGTGGTTAATGGACAGAGAAGCACTGTGTCTCAGATCAAAGGCAAACGTACCAGTGGAAGATTAACTAGCGGGTGGCTTCGTCAGAAGGGGACCTGCCAGTACAGCGCACTGATTTATTGAGAACTCCCTCTCCCTTTAAGGACAATGGCCTAGGTGAGGGCAAAGGTGGGGGAGGTGGAGAGCTGCCCTCATTTTACTTTGTTCTTTCCAAACGCATTCCTTCAAACTTGTCAAGGGCCCTGGGCTTCTCCAGGACCTTGCACATGCCAAGTTTGAAAACAGAGTCCTTTTTGAGTTGCTCAGCATATGAAAAACATCCCCTGCCTCACAGTGGAAAATGCCTCCCCCTCCCCACGTTTAGATAACTCCCCAGTAGGGCTGAATGGATCTTTGTGAAACCCTCCAAAAGCAATTTGCTTCCGGGCTGGTCCCCACACATGAGACATTGCAGTAGGAAAAGAAATTTGAGAGGGAGATTTCCAAGCGACTGGATGGTGCCTGTAGGATGGCGGGGCTGTTCTAGGCCGCGCTGTGGGTCCCATGGTCACAAGCCCACTGGAAACCCTGGAAACCTGGGGTGAGGTGGGGTCCCAGCACTCTGTTTTCTCTGTGATGGTTATCACTGGCAGGATGTATCAGGTGTGAGCCCTGGGGGGACAGCGAAGGCAAGGTGCGAGGAGCTGTCACTGAGAAAGGCAGGAAGTAGCTGTGAGGGGTGTGCAGGCAGCAGAGAGAGGGATGGCCCAGAATCTCTCAGAAAGCTGCCAGCCTTGTTCCTGTGGCGTCAGGAGCTTTGAAAGCAGAGACACCCAGGCAACAGGAAGGCATCTTGTAATGGGCGGAGAAAGGCCCGGCCTGTAGGGCCCTGGGGGAAAGGGATCCATTCAAATAGTCGTTATGAATAGACTCAGACTCTGGAGTTCTAGAGTAAGAATCCGCGACCCATTCAGAATGCGGTCCTAGGTGGCAGCTGGGGTCTGGATGATGTGTAGACAGAGGGAAACTTTACAACTTGCTGGTGATCATGTGGTGTCTCGCTCACTGGGCACTGAAAGTGGGTGCACTACCTGGGATTGCTTCTTTCGCCTGTGCTCTTACTATGGGACGCTGTTCTAAGTAAGTTACTTTTGGTTTGAGTCACAGAATCTAATCTGATTAGCTTAAAGAATTGGTAACAGGTGAGCAACCAACTGTAAAACAGCAGAAAGAATTTAGTGAAAGCACAAAAAAGCATCTCATGGATTTCAGGCGAGTTTGGAACAATAGGCTTTGCAGAGATTAGCAGGAAGCAGGGCCATTTGCAGACCGTAGCTCACACTGTCATACTCCTGCATTCCAATGAGAAAGTTCACTGGCCCAGCTTGGGCATTGTCTCTTCCTGTTCACGTAAAACATGGTCTTGGGGGAAGAATTACACCAGACCTTCTGGCTTTCTGGGACCTTCTTGGTCAAAGGGGTGCAGGGTAGGGGCGGTAAAAGAAGGGTTGTTAGCCAAGGGCTGGACACATCTCTTAAAGGTATCCTCTTGTATACAAGGAATATGGAACCGTAGCCTCCTTTGTGGGCAGAGGGAGAGGCAATATGGCCTCATCCCTCACAGAAGGACCAGTATGGTTGATGCAGGGTGTAGAGTCCAGAGTGTCGGGTTCATATCCCAGTGTGCTGCTGGGATGGTCCAAGTCATGGTAACATGGGTGTAACACAACT